>NC_046167.1:26713141-27313141 GCF_011064425.1 Rattus rattus | reverse complement strand
CTCCAGAATGTACCAGAGACTTGGGAGGTGAGAGACTCAAAGGGAGGTCCTTAGATTAATGCCCTATAGTGGAGAGAGGAACTTGTAGAGCCTACCTCTAGCAGAGAGACAGGGCATCAAGTGAGGAATGGGGTTGCCATCCCACCGGTAAAAATTTTGACCCATAATTGATTCTGTCTGAAAGAACTGCAGAGACAAAAATGGAGAAGAGTCTGAGGAGAAGGAGGTCCAGTGAGGGGCTCAAATTGGGATCTAGCTCAAGGGGTGGTCCCAAGGCCTGATACTATTACTGAGGTTATGGTGTGCTCACATAAAGGGGCTTATCATGACGGCCCTCTGAAAGACCCAACAAGCTGCTGAGTCAGATGCCGATATTTACCTTCAACCAATGGACAGAAGCTCCTGACCCTTGTGGTTGAATTAGGGAAAAGCTGGAAGAAGCAGACTAGGAGGGCAAGCCTGTATGAGGACCAGCAGTCTCAGCTAACCTGGATTCCAACACTGGGTCTCCAACCAGCCAGCATACACCAGCTGATATAAGGCCCCTAACAGATATACAGCAGAGCACTGCCAGGTCTCAACTCAGTCAGAGAAGACGCATCTAACTCTCAAGAGACTTGAGGCCCCAGGGAGTGGGAGGTCTGGTGGGGTGGAGGTGGGTATGTTGGGGGCATCATCTTGGAGGATGGTGGAGGTGGGGGAGAGTGGTATGAGATGTGGAATAGTCAGAGTGTAGACGGGGAAGAGGATAAAATCTGGACTGTAAAAAAATTAAATAAAATTAAAAAATAAAAAATAATAAAGAAAATTAATTTATTGCATCAAATGCTGTGCAGCTGTGATTTGTAAGATATGGGGCCAGGCTTTGCCCTGTTGTACCTGAGTGTTGGGTTCAGTGCCTTAAGATTACACTAACTCCTTTGGCATTCTAAGAAGCAGGGCTTGGAGCATTAGTGCTACTGCAAGTCCTCAATCTACTCAGGACAAAGACATCAAGAACTTCCCCTGAATGGATAGGTGATACATTTGCCTCATGGGTCACCTTGATTTGCTGAGAAAATATGATCCCTGATCTTTGCAACATTTGTCAGTTTTAAGAGCACATTGGACTTTCAAGGGACCCATTATTACAATAAAAGGTATTAAGTTTATTAGAGCCTTTTAGCAGACTTTCAGGATTCTATGGCTGACGGTGGTAGGAAATAGTTTTCCTCCTCCTCCTCTTCTTCTTCCCTCCTCTTCCTCCTCCTCCTTTTATTTCTTCCAGTGGGGGAAGGAATAGGATGTAAATAGAATATAAAGTGAGGAAATATGTACTTAAAATATACACTTGGTGACTGGAGAAATTATTCAGCCAGTAAAAGAGCTTGGATTGAACCTAAGTTCAGTCACTGTTACTCATACAAAAATCCAAGTGTGGGTTATATATACTTGTAATTCCAGCCATGAGGAGATGAGGACAGTGGGATCACTAGTCAGCCACTGTGGATGACTTGATATGTTCCAGGCTAATGAGAGACCATTCCCTGAAATCAAGATGAGTGGATTCTGAGGAACACCTTCTGAGCTTGACATTCTTGCATCTTTATACACATCAATACTAGCCCACAGAAAGGAGACATCTGTGTCTTCCCTAAATGCTATCAACACAACATGTCTGTCTCTACATGGTTTTCAATACTTTGGTTAAATCACAGGTTTATGTTGCATTCTGTTTAACAGTCAGGTCCACAAAAGCTAGTCTGATCTGCTTGTATCTAGCCATCTAACTTATACTTAAAAACATCCTAATTCTTTCTCCATGATTTGGCCACCTTTAGTAGCTGTGAACTTTCTTTTAAATTTCAAGTAAGAAGAGACCAAGCAACCAAACCTTTCTGCTAATCTAGACTAGCAATTTAAGCGTTAGCCACCATAAGCTCACGGCTACCATATTGCTGCTCATTAGACTACAGCAGTGATTGAATGGTTACTGCGGAGAGCGCACACCCATGGTTTCACTGGCCTGGTTGTATCCTAGGTGTGGTTATTTGCAAAATTTTCCTGGATATGACTTCCAGAAAGTCCAACTCCCTGAATAAGCTATACCATTAACTACTTAGAGTAAACTGCTGGAGTTTTATCTCATAAATTTAACTTAATCTTTTTGGTGCTACACAGAGACATTGTTTGAATTTACTCAGTATGAGTGTGGTGTGACTTAGCAGTTAGGAGTATAAAAAAACCCCACCTACTAACTGTGAATGTCAAATTTGGCTACTAAAAATAGAGAGAGTAAAGTTCCATTTGAATTCCAGATAAACAGTGAATAGCTTTTTTGTATAATCAGGGTGCATTTAATGACTAAGACATACCTATACTAAAGAATCCCATATTGTTTGTCGGAGGTTCAAACTTAGCTGGTTGCTTGTGTTTTCATTAGTCAACCTGGACCTTTAGGCTCAGAAAGGACTCTTCAGCACATGATCTTCAAGAAAATGTTTCAGACAGTTGCATATCTGCCCCTTCACCCAGAGACATGTCTTCTCCAGGTCAGGAATAAAAAAAATATCACAGCACTTCATAGAACAAGTCCTGTAGCATTGTTGGGCCATTTAACCCAGTCCACAAGCCTTTCTGCCTACTTATTCACATGCACAAGGACAAATCACTTAACCTAAAGTATTTGTAGATGAGATCAATTTTAATTTCCCTTTCCCCCTGAATACACAATTCAGAATCCCTCCAGGCAAGATTTATCGTCTGTTTAAAGAAGTTCTTGTGGAAGAATCATGACTGAGGGGCTCACTGGCTGCTCCAGTATAAACTGTACCCACTGTCTCAAACTGAAGACCAATTTGCCTTATAGCCCCCATCTCCCAAGGAAGGAACTTGTTGGTTTTGGCAGTGTTTATCTTTCCTACAAACAAAGTCATCATTTTATAGACTCTTAAAAAAGAAAAAGAAAAAAATCACAGGAGAACAGGGGGAAAGTTGCCTGTGGCTTCTGAATAGCACTCCCTGAAGTTTTCTAGGAAAAGCTCCTGTTCCTCACAGCTGCTGGTGGAAAAACTGTAGAGTGATGACTGCTGGGCCTCCGTGGAGAAGCTGTATGACGCCGTATTCAATTATTTTCTGTAAGGAAATGGAAGAATCTGTCTTATAGAAAGACGGAACCCTTCTATCTCATGTAACAGAACTGTGGGTTTTTCTATGCAAAAAGGTTTTGAGAACGCACACTTTTGCTTTGTTATCTCATGAAAGAGAAACACTTCCAAGATGTCAATGACCGCTGGCACATGGTGAGCCTGTGTAAGACGTGCTTCCACGGAGCACTGCCATTCTTCTCTGCCCTGGAAGAGATGGTGTCTCTCTGTGTGTCTCCCATTGCCTGAAGTGTCGACTTGTACCCATTGCCCCAGCTTTAGAATTACCATGAGTACAGGACAAACTCATGGATGCTTTGCTCTGACGTGTGGAGTTTATCTACAGTGGGACTCACCACGATTACTTTGTATAGTTTATGGGAAAGAAGAATGTCAAAGAAGGCATAGATACTTCTTCCATTCAATTCACAGTGCCCCTCATTCTCGTTTTGTTTCCATTAACACATTCCTCTCTGCACTGAATGCTTCTACTTTTCGGTTTTTTAATTGGGGTGCTGAAGTGATGTGAGTCACTTAAAAGACAGCCTTGGGTGGTGTTCCTCAAGTACTGTCCACCTTGTTTTTTGAGACTGACTCTTTCATTGACTTAGAACTTTGCAAGTATAGCCACTAAGCTCCAAGGATCCAGTTGACTCCATCTCCCCAGCTCTGGGATTACAAAAACAGGCTGTAAACACATAGTGGTTTAGTTTTGTTTTTGACGTGGGTTCTGGGATCCAGCTCAGGTTCTTGTAGACGGAATCTCTTATAAGTCTCCCCTATCAAAGAAAAACAGAAAAACTCCAAACCTATGGCCAGTGAGCTGAGGTAGGAAATAGGAGGTGGGACACTGGCAGGAATAGAGAGGATTCTGGGGAATAGAAAATGAAAGAGGTGCAAGGAGAAAGGTGAGAGATTTGAGAAAGAGGATGAGGGAAGACTCTGGGAAGACACCAAGGAAGAAGCAGGCCGGGACTGAAGAGAGGTAACTAACTGAGTGGTAAACATAGAATAGTTTGAATGGGTTAAATAAGTTACAAGCTAGTCAGGGAATGAACCAGAGCTTATAACCTAGGCAGTTAATAATAAACAGTTACTCTCAGGGTGTAAATTCTGGGAGCAAAGGTCTGCAAAGGAAAAACTGATTTCTTTTTTGACAGGTTCTCCAGTTTACAAGGTACATGGTGATCACTAACCCACTGAGTTTTCTCTCTACACTCTTCCCTGTATGTGTTTAGATTGTTGTCTGTGGTACTTAATTAAGCCTTGAATATTTTCTTGTTGTATATACTTCTTTATCTCACAGGTCTATCATCAGTGAGGTCATCACCTCGATGGAAAGGAACTCTGACCATCACTTCTAGAGACAATGGCATCTGGGAAGGAACCATCCTGTACAGTTCTGCCACAGAGTTATTAAAAGAAACTAGGCTACTGTTTATTCCTTAATTTTTTGTAAATACCATCTAAGTCGAACCTTTTTTTTTTAAGTTAAAAAAAAAGGACAACAGTTTGTGTCTTTCCTTATTTTCATTACTTTCTCTGACAAAGTAAAATTGACTTGGGGTCTGCCACATTCAAAAGATGCTTCTTTTCCAAATGGAAAACAATCCTGAGCTGATCTCATAGCTGGTTTTCAGAGGAGGCTTTACATGCTGATCTCCACAGAGAGATGGAATTCCACACTAACATGCTCATTCCAACACTTGTTGCTCTTTACTTCCTTAAACTGTGTTCCAACTCCAAAACTCATTCTATATTTTTTATTTATCTGTTATTTGTGTGTGTGTGTGTGTGTGTGTGTGTGTGTGTGTGTTTATGTTGTGGTATATGGACCCAGAAATCTAATCTATCACTCTCTGTCTTGCTTCTTTGAGTCAGCCTAGCTTTACCCTGACAGTCAGCAACTCCCCCACCCTGCAGCTTTTCTGTCTTTTGTCTTCCAGGTTTGGGGTTAAGATGTTTCATGTGTTACATGTAACTTTTTCTTTGTGTGCTTTCCAACTCAGGTTCTTCTGTTTTTCTTATCAAACATCTTACCAACTATACCATCTCCTCAGAACTTACATGTTTTAAAAATAAAAGCTTGCAATT
Source organism: Rattus rattus (assembly GCF_011064425.1). Lineage (NCBI taxonomy): Eukaryota > Metazoa > Chordata > Mammalia > Rodentia > Muridae > Rattus > Rattus rattus. Next base: position 27,307,922 of record NC_046167.1, on the reverse strand, counting down.
TCTCTATGAAAATATTACCTCATGGTTATCTTTTTATACTACATTATTAGTATAAAATTATTGGTATTCTGTAGCATACTGCTTGTAAAATTAATATTTAGATAATAGTTATAATTCATTAGAGCTTTATATGTGGGGTTAGCTCAGCTAAGGACTGCTTCCTTTTAAATTCTACCTTCCTACCTACCTACCTACCTACCTACCTACCTACCTACCTACCTACCTCCCTACCTACCTACTTGTCATATATTGTGTATGTGCGGGTCAGTGCTGGTAGAGGCAAGAAATTGCTGTTAGGTATCTTTCAGTTCTACTAATCTTACTTTAACAAGATTAAAAATTATTCAAGTGTACATGTTCTCTCTCTCTCTCTCTCTCTCTCTCTCTCTCTCTCTATATATATATATATATATATATATATATATATATACTTGTGGAAGCTAGAAAGGGGTGTCCCTTGGGTCTGTTGTAAACTATTAACTATTTGTAGTGGATTCTGGGAATAAAATTTTGTATCTTCTGAAAGAAGAGCAAGTGCTCTTACCTGTCAGGCCTCCTCTGCATCCCTTCCGCCTCTCTTTCACTAAACCTGGAGCTGACCAACTAGCTACACTAATTGGCTAATAAGCCTTAGAGATCCTCTCTGTATCTCATCCAGCACTAGGATTATAGAAAATACTGGCACATTTGGCTTTGAAATGAATTCTGAGGATCTGAATTCAGGAGCTCAGCAAACACTTTACCACTGAGCCATGTTCCCGATAAAGTTTTTTTCCCCACTTATTTCGCACAAAATAAAGCAGATGTTCAGATAGTGCCTGGGACTGGAGTTTCCCAAAGGCCCAACTGAGGGGAGTGGCTAGTCATATGGCTGTGTGGGGCAGGGGTGTTTTCATAGCTAGGTATGAGCCAGTATCTCTCCCAGAGACCTTGCGTGCTCTAATACAATTTGTTCTCTCAAAAATAGAGTAGACAAATCCCAAGGGAAAATAACTCAGAAACCTGGGCAATGAAAACAGGTATCAAGGGGAATAGAGTGTATGCCATGGGAATTAGATTTTGGAATTTTGTTTCCCAGCTGTTGAAGTCATATGAGGATGGCTTAGCTGTGCTTAATTAGGAAAGGCTGAAACAAGGTACTTAGGCTCAAGGGAAAGATGTTGACCACAATCCCTAGAGGAAGAAGAGCATTCTGGAGTCACATGTGACAGGGCATCACAGGTAACTTCCTTTTTTTAATTGCTATAGCAAGTGGTATTCTTATCACCAATGCTTTCTGCTGAAATCTTAGCCTTGATTATATTAACTATGTAACTAAAGCTTATTTTCTTATTTACATAATTTACACATATATTTCGTGTGGCTAATCTGATCACCTGCAGATATGGAAGACTTTGTGTTTTCCTCTCTAGTCCTTTTCTGTTAAAGTGTTCTGTATCATTGGCGTTTCGTTTTACCTCAGGAGCTAAGGCTTCATGTGGTGCTTAGAATGAGAACTGCTTCCTTAGGCTCTTGCATTTGCACCCTTGGTCTCTGGTTGTTGGTGTTGTTTGAGGAGGTTGTAGAAGCTTTAAGTAGAGCTGGAGGAAATAGGTCATTGTGAGCAGGTTTGAGTTTTCACAGCTTCATTGCTCTCCCAGTTCCTTTCTCTGCTTTCTGGTTGAGATGTGATTTCTCAATTTCCTGCCACTATTACAATGCCTTCCCTGCCAGTATGGACTCCTGCTCCAGACTGCTGTGACAAAATAAACTCTTCTGTGAGATGCTTTTGTTCATGGTGTTTTATTGCAACATGAAAGTAAGTACCATACCCGCTGACAAGAGACCACGAATGGTGACAGGCATGGTTTTCATTCTTGAAGGGAGTATTTTTAAATAAGAAACTCTCACATCTTTAGTTCAATGCTTTCTGTTTTATTATAAGTAGGGATTAAGTTGTCTTTAGTGATGTTCTGTATCCATTGAGGTTATGTCTGTTCTGCTGTGAGGAACTAGAATAGATTCAGTGAATGGATTTCCTTAAGATAATCCCATGTCATGGGCGTAAACTCATTGTACTTACAATGTGTTGGATATTTTTAACTTAGATGTTCACGTCTTTGTTCCTGGGTAAAATTAGCTCATAATTTTTAAAAAAAATTTACAGGTCCTGTCTATATTTAATAACTAGAATATATTAGTTTCAGGATTGTTTTTTCTTGAATATGTAAGACTGTAAAAATAGTTATGTCAGAGCTTGGACTGGGAATTAGAGGACAATCTGGTTAGAGGCTCCATATCAAGCATTTCAAAGTATTTACCTTTAGAAAGATAAAATAAATCCAGACTCTCATTGTATAATAGATCAGCAGTGGTTAGTTGGCATCACACTTATATAAATTGTACTTTTATTTTGTTTTATGATGACAGTGACTTTTTTCAAAAACACATTCACTATTCAGCCACACTAGCATGGTGTCCTCCTGCCTTAGCATCCCAGGTGCTTGTCACTCCTGCCTGGCTTTTGATATCATGTTTTAGTACAAATTCAATCTTCAGTTTACGAAGATCATACTTTAGCATTGAAAGTGACTTCTGAGTTAGTCTAGAGTACCCCCCCACCGCCACCCCGTGTTGGTGTCACATTCTTTGAGAATTGTCTTCATATTATAGCTGTCTTAGTTGTTTTTCTATTGCTGTGCTAAGACACTATGACCAAGGTAACTTATAAAATAAAACATTTAATTTGGAAATTATGGCTCCAGAGGATTAGTGTCCATGATCTAACATTATGGTGGGGAGCAGCAGGTAGGCAGGCACGGGGCTGGGACAGTAGCTGAGAGTTTACATCTGATGTACAAATATGAAGCAGAGAGAGAACGGAGAATGGTGTGTATTTTGAAACTTCAATGACATCACCCCAGTGATACATGTTTTCTAAAAAGGCCATACCTCCTAATTCTTCCCAAACAGTCCTACCAACTGGGAACCAAACATTCAAATATGTGAGCCTATAGGGCTCATTCTCATTCAAACAACCCTAATAGCCAGTTTAAACAAATGACACATGTTTTCTGATGGCATCAAAGTTCAGTCACAGCAAGGACTAGAAGATGCCCCTGATGCTGCCAGGGTACATACTGGACACCACAAAATTCATCCCCTTCTATGCATTCTCATTCCATCACTCTCTCTTAACCAAAGTTGAGTTCCTTTAGAGACAGAGAGACAGAGTGAGAGGGAGAATGTCTATGTACTCACTCACCATAACATGCATTTGAAGTCCAAAGGATAGTTTGTGTAGGTCCCTTGGATGAAACTCATGTTGTCAGGCTTGGTAACAGCCCCATTCCCACAGTCTAGGTGACTTATTATTGTATTCTGACAGACTGTAGTTCTGACTGGGAAGAGATGGGATCTCAGTGTCGTAGTACAATTTTGATTTTCATTTCTCTAATGGCTAATAAGGTTGACTATCTTTCATATTTATTGTCCTTCACTAACTGATTTTGTTGAGGTTTTGTCTTTTAATGTCTCTTGCAATGCTAAGTGTGGGCCCCAAACCTGAAGTCTGCATGTAGCCTCTGGGACCCTGCTCCAAGGTAATTCTGTTTGGTGAATAATGATGCTGGCAGTCAATGGGTGGGCAGAAGAGAGGTAAGTGGGGTTGGGTTTTCTTAGGCTTGGAGGGGAGAGACCACAAGGAAGAGGAAAAAGAAGTCCTCATGGGATAGAAGAGGAACATTCAGGAGAAAGAGAGACTACATGGGCTATGGGCCAAGAGAGCTACGTTGTTGGAGATATGAACAACCTAGATGAAACATTGTAATAACTTGAGTTATGGATAAGAAGGTAGATTCTAACAGCATTAGGGTAGGCATTTTTCTGGCTCTTGTGCTGCCAAAGGCATATTTAAAAATATAAACTCTGTGTATGTCTTTTATCTTGGAACATATATGGTCTAAGGTGGAAAGAAACCCTGTGCTAGGATTATGATATAATTTTTACCACAGATTTTTCTTATGGGATGTTTTAGTTCTGGGTCATCAGGTGTTTTAAAGCCACTGGTGAGGAAGTTTATCTAGTGTCACTATCTCTGGTCCTTTTATTACAACAGCCAAGTGTCTATTTTTACTACAAGGGGCTTAGATATTCTAACCATATTCTCTTAATGAGTCTGGAAAATAGTCATCTTTCATTCTCAGAAAAAAAAAATTTCCCAGAGAGACTTGGTTAGGCACCTCAGCAAGAATCCCCAATATTTCTGATATTCAAGTACTGATATTTATTCCATCCCTTGGCTTCTGCTATCAATCTAGTGGACGACTGATGTATATGTAGTTTAATGTTGACTTTGGGCATTCACCCTTTAGAATGTGTCTGCCAAGCAGGCTAGCTTCAGCTTAAAAATCACAGCTGTCTGTATTTAATCATTTATGTAAAGCCCATATCATTGACTAAGAACGTCCCTCCTAGGTACCACAGGCTAGCAAATAAACGTCAGGAAGTCAGGAATGGCTTACTTCTTTTGGCATCATTTGCAAGTCAAGTCACATAAAACCCCAACATTACAGGCTAGTGCCAATGTTCTTGGTTACCCTTCAGAACTTGATGTTAAAACTCTGTAGCTAAGAATACCACACGTTTGATTCACAGAACATGGAAAAATGAAGCTGGTGCTGATCTAGAAGCTTCATCTCCACTCTCCAGATGAGGAGACTTATGGACAGAAACATAGTCTTCCACTGTTCCCCAAAAGAAGGCACAAATAGAGGCACCCTAATTCCTGATCACAGATGCTTATGTGGTTTGTTTTTCTATGCTATTAGTCAAACTTTGTAACTTTAGGAAGGTTTTAATGACTCTGATTTATTATTTATATATTTATTAAGTTTTGAAGCTCTGGGGATTGGAGCTATGGCTTAGCATACTAGGCAAATGCTCTCCCATGGTACTCCACCCCAGTACTTAGAATTATTTATATTATATTTTATTGAAGTTCTTGAGACTTCTGACTAATCAACTGTGGGTTTGGTTACAGTGTGATCCAGCATTTTAATTATTTGCTAAAAAATAAGAAAACAAATTAAACAATTCTGGGACCTTTCTAAGATCGAATAAACACTCTATTCAGTGTATATCCTCAGAAGCAATCTACCTGCCTACACATGACCACCAGAAAAAGGAAATTTGGTTTAAATTGTTCCAGAAGGATTTGCAGCATGGAAGAGAGTATTTTCCTAGTAATAAGGTGAAGCGACAATAACAGGGAGCTTTGAAATCTCCTTACCAAAAGCTTTGTAAGAAGGTTGGCCTACAAGCATTTCAGATGCCAGTGGGATTTGTCTGGTCAGTAGCCATGCACAGAGTAAGTTATAGATTTCTTGCAGGCAAATAGTTCTACTTTTCAGTGCTGTTAACTCCACAGTGACTGTTTAGATTTATACATAGTTAAACAATTATCCTTAGCATCAAGCTGTGAGACACATAATGGAAAGGGGAAAGACATATCCCCACGCAATGGGCAAAGATGGGTATGTAAAGTAATGGACACTTTGGGGCTGCAAGAAAGATTTTGTATGTGCATCATGAAAACTTGCTTTTGTCCTGTGTATTAAGAGATCAGAACTCCAAGTCTTATGCTACATGGGCTGGGAACAGCTTTGTCCCATGCTAAGCTGTGAGATATCTTTCTTAGGTTTTCTTAAGGCTTGGCAGCCAAGCATCCCCCAAACCTCGACCCTCAGTTACTCTGGCTCCGCCCTCAAGGAAACCTCTTTACTTTGAAGCAAGAATTCCCTGCCCCATTGTAAACTCCTGCTGCTATCCCTTCTTCCCTTCCCAATTCAGGTAGAGGGCCCCAACGAATCCACCACCTGACCTTCCACTACCTACATTTTAGCCTCATGTTCACCTCCTGTCCTAAAAGCCCTATCTTTTCCCGCCTTGCTCTCTCTCACCCAGAAGTCCCACCTACTCGTCCAGTGATTGGCACTTTGAAATCTTTACTCATTAGGGGAAGGTTCTGTCACACTCTTCTCCCTTCTCTGGAGCAATGAGAAAGCAAATATTCCACTTATAAAAGCTAAGTTTCTCTCCCTTCCCACAAGGTCAAGGTCCTAGATTGCACAGTAAGACCCTCTGAGAACATGCCACTATGAATTGAATTTCGTTATACCTTAAGCCACCATGGGCCCTCTGCAGCTGGAAGGACTAGAATTTCTCGTTTGTGTGGTGTTTTACTCCATCTGGTGAATCTACTGGGTTCCAGAGAGAAAGGTAAGGCATCAAAGTGTGGGTTTATGAGAAGTGCACCCCAAAAAGCCTGGGGAAATTGGAAGCTTGGAGCTGGCATGTTAGTGAGCCACCATGGGAATTTACTGAGCTAGGTGGAGAGATTTCAGAATTCAGGGTCAGAGAGTCTTCCGGACTGTCTGCCAGTGCCTTATGGCAGTAGAGTAGGATTACCATTTTTATATCTCAGGCTACAGAAGAGGACTTCCCACCTGAGTGAGCAAAGACAACCTTGAGGAAGAAGAACAGAGCTATAAATGGCACCAGTTACAAGGGCAACATGATGGTGAGAGGATGCACTGCTCTAGTTCCTTTCTTTGTCCAAGATTCCAAGGCAAAAGACAAAGATTGAGTCCAGGAGTTTGTGACCACTTTGGCAACATAGCATGACCCCATATTTCTTAGGGGAAGTTGTTTAAAATCTTAATCATTTATCCATCTTCTATCGATGCACAAGCACGCACAGATACACACACACACACAAATGTGATTGATTAATTAAATATATTTTATATTACAACTTTTTTATAAAATGATTAAAAAAATTCATGTTTGAATGTGCTTGCATATTTCTCTAGTAGTATCCATGGTGGTGGCAGTGATAGTCTGACAGTGGGAAGGTGACAAAAGAGTCTCAATAACCAAGAATCATGGGATTCAATTTGTAGTAGTTGAAGTCTGGGGACTCTTTCATACTGGTTGTTTTTATTAACATTTTGACAGAAAAAAAGTTCTGTTTAAAATAAAAGGTTAAATATTTGAGACTTTTTCTGGAAAAACCCTCATGCACATATTAGTCACTTGCTTATTCCAGTTATTTTTTTAATTACTGGTCTTGCAAAGCTTTTCTCATAAAGCTATTGTTCATTATCCAGTAGATGAGTGTTATTTTTGTTATATCTCTTAAATTCATGTATTCTCAATTTTGGAAAATTTATAAGGGTATGTGGTAGGGGAGCACATAAATGCCTGTGTGTGTGTGTGTGTGTGTGTGTGTGTGTGTGTGTGTGTGTGCATGTATACCATGTGTGGGTGCACATGCATGTAATAGTCAGAAGTCATCACTGACTTTCCACCTCAATGACTTTCCACCTTATTTTTAAGAAGCACTTATTTTTGGTGTATGTGTGTGTGCAGATGTGCACACATGTGAGAATGTTTCTGTGTGTATGCATATATGCGTGTATGTGTCAGCTCACAGAACAACTTTCAGTAATTTGTTCTGTTCTTCTACTGTGTGAGTCCTGGGGACCAAGCATAGGTTGTCAGGTTTAGTGGCCAGAGCCTTGACACCTGAGCTCTCTTGCTGGCTCTCTCCATCAGTTTCTAGACAAGGTCGCTCACTGAACTTGAAACTTGCCAATTTGGCTGGCTGACCACTGAATCTAAAGGATTTGCCTATCTCCAGTTTCCTAACACTGAGATTTTTTTTTATGTGCATCATGAAAACCTGCTTTTGCCCTGTGTATTATGAGTTCTTAACTCCAACTCTTATGCTTGAACAGCAGAGATGTTTCCAAACTGAGAATCTTTTTTATTTTTTCCATAAAAACACACTTATTCTCCAATTTTATGGTGGTCCTTGGCATCACGTAAAGAGCTGCTTGGACTATTAGCCTGTGTTGTGTGCTGTGACAATGTTTTCCATACTATTCTGATCCTCTGACTGCTCTGACTTTATCTGACTCTTCACCACAAGTCAAAGAGCAAGATGCCTATACTTAAAACCATGGCCAAAGTAAGCCTCCTTCACTACATAAATTATCCCATACTTGTTATGAAGAAGGAAAGCTGGGTAGCATATACATAAAGAAAAGGAATTTCTTTTATTTGTTTCTGTACTATTTACTTAGTGAGGCCAACAGAACATCTCTTTGACTTAGGCAGAGGTGGGAGGCTAGGTTGGTGTTAGAATGCTTTTTTGGTGGATGTAAGGCTCTCAGTTTGATCACAAATTATGGCCAACACACACACACACACACACACACACACACACACACACACACACACACACAGAGAGAGAGAGAGAGAGAGAGAGAGAGAGAGAGAGAGAGAGAGAGAGAGAGAGAGAGCCAGGAGTGTGCTCACACATGCATGCATTCATGCACATGTGTGCATATACACAACCAAACCAAATAAATCCAAAGGACTTGTAAGAAATCAAGCAACTATAACTATAATTTTGTACTTTGTCAGAGAAAAATATGATAAAATCGTTCAAATCTATATACCTTGGTTTTTATTTTTAAATGTGACTTTCAATGAATGTCTTGCATTGGGAATTGTGAGTGGCAGAGAAGGCTGGGTGTGCTCTAGTTCATGGGGCAAAACAATACTGTGTTGCCAAACTTGTTTCTTGTGCTTTGCTTTTTATTGAGGTCAGGATCTGCTATCATCATCATCCATAATCAACTCTTAGAAGAGTCAAGTTCAGTTCCTAACATTCTATAGGTGTCATGTGGCTTATAGTTTCTAATGTGAATATCTGGGAAATTGAAACAGTTTGGATCCATTTAGCACTGTAACCACATCTTTGAATTTTTTTTAAAGTATGTTTAGTCATTGACCATGACTTGGGATAGTTTGAGTTAGAATTCTTCCAACCTTCATCCTTCCTTGGTTCTCCTGTAGGGCTGGCCAGTGTTAGGATGAGTCAGCTCACTCTCTGTGCTTCCCCTTACTCTCACTGACAGCCACTGAGCAAGAAATGTGTTTCTGGTTATTAAATTGGAGCGTGACTGGCGATTTGAATATCTAAACTCAATCCGGTAAAATTAAATAATAGGCATTGATTTGATTTCTCTAAATGCCATCAACACAATGTTACCAAGCTCACCAGGTTATATGCAGCTAAGACATCTAGGCAAGGAGAATAACTTCTGCTTCCTGCTGTTAGAGACTGAAAAGACTTTGCAGTCTCAGCTCAAGGGCCTTATGGGGTCCTGTGGTATATTGATGACACCATATTTGCTCACTACTCCTTCATAGAAGTACTTACCTACTGGGTTTTTTGTGAGTGGTTTCAATAGGCTGTTTTAAGAACTGAGCAAACGACCAGTCAGACAGAGTAAGTTCTCCTGTTTAACCTGTGACTGTATCATTAATGATTTATAGGCTAACCCTTCAAAAAAATCTTAAAAATTCTGCACATATTTAAGGACACTCAGGTTATTCTGAAGTATACAGAAAGAGTCTCAAAAGAATTAAGTGTTGAGTCTGACATATAAGGAAATAAAACATTCAGTAAACTCACTCCGGGAAGTTATATTTAGTTAGTCGCAGCAACTACCTAATGTACTTTTTAAAAGACGCTCACACTAGTGACCTGTAAATGCAGCAAATTCTCTCTAATTTATAGGAGCAGAAGCAAGCCTTTGACCCTCATTCCCATAAGATGGAGAGGGAATCTCACAATCTGCAGGGTGCCACTAGTCTGTGTAGGCTCATTTTTAAAGGGATGCAGCAGTCAAGTTTCTATGAGCAGCGTTTAATACTTGGCATTTGCAGGGCACCTTCTAGTTTTCCTTCCAATGTTTTTGCAGTCTTACATTTATTAATATCTTGATCCACTTTCCCTTTTTTTCTAATCCTAGATTCATAACTGATATGTATTGGCTCATAAATATGGGTCTTGGGAAGTGAATTTAATACAGCTTCGATTCGAAACCATGTTATTTCAGTTGAGAAGGTCATTTGTCTGAGCACAATTTAACCAGTTCATAGAGAGGCTAAGACTGGAGGTTTGTGTTTTGCAAGAAACTTAAAAATCACATACCACATATGATAGAAGTAAGTGTGTGTGTGTGTGTGTGTGTGTGTGTGTGTGTGTGTATGTTCTTGTTCTTGTTTATTTAGGTGTATGTGTATGCAGTTACTCATGTAGGTACAGGTAGAGGTCTGAGGACAACTTTAAGTGCTGATTCTGTAGTCTGTTCTTATGAGATAGTCTCTCACTGATTTGGAACTTACAAAGTAGGCTAGGCTATCTTGTCAGTGAACTCCATGGATTTGTCTGCCTCTGTTTTCCAAGTGCTGAGATTACAAATATGTGCCACAGGAATGGGCTTTGGAACAAAGTTCGAACTCATGTCCTTGTGCTTGTTGGCACACATTTTATCAACTTAGCTATCTCCTCAGCTCCAGGGAATACTTTCGAAATTAAGTAGTTAACAAGTTTCCTTTCACTACAGCTACAATGATAATTTGCTTTGATGTAATGCTAACCTGAATATTTTCATCACAATTATTATTTTCATACAGACTTCTCTGAAAATTCTAAGTGGTGTCCATAAGCAAACTTGGAGTTGATATATTTGCTTAAAATAAGACATACACATAGATTTTGTAAGGTTTAAATAATAAAATCTAAATATTCTCTCTACATTCTCATCAGTGTTACCCATGAGTCCTCTGTGTAGCTACTGCACAAATAATAAACATCGAATTCCATAAAGGGTGCTCTTCCTGGAAATAGGCCTTCTTGATACAAACTGCTCAGGAATTAGAAAATAATTAGGCACATGGAATAATTTTCTCTTCTAACAAAGAAAGCAAAAGGAAGAAGTAGCAGACAGAACCATGCTCCTTATTGTTTGAGGCCCATTGCATTGCTTTTAAATGTTCACAATTTTTAAATTTTTAAAATTGTTGCCCCAATTCCTTCTACTAAAATCTTTCCCAAGATCAAGGGCACTGAACTAACCCAAGTGACCAGTCCATAGGAAAAAGCAATTTACTAGCAGAGCAGAAGACCCTGGGGAGGGCGGAACACAGAGCAGGGAGTTGGGAGTCACTGAGTATAGCTGGGCGGACTGAAATGAAAATACTGATGCTAAAGCACGTGCTTCGTAACTATGAGGACCTGTGCTTCATCCACAGCACCCACATAAAAAAAGCCAGGAGTGGTGAGCACTTGTCACCTCAGAGCTGGAAAAGAGGAGCCTAGCTGCCTGCCTGTTGGCACAGCCTAATAGGAAAGTTTCAAGCCAGGGAGAGATTCTGATTCAAAACCCAATGCAGTCAGCTCCAGACAGACCACGTCCAAGCAGCTCCTCTCTCTTTCACGTGTGTGTGTTCACACACGAGAACACTCATTCACACACGCAAACACTGAACGCTGAATGTAAGGGAAAGGAGGGGAAGATTGTCAGGCTCTGTGGCAGAGATGGAAGCAGGCCGGGCCATGTTTTCTCTGAATCTTCCCCTATCCACCCTGCAGAGACCTCAGTAATGAATCCCCCTGACAACCCCAGTTTAGTAGATTTCTGTTTCTCTCATCATAGATTGAGGAGCTCGCAGCTCTATCTGAAGTGTCCACAGACACTAGGATTTCTCTGCTTGGCCAAAATGGACAAAGAGACAAGAGGTGGGGTAGAAAGAGCAAATATTGATCTTAAAACCAAGCTCTTTGAAAAGACCCCTTAGAGGGCCATCTCAAGTCCCAAGACATGAAAGAGGTTGGTAAACACCAAGAAAAGATCACAAATCATATGTGGGCCTAACTCTCATCATTCTGGAGTTGTCTATGCTTTGCAGGTTTAAAAAGATTTGTAGTTAAAATATCTAGGAATGGTGGGAAATGGATCAATGAGTAATGTGCTTGCACCAAAAGCATGAGCCTCTGACTTTGATCTCCTGAACCAAGGTAAAAATTGGCATGGAGGCTATCCATGTTCTCCAGATCTCTGGATCTTCATCTGCAGAGATGGAGACTCACCTAGGCCTCTTTGATCACTCATTTTGAAGAGATTTAAGACAATAAGAGATCATATCTCAAAAATAAGGTGGGTAGGATCGGAAACTGTTCTCTGACCTCTACAAATATAGTTTATTTTCAATGTTCTAAAAACACCAATTGTAGTATTCAGCAGATTTTGATTATTAACAAATCCTCTGACAGATTCTTTTTAAGAATGTTGGAGTATATTTTGGGAAGTAGGAACACTTTCACTTTTTGAGTTGCCTACAGGAAAGTAAGTTTCTATCTACATGATGTTAAAGTCACTATGTACTATTAGTGCCAGTTGGTCCCTGTTTATTGGGAACATTTATGCACTTACAGTAATCGTATTCATAAACTGTTGTTCTAATGATGCTCCACGCCGGTTCACCAAAGTTCTCTAGTCAAAAATGCTAAAAAAGACTCTTATCATGATTAGGTTTTTATTTTTTAAACCAAACGTAACTAAAATGTCCCAGATGTGTGGGCATACCTGAACTGTAAAACAGAGATAAGCTGGTACAATTTCTGAACCCACCTATCAATGAAAAATTATTAAACCTTATTTAATGGAGGAAAATAGCATGATTTAACCATAATTAAAGATAGGTGATCCAATTAATTAGTTCTCTCTACTCTTCTTATGGATGTGATTTGGTAAAATGTATTATGCTAATCGCTTACTTTGATTATAGAAATTGGCTTCGATTTTAACAATTGGATATATTTTTTCAGAAGTAAGCTACGAAAATAGAAATAAATGTTGTTTCATGTTCAAAAGCCACTTAAAGAGCTTAAGTGAAATGTAGCATACTAGGCTGGTTGACATATCACTGTTCAGTAGCACAGAATTTCTTTAGTTTTCTAGAAGTTGGCTGTGACATATGGAGAGAAAGGGAAATTGAGAGAGAAGAAGACTTCATAATTTCCATGGATTACCATGGAATTAGATTACCATGGAATTAGATGGTGTGTCAGTGGCTTTCCATTCCTGTTACAAAATTATCTGATATAGTCAACTCAGAAAGATGAAGGGTTTATTTTCATTGCGTGTTTAGTTATGGTGGCTTTGGCTCCCTCATTTTGAGCCTATTACCAGGCAGAGCATCTTGTTGGGGAGAATGTTATGGAGCAAAAGTATCCACAAGAGGGTAAAGAACCTGAGGTCCCAAGATCTCCTTCAAGGGCATAACCCATTAATCCATCTTCCCTTTACCAGCCCCCATATCCAAGTATTCCTATCACCTCACAACTGAGGGTGAGGCTAGCAAAACACATGTGTCTTTGCAGGGATATCAATTGTCTGAATGATTATACATGGAATTTAAAGAATTCAGATAGTGTTTGAGTGGAATATGGAAGTAATTAGCAGAAATAATCTTGTTGAGAGGCTATGAAACTGAAATGTAATTTACTCAGATTCCTTTTCCCTAGATGAGAATTGAACAAAATTATGTGATCCTACCATACTTTCTGTGATGAGCCCAGGTCTGCATAGCATGTCCTAATAGATAATATCATACTCAATCACTTATAAATTAAGTTTTATTGGAATGCAGCAATGTTGATTCGTTAACATATTATATGTGGCAGACTTTGCACAGCAGTTATCTAGGGGGCGTAGCAGAGGATGTGTGATCAACAATCTACGTATCAACCACTTGGTCCTTTGTGCTAATGCATGCTTGCGGTCATTTGAAGGAGTTGGAGTAGGCTTGTTTCTCATGAAAATAGAAAGCGCGGTGACTGCAAAGGAACCTTAGCAGTAGAATACTTGCCTAGTATATGCTAGGCCCTAGATTTACTTTCTAGCACCACATGTGATAGGAAAGGAACAATAATACATTATAATCAATATAAAGTTAAATGCTATTTATCATTTTGAGAATTATGGTATTTGGAAGTAGAAAATTCAGCTTTGTGTTTTGTGAATTTTCTCTCCTCTGTGAAAACTGAGCTAAATTCTCTTAACTAGTTATTTTGACAGCAGGTAATCTTGCTGACAGGGTAAATCCACAAATGACAAAGACAGCTTCAATAGCATTTCTCTTTGTAACTCTGATTGGAGTTCCCAAGAAGCACAAATTAAGCACCAGATTTAACTGATCAGTTGAGTTGACACTGTGGTTTTTAAACCAGGGATTGTCGCCTGCATGAAATATCAGCATTAATTCTGTGCACAGGAATGCCCTCCCCCTTAGTTCTTCATAGTTTCTGGCCCAGGCTAGTGTCAAGATCCCTTTAGGTCTGAGGACTGGCCTTGGAGTTGGGATCAGAGGTATGAGCCATTATGCTGGTTTTACGCACTGATTGGGGATAAACTTGAGGTTTTATGCATGTTTGACATGGATTCTATCAATGGAGTCAAGTCTCTAGATCCCAGAGATGCCTTTTGCAGAAGCAAACTCACTCATCTGCTACCAGCAAATGTAAGCTCCGAGTCCTCCCTTTTGTCTCAGAGATACAGCCAATTCCAATTTGTCTATGGTCTCTTAGACCACACTCTTCTTATCTGTAAAAGGGAAGGTTAGTGGCTCCAACCCAGAAATGATTACCAAGCTCTCAGACCTGTGGTAGAATATTTCAGGTGGAATGCCATAGTGGCTGAGGGCAACTGTGAACTAATAAAACTAATCACCTACTTGAAAAAAATGACTTTCTATATGGACATAAGGAATGTGAGATTATTCTGGGAAATGGGATGCTCAAACTTCTCTCTCCACTTGATCTCCCTTGATCACTGTCTCTCTCCTTTCTTCTCCCATTCTCTACTCCTCCTCTTTCTTCCTGTCTATCTTCTTCTCTTTAAATGACAAGAGTATACTTTAATTCTTTCCTTTGCTAAGGCAGCACCTGGCATGTTAGCCCCAAACTCACGAGGCAGCTTTATTTCCTGACAGCAGCAGCGGAAAGCCTAGCAAGTCAAAACAGCAATCCTGCTGTCAGACAAGCATGTTCTTACCTGTGTCATCTCCAGGAAAGAAAGCAGGCAAATGCAATTGACTGTGGTTTTTGGAAACACGAGGAGGATAGAAATGCATCTTAGTAGAGCATGAAGCAAATGACAGATGCACAGGAGCCAGGTCTGGTTCTGCCTTGTTCCCAGTGTCTTAGTCACCTGCTATGACATCATATTTATGTTCTGTCAAAATAGAAAGGCAAATGTTAAAGGGGCCATGGGTGTTTCAAGGGTCCAGAGTGAGACCGGAGAGTGATACTCTGAAGAAAGCTCCAGTGGCTGTGGTTTAATTAAAGAATAATTGAATGGTTGTGAACCACCATACAGATGCTGGGAACTGGACCCAGGTCTTCTGCAGGGGCTCTATTCCACTGAGCTGTTTCTCTAGCTCCAAAGACATGTTCTTAAAGATATAATTACTACCTACTGCTTTGTAGTCCTGTTTATATTAAAGTGAATTCTTTCTCTGCAGTTATCTTTTAGATCAGTTAGTAATTATTTATCTTTGCAGAAGATTTGGGGAAATGGTCTAATTATAAATCAAACAGATAGACAGTCTGACCATCCTTGGTTTCTGATATAGCACAGTCAGTGGATATAGCACAGGATCAAAATCTACACAGGAGACCTGGACTCAAAACTATACAGAAATGAATATGTGGTGCATACCTACAATCTCAGCACTCTGGAGAGGAAAAAGCATGAATATCAGAAGTTTCTCATCCTCAGCTATGTTTGAGGTCAGTCTTGACTGTGTGAGATCCCATTTCAAAACACAACAACAACAAAACCCAGTTAAAACTATACTTAATCATTGTGACATGATGTTCCTTGTCCCAAGCCAACACAGGGAGGAATTATAACCATCAAGGGACAAAAACAAAAGATGATCTCTGTATTTAACTAGGTCAAATTAGTTACAATCAAGATGTCAGACATACAATTATGCATTGCCATGTTTGACTTTTTATGTGCTCTGTGGGCTTGAAGTCAGGTCTTCCTGCCTTGGTAGCAAATATTTACTTCCTGCGCCATCTCCTTATCCCTCTTCTTCACTGTTATGGCATTATTCCAGGCCCCAGAGTGCATCATGTACTTCAGCGGTAATTACTTGATAACCTCGTTGTCAGATTGAATAAACAAAGGAAACATCCTTCATGCAATCGCACACATTTTAGTGGGAAGGAATGCTTTAAGAAAGTTTCATTTACATTTTAGTCATCATGCAGTTTTAGTTCTTTTTCGGGATATGTACAATATCACATGGCTTGAAATTACAAGATCTCTCATTCTTTAAAATTTCTCAATGCATTAAATACGAGCAAGCACTAATGCCATTGCTCGCTCATTGCCATCGAATGTCCTATGTCCTCCTTTGAATTTTCCCTATTTCAAGCAGTAGACAGAGAAAAGGGGGGAAAGGGTCCTTCCTTAACACAAGAATCAGTTTCAATGGACTGGCTTTATTGGCTAATCTGGCTCACTACTTAGTTTTATATACTGCACACAGTGCTGGCCAGTTTTCTATGGCTGTTCTTCTCCACATGGGTAGAGGAGTTGCTACAAAGATTCCCAGATGGTAAAGCCTAAATAGTCACTGCATGGCCCTTGGCAGAAGACATCATTGCATTTGTACTTTGAGCAGCCAGCTGAGCTAAGCATGCGCTGCAGGGCATGGTTCAGTTTAGCCCAGGCTCTTAGATTTCTGCTTGCATTGAATTGCTAACTTCTGAGGTTACTCCTGGGGTTTTACATTTCAGATGAGAGATGGCGTTAACCAAATCTGTTCAATTGTGATGTTGTTAAAAATAACTTTTCCTGAAGTCGTTGTGGGATGGACATAATTTATCTTCACATGTTTACAATCTTCGTCACACATTGTAATTTACGGTACATGTTACTGGCTGTTGAAAAATCAACTGTTTACTCTGGTTGACAGCTGTTGTCAATGGTCCTCGTTTATGCTCCCACAGTTGCAGCTGTTTGAGGGACTAGCAATAAGGGAAATTAGGCAGTGTTTTGATTTGCTTCATTTACCCCCTCAATGTGTTTTTGTCCAGAAAAACTAATTTTATGTCCATCTTCAACTTCCCACAAAAAATAACTTGAATTTTTCTTTTCTTCTAAAAGCTTATATATACACCATACAATGCTATGCTATAATAGTGTAAAAGCTTTAGTGGAGAATAATAGAAACAATCTCAAATTTTACTAAGTGTCATTGATCAAAGTATGCCTGGCTGATGCCCTCACCACAACTAACTTGGTGGGTGGTAGGAAAAGATAGATTGGGATTAGTTGTTAGACAACTATAATTTTATATAATAATTTCAAAGACTTGGGCCACTCTAAATGAAGCAGAACTATAGTTTCTTCCCGCAATGCATGGTAGAAATGTTGAGATTCAATTAGTAATTGTCACCATAAAAAAATGGAGCAGGCTTCATATATGAAAGAGTAATACATCAGAAAAGAAGCATGATTAAACAACCCAAGGGAAGTGGCAAAGATCAGGGTGGGTGTTTTAGAAACCAAGTGTATGTAGAAGCCTATGTGTCCATACAACACTATAGGCATCTCCTGCAGCAGATGTCTGGCTGAGAGATGGGGCTCTGAACTTAGTCTGGAGAGGAAGCTTAAGGGGAATAAAGAGTGATAGAAATCATAACAGTAGAAGCATAGATCTCATTTCCACATTCACACTGTTAAATATATGTTCAACTATGTTTAAGAATGGGAGCCAATGTTGGGAACACAGAAAATAGAAACTGAATCAGAGGTTCTGCAAGCAACCTTCCAAGGACTCTATCTCACTTTAACACATATGGACTCTTTATCATGTATGGCCATCCATGAACCTTTGTGAGTCAGTTTTCTCCTCCCTTTTTACTTAACCAATGTTCATTATGCATTGCTTGGCTATGGTAGCTATGCAATGGATAGTCTTGAGTAAACATCATTAACTTTCTCTACTACAAAAATTACAAGAAAATGACAACTCACCTATGTAGGACACATGGCACCGAGCACATGTATTATTTTTAAACACTAAATGATCTAAGTAAAAATTGTAGAAAGGTACAAGAAAGGGTCTGTGGAGATGTTTCAGTGGCTATAGCACTTGCTAGACAAGTTCAGATCCCCAGACTCGTGTAAGGCCAGACATGGTAGTGCAATTCTGTAATCCTAGTATCCTACAAAAACAGGGAAGAGGAAGACCAGCACCTATGTCATTATTGTCCCTGGTTAGCCACCCTAATCTATTAGGGTTCTAGGCCACTGAGACACCTGATTTCCAAACAAAACCAACCAACCAAACAAACAAACCAAAAACCCAATATTGATGGCTACATCTGAGGCTGACCTCTACATTCAAATACACCTATCTGAATACACATGTACAAACATACAAACACATACACACCTTAGCTCACTAGGAGAAATTTGTCAAGAGTCACAACAACCAACACTTTCCAGTAAGTACAGAAGAGAAAAAACAAGGATTTCAGAGTGGCAGATGACTAATGTGAACGGTACTAGAAAGCAAACCACAGACTTTCAGAAAACAAGTTCCAGTGTACATGATTACCAAATGAGGAGTCAGATAAGACAAGATCTTCTTCCTGCTGAGAAAAAGCATAAAATCATCAGGAAAATTGAACAAGATTTTTAAAATATATCTTTTCCATAGCTTATTTTCAGAGGCTAAAATGGATATTACTGACAGAAGGAGGATCAGATGACAGACAAATTTCCTCTTTAAACTGATCAAAGCTTTGTGAAAAACAGCTTAAAGTTTCAAGGCACGTCCTTACTCCAGACATTCTTTTTGTAGGAACTTCTCTTTTGGGAAAATCCCCCAACATCTCACATGTGCAAACATGTACAGTAGCATTTTCTACTGCTTGAAAAAGTTTGAGTGAGTAAAGACAGAGAGCAAATACCTATGAGAAATCTAAGTGTTCACAAATAGTTTGACAAACAACTTTTAGCCTGCGTTCTAGCAATGACCAATTCCACAGTCACCAGATGTGGAATGACGTACAGATTGCAAATAGAGCACCGTCGAAACCCCTCCTTGTCTGTATGGAAGTGAAATAGCTCATGCACAGATGTTATAAACATTCTAGTGTTTAATATTGCACACAGATTACAGAGGGACATCATGACCTAACTTATAAGTTGAGACTATAACCCCAGTGCACACAGTGCAACTGTATTTGACTGCAGAGCCCAAGATATAACTGACTTTGAATGAGGGCATTGGGATGAGATTTGCTGTAGTCAAATTGACGTTCCTAGAAATTGGAAAATGAAGCTACAATAGAAATGCTGGACTTCTGGATAGGACAGTGTAAGAAAATAGAGAAGGTAGTTACATAAGAACCAAGAAGGCGGCTCCAAAGGAAACCAATCCTACTTAAACTTGACACCAGGACTGGACACCTCAACCTTGGACTTCCAGTCTCCTAAACTGTGCTAAAATAATCCTCCATGTGTCAGACAAAAGTTAAGATATTTTGTTACACCATGCTTAGCAACCTGCCATTGTGTATAAATACATGTATGCTATATAAGGATGTATGTGTGTGTGTGTGTATGTGCAACATATATATAATGTTTCAAGTATATTTTAAGATTATGTGGTCTAGAGTTTTAGAAGAAAGAGGAGGAGGAGGAAGAGGAGGAGGAAGAGGAGGAGGAGGAGGAGGAGGAGGAGGAGGAGGAGGAGGGAGGAGGAAGAGGTTGAACAGGCTATAGTAGAAAGTTGGCAAGCCACCTTTCTCCAATTGAAGTTCCTGCTTCCAGGTTCCTGCCTCGAGCTCCTGCCCTGATTCCTCTTAGTGGTAGACTGTGAACTGAGAGCTGTGAGGGTTGTTACTAAACCCCTTCTTTTTCAAGTTACTTTTGGTCATGATATTTCATTTTAGGCAGTAGAAATCTCTACTAAGACAGAAATTGTTTCTTGCTTTATGGAGTACTGCTGTGACATAGGTGGCCGCAGTTGGTTTGGGTATGATTATGAAGGAACTTTGGAGCTTTGGGCCAGAGAAACCATTCAGTGTTCCTGACTTACTGAGCTGTTGTGGAGAATAGATGTGAGAGGAACACAGTTGATGGAGGCCTGGACTGCGAAGCATCAGAGAGACGTTTGAGGCTTCCTTAAGACTCTGTCAAGTCTGTTGGACATTTGGAATTATAATTCTGTGCTTTGTTTCCGCTGGGGTTGGATTATCAGCTATAATTAACAAGTAGCCAGAAACATTGAAGTGAAACATTTTTGTCTGTGGGACAACTGATTTGGGTCAGTTGGAGCTGAGAAACCATCTCTGACTAAGAAGATACCAGCATTAATGGGAAATGTTTCCTCAAGGTCAGTCAGTACACATAAGCTATGGGGAAAAGCTGTATGTTGAATTGTCGTGTTGACATGGTAATGTGTCAAAGTCTCCTACTGTAGTTCTGACTTTGAAGTCATGAAGAGGTTATGGAAAGCAGGCAACACTAAGCACTATGTGACAGGACTTGAGTCCCTAAGGAGAGTCCAGGAAAAGCCATTGGTGAAAATGCAGTCTCAGTTACAGTAGAAGGCTCAGGATGGAAGGGGTCATGTAGAGAATTGAAGCTTGGCACCAAGTGGCAGGTACAGAGTACCTGAAGAGAGCCCAGGAACAGCTATTGGTAATGATACAGCTCAGCTGCAGTGGATGCCATTTTGGAGATGCCAGTAGTATGGGGAGTGACCAGCCACCAAGAACAGTAGTAGCTATGGAGTGGAGCTTGCCCTAGCCTATGAGGTGCACTATGTGTATTATTTGTGAGTCTGTGAGAGGTACTATGTATGCAGTGGCAAGCCCTTTGGGGCTTGAAAGATGGTGAGTATCAGAAGTAAGTCTGACACTGTGGGACTCTGGTTTTGCTTTCTTCTGAGTGTGACCCTGTTTATTTCGTCTTAGAGTGAGAATACTTAATTTATTTTACAGGATCACATAATTAGGGGAGTTTAAAAGAGACCGGATGTTTTAAAGAACTCAAAATTTTTAAGTACTTAAAAATGCAAAGACTGGAACTTTTAAAATTAGAGTGTTTTATATCGTCATATTAATATAATATTACTTTAACATGAAAATGTTGGGATAACAGGGAAGGAATGGTTATGGTTTAATAGTTACCTGTTTGTATGTCGAATTGACAAGGGATCAGTTGGTTTTTAGGTTTTGCTTCATTTTGTTGTCAACTCACTGGGAAGAGGACCCTCAGACGAGAAGATGCATCTATGGAACATATTCTTGGTTACTGATTTATGTAGGCAAGCTCAGCCTACAGGAATGGTGTCACTCTTGGGCAGCAGGTCCTGCATCGTTTAAGCTGACCAAGTCATAGGAACAAGTCCATAATCAGCATTCCTTTATTGCTTCTGCCTCAGTCCTTGCCTCTGGGTTCCTGCCCTGAATTCCTGTCCTGACTTCTATTTGTAGTGAAGTTTGACCTTAGATTTGTAAGCTGAAATAAACCCTTTCCTCCCTATGCTACTTCTGGTCACGATGTTTGATAACTGCAATAGAAACTTAAGGACAAAGCCCAATATCCAATGGGTTATGATTGTTTTTTGTTTGTTTGTTTGTTTTACAACATATCATTTCACCTCACACATAAATGACAGGAGAAAGCTATTGACAGAGACTTACTAACATACTTTCTAAAGACCTAGTCTTAATTCTGTGTATGTAGAAGGCTTTCAGGTGCCTTTAGAGACTAGAGGTCCTTAGATTTGAAGTTACAGGTGAATTGGAGCTGCCTGGTGTGTGCTCTTAACTGCTAAGGCACCCTTCAGCCTATCTGTGGGTTTAACAGACTTACGTGAACTGAGGAGTTCCTCATGGAGCTGGATAGTCTGCATCGATGTGAGTACTTGGCACTGTATTTTGGGATGTGCCTTCTGTCCTGTCTAGGGCACAGGACCATTGTTTGGCAGCTCAGTGTGCAAAGAATTATTAGACTCTTCCCATTCTCCAAAAAAGTAAGATAGATTGCTGGTGTCTTTAAAAGTTGTGCAGAGATGGTGATAGATCTCAGTTGAGAAAGTGCTTGCTTTGTATGCAGAAAGACCTGAGGTCAATCCTTAGAGCTCGCATTAACACAAGCAAACACAAATCCAAATAAGCAAAAACCAGATGTGATAGCAAGGAGCACTTCTCATCCCAGTGCTGGGGTGGATCCCTGGGCTTCCTGACCAGTTTTGTTAAGTAGCCTCAGTGAGAAATTAGAAATGTTGGCCAAGAAACTAAGGTGGAGGGGAAATGAAGAAGCTACTCAGAATTAACCTCTGGCTTCCACATGCACATGCACCAAAACCCATGTGTACATCTGGATCACACATATACTTCACATGCATGCATATACACACTCATACAGAGAGAAAGAGGAAGAAACTGAGGGAGAAAGGGCCAGAGAGAAGAAGGAAGAGAAGTTTCTTATGAAAAAGAACAGAGGCCTGCCAACATCCATGTGGGTAAGACGTGAGAAGACCACCTCAGCTCTGGGTATGCCTTCTAGTGACAGAAGCCCTGGCCAACATGTGACAGCAATTTGATGGAAACCTGAACTAGTACACTTAGCAACTTGCTTCCAAGTTCATGACTCACATAAGCAAGTATGACACATACCTGTCTTGATAAAATTTCTAGGTTCAGAATAATATGTCTCATTTCAAAACACAATACCTATCAGATGAAGTTTGGTCAAAATACTTACTTGTAATTCCAGTAGTTCACAATAGGATGAATTATACCTAAAAGGAGGAAAGATTGGAAAGAAATGAAGTTCTATCCAGGATACACTAAAACATGCTGAAGGTCGAACGGCAGAAAAAAAGAATCTGGCTCAAATGTAAATGCTGTTAAAACCTTGGAAACTAGTACCATTGATATCATGTGTGAAATCTGTTCTTCTTACTGCATAGTATGTCACATTTAAAAGGATCACTTTCCTTACAAAACCTTTTGGTATTCATGTCATCAGGTGAGTTAACATATTTATTTGGTTTCCCCTCCCAAGAGCCTGTGAGTCAGCTAGAGTTCTGGAATTAATAGCTTGCCCTTTTCTGCTAACTGTGCGTCAACTTTGGTCTACTTTTCACAGCAGCATTTTTAATAGCTCTTTTCAGTGCCCACAGCTGGCCCTACTTATTGACAATACCTGTCATTTACAACATAGAGTCCACACCTCTCCTCTGGGATATCAGATCAATCTTTCCAGGAGGCAAACTTCATCTTGTTACTCCTTCAGGAAAAAGTTGAAGATCATTCATGATTTACCTTCACAATGCCTCTCAATTTTTCCCCCCTTTTGAGGCTTGGTTTTGCCATTCTGCCCAAGCTGGCTTTGTATTTTCAACATAGCCCAAACTAATCTCAAACTTTGAACCATTCTGCCTCCACCAGCTAAGTTCTGGGGCTATAACTGTTTGATGTTACATGTGACAACATCCAAACTCCCGTGTACTCTGCCACTGGGACGGAGAAGTTGCAGTTCCCTTAATACAACGGCCCTTTCAGGTTTCTGTACCTCCAGACTGCGCAAATTCATCCTTTCCTTTGATCATCTTTATGCTCATTTTATCTGTCTGGTTGTGTGTGTGTGTGTGTGTGTGTGTGTGTGTGTGTGTGTGTGTGTGTGTGTGTGTGTCTACATGTTCATGCCTATATCCGCAGGCCCAGAGGTTATTACTGAATGTGCTGCCCTTTCAGTCTCCACCCTATTTTGTGAGGAAAGATCTCTTGATGAACTTAGAATTTGTTAATATGCTAAGGTGCCAGACCCGGAAGCCCCTTGGATCCTCTGTTTCTAAATCCCAAATGCTGAGATTAACTTGTATGGACTGCATTGCCACAGTTGGCTTTTGAGGGGTTTTCTGGGGCTTGAACTCAGTTACTTATGCTTATATGGTGAGCACTTCATTGCCTGAACTATCATCCTAGATCCTATGTGTTCACCCCTTACCTGCTTTACAATCACAATTAGCATTGTTTTAATATGTAAGATTATTTGTGTAAAGTTCTTGTTTATTTTCAGCTATACAGTTAGTGGGTATTTTCTGGTATACAGTAAGTGCTTAATAAATACTCATTATCTACAAATGTTCTGATCCCTCCTCTCTGTGTGTGTCTCTGTGTCTCTGTCTCTGTCTCTCTCTCTCTCTCTGTCTCTCTCTCTCTCTCTCTCTCTCTCTCTCTCTCTCTCTCTCTCTCTCTCTCTCTCTTTCAGCCTAATTGGGACAGGGAAAGCCTTCAGTAGGTACCTAAGTTGAATTAGGTGGCTTACTCCTCGTACATACACCCAGTGGTGTCATAGTAGTGACACAGCTGTTTTTGTCATTGTAGACTTATTTGTTTAGCTCAATCTCATTTTCCCAACTTAGGTTCTTGTATATATTCATACTTTAGAGTTGCTATAGCCTGTGGTATATTGGAGGAAGTACTGTTTGCTGAACACATGCAGTATGAGTCACCAATAAAACTAGAAGCTGTCTCTATATGGACTAATTAATTTATTTAGACTTTTTTTCTCAAAGTAGACGAAAATTTGTGAATACACACCAAATTTACATAGAAATTGGTTCTGAAAACCTAATTGATGCATGTTATGAATCTTGACAACCATGTACAAAATATACAACTTGACAAATTCCTCAAACTGATAAACTGGTACGAGGAATCCATATTCAAAGGAAATTAAATAGTGATTAATTAATTTATAGAAATTCTTTTTTTTCTATGAGGTTATCTGGTATTTTTAGTCACTGTGTGTCCCCACTTGGCAGCAGAAAAAGCAGATTCCCTTTTCTCATTCTGAGACAAACTTTTGTTTTCACAAGTTTCCAGATATGTTGGGAAGATGTGTCTTAGAGTTGATGATTTAATGTCTCAACATCTGCATTGATCCAGTCGACCTTGTTGCTACTATTATTATGTTATGTTTTATATAACACTCTGTGTTTCTCCATGTGTATGTTAAATGTGCGTATATTTATATTTGTGTATATGTATATGTTATATGTATGCATATACATATTCAGGTAGAGTGTGTGTGTGTGTGTGTTTGTGTGTGTGTGTGTGTGTTTGTGTGTGTGTGTGATGTGTATGTGTGTGTGTGTGTGATGCGTGTGTGTGTGTGTGTGTGTGTGTGTGTGTGTGTGCGTTTAGGCCAGGGGCTGATATTGTGCTCTTTCCTCAGTCACTTGGATGCAGTCTTTCACTGAACCAGGAGCTCATCAATTAGGCTAGATGGCTAGAGTCTTGACAGAGAAACCAAAAATCTTCCTGTCCCCACCCCTGTAGGCTCACCATTTGGATTTTACATGGGTTCCTGCTCTTCATGCTTGCACACCGCTGCCATCCCGGGTCTTATGGTTGTTGATCTCAAAAGCCAGTTGGACAATTGGAAATTTCCAATCTACATGTTGGTGGAACACTTAGAGATGATTCCAACCAATGTGATTCTTATCTGCACATTCATACCTTTATCGCTATTTTGAAATAAGATGAAGAAAGCTAAGAGTCAACAGCTAAAGAATAATTTCTTCTAATTTAACGACTTGCTTGAACAGAGGATAGGAATGAAACCTCTGAGTAGCATTTTTTGGGGGCATTGATAAGGTCTTAAGATATTACTTACTGGATGATTATTCATTTTGAGGTGAGCATTATTTGTATAAATGAGATCTAACAGCCATTTGACTAACTAGGCAGTTAAGTCTAGACACCATGGAGGAAAGTGATGTGATGTAGTCTCCTGGTATGATATAATCAGACCTATGCAACAGCAACTGTGTAGTATTTTGCCAAAAGTAATTAAGTTAAATATAATCATAAGGAAATCTTCAGAAAAGTCCACAATATGGGATATTTTATAAGAAGACAGGCTTGCGGGGCTAGAACAATGGCTCAGAGGGTAAAGTACTTGCTGGGCAAGCATGAGAAACTGAGTTTAAATCTTCAGCATCCTAATTTTTTAAAAGCCAGATTTGTTGGTGGCCTATTCCTGAATTCATACCAGTGGGGAAGAAGGACAGAAGAATCCTCTTTATTTGAAGATCTAGGATAGCTGAGGTGGTGAGCACCTGCTTCAGCGGAAGTCTTTGTCTCAAACAAATAATGAAATGGAGATCACAGATGAGAGCATTGAACACCCTCCATATGCACTTCTTTCGATGCACCCTCAAATATTCACAGACAAGCATACAGATATGCACACATGTGCACACTCATGCGCGTGTGAACACACACACACACACACACTACTTTCCAAAACAATACATAATACATGAAATTAAGACAGAAGAGAGAGAGAGAAAGAGAGAGAGAGAGAGAGAGAGAGAGAGAGAGAGAGCAAAGGACCCAGAAGTTCAATGCCAAAACTATAATAAGCCACATGACTAGAACTTGGATCATAGGAACAGAAAACCAGAAAACCCTTTGAGGAAAACTAGAGGAGTTTAAACAAAGATACAATGTATGACTTGGTTAATGTAACTGGTTTTGTCCAGGATAACGCATTGTTCTTTATTATGTTGAATAATATTCTCGTCACAAGGAGTACATACCAAAATATTTAGGGTGGTGGGTTATAATGTCTTTAATGTATTTTCAAATGGCTCATCCAAGTAAAAATGTCTAGAGAGAAGGGAGTGACCAAAAGCATGTGTAAACTATCAGGGCTTACAGATACTCAGTCCACAATTCTTTTCATTTTCCCATAGACTTGATAATCTTCAACATTAAGAAGCCAGGTAAAAGTAATACCATATATGCAAAATATGAAAAATTATATGTTACCTACTTAAAAACAGATTCAGGCAATTTGAATAAAGATTCATAGATCCTGTGTCAAAAATGGCAAATGCATTTCATGGGCAGTGGTTGATATCATGTATAGAATCACAGACTTTTTTTAAGGATTGGATATTACTGTGTTGCTGTCTGGCTTCAGTCTCTTGGTCAGTCATTCTCTTGTCTACCTCCCCTGGCTATCAACAACTCAGTTAGATTAGGAGGTGGAACAGTTTTTAGGGCTCATACAACCAATTAACCATATTTATGTTTTTATGTGCATTCAAAGACTATGTCATATCCTACTGAAAGAGCTTCTAATAGATAAAAGCTAACATAAAATTAAAGGACAGGAAAGCATTGTAATATTTAGTTCACAGGATTTTGTTCTGTTTTGTCTTAAGTAATAAATAATGCAATGCCTTATCTTACAGTTGAATGGACCATAGATTAAATAACATTTGGGTAAATAACTCTAATATACTATTCTTTTTACATAATGTTGGTGTTTAAAGTGAATTCAGAAATGTCATACAATAGTGGAGAATGGTCTTATGCACATGGAATTGGTGACATTAGCGAAATGCATCAATCCTATCAGTTGTCCAGTGTGATCAGATTAAATACCACTTGTAAAAATCATGTGTTTTTAATTTCTGATCAGAAAAAAAATAACACAAAACAAATAAAAATGAGAGGAAACCACAATAAGCATTAGCCTATCATCCCTTACATTTATCACCGTACTGGAAATGCTTTACAAATGCTTATTAAAGGACAGAATTGAGCAGCTCATCTCCATCTGTATCAACCAAGTTTGGCTACTTTTACTTTCCCTAAGGGTTGTCCAGTACCTCTTTATTTACTTTGAAATAGGCAGAGAATGTGTACATAACACTTTAAAGTAGTATGTGTGTGTGTGTGTGTGTGTGTGTGTGTGTGTGTGTGTGTGTGTGTGTGAGAGAGAGAGAGAGAGAGAGAGAAAGAGAGAGAGAGATCCTTTGTACAAATATAGAGGTCCAAAAGAGTTGTATAACTCTTTTTCATTATATTTTCATTATAACCATTTTCAAGATTTCTGACTTTTTTATATGGGTGCTAGAATCTGAATTTAGACCCTTATCAGAGTGTGGCAAATGGTCTTGACTACTGAGCAATCTCTATAGCTACCGAAAGTCTTCTTGAAGTTTCTTCTGGATTTAAAGTTTTAAAATTTGTTGCCTTGATGGGCACTGAATGTATATGAATTCACATTACTATGTACACAAATACGTATTCACATGTATAATATCACTAGTCTATTATTGGGACATGTGTATTAATTTTATATATAGGTATATACAAATGTCATACAGGTATAGACATATGCATATAGGTATGTAAACATGTATGTGTGTTTATGTGTGTGTATATGTGCAGTCATATATGTAATACTTAAGAGCTTCTGTATTTTCCATGTGGCTATAGTGATTTATATTCCCACAGCCATGTGAAAAAGTTCCATCTCTTTACATCCTTGCCAATACTTGTAATTATTTGTTCTTTGGAAATTACCTCTTCAAACATGTCTGAAGCTGTATTTCATTGTGGTTTTGATGTAGGAGGTACAGTGGTGCTGGGTACCTAATTATACAGCTGGGGGCAGTTGAAGATTTTTCTCCTGAGAAATATTTCTTCAGACCTAATCACAGGCTTTTGCAATGTTTGATTTTGAACTTAATTTTATTTGTGTGTATGTGTATGTCTCTGTGTTGTGGGTATGTGCATGTGAGTACAGGTGCATGAGTCGGGGCAGGAAAGGGTGTCTGATTCCTTGTGGTTTAAGTTACAGGTGAACCACCCAACAAGAGCTCTGGGTACTGAACTTGGGTCTCCTGGAACTACAGCAATTGCTTTAAATTCCCAACACATCTATCCATCCCCTTAATTTTTTTTAAACTTTTAATTCTTTGGGTTTTGAATTTCTTGGGAATTTTGGCATATTATACCCTTTCATAGTTAGCTCCAGTTTCCTTTTTTTTAAAAAAATTGTTTATTTATTTTGTACATATGAGTACACTGTAGCTGTCTTCAGACACACCAGAAGAGGGCATTCAATCCCATTACAGATGGTTGTGAGCCACCATGTGATTGCTGTGAATTGAACTCAGAACCTCTGGATGAGCAGTCAGTGCTCCTAACCGCTGAGCCATCTCTCTATCCCAAGCTTTAGTTTTCAACTTGGAACTCTTGGAAGAAGAAACCTCAGTTGAGGAATTGTCTCCATTGAACTGGCCTGTGAGAATGTGTGTGGTGAAACTTCTTACTTTCTGATCAATGGAGCAAGGCCCAGAGATCATTGTAGCCAGTGCCATGCCTAGGTTGATGGTCCTGGGACAGCTCAGGAAAGGAGCTGACTGTTTCTCTATTGTTTTGCTCATATTCCTACCTCGATATTTTTTCCTTGAGTTCCTGCCTTGACTTTCCTAGATGACGCAAGATAACTTACAAGTCAAATAAATCCTTTCCTTCTAAATTGTACTTTGTCAGGGTTATATCACAGCAAGAAGAAAAAAAAATTAGGTCACAAAAATTTTTTCCATTTCATATGACTTGTAATCGCAAATGTACATCCTTAGAATATAAAATCGGTAACTTAAAGAGACATTCACATCCACAGTTAGTCTTGATGCTCTTGATGCATTATTCATGATAGTCAATGCAAAAGAACCCCTTAGCATCTCTCAACATGTGGTTGATTCCAAAAGGCATGGTAAGGGGCTGGGAAAATGGTTCAGTCGGTAAAACACTTTCAGCACAAATGTGAGGACCTGAGTTTCACTCTCATAGCTCATGCAGAAAGGACGACTAAGGCAGCCTGTGTTTCTTATCCTTGCACTGAGAAGCAGAAGCAAGTGGTCCCCTAGCACTTACTGGCTATGAAGTATACATTAGTTCACAAGCTCTATGCTAGCGAAGATCACCATTTCAAGAAACAAGAGATGAAACTAGGTGTCATGTCAAAAAGCCATCGTGGAGAAGGTCATAGACCCCAGGAAGAAACTCACTACTGTTGTTTATCTAAATTGACATGAGAGCAAACTGGAACTTAAGTATTTATGTTTGTACCATGGACAAATGTTACTCTTCTCCTTAATTAGAGAAAGTTCTAGAGTGTAGATTTGTGGCTATTCATTGTTCTTAGAGTAAACGACAGTTTAGTGCTCATCAGACGCATCGAAGGTTTAGGAACATTTATACTCTTTCCCCTAAGATTCAAATGGAGAGAGCAGAGAAGAAAGAGTGCAAGAGCTCAAAGGTAAGGAGAAAATGTTATATGTCACACAGCCAAAGCAAACGTTCTCTCAATAGCAACTTAAGATCTTTTCTGATAGTCCTACTCAAGACTGGGCTTGTCAGCAGACTGTCATGGACTGGTAGAGGTTCAAGAGACCCTGTTCTTCCCCACTGAACTATTAGCAGCTAATGAATTCTGAGGGAATGGTATTATCTTCAGTTACACACCCAATAGGAAGACCAGCAGACTCCACTGGGTAGTTACAAACCCATGCACAGAGACATTCCTGACTAAAATCAGTTGGTCACAAACAAGGCAGGAAGGCAAGAACCTGGGAAAGGGACCAGCAGGAATGGGGAGACGTTGGAGTAGGAGGAGAAGCAAGATGTCAGGGAGAATGAGGTTAAACAGAATGGACTCTATGTGTGTGTGTGAAACTGTCAAAGAACAAATGTAATCAATGCAAAAGAAAAAAGGAAAAAGGTAGATGTATCCCAAGATAGCCACCCAAAATTGAGTTCCAACCTCTAAGTGCACCAGCACATACACCTGCACCTGCAAACACACGAACATGCCTGTATATGCACATACACTTGTTTTTAAAGAAAAAGAAAACGTGACAGAATGGAACTGTTTTTTTTCATCCTTGAAAGTACAAAAACTTGTTGATTTCAAAAAATACGGCTAGGCTGAATGAAATAAGCCAGCAACTGAACAACAAATGTTATGTTATCATAGTTATGTGTGGTATATTTAAAAAAATCAGATCAGTTTTAACAGCAGAGGTAGAATGGCATACACCAGGACCTGAGGTGTGGGGAGAGCTGTTATTCAAATTATCCAAAGGTGGAACTAATGTCTGAGGGCACTGTACCTAGAGATACAGTGTATAAGCTTAAGGAGACAGACTCACGCAGCTGAAATGTGATAAGGTATCGCATATGTCCTTATGCATACATGCAAAAAACATGATCATAGGACGGTATGGGTGTTCCACCCACATAGTTCACATACATACAAACATTGCACTTTTTGTATCCTGTAACCTATGCACATTTTAATTTGTCAATATTGCCACAATAAACCAAGCAAAAAAAGAAAAATGTTTCAGAGGAAACTTTCTATTCAACAGAATGTTCCCGTGATATATGTGAGTAATTAACACTTTAGTTCATAGTCTCAAACCTCGGCTGGACAAGAATTTTCATTGCTGGAGCACATGCCTATCTGCTACACCCTCTCCTCTTCCACATTTACTTGGGTCTGCAGATTGCTGCATTTGCCTCTTCTTTCCCAAGTCAAACTGTTTTTTTTTTTTTTCCTTTCTCTGGCAGAGTTTCCATAAATCTAGTCCTAGTTATCTGGATTTTTATCACACATGAATATATATATCCATGTGTAAATGCATTTATTTATATAAATGATGTTTGCTTTTCTTCCTCCAGCTTGGCCAGTGCACCATTGTTCTGTGCAGCTAATGCACATTCTTCTGTCTCTAAGGAATCATTGATTTGGTTGTGGCTGGGCCTCTCCAATGCCAGTCAGATTGAAAAATGCTATTTTTATTCTAAAGAATTTGGGGTTCAACAAGTCAATAGTATATGGAGGATGTCAGGCCCATTCCTACCCAGCACAGTGCTTTTAGGGACCCTTGGGTATGCGGTAAACTTGTATGGATTATTCAGGTCTGACTGTGCCTCTCTTCCACCTTAATTCCACTTTGCGTTAATAGCCATGCAGACTGTCTAGAGCAGAAAGTCAATTGAACTACAAAGGCCACACTGCACCATTGATTTCTAGGAGCAGCCATAGTGCTTTGCAAGAAATAAAATATTGATTAAAACAAACTTAAGCGATTTTCTGTGCTTTCTTCATTTCCAGTTGTTTTACTTAACATTTGACCTCACCAGTTGGAGTTATGCAAAAATTATGAGAAGATTTGAGACTAATTATTAGAGACTCATTTGATAGCTGTGTGTAAGAACCTATGAGACATCTATTATAGTTTCAGAAATGACTTTTCCTAAATACTCAGCATTTTACTGGTAGTATAGACAGCAATTATTTCACTAGGATATTAATTTGGCTCTGAGTCTTGGCAGAGAGTGAGGCTGCGTTAAGGTTACACGAAAAACAATTTTTAAAAAACTGTCACAGGGAATCATTTACAAATGACAATTTTCTTGACAGTTTCAGAATATAATGTAAGAAACTGGTCGTTGGGCTGGAGAGAGGAATCAGTGGTTAAGAGCACTGACTGCTCTTCCAGAGATCCTGAGTTCAAATTCCAGCAACCACAACTTACAACTACCTGTAATGCCCTCTTCTGGTGTGACTGAAGACCGCTACAGTGTACTTAAATATAACAAATAAATAAAGCTTTTAAAAAAGAAAGTGGTCATTATCACTGTTTCCCCAGCAGAGCCCCCCCTCACAGCTAGAAAACACACAGCCTTAACTTTAAATAAAAGTGCAGAAAATAAGCAAGCACTGTTGAAACAACTCCAAGTAGTTCAGAGAACTTAAGCTGAGGTTATGGTACCCTAATCACTTCAGAAATGATGGTTTCCTCTTGGCCCAATTAGAGAATCTGAATGTGTTACATCACGATTCTTGGCAGTCTAATTGCACATAAAATTCCTTTCCAAATCATAATGTGCTCTTTCTTTTTCTGCAGCAAACAAAAGGGGAATTATAAAACGGGGAGAGGTCTCATGCAGCATTGGTGGTCAGCTTGAAGGCAAGAATATAACACTTGCCCCTTGAAACTGATGTTTACCTCTGCATTTTAACTCCACCTACCAGCAGCAGGCAGTGGCATTTTTATTGCATTTTGTTTCAATGAAATCAGTGAGATTTCATTACCCCATTTAAACAGAATGGCTCTCCATGTCTGCTCTCTGATTGGACAATAACAAGAAGAGTCCTAGCAGATTCTAGAAGACCATAAGGGCCTCAAAACAAGCTGAACAGAGTCCTCTGTGGCCAAAGCTTTCGGACCCTAAAATTTCTTACCCATACCAAAGGAGAAATGTACTACTCAAACAGACTACTTGTA
This sequence comes from Rattus rattus, assembly GCF_011064425.1. Taxonomy (NCBI): domain Eukaryota; kingdom Metazoa; phylum Chordata; class Mammalia; order Rodentia; family Muridae; genus Rattus; species Rattus rattus. The sequence continues at coordinate 27,274,805 of NC_046167.1, read as the reverse complement.
GGAGTCATTTACTCTTCAGTTTAAATTCTTGCTTTAATAAAAAACAGCTTTTGTGGTTTTTATTGTTCTTTATATATAGGGATAATTAAAGAAAATCTTGATTTCCTCTTACGTGGGAGAAGGGAACAGCTAAATTTACATTGTTGTATTACTGGAAGCAAATAATAGCTTATCTTTGTTTAGGGCATGAAAAGACACTGCACCAGAATTGTTTTATTGTGCTGTTTTAAGCACTCTTCTCCAGTGGCAGTCCTGGAGGTGTGAAGACTAACTTGACTCTCAGCTAATCCAAGAGCCCATGATTCAAGGCTACACACTGAATCTGCCTGAGCTGAGTTCGAAGGATTTACCCTGACCCAAACTTTGCTTTATGGCCACATACACACAACCTCAGGCATAAATAACAAATACCCGTACATGCTTCAGTTTAATACACAGTGCTGTTCCAAGAGAACCAAGATGAATGAGTAGTTTCTAGCTGAGACCACTGAGCTTTGCCACAGCACAACTACTCCTCTGGTCTCAAACACACAGGACTGCGAACTCCTGATCCTCCTACCTCTACCTCTGTGCTGCTGGGATCATCTCTAGCTTTCATGGTGCTGTGGATGGAACCACGTTTCACATCCTTCTAGGCCAGGACTCTGCCTCCTGAGTTCACTGCTAGCTCTCGGTTTTTTTTAAAGAGCCAGTTTCTCAACTGTGGGGCCTGGATAGGCACATGTACTGTGCTCCACGTTTAGACCACAGTTGGTTCAGCTCTCTATTCCCCCATTTTGAAGTTCTTCTTGATTTTGAGTAAGAGATTTCCATTTTGTTTTGCACAAACTGGGTGATTGGGAAATTGTAAACTGGAGTTTAATTTTTCCTGTCTCCCCCTCCTGCTGAGATGTATAGCTTGTCTGGGTTAAGGTGTTTAGCCTACTTTACCCTTCTGTGCACTCCTCAGGCTCTGTTTTCACAGTGTTTAAATTCCTGCAGATGGGAACTTCCTGTGTCTCAGCACTGGTCATGAATCAGGCTTGGAGCAGGAACCATGAGGCCCACAGGGCATTTACATAACTGCAGACTCATGATTCGACAGCACATCTACATGGGACACAATGACTGGAGAGTCCATTTGCTTAGACGTTTTTCTCGCAATATAATTTTCAATACATAAATCTTCCTTGGGCAGAAAGATGGGGCATTTCATAACACTCTTGTTTTCTTCCCTGAATGTCCCCACTAACTATGGTCTCCACATAAGGCTTATGTAAAAAGAGAGCTCACAGAGTTTTTTTTTTTTTTTTTTTAGTTATTAATGTTTCCCCAGACAGGGTCACATGTATTCCAGGCTGACCTTGAAGTTGCGATGGAGCAGTTCAGGATGAACTTCTTCAACTTCTGTTCTTCCTGCCCCTGTCTCCTACTGCTGGGATTATAGTCACATGACTGGTTATGTGGTTCTGGACAATGAACCCAGGATTCTGTGTATGCTGTGCGGGAGATCTGTCAAGCTCGCCCCAAGGTCATCTTGTGTTCCTTTTTAATCTTTTTATTGTTCCTTAAAGCCTCACTCACAATTAAGATTTAATTAAAAGATTCATGTCTCTTAGTTATTTTTAAATTTTCAGGATTCAGTTGAAATGGGAACATGAAAGGAAGGTGAAATCAAGGAAACTGATGACCTTATCACTGGCTGATCTTCATATGAGGAGAGATAGTGGGGATAATGTGCAATGAATGAAACTGTGGTGAAGTAAACACCACCCCTGCCTTGAAGTATCTGCTGCTCAGGTCTGGGTGCAGAGTGCATGTAATAGAAAGAGGTGGACTATGAAAGGTATTGCCTTGAAGAACAACCACCAAGTCAACTGCCTCAGACAATGGCTTTACGTGATGGTGTTGACAGAAATTTCTGGAAACATTGGAAAGCAACTCTTAGCTTTTGGAAGGCTAAGGTGAGTGTGGGAAGCCGAAACATTAAACAGGCTCATGTGGAGAGCTGGTGTTTTAACTGTGCTTAGTAAGTGGGAAGACCTTCAGGTGAAACTGTGAGGAGAGGACCCTAGTAACATTGACTACCGTTCCCATGGGGTAGTAGTGTCCATACAGGCTCAGAACTGGAAAGAATAGCCATTTCCAATGGAAGAGAGTTAGGAGGAATTTTGCCTTCTTCTCAAATCTCAGACTTGGGATTCTATACAATGAAGCAAGACTCAGCAGAACGAACCTTGGTCTTTTCATCTGTGTGGTTATAGCTGAAAGTATATGATGGCCAGACATGTCAACAGCAGGAAGGGATATAAAGATATACACAGAGAGGTTAATCTTCTATGGGACTCTGGTGGTTTGAATGAAAATTGCTCCCATAAGTTCATATATTTCAATATTTGGCCCCTGGCTAGTGAAACTTTTTTTCAAAGATTAGGAGGCTTGGCCCTCTTGGAGGAGATGCTTCACTGGTTTCAAAAGACTAATGAGATTCCCAGTGTGTGCTCTATCTATCTGTCCATCTATCACCTATCTCTCTGTCTATCTGTCTATCTATCTATCTATCTATCTATCTATCTATCTATCTATCTATAACATCTCTATTTCTCTCCTCTGACTGGTAGTTGATGACTAAGATAGGAGCTCTCAACTTTTCCTCTGTTCTTTCATTATGGCCTGTTATCTTCTAAACTGTAAGCAAAATTAAACTATTTCTTTAAAACATGCTTTGGTTTTGAAGGCATGTGGAAGAGTTTGGACTTTGAACTAGAAAGGTGATTGAATACTGTAACAAGAGCTTAATTGGCTATTCTAGTAGATCTTAGAAGACAGTAGCACTGAGAGCCCTGTGGACTGTGGAAGGTTTGTCTCAAGATATTTAAGAAAGGAACAATATCAGTATCTGGGCAGGAGATAATTCTTATGGTATTTGGGCAAAGAACATGGCTGCTTTCTGCCTTTGTTCAAAGCAATGCTTAGGTTGATGCTAAACTGAAAATTAATGGACTAATTTCCTTTGTGGAGGAGATTTTAAGAAGCCTAATAATGACTTTGTTATGTTTTTATTAGTAATTATTCTTGTGTAGGCCTACAATAAAAATAAGAACAAAAAATTATAAAATATATAGTTTGAGAGAGAAAAAAGAACACCAAGAAATTTAATGTTGAGGCAAGGCTTGTGCTGAAAGAGTTGAAAAGATTAAAGGGAAGCCTGATCCAAAATGGAATAAAGGGGTCAGGTCAAGACCCCACTCAACTCAGCTTCCAATTGATGAAATGAAAATCCCTAAGTGACCCTCTGCTCTTAAAAAACATCAAAACCCAAGGCTACCATGAATATGATTCAAGGGTTCTTGGGTACACCCCAAGTTTGTAGTTAAGCTTGGCATACCATCCATGGTGTTTTAGAGTGAAGAAGGATACATAAGTAAAGGGGTTGATGGTATCTTTCCACCCAGTTAAGGGAGATGCTGACATTAGGCATGGAGCAGGAGACGTTCTACATGGAGTCCTTGAAAAGCCATTGCATGAAGTCGTGGAAATGAAGCCTTAACATTGGAGATCCAGAGATGTTAGAGGTGCCAGAGATTTCTGTCAAGGACAGCCAAACACAGGAGCAGAAAGAGCCTTCAGAGCTAAATGAGTTGCCATCAGTAAAGCTGCAAGTGCAGAAGCATCTAAGCCCTTTGATGTAGGACATGGAGCTTCAAGATCTGGAGTTTGCCCTGCTGGGTCTTGGTCTTCCTTTGGTCTAACATTTCCTTACTGTTCTCAGATTTCTCCCTTTTGAAATGTGAATTCTGTGGGATTCTATGTTGGAAGTATACAATTTGACTTTTACTCTAATTGTAATTAGGAGTTACAATTAAGACACTGCCTTGAGTTATGATGGAACATTGCAGTTTTAAACTATACTGAGACTGTGAAAGATGATGGAGACTTTTGAAATTGGACTAATATACTTTGTATTATAATATGGCTGCAGACTTATTGAAACCAGGGAGTGTAGAATGTGGTAGTTTGGGTAAGAATTCCCCCTGTACCACAGGTATTTGAATGTTTAGTCCAGACTTAGCTGAGCTGTTTGGGAAGGATTTGAATTTGTTGGAAGAGGTGTGTCACTGGGGATGGGCTTTGAAGATTCAAAAGACCCCTGTAGTTCTTAATGGTCTTTCTCGCTTTCTTTGCCTCATGATTATGAATCAAGATATGGTTTCTCAACGGTTCTTTGCCATAGTGGACCACAAACATTTGAACTGTTAGGCTAAATTAAACACATTCTTTTATAAATTGCCCTGGCCATGATATTTTATCACAGCAGTATAAAATAACTAAGACATTTCTCTCATGTATATTTCATTTCTTTGGAAATACTGTTAACATTCAATGTTGAATTGTTCTTTTTCTTTCTTTCCCTCTCCCTCTCCTTTTGCTCTCTGCTTTCTCTTTGCCTCTCAATTTTACTTGATTGCATATTGGTAGGCTCTCATGTAAACGAGTCTCAAGCTTACTATACAGATAAGGATAACCTTGAACTTACCATGGCTATTACTCTACCTCCCAACACGGAGCTTATATAGTTCTGGGGATCATACTCATGGCTTTGCTTATGCCAGACAAGCTCTACCAACTCAACTACATCCACAGCTCCACAAGATTTCTGGAGATTATTCAGAAAAATATAGTTATCAAATGATGGAAGTCAAGAGAATATTTGTGGATAGATATTTAGGATTAAATGGAAAATTAATGTAGCAAGAACCGTGTGATTAGTTCTAAGCTCTGGCAATCTGGCAGCAACAGCTGTATTCTAAGAGACTCCTGCTTTCGGTGACAACCAACCTCTGCTGCTTCTAGCCTCACAGCAGGTCTGATCCTACTCTGGGATGTCTGGACTGAAAGAAGTAATCATATTCTCTTTTCAGTTTTTACCAGATTTTTTTAAAAAAAATTATTAAATACTTTATGTATCTACATTTCAAATGTTATCCCTTTTGCTGGTTTCCCCCCTCTACAATTCCCCCTTCCACTGCTTCTATGAGGATGCTCCCCATCCCACCCACCTACTCCCATATCAAGATGCTGGCATTCCACCATGTGGGGGGAAAGCCTTCACAGGACTAAGGGATTTTCCTCCTATCGATGCCAGGCAACGCCATCCACTGCTACATCTGTGGATAGAGCCATGGGTCCTTCCACATGTACTCTTTAGTTGTTACTCTAGTCCCTGGGAGCTCTGGGGAGTCTGGTTGGTTGATATTATTATATTTCCTATGTGGATGCAAACACCTTCAGCTCTTTCAGTACGTTTTCTAACTCCTCAAGTTGGGGTCCCAATGCTTACTCTGGTGGTTGGCTGCAAGCATCCTCATCGGCATCAGTAAGACTTTGGCAAGACACACCCATATCTGGCTCCTGTCAGCAAGCATTTGTGGCATCAGCAATAGTAACTGGATTTGGTGACTGTTTATGGGATGGTTCCCAAGGTGGGGCAGATTCTGGATGGCCTTTCCTTCAGTCTCTACTCCACTCTTTGTCCTTGTATTTCCTCCTATGAGTATTTTGTTCCCCCTTCTAACCAGGACTGAAGCATCCATATTTGGCCTTTCTTCTTCTTGAGCTTCATATGGTCTCTGAATAGTATCTTGGTTATTCAGAGCTTTTGGGCTAATATCCACTTATCAGTGAGTGCATAACATGTGTGACTGGGTTACCTCATACAGGATATTTTCTAGTTCCATCCATTTGCCTAATAATTTTATGAAGCCATTGTTTTTAATAGCTGAGTAGTACTCCATTGCATAAACATATACTACATTTTCTGTATTCATTCCACTGATGAAGGACGTATGTTTTCTTTCCAGCTTCTGGCTATTATAAATAAGGCTTCTATGGACATAGTGGAGCATGTGTCTTGGTTGTATGTTGGAGCATCTTTTGGTTATAGGTACAGGAGAGGTATAGCTGGGTCCTCAGCTGGAATGTCCAATTTTCTGAGGAAACTCCAGACTGATTTCCAGAATGGTTGTACCAGTTTGCAATCCCACCAACAATGGAGGAGTGTTCCTCTTTCTCTACATCCTTGCCACCATCTGCCGTCACCTAAGTTTTTGATCTTAGTCATTCTGACTGGTGTGAGGTGGAATCCCAGGGTTGTTTTGATTTGCGTTTCCCTGATGACTAAGGATATTGAACATTTCTTTAGATACTTCTCAGACATTTGATATTCCTCAGCCAAGAATTCTTTGTTTAGCTCTGTACCCCATTTTTAATAGGGTTATTTGATTCTCTGGAGTCTAACATCTTGGGTTTTTGTATATATATTAGATATTATTATATCTATCAGATATAGGATTAGTAAAGGCCTTTCCCAATCTGCTGGTTGCGCTTTTGTCCTATGGACAGAGTCCTTTGCCTTACAGAAACTTTGTAATTTGATAAGGTTCCATTTGTTGATTGTTGACCTCAGACTATAAGCCTATGGTCTGTTCAGGAAATTTACCCATCTGTGTATGTGTTCAAAGTTCTTCTCGACTTTCTCTTCTATTAGTTTCAGTGTATCTGGTTTTATGTAAGGTACTTGGACTTGTGCTTTGTATAAAGAGATAAGAATGAACCTAATTACATTCTTTTATATACTGACCAGAAGTTGAAACAGATCCATTTGTTGAAAATTGCCCCCCCCCCGCCACTGGATGGTTTTTAGCTTCTTGGTCAAAGATCAAGTGACCATAGGTGTGTGGGTTCATTTCTGAGTCTTCAATTCTATTCCACTGATCTACCTGCCTGCTCTGTACCAATACAATGCAGTTTTTAGCATGATGGCTCTATAATACAGCTTGAGGTCAGGGATGGTGATTCCCCCAGAAGTTCTTTTATTGTTGGGAATAGCTTTCTTTGTCCTGGGGTTTTGCTTATTCCAAATGAATTTGCAAATCCCTCTATCTAACTCTATAAAGAAGTGAGTAAGAATTTTGATGGGGATTGCACTGAATATGTAGATTGCTTTTGGCAAGATGGACATTTTTTCTATATAATATATTCAATGAGCATGGGAGATCTTTCCATTTTCTGAGATCTTCTTTGCCTTCTGTTATCAGAAACTTGAAGTTCTTGTCACTTGCTTGGTTTGAGTTACATCAACATATTTTATATCATTTTTGAGTATTGTGAAGGGTGTGGTTTCCATAATTTCATTCTCAGCCTGTTTTATCCTTTGAGTAGAGGAAGCTGCTGATTTATTTGAATTAATTTTATATCTAGTCACTTTGCTGAAGTTGTTTATCAAGTTTAGCAGTTCTCTGGTGGAATTTTTGGGGTCATTTAAGTATGTTATCATATCATCTGCAAATAGTGATATTTTGACTTCCTCCTTTTCAGTTTGTATCCCTTTGACCTCTTTTTGTTGTCTGATTGCTCTGTCCTGGACTTCAAGTACTATCTTGAATAGGTAGAGAGAGAGAGAGAGTGGATAGCCTTGTCTAGTCCCTGACTTTAGTGGGGTTGTTTCAAGTTCCTCTCCATTAATTTGACACTGGAAACTATTTTCCTGTATATGTTTAGTTATGGCCTTTGCATTTCTGATCTTCCTAAGACTTTTATCATGAAGGAGTGATGACTTTCGTCAAATGCTTTCTCAGTATCTAACAAAATGATCATGTGGTTTGTTTTTTGAGTTTGTTTATACAGTGGATTACTTTGATGGATTTCCCTTTATTGACTTATCCTTGAATCGCTGGGTTGAAGCCTACCTGATCATGATGAACAATCATTTTGATGTGTTCTTGGATTAAGTTTGTGAGAAATTTATTATGTATTTTTGCATTTGGTTTTCTGTAGGGAAATTGATCTGAATTTCTCTTTATTATTAGGTATAAACGTAATTGTGACTTCAAAGAACAAATTGGGTAGTGTTCCTTCTGTTTCTATTTTGTGGAGTAGTTTGAAGAGTATTGATATTAGGTCTTCTTTGAAGGTCTGATAGAATTCTGCACTAAACCTATCTGATCCTGGGCTTTATATGGTTGGGAGATTTTTAATGACTGCTTCAATTAGTTTTTGAGGTACTGAACTTTTTAGATTGTTTATCTGATCCTGATTTAACTTTGTTATCTGATATTTGTGTAGAAAATTGTCCATTTCATACAGATTTTACAGTGTTGTTGAGTATACACTTGTGAAGTACGATTCGATGATTTTTCAAATTTCCTTGGTTTCTGTTGTTATGTCTCCCTTTTCATTTCTTATTTTGTTAATTTGGATACTGTCTCTGTGACCTCTGATTAATCTGGCTAAGGGTTTATCTATCTTGTTGATTTTCTCAAAGGATCAGATCTTGGTTTTGTTGATTCTTTATATAGTTCTTTTTGTTTCTACTTAGTTAATTTAAGCCTTGAGCTTGATTATTTCCTGCCATCTACTCCTCTTGGGTATATTTGCTTCTTTTTGGTCTAGAGCTATCAGATGTGTTGTCAAGCTGTTAGTGTATGCTCTCTCTAGTTTCTTTTTGGAGGCACTTAGAGCCATGAGTTTTGTTCTTAGCACTGCTTTCATTGTATCCCATATGTTTGGTCATATTGTGCCTTCATTTACATTAAATTTTAAGAAGACTTTAAGTTATTTATTTCTTCCTTGACCAAGTTATTAATGAGTAGATAGTTGTTCAGCTTCCATGTGTATGTGGGCTATTGAAGACCAACCTTAGTCCATAGTGATCTGATAGGATGCATTGGATTATTTCAATCTTCTTGTATCTGTACAGGCCTGTTTTGTGATCAATTATATAGTCAATTTTTGAAAAGGTAGCATGAGGTGCTGAGAAGAAGGTATATTCTTTTGTTTTAGGATGAAATGTTCTATAGATATCTGTTAAATCCATTTTGTTTATAACGTGTTAGTTTCACTGTGTCTATCTAGCTTCTGTTTCCACGATCTGTCCATTGATGAGAGTGGGGTGGTGAAGTTTCCCACTGTTATTGTGTGTGGCATAATGTATGCTTTGAGCTTTAGTAAAGTTTCTTTTATGAATTTGGGTGCCTTTGCATTTGGTGCATAGATGTTCAGAATTGAGAGTTCATCTTAGCAGATTTTTCCTTTGATGAGTATAAAGTATTCTTCTGTATCTTTTTTGATAACTTCTGGTTGAACGTTGATTTTATTCAATATTAGAATCGCTACTCCAGCTTGTTTCTTGAGACTATTTGCTTGGAAATTTTTTTCCCAGCCTGTTACTCTGAGGTAGCATCTGTCTTTGTCACTGAGGTATGTTTCCTGTATGCAGCAAAACACTGGGTCCTGTTTATGTATCCAGTCTGTTAGTCTATGTCTTTTATACAGGATTTGAGTCCATTGATGTTAAGAGATATTAAGGAATAGTGATTTTTGTTTCCTGTTATTTTTGTTCTTAAAAGTGGAGTTATGTTTGTGTGGCTATCTTCTTTTGGTCTTGTTGAAAGAAGATTAATTTCTTGCTTTTTCTAGAGTGTAGTTTTCCTCCTTGTTTTATAGTTTTCCATCTATTCTTTGTAGGGCTGAATTTGTGGAAAGATAATGTATAAATTTGTTTTTCATGGAATATCTTGGTTTCTCTATCTATGCTAATTGAGAATTTTGCTGGATACAGTAGCCTGGGCTGGCATTTGTGTTCTTTTAGGGTCCGTATGATATCTTCCCAGAATCTTCTAGTCTTCATAGTCCCTGTTGAGGAGTCTGGTATAATTCTGATAGGTCTGCCTTTACATGTTACTTCACCTTTTCCCCTTCTTTTAATATTCTGTCTTTATTTTGTGCATTGGGCGTTTTGACAATTATGTGATGGGAGGAATTTCTCTTCTGGTCTAATCTTTTTGGAGTTCTGTGGGTTTCTTGTATATTCTTTAAGCTCTTGCATCCCTTTCTTTAGGTTAGGGAAGTTTTCTTCTATAATTTTGATGAAGATATTTACTGGCCCTTTAAGTTAGGGATCTTTGCTCTCTTCTATATCTATTATCCTTAGGTTTGGTCTTCTCATTGTGTCCTGGATTTCCTGGATGTTTTGGGTTAGAAGCCTTTTGCATATAACATTTTCTTTGACTATTCTGTCAATTTTTTTTATGGTATCCTCTGCCCCTGAGATTTTTCTCTTCTATATCTTGTATTGTGTTGATGACGCTTGCATCTATGACTCCTGATCTTTTTTCTGTTTTTTCTATCTCCAGGGCTGTCTCTCTTTGTGATTTCTTTATTGTTTCTATTTCCATTTTTCAATCCTGGATGATTTTCTTCAATTCCTTCATCCTTGTTGTTGTGATTTCCTATAATTCTTTGAGAGATTTTTTTGTTTCCTCTTTAAGTGCTTCTACTTTTTTGCCTGTGCTTTCCTGTAATTTTTTAGGATAGTTATTTATGTCCTTCTTAAGTCCTAAATCATCATCATGCAATGTGATTTTAATTTCAAATCTGTCTATTTTGGTGTGTTGGTGTATCCAGGAATTGCTGTGGTGGGAGAACGTTGTTCTGATCATGTCAAAGAGCCTTGGTTTCTTTATGTTCTTGCATAAAGATGTGCCTCTCCACACCTGATTATCTTTGGTATTACTTGGTCTTGTTGTCTGTGAATGAAGCTTGTGCTTCTTGTGGGCGTGTGAGCCTATGGTCTTATTAGTGAGAGCACTCCTGGGAGACCAGCTTCCTAGGACAAGATTTGGGTATGGTGTGCTGTGGGACTACCTTAGCTCTTAGTGCAGATATATATATATGGGAAGAGTTTTTATAAGATTTATACATTTATTTTATTTTATTTTTTTTATTAACTTGAATATTTCTTATATACATTTCGAGTGTTATTCCCTTTCCTGGTTTTCGGGCAAACATCCCCTCCCCCCCTTCCTCATGGATGTTCCCCTCCCCACCCTCCCCCATTGCCGCCCTCCCCCCAACAGTCTGGTTCACTGGGGGTTCAGTCTTAGCAGGACCCAGGGCTTCCCCTTCCACTGGTGCTCTTACTAGGATATTCATTGCTACCTATGAGGTCAGAGTCCAGGGTCAGTCCATGTATAGTCTTTAGGTAGTGGCTTAGTCCCTGGAAGCTCTGGTTGCTTGGCATTGTTGTACTTGTGGGGTCTCCAGCCCCTTCAAGCTCTTCCAGTTCTTTCTCTGATTCCTTCAACGGGGGTCCTATTCTCAGTTCAGTGGTTTGCTGCTGGCATTCGCCTCTGTATTTGCTGTATTCTGGCTGTGTCTCTCAGGAGCGATCTACACTTCTGCACTTCTTTGCTTCATCCATCTTGTCTAATTGGGTGGCTGTATATATATGGGCTACATGTGGGGCAGGCTCTGAATGGGTGTCCTTCAGTCTCTGTTTTAATCTTTGCCTCTCTCTTCCCCTGCCAAGGGTATTCTTGTTCCCCTTTTAAAGAAGGAGTGAAGCATTCACATTTTGATCATCCGTCTTGAGTTTCATTTGTTCTAGGCATCTAGGGTAATTCAAGCATTTGGGCTAATAGCCACTTATCAATGAGTGCATACCATGTATGTATTTCTGTGATTGGGTTAGCTCACTCAGGATGATATTTTCCAGTTCCAACCATTTGCCTACGAATTTCATAAAGTCGTTGTTTTTGATAGCTGAGTAATATTCCATTGTGTAGATGTGGCACATTTTCTGTATCCATTCCTCAGTTGAAGGGCATCTGGGTTCTTTCCAGCTTCTGGCTATTATAAATAAGGCTGTGATGAACATAGTGGAGCACGTGTCTTTTTTATATGTTGGGGCATCTTTTGGGTATATGCCCAAGAGAGGTATAGCTGGATCCTCAGGCAGTTCAATGTCCAATTTTCTGAGGAACCTCCAGACTGATTTCCAGAATGGTTGTACCAGTCTGCAACCCCACCAACAATGGAGGAGTGTTCCTCTTTCTCCGCATCCTCGCCAGCATTTGCTGTCACCTGAGTTTTTGATCTTAGCCATTCTCACTGGTGTGAGGTGAAATCTCAGGGTTGTTTTGATTTGCATTTCTGATGACTAAAGATGTTGAACATTTTTTTAGATGTTTCTCAGCCATTCGGCATTCCTCAGCTGTGAATTCTTTGTTTAGCTTTGAACCCCATTTTTTAATAGGTTATTTGTCTCCCTGCAGTCTAACTTTTGAGTTCTTTGTATATTTTGGATATAAGGCCTCTATCTGTTGTAGGATTGGTAAAGACATTTTCCCAATCTGTTGGTTGCCGTTTTGTCCTAACCACAGTGTCTTTTGCCTTACAGAAGCTTTGTAGTTTATGAGATCCCATTTGTCGATTCTTGATCTTAGAGCATAAGCCATTGGTGTGTTTGTTCAGGAAATTTTTCCAGTGCCCATGTGTTCCAGATGCTTCCCTAGTTTTTCTTCTATTAGTTTGAGTGTGTCTGGTTTGATGTGGAGGTCCTTGATCCACTTGGACTTAAGCTTTGTACAGGGTGATAAGCATGGATCGATCTGCATTCTTCTACATGTTGACCTCCAGTTGAACCAGCACCATTTGCTTGAAAAATGCTACCTTTTTTTTTCCATTGGATGGATTTGGCTCCTTTGTCAAAAAATCAAGTGACCATAGGTGTGTGGGTTCATTTCTGGGTCTTCAATCCTATTCCATTGGTCTATCTGTCTGTCTCTGTACCAATACCATGCAGTTTTTATCACTATTGCTCTGTAATACTGCTTGAGTTCAGGGATAGTGATTCCCCCTGAAGTCCTTTTTTTTTATTGTTGAGGATAGTTTTAGCTATCCTGGGTTTTTTTGTTATTCCAGATGAATTTGCAAATTGTTCTGTCTAACTCTTTGAAGAATTGGATTGGTATTTTGATGGGGATTGCATTGAATCTGTAGATCGCTTTTGGTAAAATGGCCATTTTTACTATATTAATCCTGCCAATCCATGAGCATGGGAGATCTTTCCATCTTCTGAGGTCTTCTTCAATTTCTTTCTTCAGTGTCTTGAAGTTCTTATTGTACAGATCTTTTACTTGCTTGGTTAAAGTCACACCGAGGTACTTTATATTATTTGGGTCTATTATGAAGGGGGTTGTTTCCCTAATTTCTTTCTCGCTTGTTTCTCTTTTGTGTAGAGGAAGGCTACTGATTTATTTGAGTTAATTTTATACCCAGCCACTTTGCTGAAGTTGTTTATCAGCTTTAGTAGTTCTCTGGTGGAACTTTTGGGATCACTTAAATATACTATCATATCATCTGCAAATAGTGATATTTTGACTTCTTCTTTTCTGATCTGTATCCACTTGACCTCTATTTGTTGTCTGATTGCTCTGGCTAGAACTTCAAGAACTATATTGAATAAGTAGGGAGAGAGTGGGCAGCCTTGTCTAGTCCCTGATTTTAGTGGGATTGCTTCAAGTTTCTCTCCATTTAGTTTAATGTTAGCCACTGGTTTGCTGTATATGGCTTTTTACTATGTTTAGGTTTGGGCCTTGGATTCCTATTCTTTCCAGGACTTTTATCATGAAGGGGTGTTGAATTTTGTCAAATGCTTTCTCAGCATCTAATGAAATGATCATGTGGTTTTGTTCTTTCAGTTTGTTTATATAATGGATCACCTTGATGGTTTTCCGTATGTTAAACCATCCCTGCATGCCTGGATGAAGCCTACTTGATCATGGTGGATGATTGTTTTGATGTGCTCTTGATTCAGTTTTTGCAGAATTTTGTTGAGTATTTTTAAGGCCGATGTTATAAGGGAAATTGGTCTGAAGTTCTCTTTCTTTGTTGGGTCTTTGTGTGGTTTAGGTATAAGAGTAATTGTGGCTTCATAGAAGGAGTTCAGTAGTGCTCCACCTGTTTCAATTATGTGGAATAGTTTGGATAATATTGGTATGAGGTCTTCTATGAAGGTCTGATAGAATTCTGCACTAAACCCGTCTGGACCTGGGCTCTTTTTGGTTGGGAGACCTTTAATGACTGCTTCTATTTCCTTAGGAGTTATGGGGTTGTTTAACTGGTTTATCTATTCCTGATTTAACTTTGGTACCTGGTATCTGTCTAGGAAATTGTCCATTTCCTGTAGATTTTTAAGTTTTGTTGAATATAGGCTTTTATAGTAAGATCTGATGATTTTTTGAATTTCCTCTGAATCTGTAGTTATGTCTCCCTTTTCATTTCTGATTTTGTTAATTTGGACACACTCTCTGTGTCCTCTCGTTAGTCTGGCTAAGGGTTTATCTATCTTGTTGATTTTCTCAAAGAACCAACTTTTGGTTCTGTTGATTCTTTCTATGGTTCTTTTTGTTTCTACTTGGTTGATTTCAGCTCTGAGTTTGATTATTTCCTGCCTTCTACTCCTCCTGGGTGTATTTGCTTCTTTTTGTTCTAGAGCTTTTAGGTGTGCTGTCAAGCTGCTGACATATGCTCTTTCCTGTTTCTTTCTGCAGGCACTCAGCGCTATGAGTTTTCCTCTTAGCACAGCTTTCATTGTGTCCCATAAGTTTGGGTATGTTGTACCTTCATTTTCATTAAATTCTAAAAAGTTTTAATTTCTTTCTTTATTTCTTCCTTGACCAGGTTATCATTGAGTAGAGCATTGTTCAATTTCCACGTTATATGTGGGCATTCTTCCTTTATTGTTATTGAAGACCAGTTTTAGGCCGTGGTGGTCTGATAGCACGCATGGGATTATTTCTATCTTTCTGTACCTGTTGAGGCCTGTTTTTTGACCAATTTTATGGTCAATTTTGGAGAAAGTACCATGAGGAGCTGAGAAGAAGGTAAATCCTTTTGCTTTAGGATAGAATGTTCTATAAATATCCGTTAAGTCCATTTGGCTCATGACTTCTCTTAGTCTATCTACGTCTCTGTTTAATTTCTGTTTCCATGATCTGTCCATTGATGAGAGTGGGGTGTTGAAATCTCCCACTATTATTGTGTGAGGTGCAATGTGTGTTTTGAGCTTTAGTAAGGTTTCTTTTACGTATGTAGGTGCCCTTGTATTTGGGGCATAGATATTTAGGATTGAGAGTTCATCTTGGTGGATTTTTCCTTTGATGAATATAAAGTGTCCTTCCTTATCTTTTTTGATGACTTTTAGTTGAAAATTGATTTTATTTTGATATTAGAATGGCTACTCCAGCTTGCTTCTTCCCGACCATTTGCTTGGAAAGTTGTTTTCCAGCCTTTCACTCTGAGGTAGTGTCTGTCTTTGTCTCTGAGGTGTGTTTCCTGTAGGCAGCAGAATGCAGGGTCCTCATTATGATCCAGTTTGTTAATCTATGTCTTTTTATTGGGGAGTTGAGGCCATTGATGTTGAGAGATATTAAGGAATAGTGATTATTGCTTCCTGTTATATCATATTTGGATGTGAAGTTATGTTTGTGTGCTTTTCTTCTCTTTGTTTTGTTGCCAAGACGATTAGTTTCTTGCTTCTTCTAGGGTATAGCTTGCCTCCTTATGTTGGGCTTTACTGTTTATTATCCTTTGTAGTGCTGGATTTGTAGAAAGATATTGTGTAAATTTGGTTTTGTCATGGAATATCTTGGTTTCTCCATCTATGTTAATTGAGAGTTTTGCAGGATACAGTAGCCTGGGCTGTCATTTGTGTTCTCTTAGGGTCTGTATGACATCAGTCCAGGATCTTCTGGCCTTCATAGTTTCTGGCGAAAAGTCTGGTGTGATTCTGATAGGTCTGCCTTTATATGTTACTTGACCTTTTTCCCTTACTGCTTTTAATATTCTTTCTTTATTTTGTGCGTTTGGTGTTTTGACTATTATGTGACAGGAGGTGTTTCTTTTCTGGTCCAATCTATTTGGAGTTCTGTAGGCTTCTTGTATGCCTATGGGTATCTCTTTTTTTAGGTTAGGGAAGTTTTCTTCTATGATTTTGTTGAAGATATTTACTGGTCCTTTGAGCTGGGAGTCTTCACTCTCTTCTATACCTATTATCCTTAGGTTTGATCTTCTCATTGAGTCCTGGATTTCCTGTATGTTTTGGACCAGTAGCTTTTTCTGCTTTACATTATCTTTGACAGTTGAGTCAATGATTTCTATGGAATCTTCTGCTCCTGAGATTCTCTCTTCCATCTCTTGTATTCTGTTGGTGAAGCTTGTATCTACAGCTCCTTGTCTCTTCTTTTGGTTTTCTATATCCAGGGTTGTTTCCATGTGTTCTTTCTTGATTGCTTCTTTTCCATTTTTAATTCCTTCAACTGTTTGATTGTGTTTTCCTGGAATTCTTTCAGGAATTTTTGTGTCTCCTCTCTATGGGCTTCTACTTGTTTATTTATGTTTTCCTGGAATTCTTTCAGGCATTTTTGCGATTCCTCTCTGTAGGCTTCTACTTGTTTATTAATGTTTTCCTGTGTTTCTCTAAGGGAGTTCTTCACGTCTTTCTTGAAGTCCTCCAGCATCATGATCAAATATGATTTTGAAACTAGATCTTGCTTTTCTGGTGTGTTTGGATATTCCATGTTTGTTTTGATGGGAGAATTGGGCTCCGATGGTGCCATGTAGTCTTGGTTTCTGTTGCTTGGGTTCCTGCGCTTGCCTCTTGCCATCAGATTATCTCTAGTGTTACTTTGTTCTGCTATTTCTGACAGTGGCTAGACTGTCCTATAAGCCTGTGTGTCAGGAGTGCTGTAGACCTGTTTTCCTCTCTTTCAGTCAGTTATGGGGACAGAGTGTTCTGCTTTCGGGCATGTAGTTTTTCCTCTCTACAGGTCTTCAGCTGTTCCTGTGGACCTGTGTCTTGAGTTCACCAGGCAGGTCACTTGCAGCAGAAAAGTTGGTCTTACCTTTGGTCCCGAGGCTCAAGTTTGCTCGAGGGGTGCTGCCCAAGGGCTCTCCGTAGTGGCAGCAACCAGGAAGATCTGCACCGCCCCTTCCGGGAGCCTCCATGCACCAGGGTTCCAGATGGAGTTTGGTGTTTTCCTCTGGAATCAGTAATGTGTGCAGAGAGCAGTCTCTTCTGGTTTCGCAGGCGTGTCTGCCTCTCTGAAGGTTTAGCTCTCCCTTCCACGGGATTTGGGTGCAGAGAACTGTTTATCCGGTCTGTTTCCTTCAGGTTCCGGCGGTGTCTCAGGCAGGGCTCCTGCCGCTCCTGGGCCCAGATTTATACATTTTTAAAGTTCTAAATTTTCTTTACGTTTTATCTCTTTTTCATAGTACATAACAGCAGCACATGTAGATGTGCTAAGTAGTAGGGAAGTCAAAAGATTTAAGTAAGTTCAGGGAGCACAGAAGAAGACTTCCATATAGTCAAATAATTTTGATATGTGATTTTTTTTATATATTTCCAAGCATTTTTGTAATAAAGTTTAATAGAAACATTTTTATGATAATAACATGTTTTTCAATGAGGAAAAGGTATTGTGCAAAAAATATGTCTGCATGTAGAAGAGTGAAGATGGGTCCTTACTTTATTCCCAAAATGCATCAAACATCCATTTACACATAAAGATCAAAACTACAAACTGTAGGAATTATCATAAGAGAGGATTGTTAGACATTGAACTTGGCAACAATTTCTTATCTGTGACACCAAAAGTGTCAAACTCAGCAAAATTAAACAAAACTGGAATTTATGAAAATCAATAATTTTGCATATCAAAGAAAAATGAAATCAAATTCGATACTTGTAAGTCATAAGTTAGATAAAGCCTTTGTATCCAGAACATCTAAAGAACCCATATTACTCGACAACATAATAAGGAACCCAGGTAAAAATCAGGCAAAGAAGTTGGATATTTCCTTAAATAAGACCTTCAATTCACCAACCCAAACACGCAAAGAAATATTCATAATCATAGTCACAGATAACACAGCTCAAAATCACAGTGAAGTATCTATTGATTTGCACCCAAAAGATTGATATTATCTTTCTTTTTTAGAAATAAAAAGTGTTGATGAAGAAATGTGGCCAAATGTTGAATGGAGCTCAGATGGTCTTTTGGGAAAGTTGTGGGAAGGATTGAGGGACACAGAGGGAACAGCAACTGTAGAGGAAGACCAAGATAGTCAACTATCCTAGATCCTTGGGTGCTCCCAGAAAGTGAACCATTAACCAAAGTGCACATAAGGGCTGGACCTAGCTCCCTACCCATATGTAGTGGATGTGCAGTTTGGTCTTCATGCAGGTCCATAACAACTGGAAAGGGGGCTGTCCCTGACTCTGTTGCCTGACTCTGAATCCAGTTCCCTTAACTGGGCTGCCTTGTCTGGTCTCAGTGTGAAAGGATGAGCCTATTCCTGCAATGACTTGATATGTCACTGTGAGTTAGTACCCAAATGAGGTCTCCTCCTTCTAGCAGGAAAAAGGGAGAAGAGAAGGGGAAGGAAATGTAAGGGGGCCTTTGAGGAGAGGGGCAGTGGCAATCAGGATGTAAAGTGAATAAATAAATTAATGAAAAAAAAAGTGTTGGTAAACACGTTGGAGATGTTTTCAAGTTTGCATGGCACTCCTACACAGGGCTAAGCAGAGGATCACTAATGACCCAAGCAATTTCACTCACAGGTCTGTATCAGAGATAAGTGAAAATAGTCATTCAAACAGATAATTCTCGGCCTATGCCGAGTTATTCTTGATAACTAAGAATCATGTACAAATGAACTAAATATAAATGAAACTGTATTTAAATGTGTGCAATGGGGAAGTACCAGCCCCCAAATCTTTGGAATTCTGGTTCATACTATACCACTTCTAATTTTGAAGACACCATGCTACATGAAATAAGCCACACACAAAGAGGCAAATACTGTATCATTCATCTTATAGGCAGCTAAAACAGGCAATTTTAGCAAGACAAAATAGAACGATGGTCATCAGTAGTATGAAAAGATTGGGGGAATTAATTGCTCAGTGTGAACCTAAGTTCAGTTCCTTGGATGGTTAATGGTGATGGTTGCATAATAATGGTTGTTCTTAATGCAAAAGGGTTTGAAGTTAAAGATAATTTAAACAGTGTCAAAGAAAGGTTGACAAGTAAAAGAGAGACAAAAGAAATATTCATACACATGCCCCTTCTGTCTTGCTCTAGAAAGCAATGCTCTATGTCCACATTCCATGTAAATTGCATATTGACCCAGAGATTTTACCACCTACACGAATAATATTGACCTCGTTGACTGACTTACCAGTCAATAACCTTCATTAAAAATAAATTGAGTCATGTTAAATAATTAATTTGTACATTTAAATAAAACTGCTGTTTTTCACTAAAGTTTTAGGATCCATTAAGTTTAAATATCTTCTAAAATGTTTCCATACTGCCTAATAGCTCCTGCCACAATTAGATCTGAACAATAAGTCCTTTAGCAAGACAACCGGTCAACATCAGATGGTGAGGGACAGCTCCTACGTGAAGCAATGAGACTGTATCAGTGTATGTGGATTTCTTCCAATCAGGCTAGCATTTGCCAGGGGCAGGTAGAGAGACTGTGGCTCTTCCCCTAACTCAGCTTAGGAAACACTCCTCAGGCTTTTCACCACCAGAAACAAAACGATTCTTCAGCTTGGGATATTGTGTGTAGAATATGCAATTGAGAAAGAAAAATAAACAACAACCCCTGACAGAGTCTTGCTTTTCTGGAAAGAGACAATTGTAGTCTCATTGGACCCAAGCAGAGGGTGACGGAGGAGTTGGGAAGTGATTTTCTTGGGGATATAAAACTCAGACAAGCCCCAAAGGATAAACAAAAGTAGCCAGATGACCGAGTGGAATGACTTGAAACCACAGATGCTGTCAGTCAGTCAGTTAGCAGAACCTGACCTTGCCTCTAGGGGCTTTGTTTCGTCATGCTCAGCTTCATGAATATATTTCTGAAGCTATCATCAAAACATGACTGTTGAGGATATAGTTCAGACAATAAGTGTTGCAAGAAAAGTAATTAAAGCACCTTAAAACATGAAAAGAACTGATGTGGATTTTTAGGTGGGCTGAAGTGGTTTTAAGAAAATACAGGCCTAAGCACACATGTGCAAGTCACATGGCATAATTTTGGAGAAAAGATTTGCTTTGAAAAGAGGCAGAAACAAACCAATGAAAGCAATTCAGAAGGGAGCTGAGCAGGACACCAAAACAAGGGTGCTGTCTGTGCTCCTGCTAGAAAGTAGAATAAATCTAGCTCTTACCTATCTTTTATACAAACATTAGATGGGACAGTACTATTGTTACGACAAAACCGGAGTATGAGATTCTATCTGTGCTGTGAGGGAACGCTGACAGATTTCCTTGTAGCAGAAACCATGCTGAATACATTACATGTAAATAATTTGCAATGTCTACAAACATACACATATGCATACACATATACACACAGATACATACATATATACATATATACATCATACATACATACATATATACATACATACGTACGTACATACATACCCACACTCAGAGAAAGAGAAAGGAAAAAGAGCTAGAGGAGAAAGAGAGGGAGACAAAGGCAGACAGAGAGATACAGAGAGAGAGGCTGAGACCAATAGACAGACAGAGACATAGAGAGACAGAGAAAGACAGAGATAGAATCAGAGAGCTAGAGAGAACAGTATGTTCAGGTGAGTTATGTGAGTGTTCTCCATGAAGATGACATTTGAGCTACACTATGAATATGCTCTAGGAAAAAAGGGGGCAGACATGAAATTGGGCGAATAAGTGGATCTTAGAAAGCATAGTACTTTTGCCTTCATTGAGATGTGGAGGAAAATGATGGTAATGAAGACAATGTATTCTTCCATATAATTTCCTGATAGCAGGGACAGTTCAAAGCATTTCATATGTATTATCTTCTTAGCCCCTCATGCAGCCTCTGTGGAATACATACTTGTACATGTATATGTTTTCTATTGCTGTCGTATCCCAAGATTCACTGGTTGAAACTAATAGCATTATTTTAGTTCATGATGCTCTGTGGGTTAGTAATTCATCTGGACACATCCATGACTTATCCAAGCTCCCTGTGGAGTCTGTGGTCAACTGTTAACCAGGGATTGAGGGTCCAGAATGGACTTGGCTGTGTATGGTGTCCCAGCTTCATTGAGGGATAAACATTTTCTGTAGACAGTTTTCTAGAAGGGAGAGATACACAAAGTTTTTACACCCTAGATTGAAAACTCTGTCACAATGATTTATGGGCTTTTCTGGTTTCATGGGAGCAGAAACTAGATCAGAAACCGTGTGATAGTTGAGCATAGTCTCAGAGTATGAGTAGAGTGCTCTATTTTACATTCTTTGATAGTATTGTTATTTCAGTTTTACAAGTGAGGAACTGAGGTTTGTCCTGAGAGGGAATAAAACAAGTGAGAGGTAGTGGTCTACCTTCAAGCTGTATGACAGAGTAGCTTGTGCTTGTGCTTCTGGCTGTACCTTTACGATAGTCTTCAGTCATTGCTTTGGTTAGCCTTTTATCAACTTGATACAATCTTGAATCACCTTAGAAAGTGAATCTCAAGTGAGACCGTGTCTCCATCAGACTGCCTGTAGGCAAGTCTGTAAGGCATCTTCTTGATTAATGATTGATCTGGGAGGGTGCAGGCCACTGTGTGCAGTGTCAGTTTTGAGGAGGTGGTACTGACTTGTATAAAAAAGCAGGCCATGAGGAACATACAATAGCAACTCAATGGCCTTCACTACAGTTCTTGCAAAACAAAATATACCCTTTACTACCCAATTTGTTTTGGTCATGGTTATCACAGAAACAAAAGCAAACTATGACCTTCAACGTTGTATAAATTTTGCTACATTCAGGTGAATCACCTGAGATTTTTGCTGTGAGATAATTCTTGTCCTGCCTTTCTAGTTTCTATAATCATAGTTCTGCAGGTCGTATTTGTGATACATTATCAATTATCTAATTATCAATTGTCTAACCACAAGGACAAATTTTTACCTATCATATAGAGTCACAGGGCCTATGAGGTCAGACACCATAAGCATGAGGTTCCTGTCTCAGTCCCATTGGAGTTAGAAATTTTATTGATTGTAATTTTTACTTATAATGGAAAAAGAACTGCAAAATTGTGGTAATTTTATACAGATTTTGTGTTTTGGGGATGTTTATTACATTTGTAGCAAACATTGAAATCAATTGTAAAACCAATATTGGGTGATAGGTGGGCAACACTTTGATAAATAGATACAGAAAAACGTAAGTATTGTATATTGAGAGAACCTAGATTGATACCACGTTCACATTGGACAGTGTTTGCAGATGGGAGAGAACTTTTATACTTATACTTGAAGAACAAGAGTTCAGCTCATGTTTTGAAGCCAAGGTTAGAAAGTAGGCTCTTACTTGGTGTTTGTGGAAACTAGAGAAGCATCCAGAGTATTGTTGGACTCAGCTCCTTTTCCTTGCAGTGTTAACTGGCAGAGACACTGAAGTCTGTTGTAGTCTGTCGACTGGCCGGTGGATGCACATCAGGGTTAAATGAACGGGAGCACGCAGGGAGTGTCCCACAATGTCCAGCAGCTGCCCTGCTGAGCACTTTCCAGGGAGGCACATCCATAGCTTCAGTCCACACTAAGCAGGTCTGGAGTCCTTGCAGTGTTATTCTAATGTTATGCAGAATGATGTGTTTGGGGCAAGTGTAAAACCAAAATGGAGTGATAGGTAGCCAATGGTTTATGATCAATTCTTTCAAAACTCCAGTGACTTCCAAATGAACCTAAATATCAGTTGAACACTTAGGTCTTTCTTAAGTGAATTTAGAATAAGATAATGTAAGTGATTTGTACATTATCTCTTTTAAGAAAAAGTTTAGATTATACAAAATAATACAGACATTTAGGCATTTAGAAGGGGTGTGTTTTTTTGTTTTTTTTTTAGGAAAGTTACTCTGCACCAAGATAAAATGATGACTATTAGAATCCCATATAAGTCAGTTAATTAATAAAAAACATAAGAAATACTTAAGTTTAGATAACTATGTCTTTTCTTCCATCTTGAAAGAACATGAAGTGTATGTTGTCCAAAAGTATGGTTAAAAATAGCACAGTAAGTGAAAGAACCACAGACACACACACACACACACACACACACACACACACACACACACACACACACATACAACTGCTGTCTGGGTCCATTAAAAATAAATGTACTAAGGTGAGAAAAATTCAGAGACAGTAGTTGGTTATGCTTCCCAAGTACTAGAGACTGATGTGGAGGGAGTTAGCTAAAAGTTAGTGGCTTTCTCTGTGAAGCTTTGGAAGTGCCCTAAATCTGGCCTTGGTGATAGTTAGACATACCTAGGTATTCCACAAAGATGAGGAAAAAATGCTGAATTCCACATTTCACATGATGAAATCAGTGGTCTATGACACATTTCTACAAAGGTGGTAGAAATGAAAACCTTTGTTTAAAAATTTAATTACAATTTAAACCATAACATGCAAATGTTTGATATTCTTTTTTTGTAAATTTTTAAAATTATACCTTTGTATAGTCTCTCTCTGTCTCTCTCTGTCTCTCTCTCTCTCTCTGTGTGTGTCTGTGTCTGTGTGTGTGTGTGTGTGTGTGTGCGTGTGTGTGTGTGTGTCCACATACAAGTGTGCCAAAGTATGCTTGTAGAGATCTGAAGATCAAACTCAGGCTGTTACCCTTGCAGTCAAGATCCTTTACCTGATGATTCCAGTTTTTAAGTTAACATGCTTTTCCTTGAAATCAGTCTTATAAGCCTCCTTGCCTACACCTTAGTCATATGTCTTTTAGGGTTACTATTACTATGAGAAACAACATTAAATCAAGTTGGAGAGAAAAGGGGGTCTATTTGTTTTATCCTTCCACTTAATTGAAGGCAGTTGGAACAGGAACCTGAAGGCAGGAGCTGATGTAGAGGCCATGGAGGTGGCTTGCTCATGGTGGCTTACTCAGCTTGCTTTCATATAGAACTCAGGGCCACCAGTTCAGTGATGCCACCACCCAAAATGACCTGAGCCCTCCCATATCAACCACAAATTAAGAAAATACCCTACAAGCTTGCCTACAGCCCCATCTTACAGAGGCATTTTCTTAACTGAGGCTTCTTCCTCTCAGATGCCTTTGGCTTGTATCAGGTTGATATAAACTGTCCAGTAAATCATACTTGAGCTAACATTTTAAGGGAGGTAGTCTGTCTTCTATTAGAAAATATTTTTTGGTATAGCCTCTCCTGAGAGGCTCTGCCAGAGTCAGACAAATACAGAAGTGGATGCTTGCAGCTAACCATTGGACTGAGCATAGAGTCCCCAATGGAAGAGTTAGAGAAAGGACTGAAGGAGCTGAAGGGGTTTGCAACCCATAGGAAGAACAACAATATCAATGAACCAGACCCCCCCAAGGTCTCAGGGACTAAACCACCAGCCAAAGGGTACATGTGGAGGGACCCACAGCTCCAGCTTCATATGTAGCAAGAGGATGGCTTTGTTGGACATCAATGGGAGGAGAGGCTCCTGGTCCTGGGAAGGCTCAGTGCCCCAGTGTAGGGAAATGCCAGGGTAGGGAGGCAGGAGTGGGTAGGTGAGTGGGTGAGTATCCTTATGGAAGCAGGGGGAGAAGAATGGGATAGTTGATTTCCAGAGGGGAAACTAGGAAAGGGGATAACATTTGAAATGTAAATAAATAAAATATCCAACTTAAAAAACATACTTTTGAGTGCAATCTACTATTCAAATATGTTTCTAATTTTGATAAATTTGTAATATTATTTTAAAACTGTAACAGTTCTGGTCAGGTGAATGTCCATATTCATCTAAATGGAAACAAAAGGAAAAATCACGTAAATAAATAGACTATTTACAACAATTTTCTCTTACCATGGACTAGAAAGCCACCTATACAGTAGAAAAGGGAAGCCACCTAAATCATAATCATTTTAAGTATGGAAAATAAATCATTGTAATTCTGTATACAAACCACTTGAGCTTGCTGAGTGCACGCATTGTTTGGAAAAGTAAAGCTAAATTTCTAGCCTAATTGTTTTTCTATGTCTTAACTTTGCGTTATATATTCCAACAAGAGTGTATCTGAATAAAGATAAAGAAATTATGTGAGTGGAGAAAACTTAGAGCAACGATAATGCATGGTGGGTTAAGCTGGTAAAACACTTCATTAGAGTGACTACAACAAGGAGGACATTCAGAGAACTCTGCAAAAATTCATCGATACAGATGGTTACAGAGAGGTTACAAATGTCTGCATCAGCACCCTAGATCTTGTCTTCCCCCGGTGATACTTCTCCAAGGTTTGCTAAGTGATGGCAAAGAGCAGTTTCCTTGACTTCCTGGGAAGTTTTACAGAACAACTCACTAGAGATACAGAAACACCTGGGGCCTCAGCTAATGATGTTCTTCTGTGGTAACCAATTCTGGCCTTGCCTTTTAAATGGAGTCTTGTACTGTTAAAGATAAAGATAAAGATTGTTAATAGCAATATTAAGAAGACAGGCAAAATATGAAAGTTTAAAGACAAGCCACAAGTAGGGCCTCCTCCAATCCCATGTGTGTGTGTGTGTGTGTGTGTGTGTGTGTGTGTGTGTGTGTGTGTGTGTATGCAGATGTTAGAGGTCACAACACATGTCTTCCTTTTTCTCACCCTATACCTTTATTTTGAGAAAACAGCTTCTCTCTCTTGCTCTCTGTAACTGGGAGCTCACTGGTTGGTTATGTTGGTAACTACTTAACTTCAGAAATCCTCTTGCCTCCACCTCCCTAGTGCTAGAATTACAAGCACAAGCCATAGCTCCTTGATTAGGGTGGGGAATCTAACTTTGCTTTCATATTTCAGCATCAGACATTTAGCTGACTGACACATCTCTATAGCCCTGGTCATCATATTTAACCACAGTGTAGAGACTAGGATTTTCCATTAGAGGTAATTTTTAAAAGTAGCTTTTGATTATAAATTCTTCCAGTTAAAAATCTTTTCAGTGCTTATCAGTGAGTGCTTAATTAGATGAGCGTCTGAACATAGTGTGGCCCCCACTATCCAGAAAGAGGAGGATGTGGCAAAAAAAAAAAAAAAAAAGGTAAAGAAGTCTCTTCTGGTTTACTTCCCTCCAAATTCAGATTTTTGTTTTTTGTTCTTTTTTTTTTAATGATGACCATTTGTTTGAGGGCTTCCTTTTGTGTTCTCCAACTGTTCTCTAGCTCAGTGTGAGCACCAAACCTACACCTCAGACAAAATCTTATTCTGGGTTATTCCATGGTGTCTGATCCTGCCGACTTCTCGCTGGATGAGAAAGGCCAGCTTCCAGGGGAGGTTTTTTCTTTTTCTTTTTTTGAACAGGGCAGGGAGAGTTGGGGTGGATGAGGGGGGGTGCATGCTCTTCTTGACAAGCCATTCTAGGTTAGATGTCCCTGAAATTGTGTGGGGTGGTGTCCCTTTAAGCATAAGGAAAGGGCAAATCCTGCTGTTATCCTTGACCCTCTAACAAAATAGTCAGCTCTGTTTGTAAAAGAGCCAGTAATTAAAAGTCTCCCAGGGTTGTGATGAAATAGGGCAAGTAGAAGCTGCTCCTGGAGACCCTCTCTTTTACCGCTTGCTCTTTTGTGTTTTCTCTCTATTTTGTTTTCTTCTTTATTCCAATTTTTCAGGGCAGAGTTTCCCTCCTGCTCTGCTATTCTGCTTGTTGGTGAGCAGGAGGGTCAGAGCCTGATAGGCTGCTCTGCCAGCTTCCTGACTTTTAGGAGCCGTCAGCTTCCAGCCCAGAGTCACCCTGTTATTTTATGGAAGAGAACATAAATAGACTCTGCTTTAGAAGAAAGGGAGGGGACAGTTTTTAGTATTATGTTTCTATTTTTAATTCTTCATGACAACACAGAAGGAGACACATGGTGCTTTCCTTAGCTACATACAGGGGTACCCTGCTTCCCATTTAACCTGAAACAGGGAGTCAGAAGCCTCTAGTCTTGGCTTCCTTTTAAATATCACTTTACCAGTAGATGTTAGATTTTGAAGTTGTCCTAGCTACCCCTGTTGCTGGACTTTGGGGTAGCCACTTCATAAATGGAGAAATTGTTTCTCTCTTTGTGTGTGTACATATGCATGTGTAGGTGCATGTGTGTATATGTGCATGCCTGAGCCTGTGGAAGCCAGGGGGCAACCTTGACTGTAATTACTTGGGCTCTGTCTACCTTACTTTCTTGTTTTTATTTGTTTATGTTTTGTTTTTCTGTTTTGTTTGTTTGTTTTGAACTTGAGTTTATCACTGTCACATAGCCTGGACCAGTGAGCCCCAGGCATTCACGTATCTCTGCGTTCCCAACACAAGAGAAGGATTACAAGTGGATATAGCCATGCTTGGCTTCTATAAACCTGTATTTATTTAGAATTACATACATGTATGTAGTGTCATTTAATTATATCTGGGTTCCTTGTCTCCCCTTCAACTACCTCTAGATTCAATATTTCACCCTCCCAATTAACTTTCTTTCCATCTCTTCCTTCCTCCTCCCCTCCCCCATCTCTCTTTCTTTCTATTCCATTGTATCCAGTTTTTTCTATCTGTGTATGCACTGGTGCAGCATCATCCACTAAAAGCATAAGCAATTTATTAGTGGTTACAGCTGTTCTTTTAAAAATGAGAATTCTGGGAGTCCTGACTCAGGCTCTCATGCTTGCATGGTAAACTCCATATTGAACGAGCTATCGCTGCTGGCCTTGTTTGTTAAGTCTTGAGGAAGAATCTCTTGTCACTCAGGCTAGCATCAAAATACATGATATCCCATGACCATCAGAACACAGGCCATGAATGAAGTTGTGTGAGTAGAATTCTGATTGCTTGTGAGAAAACTCCCTGTGGTCAATCCTATAACCTCTGCTTATGATTTTCATCTTTCATCACTATCCACTTACGTAAAAGCTCTTCGCAACATATGGTAAATAAATGCAGTTAACAAATACCTGAGACCGAAAGGGATTATAGAAAACTCATACTCCTTGCTTGGGCTGGGGCAAAGGCTCTATTAGTAATGCACTTGCTGTCAAAGGATGAGGATTGAGTTCAGATTCCCAGAACTCACATGAAAAGCAGAGCATGGTGACTACTTGCTTGCAATCCCAAAATGGGTTGGGAGAGACAGGCTCAATGGCTAATCAGTAACTGAAATAGTACTCTTCAAGTTCAGTGAGAGACCCTGTCTCAAAAATTAAGGCACAGAGCAATAGAAGACATGTCTGTATGGGAGATTGTACCCCCACACACTTATACACACATGTACCCACCTACATGCAAACATACTTCAGCGTTCTTTTAAGTATTAGTTTAGGATGTAGAGCATTCTTTTCATTCTTTGGATTTGTTTCTGTATCTTGTTCTAGGTCCTGGGAAGAGAATTACGTGAAAAACAAGGTTGCTGCTTTCATCTACGTCTTCATCCAAAGGAATTCTGACCAACTCACTGTTTACCCATCGTCTCACACACTAAGTTCAACCAGTGGACATGTACAGACGAAGTTGTGAAGTTGACATAAATGTGTGAAGTTGACAGGTAGTGACATAACCTGACATCACCAAGCATGCTGACTCTTCTAGTTTGTTGATGTCATTAGTGCCCAAGTGTAGGTGACCTTTAGAAGGCAATCTAGCAATCATGATTTCTTAGATGATTTTCTATGACAAGTGGTGAGTATGTCATTTCTGTGACCAGGAGAATAAGGGCGAAGGGGGTTGTCAATCACACCATATACATCACATACTTAATATAGCTCCTTCAGTTGACCATCTGCAATGTTCCATCTTCAAACTGTCAGCTTAATTGGATTAGAACATAATGGAAACGCACACTGAATCAGTCTTAGAGAGTGTTTCTAAAAGCTTTAACTGAGCAGGGAAGACTCAGCCTGAGTGTGCGTGTGCCACATTATGCATGGCTTAGTTCTGGAAACCTGACTGAGGTGGTGACAGGAATGAAGAAAGCACAGGCATGCAGAAAAGGTGGGGTTGGGTGGGTTGTGGTAAATCTGCTCGAGTGGTACCAACTAGAAAGAAACCGAGAAACACAGTGCATTTATCATGGTCTGCATAAGGAGACAGATTAGCTTATTTTAGTGGGTGGTCTCTGTAGGGAATAGTCTCAGGTATCAGTCCTGTGGGAGGAGACTGTGATTGCTCTCCTTTATACTCACTGTTAACATCTTCACACAGACCAGAGGAAGATGTTGCCAATTCCTAAGAGTTTGAGGCCCAAGAGGCCTCACCCACTCTGAACTACATCCATTCCTTCCATATTCATTTAGGGATTCCTCCAACCCAAATGTGGATGGCACCATCCTATGGGCTGGAGTCCTAGATACATCTCTATGCTTCTTGACTACAGATATAACATACCTGCATCTTGACCAACCTGGGCTATATTTCTTCTTAAACTGCCAGATAAAATAAAACATTCCTCCAAAGTTGCATTTTATCACCTATTTGGTCATAAAAATAAAAGAAAAATTCATTAATATGGATTACTGGGAGCCCACTAAGGACCATGCATTGTTTAGCAGTGGGTGATAGGTTTACATTTGGTGTTCATTGTTTTTCAGGAACATACATGTGCCTCTATGTACACACATGGATGTGTTTGGGTAGGGGGTAGTAACCATGGGATGTGGGATATGAAGAACAGATGTATTTGTGGACCTCTTCAGAGCCAGCATTCTAGATTTTGAGGTTCCTAACAAGAAATGTTCAGGTGATATTAACTGGCACAGTACAGAGGATGATTTCTGAATGTCATCTCTGCTGCAGAACACAAAGTCATCAGGCGACCACTACTGTGAATCATAGTTGCTAGTTATGGTGGTGAATGTAATCACACAAAAAGTATGGGAGCCCTTCATCACCCAAAAGGGCTCTACTTAGACAGACAGGATGTGCTGGCCAGATTTCCATGACTACAACCTTGTCTGAGATAATCAATTTTAATAAGGAAAGGTTTATTTTGGCTCATGATAGATTTAAAGGCCTGTGGCAAGGAAGGCATGGAAAGAAGCTAGGGGTAGAGTCATTCATCCAATGGCCGAAAGCAAAGGAGAAAGGAGGCAAGAGCTGAGCTCCCATAATTCCTTTTGAGGGTACACTCATTGAATGAACTAAGACTTCCTTTTAGGTCTGGTCTTTTAAAGGTCCTATATAGTACACAAGCTGATCCCATAGGTGTTAGATACTCGCACTGTAGCAGAAGAGTCGCAGGAAAAAACAAACAAACAAACAAACAAAAAAAAACCATGGTGGGGAGGTGTCAAGTGAGGTTATTTTGAAGACAACAGATGATGATCCTACTAGGGACATCCTGTCTTGTATATACTTAGGGTTTAGAGACATTTCAAACCTCACTATCCAATGTCTATGCATAAAATGCCCAGAAATTTATGTGCTGCTTTATCCTTTCTTTCCTTTCTCCCTCCTTTCCCTTTCCCTTATTCTTTCCTCCTTCTTCTTTTCTTCTTCACCTCCCTCCCTGATTTCTTCTCTCTTTTTCTTCCTTCCTTCTTTCTTTTCTCTCTTCTGGTTTTTAATTAATTTGGTAATGTAATCAATTTGACTGTCCTCTTCTGGTTGGGAAAAGTCCTGCAAAGAAAACCATGTAAAAAATTAATAATCAAACCTCATCTAGACCTTGGAGAAGCTCAGTCCAAATGTCTTCACATCTTCAGCTATCTGTCACATTCTCTGTTATCATCCCCCTAGTTAGATTTTATTCTTTTTCTCCTCTTTGGTCATTTTTCAGATCATTAGCTACATGAGCTTAGGGTGGGCAAGAAATGAGAGAGTTTTAAATCTGTCAAACTATAGTCTGATTAACAGCTACTTGGTGGTACAATGAGCAGAAAGGAGAAAATGATTTCTATATTTGGTAAGAGTAGTAACTGAAATTGAAAAATTAGTCCTCACTGCCTGCTCTTCCCTGGATATTAGTGATATCTGTGACATGGGCTCCAGTTTCTTCTGTGGATAAATTTAGGGTCAAAGAATCACAGACCAGCCTCCCAGCCTATGTACGTGGTGTCACCTCCTTCATATGGGTCACAGTGCCCAAAAAAAGCATTACAAAACTGTAGCTCATTGATTTAAGGACAATTTTAAACAGTGTAGTTTCTAGATTTATCTATTGAAAATGGTCATTTCCCTGCAAATGAGAAAGCTAACTTCTGTCTCCAGGGCAAGCTCGCACGATGAAGTGTAGCTGACTCTGATTTGCTATTGGCTTGTTTAAATAACTATTTTAAAGACTTCTTTGGTTAAAGCCTTAAAACTACTTAACGAGATTTCCTCATTAGGTGTGTCCACACTTAGAAATATTTTAGGACAAATTACTTAACAAGATTTCATCATTACGTGTGCCCACCCTTAGAGATATTTTAGGTGTACAACTCAGTTGGTAGAGTATACAAATTCCTAAATTCAATCTCTAGGTGTTCTAGAGCCCCCAGCAACCTGGAGGTAGAGATGGAGAAGTCAGGTGTTTATGCCCATTCTTTGCTTAGATGAAGTACTCTGAGACAGCGATAGAAAGATAGATAGATAGATAGATAGATAGATAGATAGATAGATAGATAGATAGATAGATAGATAGGTAGGTAGGTAGGTAGGTAGATAGATAGATAGATAGATAGATAGATAGATAGATAGATAGATAGATAGATAAAAGGGATAGATAGCTAGGTGGTGGGATAGATAGATAGATAGATAGATAGATAGATAGATAGATAGATAGATAGATAGATAGATAGATAGATAGATAGATAGATAGATAGATAGATAGATAGATAGATAGATAGATGGATGGATAGAGCATAGTGTTATTGTGTATGTTGCATAGCATAATCACCTTGAATCTTTGAATCCTGTATGAGGCAAGCTCAGGCAGCAAACACCTGCTGTGCAGCCAAGAATAAATATTTGATTTATCATTTGCTGGATCCCGGGCCTTGTCATCTCAGAGACTCTAATGTTAAAAACCTCTGGGCCCAGGCAGAGTCTGCCACGTCGCTTTTTATTTGCTTGCTTCTGTCTGTTCCTGGTTCCAGTGGTTGCGAGTTCTCTCTCTTACCAGAGACATTGCAGGGATTGCCTGGGAAAGATATTCTGTCCTTCGTCTTCTGTTTGTGTGAACGAGTAATGCTGCCGGGGTGGGGCTGGAAAGGTGCAGCTCTGGGATATGCTCTGTTCTGTCAGACCCTTGAAGAAAGGGATGCACTCTCCATCTGTGCTGGCTGCGGTTATCTGAGAAAAAAAATGTATTTCCCCTGGATGACGCCAAGGTCTCTTGGCTCTCTGTCAAAGCAGTTCTTCCTCTGGATGCTTGTTGCACCCTAGAGACTCCTGTTAGCAGTATTGACTATCACAGATGTGAGTTGGAAAGCAGCTGCTAGAAGCAGACAGCAAAACTCAAGGGCTTACTGCCCGAACACTCATGTTTTTTTTAAAGTCTATTTTTTAGACATTAAGCTGAGCACTATAGACTACAATGTGTTAACTATTCAGGGCTTGGCAAGGGTATCTTGACATTGGCTTCTCAATATAGAAAACAATAAGCAAGATCAGCAGCTCCTTGGGTACCTCCCCCGAAGCCTGCCTGGTTCTTGACAGCATATTGGAAGGCAGAAAGGTGGAAAAAAAAGTTACTTAAGAGCAAGGGTTTCCAGTGCATCCCTGCTTTAGGAGCTAAGGGCTGCCTGTAAAAGGGAGAGAACGGAAAGTGGACGGCCAGCCAGCCCAGCCATTGCCCACAGTGTGTCAGATTGCATAAATTCCATCCCTTTCTTGGAGTTCCTTGCCAGAGAAATAAGGGTAAGAATGCCACTGAAGTCTGAGCGGTGTGAGTTTGGGTGGCAGTGGAATCACTTCTTAGACATCGGTGCCCCAGCCTTTCAGTTAGCTGTGCTTGGATTACAGGCTCGCCTCCAAGTCAAGATTGCTGCTAACAGCTGGAGTGGGAACCCTCCCTGACTCCCACCCCCTCCTTTCTCCCACTGGAGACCTTCTAAACGGGGAGTTTAAAATTACCAAATGTCTTCTGGGTAAAGAACTTTTACTTTTCCAGACTGAACTGCCAAAGACCTACGGAAATTAAAGAAAGGGAAGAAAATGCACGTCTCTGTGTCTGGGAAATAGCTAGCATTTCTCTCATTTGGTGACCATGTGGGTATTAAGCTGTGGTGTCAAATTTTCCAAAGCATTATTTATTTACCTTGGCGCTTAGAGTCAGAAAACTGAGCAGCTGACTAAAAATCTGGTGAGAGAGTAAGGGTAATAGAGGAAGCAAAGCACCCAAAAAAAAGCTGGGCTCCCAGACTCTTCCAGAATGTGTCTCCTCACATATATATTACCTCATGGCAAAGCAGTCATTAACACATAATTGGGTGCTCCACAGATGCACCTCGTCAGCAGTGTCTAAGTTCACTTACAGTGAAAGTTAAAATCAAAATGAGTCGCAGATTAGAGTATAGACCTAGGAAAAGGTGTTGGGAGATTTTAAGTATTTTAAAGTGAGGCAGTAAGATAGGGGGTGTGGAAAGGAAGAGAGAAAAAATAGAAAAAAAAGTGGTGAAAGAAAGGAGGAATGAGTAGACAGAGAGGAAGAAAAGAGAAATCTATAAAAGGATGGAGGGAAAGAAAACAAAAGGGACTAAATAGAAGGGGGAGAGAGGAGAAGGGAGAAATACGATGGAGAGAGAGAGCAAATGAAGGAAGGGTAGGAGATAAAGAAGGGGGAGCAAGGAATAGAGGAAGGGAGAGAGTGAGAAGAAGACAGAGAAGGAGGGAGGCTCTTTGCTTCAAAGAACTCAGTCCTGGGAAAGATAGCTGGGAGGCCCATGCTTTACACATAGGAGGTTTTCATGAACATGTAGCAAGGTTAGCTGTTCAGGACTGTTTATCTGGTGCTATGCCCAAAGCTCTTTCCTGGAATGCTCATGGTCTCTGGGACCCTCACTTGTTTAGAGCTGCATATAAATATTCCCCACTTCAAAAAATGATG
Organism: Rattus rattus; assembly: GCF_011064425.1. Classification (NCBI taxonomy): domain Eukaryota; kingdom Metazoa; phylum Chordata; class Mammalia; order Rodentia; family Muridae; genus Rattus; species Rattus rattus. The sequence continues at coordinate 27,240,924 of NC_046167.1, read as the reverse complement.
TGACTTGCTTCTTCACCTATTTCCTATGGCAATATTCAATTCCTATAAAATATACTCCAAAAAGAGAATAGGAGGCAGAGTGCCCAGTTGAGTCTGTGTGGATGTGTAATAGGTAAACTGTGTTTTTAAGTCAACTTATTAGGTGAAATTATCTGTTTATTACTTTGTGCTTATGCACAATTAAAATCTGATGTGTCACAGAAGACATACTCAGTGAACAAAGGCACACATAACCCATGTCTGTCCAACAGCACAAAAAGATCATCTATTCTCCATCCTTAACAACCAACTCCTATTTTTTATAAACCTCATAAAAGAAGGCCCAAGCAGTAATCATGATCCTCAATTAACCTGACTCACTAAGCCACCACTCTCTTGCATGGGCTCTGCTCTGTACTGTTACTTGCCTCCTGTATGCGCTTCTTTTGTTCTTTGTAAAAGATACTGAGAGCCTGGAAATGATTGTTCTGGATGGGAATTCCTAGTCACACATGCACAAAGTTAGAATTTCCTGAGACAGGAGTTTGTGCCCTTCCTACTCCTCTTCCTCCCAAGGCCCCATATCCACAAGTCCACACCAAATTACTGTTTGGAAACAGCATTATGCTAAACTCCACATCCTTCCAATCCTTTCAAAAATATTTATTCATAAAATATTATTCAATATTATTTTTATTAAATACTTATTAATTAAATATTACAAATACAACTATTTTAATATAATTATAGGATGCAATGGCATGCAAAGAAGTATCAGTAATTTGAATACATATTCTATACTTAATTTTCCCTGTTCATGTGTTTTCCAGCTAACTAGGTTATTCCTTTGGTCACTAATTTAAAAACTGAGCCCATGATCACCTATGACATGCTTATAACATGCTAGAAGAATGGTGGGTTTTTTTCCTGCATTCAACTGGGAAAAGAGAGATTTGTACCACATAGGCATGCAGGACATTGCACTGTGGGGCACATGACCTCTACAGCAGGAAAATTTTTCTCCAAAGAAAGAGATCCTTGTGCTATGTCTAAAAGGCAGAGTCCAGAGGGACAAAGGCCACCCAGAATACTGTGGTGTCTTAGCTAGGGTTTCTGTTGAAGTGATAAAACACCATGACCAAAAGGAACTTCAGAAGGAAAGGGTTCGTTTCTTCTTACAACTCTCAGGTCAAAAACCATAAATGAAGGAAGTCAGGGCAGGGACTCAAGGCAGGAACCTGGAGATAAGAAGTGAAGCAGAGGCCATAGAGGAGTGCTGTTTACTAACTTGGTACCATAGCTAATTCATCCATTTTTCTTTTATACCATCCAGAACCATCTGTCCAGGGGTAGCGCTGCCCACAATAGGCTGAGGCCTCTCATATCAGTCATTAGTTAAGAAAATTCACTATGACAAGCGCTTACGAAATCATTATTTGTCCACAGAGGGAATGAGTGTCTGACCATACATAACCTTCCTTAGTCTCTGACTGTAAGTGGTCAGTGCTAATATTCACCTCCTTTATTTATTCTTCACCCTGGTTCCCACACTTGTCAACCACTCTTGTGGCCTCACCTGCTGGCCCCCTCAGTGTTTCTGCTCTACCACCTTACTTCTCTTCCCATCTTTTGGTCCTCTTATCTCATGTTTGTCCTGATCATACACAAAAATATTCAATCAGAATGATTTCCTCCCAGACAAGCAACAAATATTTCACAGGGGCTTATGACTATAGAACCTCTCTGTATTTCTGACTCAACATCCTTTCTCACTATCACTGACTAGAGACAGTCAAGATGGTTTGCTCTCAGGACGGTGAGATCATCTTGTGCTGCCTCTCCTAGGAGGTCATAAGACTGAGCTTGTACGCATGGCATTTTCAGCCTCTCTTCTTTCTCTTTGCAATTTAAGGTTGCTCTGGCTTTTCTTGTCTTGATTGTGTGTGTGTGTGTGTGTGTGTGTGTGTGTGTGTGTGTTTGTGTGTGTTTGTGTACAGGTACACATGCACATAAAATATGTACAAGCATATGAGAAAACCAGAGGAAAATCTTGGCAGTTGCTACTCAAGACATACACTCTAGTGGTTTGAAAATATTTGGCTCATGAGGAGTGTCAGTATTAGGAGGTGTGGCCTTATTGGAGTAGGTGTGGCCTTCTTGGAATAGGTATGGCCTTGTCAAAGGAACTGTCTCAAACTCTGCCCAGTATGCAAGAGAGACTCTTCCTGGTTGCCTGAGCATCAAGATGTAGAACTCTTGGCTCATCCAAAACCATGACTGCCTGCACGCTGCCATGATTCCCTCCATGATGGTAATGAGCTGAACCTCTGAAACTATAAGCCAGGCCCAGTTAAATATTTCCCTTTATAAGAGTTAAATATTGTCCCTTCACAACATTGAAAGCCTAACTGAGAGACACACACCTTGTTTTTCCAGACAAGATCTCTCAATGGCTGGAAATTTATCAAGTAGGCTACACTGTTTGGCAAGTAGGCACCATAGATCCAGCTCTTGGGTTGTCTTTGCCTTTCTAGCATAGGGGAATTAACAGAGAGACCCACAACTAGACAATCTGTAGAGAGTCAGATATTTGGGAAGATACAGTTCTGAAGGGGATGTCTTTACCAAACCCCTTTCTTCAAGGTTCAGGGATCTGTATGGAAGATAAGGCAGAAAAATTGTACAAGCCAAAAATGATGGATGACAGTAAGGGAACAGTGCCTGCCAGTTACAGCAGGACTGCTGCACATATGAACTCACAGAACTTATGACAACACATTCAAGACCTGTACAAGTTCAAGCCATATGTAGTCTCAGGACTGAAAGAAGGAAGTGGGTGAGGAATGCCACTCAGTAACAAGATTGCAGTTGACAGCTGCTGGCAAATAGAAAATCTGTTTTATCTTAATGGAGTATCACTGTGGATATGAATCACATAACACAGCAGAGTGATTCAGCTGTACAGTAAGATATTGCTTTGTTTTTGTAAACAGCCAGCCTCTTTCTAAGTGGCTGCTCTACCTCCTCTGTAGTGTTTAGCATTTATCAGTGTTACAAGTTGTAGTTACGTTACAAGGAAGTCTGTGACAATCAGCTCAACTTCCGATCCTCCTAATTCTACCTCCTGAGTACCAGGACTATGGGAAAGGTGCCAGGATGCTTCTGTGTAGTACTAGAGATGGAGCCCAGGGATTCAAATAGGTTAAGAAAGTACTCTACCAAGTGAGACCTCTTAAATGTTTTAATCTACATTTCTCTGTCAACACGATGTAATGTTTACTTCTAAGTACACATATTTTTGGTGAAAAGTTTGCTCTCTGTTATGTTTCTATTAGATTTGTGTGTTCTTCCTTCCTTCCTTCCTTCCTTCCCCCCTCCCTCCCTCCGTCCCCCCCCCCCTCCTCCTCCTCCTCCTTCTCTCTCTCTCTCTCTCTCTCTCTCTCTCTCTTTGACAAACCCTCTTTATGTAGCTCAAGAAGCTGATCTGGAATTTACCACCATCCAGGCTAAGTCCAAACCCTGGGATTGCTGTCATATGCCATGATTCCTGTCCCTAGTATGAATATTTGGAAAATGAACTAGATTCCGACTTCCCCTTGCCTAAACCCTGCCAGAAAAATCATACCACAAATGAAATAAAGCAAAAACTCTATTCTTTGAACTACAAGCTCATATTTAGTCTGGCTCAACTCAACAGGAATTTTTATTCTGTAGGCACATTAGGCTTGTATTTTCCTGAAACCCACATCCCTTTCTGAGTTCTGATCCACAGCTGGCACTGGAACAGGAAAGCCAGGACACTCAGAGGACAGACTGAAGAGGTAAAAGTTCACCTCTAGAGTGCTTCCTAATTTTAGCACTCCTAGTCAATCCCACAGTCCCCCTTGAGAAGAACTCCATAGGTGAAAATTGATCGTTCTTTCTCTCTTTCACCCCCACTTTCCTCGGTTCCACTCCAGGCAGACGAATATAAGTCAGCTTGAATGAGGAGTGAGGTCAATGAGGTCAGCTACCTTGTCTTTTTGTTTGTTTGGGTTGTTTGTTTGTTTTATTGGATATATTTTTAATTTATATTTCAAATGTTATTCCCTTTCCATGTTTCCTGGAAACCCCCTATGCCATTCCCTTACCCATCCTATAAGGTGCTCTCCTCCCCTATCCACCTCCCCTTTCTGCTACCCCAACCTGACATCCACTGGTGGTGTGGGGTCCAGCCTTGGCAGGACCAAGGGCTTCTCCTTCCATTGGTGCCCAACAAGGCCATCCTCTGCTACATATGCAGCTGGAGCCATGGGTTTGCCCATGTATGGGCTTTGGGTAGGAGTTTAGTCCCTGGGAGCTCTGGTTGGTTGGCATTGTTGTTCTTATGGGGTTGCAAGCCCCTTCAGTTCTTTCAATCCTTTCTCTAATTCTTCCAACAGGGTCCCATTCTCAGTTCAGGTGTTTGCTGGTAGCATTTATGTCTGTATTTGGCATGCGCTGGCTGTGCCTCTTAGGAGACGTCTACATTCCGATCCTGTGAGTATGTACTTATTAGTTACACCAATCTTATCTAGTTTTGGTGGCTGTATATATATGAACTGTATACCCAGGTGTGGCAAGCTCTGAATGACTGTTCCTTCAGTCTCTGCTCCAAACTTTGCCTCCATATCCCCTCCTATGAATATTTTTGTACCCCTTTAAAGAAGGAGTGAGGCATATGGTCATCCTTCTTGAGTTTCATGTGGTCGGTGGATTGCACCTTCAGTAATTCCAGCTTTTGAGCTAATATCCACTTATCAATGAGTGCATACCATGTGTGTTTTTCTGTGATTGGGTTATCTTACTCAGGAAGAAATTTTCTAATTCAATCCATTTGCCTATGAATTTCACGGAATCATTGTTTTTGATAGCTGTCTAATATTCCACTGTGTAGCTGTAACACAATTTCTGTGCCCATTCCTCTGTTGAAGGGCATTGGGGTTCTTTACAGTTTCTTCCTATTATAAATAAGGGCTTCTATGAAAACAGTGGAGCATGTGTGTTCGTGGTATGTTGGAGCATCTTTTGGGTATATGCCCAGGAGAAGTATAGCAGGGTCCTCAGGTAGTGTAATGTACAATTTTCTGAGAAACCTTCAGACTGATTTCCAGAGTGGTTGCACCAGCTTGCAATCCCACCCAAAATGGAGGAGTGTTCCTCTTTCTCCATATTCTCACCAGCATCTGTTGTCACCTGAGTTTTTGATTTTAGCCATTCTGACTGATGTGAGGTGGAATCTCAGCGTTGGTTTGATTTGCATTTCCCTGATGACTAAAGATGTTGAACATTTCTTTAGGTGTTTCTCAGCCATTCAGCATTCCTCAGCTGAGAATTCCTTGTTTAGCTTTGTACTCCATTTTTAATAGGGTTATTTGGCTCTTTGGAGTCTAAATTTTTGAGTTCTTTGTATAGTTTGGATATTAGTCCTCTATCAGATATAGGATTGGTAAAGATCTTTTCCAAATCTGTTGGTTGCTGTTTTGTCCTAATGACAGTGTCCTTTGCCTTACAGAAGCTTTGCAGTTTTTTGAAGTTCCATTTGTTGAATCTTGATCTTAGAGCACAAGCCATTGGTGTTTTGTTCAGGAAATTTTCCCCAATGCAAATGTATTTGAGACTCTTCCCCACTTTTTCTTCTATTAGTTTGAGTGTGTATCTGGTTTTATGTTGAGGTCGTTGACCCACTTGGACTTCAGTTTTGTACAGTGCAATAAGAATGAATCCATTTGCATTCTTCTACATGCTGACTTCCAGTTGAACTATCACCATTTGTTAAAAATACTATCTTTTTCCATTGGATGGTTTTAACTCCTTTGTCAAAGATCAAGTGACCATAGGCATGTGAGTTCATTTCTGGGTCTTCAATTTCATTCCACTGATCTACCTGCCTGTCTCTGTACCAATACACGACAGTTTTTAAGTCTATTGGTCTGTAATACTGCTTGAGGTCAGGAATTGTGAATCTCCCAGAAGTTCTTTTATTGTTGAAGATAATTTTCACTATCTTGAGTTTTTTGTTATTCCAAATGAATTTACAAATTGCTCTTTCTAAGAATTGAGTTGGAATTTTGATGGTGATTGCATTGAATCTGTAGATTGGTTTTGGCAAAATGGCCATTTTTACTCTATTAATCTTACCAATACATGAGCATGGGAGGTCTTTCCGTCTTCTGAGATCTTCAACTTCTTTCTTCAGAGACTTGAAGTTCTTGTCATACAGATCTTTCACTTGTTTGGTTATAGTCACACAGAGGTATTTTACGTTATTTGTGACTATTGTGAAGGTCTTCATTTCCCTAATTCCTTTCTCAGCCTGTTTATCCTTTGAGTAGAGGAAGACTACTGATTTATTTGAGATAATTTTATACCCAGCTCCTTTACTGAAGTTGTTTATCATGCTTAGTAGTTCTCTGGTGGAACTTTTGGGGTTACTTAAGTATACTATCATATCATCTGCAAATAGTGACATTTTGATTTCTTCCTTTTCAATTTGTATCCTTTGACCTCTTTTTGTTGTATGATTGCTCTTGTCCTATTTAGGGCTAGAATTATAGAAAGATAATGTGTAAATTTGGTTTTGTCATAGAATATTTTGGTTTCTTCATCTATGTTAATCAAGAGTTTTGCTGCATATAGTAGCCTGGGCTGGCATTTATGTTCTCTTACGGTCTGCTTATGACATCTGCTCAGGATCTTCTAGCTTTCGTAGTCTCTGGTGAGTAGTCTGGTGTAATTCTGATAGGTCTACCTTTATATGTTACTTAACTTTTGTCCCTTACTGCTTTTAACATTCTTTCTTTGTTTTGTGCATTTTGCGCTTTGACCATTATGTGCCAGGAGGAATTTCTTTTCTGGTCCAATCTATTTGGAGTTCTGTATGTTTCTTGTATGTTTATGGGCATCTCTTTCTTTGGGTTAGGGAAGTTTTCTTCTATAATTTTGTTGAAGTTATTTACTGGCCCTTTAAGTTGAGAGTCTTCACTCTCTTCTATTCCTATTATCCTTAGTTTGATCTTCTCATTGTGTCCTGGATTTCCTGCATGTTTTGGGTTAGGAGCTTTTTGAATTTTACATTATCGTTGATGATTCTGTCAATGTTTTCTATGGTATCTTCTGCCCCTGAGATTCTCTCTTCAATCTCTTGTACTCTGTTGGTGATGCTTGCATTTTCTCTTTCCTAGGTTTTCTTTCTCCAGGGTTGTCTCCCTTTGTGCTTTCTTTATTGTATTTATTTCCATTGTTAAATCCTGGATGGTTTTGTTCAATTCCTTCACCTGTTTGGTGTTTTCCTGTAATTCTTTCAGAGATTTTTATGTTTCCTCTTTAAGGGCTTCTATTGTTTACTTGTGTTGTCCTATATTTCTTTAAGAGAGTTGTATATGTCCTTCTTAAAGTCTTCCATCATCATCATTAAATGTGATTTAAATACAAATCTTGCTGTTCTAGTGTGTTTGGATATCCAGTGTTTGCTTTGGTGTGAGAACTGGGCTCTAATGATCCCAAGTAGTCTTGGTTTCTGTTGCTTAGGTTCCCAAGCTTGCCTCTTGTCATCAGGTTATCTCTGGTGTTAGCTTGTCTTGCTGTCTCTGATCGTGGCTTGGCCCTCCTGTAGGCCTGTGTGTCAGCACTACTGTAGACTTATTTCCTTTCAGCAGGAGCTGAGAACAATGAGCTGCTTCTGGGTTTGTATGACCTGAAGCCTCCTGGCAGGTTGCTTGGCACAGAAGAGTTGGTCTTGCCTCTGCTCTAAGTTGTGTAGGTGCTCCTGGTGACTGGCTTTCACCTCTTGGTGCAGGCAGAAGCCCGAGGGGTCCTACCCCTGACTGCTCCTAGGTCTCTGTGCCCAGAGGCCACTGATGGCACTAGGCAATTTCCTCTTGGGTCAGTAATGTGGGCAGAAAGTAGTTGTCTCCTCTGAGTTCTCAGGACTCTCTTCACTTCTGAGAGTCCAGCTCTCTCCCCGACAGGATTTGGGTGCAGGGAGCTGTGGGACCAATTCAGTCGGGCACACGCAGAAGCCAACCGTTTCCAGCCATTGACTGGTCCTGTATTCCTGTATCCAGAGGCACTATGCAGCTTCCTCTTGGGCCAGGAATGTAAGCAGAAGTGGGCAGAAATGACAGGGTCTCTCATGAGGTCTCAGGATTCCCACCCTCCTGAGAGTTCATCTCCTCTCCCCTGTCCCCTGTCTGCTACCTTGTATCCTTAGGACTTTGTCTCATTCTAGTCCTGGTTTCACATATACATTGGTTCCTGCATTTGCTGCTAGGCCACTCATACAGTTTTTCCTTGTTTACTGTTCATCCTCTACTTTGTCTTAGAATAAAGTCCTTAAATTTCAGATTCCAATTTAAATGTCACCTAGCCATAGTGTTTAACACTCCCACTGAGATGCACTTTGTTAACACTTACTGAAGTCATTGATTTCAGACATTTTTATGGTTGCACATGAATGTTTTCCATATGTCATCATGACTTCCTTATGTATCTCCCCTAAGAACACCTGAGATCACTATAAGTATCTTCCTGTGGAAGTATGTATGGTTAGCTTTCTCAACTAAGAGAATAATGCTGGGCCAGCTTGCAAGAATTCAGCTCAGAGAGTCAAATGGGAATCCATATTTTATGGACGTGGTGGTTTGAACCTTCTGGGAAGGCAGGTGTGATGCAGAGGAACTGAAGACCACAGAATGAATGTTCCAGAACCTGAAATGTGAACAATAACACAGAAATTTAGGCTAAGACTGCTAACAAGATGGGTTCTAACTGTGAAAAACTCTGGGGGAGGCATGAACAAGGAAGAGACATTGACCGCATAAATGGAGAAGAAAATGTATTGCCTAGGCATCCAGGTACTGCATCAGAATTTTAGCTACAGCAAAGTCCCAAAACATGTGGATTCACAACATGTAGACCACAAAATTAAGTCAACACAAAATATACAGAACATTCCAGAGTTTTTCCAGCGCAGTGCAACTTTAAAAACCAAAACTCTTATTTTGACATAATTGTATATTTATTAGCACTCGTAAAAAAACAAACAATAAACAATCTGTGCATTCTATGTATAGTTTGCTAAATAACACTGGGAAACATGTGCTATCACGTCTGGCAGTGCACTGTAGCCTACCCCCATCCTTACTTCCTGCTCTGACCACTTCAGTCCATACCTTACTTGGTCTTGGGTATATTTTGTTCCATATAATGTAAATACTTTTTATAAGTTTTATCGCCTCTCTAGCCATGACGCAAAGCAAATTCCTGGTGACCCTTTCTTTTTCTGATTACACTCAAGGGGGGTTAAGGAATCAGGGGACCAAGCCAAGATTGTGGCTTAGTATGCAATGTGGCTGCCTGTGTCTATGCAGTGATGGTTTCCATCTCCAGCAGTGTATAAACTGGGTGTAGTGGTGTGTAACTGTGATCCTAGGGATCAACAAGAGGATTAGAAGTTCAATGTCATAGTTAGCTGCATTTTGAGTTTAAGACCAACCTAGGCTACAAGACAACTTGAAGGTGGGCAGAGAGGGGCAGATTGATCAAGAGGCTGTTCAAGAAAAAAGCCATGGCAGCAGACAGTTGGCCTCAGATGCTTTAGTGAGTAAGTCCTTTGCAGCAAGTGGATATAGCATATGCAGAAATTAGGCCATGATGTGGACATAGAAATGGAGGATAACAGAAGACTGATAGGGAAGAGTAGGATTGCTATGGCCTATGTTTATGATGGAAATCCCTTTGTAGATCAGACAAGAGTCTCATAGTCTCAGGGTCCAGTAAGGCAGCAATGACCTGTGATCCTCAGTACATGGGTTTATCTTATCCCTGATTAGCAGGTGAGATTCAGTTTTGTGGGCTATGGAAAGTAAGCATGCTGTAAATACCTCAAAGTCTGTTTATGATACACTTAAAAGTGCTACATCACTCAAATATAATCCCACTGATAATAAAATAGAATTTTGTGATAACCACTCATAAACCACTTGCTAATATTAGAGGCTGTTTCATTAGGCTAATTTCTTATTTATGAGCATGTGCATGTGCATGCGTATGTGTGTGTGTGTGTGTGTGTGTGTGTGTATGTGCATGGGCTTGTGAGTTTGTGTGTCTGTTTGTGTGTGTGCATATATTTGTGTCTGTGATTTTGTGTGTTGTATGTATGCTTTTTATGTGCACACGGAGTCCAAAGAACAATCTCAAATGTTGTTTATCTGTTGACTACCTTGGTTTTTTGTAACATGATCTCTCACTTGGTAAAATTTAGTTTCCAGTGATCTTCCCGCCTCCTTTCTCCTCAGCTGTGATCAAAAGCACTCGCCAACCATGTCTGGCTTTTTGTGCTTTTGAATGTGGATTCTCATGCCTGGATTCCTGCTTTAGGCTGCATGGCAAGCACTTTACTGACAAGCATCTCCCCAGGCCATCATTAGCTCTTCTTTCCCTCCTGCCACATCATTCCCTCTGCCCTCAGCAAGCATTAATCTACTAATCCATATCATCTCCATTTCTATCTTGTCACTTGTCAGAAGTTACATCAATGAATTCCCATTTTGTGGAAACTTTTGAAATGGATATGTTTCATAAGCATAATCCAATGTAATCTGTACACTTTGTATTGTGTTTCCAAAGTGTGAGGCTTTTTATTGCTGAGCAATATTTTATAAGAATGAGCTTCAGTTCACCAAACCATTCCTCAAGTGAGACAGTTTCACTCTGTCCAGTGTTTTACTATTATGATTAATGCTATTAAGAACATTAATGCATCTTCCTCTCTTCCTCTCTCTCTCTCTCTCTCTCTCTCTCTCTCTCTCCTGGTTCTCTTGACACTTCTCTCCTGGCTTGAAAAAAAAAAAAACATTAATGCATATGATTTTTTTTATAAACATAAATTCTACCTGTCTGAACGGCAAGGGCTGGGGCTGCTGGATAATGTGGCAGCTATGTCTAAAATTTCCGCTAAAGGCACAGCTAGCTCTCCTCCCCGACCAGGGTAGTGCACAGGAAGTTCAGATTTCTGCTAGCATTTTCTGCCCTCACTGATATTTGCCACTGTGTTGGGTGTGTAATTGTGCCCTTGTATAAGTATAGAGCTTACCTTTTAGAGCACTTTTAAATTCACAGCCTAGTTCAGCAGTACGTATTAAGAATCTGTGCATTGTCAGCTTCCTGTAGTAGCGTGGTCCTCCTGTGAGTAGCAACAGACAGACGTTAAAGCATCATTACTGTCTGAAGCCCATACCCCACTGACATTCCGTGTGGTATAGGTTCTATACACAGCCACCATAGGAACATCACACAGCAATTTCACTTCACCACAGCTCGCCTATGCTCTGCCTGCTGTCCCTTCCTCTCCCTTAACCCACGACCAGGACATTCCTTTTGCTCTCACCACAGTTCTCTCTTTTCCAAGATACAATGTAGTTGGAACCACAACATGTAGCCTTTTGAGATTAGCTTCAGTCTGAAACATACATTAATGATATATTTGCCTACATCTATGTCTTTTTCATGGTGGGGTAGGTCATTTCTTTTTTACCAGCAAAAAACAAAAAACAACAACAAAAAAAATCCATTGTTCACAAAGTCCATAGTTTATCCATTTGGCCACTGGAAAAAAAAATCTTGGTTATTTCCATATCTGGTTATTTTAGAAATTCTGTAAACATTCATTTACAAGTTTTAGATGTACACATACATACACATATGTATGTGTGTGTATATATATGTATATATATGTATATATGTATATATGTAACTGCCAGAAGTATGCTTGCTAGACTGTAGACTGTTTGGTAGGAATGTGCCTTCCCAGGGAGGCTCTCCAAGGTGTTACTGGTGGCCATACCATTTTGCCTTACCAGTGGCAGCAAATGAGCGTCTATGGCTCTGCCTCCTCATCAGACTTTCTGGCTGCTCTCCGCTCTGTTCATATTTAATAGACATGCAAGGACTCTCTCGGTAGCTTTTATTTCCTTGGCTGAATAATTATAGAACAAGTTTTCATATAAATATTTGTCACCTAAATGTTATTTTTGATAACATGTTTGCCCAGATTTTGGCCTATTTCTGTAAACTGGATTTCATTTTTATACTGTTGAGACATAAGAGTACTCTGTGTAGTTTAAGTATCTATATTTATCATTTAGTTCCTTTGGCAATATTTTTTAATTTAATATCCTTTATTCTCTTTTTATGGCTAAGTAAATGAAATTGTGTAATTATTTTTTATTTTCATTATTTATTTTTAAGACAAGGTCTTACTATCACTCTTTACTTTATATTTTAAAGGGTAAAAAGAATCATGGTATTACTGAGATGTAATTCAACAGTTCTTTATTCTAAAAGGGGTTCCAAAATTGATTTGAAGTCCAATTTACCTTTTATATCATATTTTTAGGTATAAATATTATATCTAAGGTTAAAAATATCGTATCCATGTTGTTATCTGTGAAAAGGATTTTGTTCTGTTTTACTTCATTTTATAGTTGTTGTTATTGTTTTAAATAGAAGCTTATGTAGTTTGGCCTGGTCTCCAACCACATATGTAGTAGTAGATAATCTTGAACTCTGGTTCCTTCTGCTTCCACTTTCCAAGTTTGTGAATTATAGGAATGTGGCCCTGTGTCCAGCTTATGCAGTGCTTGGATGGAAACTATGTTGTTATAGTATGTTAGACAAGTACTTTGCCAGATGAGGTTCATACCCAGCCCCCTTTTCAAAAGTTTCATACTTTTGCTTTGTATGTGAAACATAGTGCTTTACCTAGAGTGAAACTTGTTGTGGGTCATCTCTGTAGAACATCCAGGTTCAGCCTTGTTGGCTAATGGGCTCTTTTTTTATCCATTGGTTTTGTTCTTTTGTCAAAGATAAGTTGACATATTATTGAGTCTATGTGCAGGGTCTTTGGTGCTCTTTAGTTATTGTGCCATCAGTAATACCTTGTTGTTCAAATACTTACAACTTTATAGTTGGTCAGTTTCCACTCTCTGAATTTGTCCTTCATCAATATTGAGCTAACTATGGCTTGCCCTGCATCTTTTCCTATAAACTTTATAATGAGTAGAGTTTTCACATAGTAATTTGCCAGGGTTTGGTTGGGTTCTTCTGAATCTGAAGGTCAAGTTACCAAGAACCAACACTTGGTAATATCCAGTCTTCCTGTACTGATAAAGATGAGGCAGTTCGCCAGTGTTAATTCTTGGATATTTTAATCAGTATTTAAATTTTAGTTTTTATTCATATCTAGAGCTTGCACGTTTTATGAGATTTAAATATAACTTAGTTTTTGTTGTTCTGAGAATATATAATAATATGTTTTAAATTTGAACCAAATTCACTGATAGAATATAGGAAAAAGCATGACTCATTGTTGTTGATTTTCTATGTAAATAGTCATGCCATTTACAAACAACTGATATCTCCTGCTTAAGCAGTGCACCTATTATTTTTCTTATTGAAACACATGTTTGTATTGTAATTGTTTATTGCAATTAGCTAAGCCTCCAGTATAGTTTCTATTTGTTAGCTGCATATTATGTTCATTTATTTGGTGGTAGGGAGAAGTTGTGCTTTTTATAATGGTGAAGAAGTTCTTTGCCTGGTTTGATGAAAATTGTTTTTGTTTGTTTTGTTTTTTAATGATTATGTTTGAAAACTATAAAAGCTTTCTCTGCATATATTGGTATAATTCTGTGATTTTTTTTCTGATTTAGCCTATTGTGCAAAGTGTTAACACTTTTGTAAAAATGTCAAAATAACTAAGATAAACCTCAGGTTTTTTAATATATAATCACTCTTGGACATGTTCAGATTAAAATTGCTAATATTTTCCTTGCTTTGCTTATAAGAGATGCTGTCAGTAGTTTGCAAAGTGCCTTTGACTTTTATCGAATTCTCGTGTAGTTACTTGACAAGTGTTTATTTCTCCCCTAAGAAAGTTTGTGTGAGACTAATGTTGAGAATTCTGTCAGTTAGAAATCTCCAGGAAAAGCATCTCAAAATGATCATAACTTACTATAAATGTTTGACTTTCAAATTGAAATTATTTTATGGCCGTGGTTGACTTCTATTTCTATTTAGTTTGGTAACTTTACATTTTGAAAGCACTGATTGATTTCCTTTAAGTTTCTTAATTTGTGACTGTAAGTTTGTAGCATTCCTCATTATTTTTTTAATTGGATATTTTGTATTTACATTTCAATTGTTATTCTCTTTGCCAGTTGACAGGCCATTAGCTCCCTATCCTATCCCCTTCCTCTTCTTCTATAAGGGTGTTCCCCCTGCCCAACCACCCTCCAGTCCTGCCTCCCCCCCCCAGTATTCCCCCCCCAGTATGTGCTAGGGTGGGGGGTTGTCCAGCCTTGGCAGGACCAAGGGCTTATCCTCCCATTGGTGCCCAACAAGGCCATCCTCTGCTATATATGCAGCTGGAGCCATGGTTCTGTCAGCTCTGGTTGGTTGGTATTGTTTGTTTTTATGGGGTTGAAAGCCCCTTCAGCTCCTTCAATCCTTTCTCTAATTCTCCAACAAGGACCCCATTCTAAGTTCAATGGTTTCCTGCTAGCATTTGCCTCTGCATTTGACATGTGCTGGCTGAGACTCTCGGAAGACAGCTATATCTGGCTCCTGTCAGCATGCACTTCTTGGCTTCACAGATATTATATAGTTTTGGTGGCTCTGTGTATGTGTGTGTGTGTGTGTGTGTGTGTGTGTGTGTACAGGTAGGGCTGGCTCTGAATGGCCATTCCTTCAGTCTCTGCTCCAAACATTGTCTCCATATCCCATCCTATGAATACTTTTGTCACCCGTTCAAGAAGGACTGAAGCATTCAAATTTTGATAATCCTTCTTGAGCTTCATGTGGTCTACGGATTGTATGTTGGGTAATTCGAGCTTTTGGGCTAATACACACTTATCAGTCAGTGCATACCATGTGTGACTTTTTGTGATTGGGTTACCTCACTCAGGATGGTATTTTCTACTTCCATCCATTTGCTTATGAATTTCATGAAGTCATTGTTTTTAATAGCTGAGTAGTACTCCATTTTGTAGATGTACCATATTTTCTGTATCCATTCCTCTGTTGAAGGGCATCTGGGTTCTTTCCAACTTCTGGCTATTATAAATAAGGCTTCTATGAATATAGCAGACCATGTGTCTTTGTTGGAGCATCTTTGAGTGTGAGTGGAATAACTGGGTCCTATGGTAGGACTATGTCCAATTTTCTGAGGAAACGTGAAAGTGTTGTCCAGAGTGGATGTATCAGCTTGCAATCCCACCAACAGTGAAGGAGTGTTCCTCTTTTACCACATCCTTGACAGCATCTGTTGTCACCTGAGTTTTTTAATCTTAGTCATTCTGACTGGTGTGAGGTAGAATCTCAGAGTTGTTTTGATTTACATTTCCCTGATGACTAAGGTTGTTGGCATTTCTTTAGGTACTTCTCACCTATTTGATATTCCTCAGCTGAGAATTCTTTGATTAGCTCTGTACCCCACATTTTAATAGGGTTATCTGACTCTCTGGAGTCTAACTTCTTGAGTTCTTTGTATATTTTGGATATTAGCCCTCTATCAGATATAGGATTCAAAAAAATCTTTTCCCAATCTGTTGGTTGCCATTTTGTCGTAACAACAGTGTCCTTTGCCATATGCTTTGCAGTTTTATGAGGTCCCATTTGTTGATTCATGATCTTAGAGCATGAGCCATTGGTGTTCTTTTCAGGAAATTTTCCTCACTGCCCATGTGTTAGAGTCTTTTCCCCACCTTTTTCTTCTATTAGTTTGACTGTATCTGGTTTGATGTGGAGGTCCTTGATTCACTTGGACTTAAGTTTTGTACATGGTGATAAGAATGGATTGATCTGCATTCTTCTACATGCTGACCTCCAGTTGAACCAGCACCATTTGTTGAAAATGCTATTTTTTTCCACTGGATGGTTTTAGCACCTTTGTCAAAGACCAAGTGACCATAGGTGTGTGGGTTCATTTCTGGGTCTTCAATTCAATTCCACTGATCTACCTGCCTGTCTCTGTACCTGTACCATACAGTTTTTTTTTTTTAAGCACTATTGCTCTGTAATACTGCTTGAGGTCAGGAAAGATGATTCCCCCAGAGGTTCTTTTATTGTTGAGGATTGTTTTCAGTATCCTAGGTTTTTTTTTCTTCCAAATGAATTTGCAAATTGTTCTTTCTAACTCTAACAAGAATTGAGTTGGAATTTTGATGGCAATTGCATTGAATCTATAGATTGCTTTTGGAAAATGGCCATTTTTACTCTATTAATCTTACCAATACATGAGCATGGGAGGTCTTTCTGTCTTCTGAGATCTTCTTTAATTTCTTTCTTCAGAGACTTGAAGTTCTTGTCATACAGATCTTTCAGTTGTTTGGTTAGAGTCACACAGAGGTATTTTATGTTATTTGTGACTATTGTGAAGGGTGTCACTTCCCTAATTTCTTTCTCAGCCTTTTTATGCTTTGAGTAGAGGAAAGCTACTGGATTGTTTGAGTTAATTTTATACCCAGCCACTTTCCTGAATTTGTTTATCAGGCTTAGTAGTTTTCTGATGAAACTTTGGAGTCAATGAAGTATACTATTATGTTATCTTCAAATAGTGATATTTCAATTTCTTCCTTTCTAATGTGTACCCCTTTGAAATCAGTTTGTTGTCTGATTGCTCTTGCTAAGACTTAGAGAACTATATTGAATAAGTAGGGAGAGAGTTGACAGCCTTGGCTAGTCCTTGATTTTAGGGGGATTGCTTCAAGTTTCTCTCCATTTAGCTTCATGGTGGCTGCTGGTTTGTTGTATATTGCTTTTATTATGATTAGGTATAGGCTTTGAATTCCTGATCTTTCCAAGGCTTTTACCAGGATTGCTGTTGAATGTTGACAAATGCTGTCTCAGCATTTAATGAAATGATGATTTTTTCCCCCTTTGAGTTTGTTTACATAGCAAATTATGCTGATGAATTCCAGTATATTGAACCATCCCTGCGCCCCTGGGATGAATGAAGCCTACTTGATCATGACAAATTATCATTTTGATGTCTTCTTAGATTCAGTTCATGAGAATTTTATTTAGTATTTTTGTGTCGATATTGATAAGGGAATTTGGCCTGAAGTTCTCTTCCTTTCTTAGGTCTTTGTATAGTTCAGGTATAAGCATAATTGTGACTTCACAGAAGGAATGGGGTAATGCTCCCTCTGTTTCTATTTTGTGGAATAGTTTGGACAGAATTGGTATGAGGTCTTCTATGAAGGTCTGATAGAATTCTAGACTAAATCCATCTGGTCCTGGGTTTGGTTTTTTTTTTGGTTTTTTGTTTGTTTTTTTGTTTTTTTTTTTGTTTTTTTGTTTTTTTGTTTTTTGTTTTTTTGTTTTGAGACTTCTAATAACTGTTTCTATTGTTTTAGGAGTTGTGGGGCTGTTTAGATGGTTTATCTGAACCTGTTTTAACTTTGGTACTTGGTATCTTTCCAGAAAAGTGTCCATTTCATTCAGATTTTCCAGTTTTGTTGAATATAGGCTTTTGTAGTAGTATCTGATGGGCTTTTCAATTTCCTCAGATTCTGTTGTTATGTCTCCCTTTTCATTTCTGACTTTTTAATTAGGATACACTCATTGTGCCCTCTGCTTATTCTGGCTAAGGGTTTATCTGTCTTGTTGATTTTCTCAAAGAACCAGCTCCTGGGTTTGCTGATTCTTTGTATAGTCCTTTTTGTTTCTACTTGGTTGATTTCAGCCCTGATTTTGACTATTTCCTGCCTTCTACTCCTCTTGGGTATATTTACTTCTTTTTGCTCTAGAGCTTTCAGGTGTACAGTCAAGATGCTAATGTATGCTCTCTCCACTTTCATTTTCATTTTCCTCTTAGCACTGCTTTCATTGTGTCCCATAAGTTTGGGGATGTTGTGCCTTCATTTTCATTAAATTCTAAAAAGTCTTTAATTTCTTTCTTTATTTCTTCCTTGACCAAGTTATCATTGAGTAAAGTGTTATTCAACTTGCATGTATATTTGGGCTTTCTGTTGTTATTTTTGTTATTGAAGACCAGTCTTAATCCGTGGTGATCATACAGGATGCATGGGATTGTTTCAAACTTCTTGTATCTGTTGAGGCCTGTTTTTTTACCATGTCAGTTTTGGAGAAGGTACCATGAGGTGCTGAGAAGAAGATGTATTCTTTTGTTTTAGGATGAAATGTTCTATAAATATCTGTTAAATCCATTTGGTTCATAACTCCTGTTACTTTCTCTATTTCTATGTTTAGCTTCTGTTTCCATGATCTGTCCATTGATAAGAGTGTGGTATTGACATCTACTATTATTGTGTGAGGTGCAATGTATGCTTTGAGCCTTAGTAAGGTTGCTTTTATGAATGTAGGTGCCCTTGTATTTGGAGCTTAGATATTTAGGATTGAGAATTCATCTTGGTGCATTTTTTTCTTTGATGAGTATGAAGTGTACTTCATTATCTTTTTTGATCACTTTTGGTTGAAAGTAGATTTTATTCAATATTGGAATGGGTACTCCAGCCTGTTTCTTCAGACCATTTGCTTGGAAAAATTTTTCCAGCCTTTTACTCTGAGGTAGTGTCTGTCTTTTTCATTGAGGTATGGTTCCTGTTTGCAGCAAAATGCTGGGTCCCCTTTGTGTATCCAGTCTGTTAGTTTCTGTCTTTTTATTGGGGAATCGAGTCCATTGATGTTAAGAAATATTAAGGAATAGTGATTGTTGTTTCCTGTTTTTTGTTTTTGTTTTTTTGTTTTTCTGTTTTGTTTTGTTTTGTTTTTGGCTCTTTTGTTTGTTTGTTTGTTTGTTTTTTGCTGTTAGTGCTGGAATTATGTTTATGTATCTCTCTTCTTTAATTTTTGTTGCAAGGAGATTACTTTCTTGCTTTTGCTAGGGTGTATTTTCCCTCCTTGTGTTGTAGTTCTCCATCTATCATCCTTTGTAGGGCTGGATTTATAGAAAGATATTGTGCAAATTTGGTTTTGTCATAGAATATCTTGGTTTCTCCATCTACGTTAATTCAGAGTTTTGCTGAAACTAAACCCTAGAAAATGTAAGAAATTAGCCTTCTTTCAACAAACCCAAAACAAACATAATTCAACATCTAACAACAAAAATAACAAGAAACAACCATCACTATTCGTTAATGTCTCTTAACATCAGTGGACTTAATTCCCCAATGAAAAGCCATAGACTAAGAGATTGGATAAACAGGACCCAGAATTTTGCTGCATATTAAAAACATGCCTTAGTGACAAAGATAGACACTAACTCAGAGTAAAAGCCTGGAAAAAATTTTCTAAGCCAATAGTCCCAAGAAACAAGCTGGAGTAACTATTCTAATATTGAAAAAAATCTCCATTTAACCAAAAGTTATTGAAAAAGATAAGGAAGGACACTTCATATTCATCAAAGGAAAAAATCTACCAAAATGAACTCTCAATTCCAAACATCTATGCTCCAAATGCAAGGTCACCTACATTCATAAAAGAAACCTTAATAAAGCTTGAAGCACACATTGCACAATAAAGGAAATAGTGGGAGACTTCATCACCCCATTCTCATCAATGGACTGGTCATGGAAACAGAAACTAAGCAGAGACAGATTGAAACTAACTGAAGTAATGAACCAAATGGATTTAATACATATCTATAGACCATTTCATCCTAAAACAAAAGAATATACCTTCTTCTCAGCACCTCGTAATACCTTGTCCAAAACTGACGATATAATCCATCGCAAAACAGATACAAGAAGATTGACATGATCCCATACATCCTATCATTTCACCAAGGACTATGGCTGATATTCAACAAAAACAATAACAGCATAAAGCACATATACATATGAAAGCTGAACAAAGTTCAGTGATAACTTGGTCAAGAAAGAAATAAATTAAAGACTTTTTAGAACTTAAAGAAAATGAAGGCATAACATCCCCAATCTTATGAGACACAATAAAAGCCATGCTAAGAAGAAACTTATAGCTCTGAGTGCCTCCAAAAAGAAACTGGAGAGAGTATACACTAGCAGCATAACAGCAAACCTGAAAACTGTATAAGAGAAAGAAACAAATACACCTCAAAGGAGTAGATTACAGGATTGAAATCAACCAAGTAGAAACAAAAGGAACTATATAAAGAATCAATAACCGCCCCCCTTGGAGATCCAGCCAATATACATACAACCACCAAACCCAGACAATATTGCTGATGCCAAGAAGTACATGCTGACAGGAGCCTGATATACTTGTCTCCTGAGAGGCTCTGCCAGAGCATGACAAGTACAGAGGCAAATGCTCACAGCCAACCATTGAACTGGGAATGGGTCCCTGTTTGAGGAGTTAGAGAAAGGAGGAGCTGAAGGCGTTTGCAACCCCATAAGAATAGCAATACCAATTAACCAGAGTTCCCAGAGACTAAACCACCATCCAAATTATACACATAAACAGACCCATGGCTCCAGCTGCATATGTAGCAGAGGATATCCTAGTTGAGCACCAATGGAGGTAGAAGCCCTTGGTCCAGAGAAGGCTTGACACCCCAGTGTAAGTGAAAATCGGGACAAGGAGGGGTGGGTAGATGGTGGGGGAACACCCTCATAGAAGAAGGGGTTGGGGAGACAGGGAGTTTATGGACAGGAAACCAGGAAAGGGGACATATTTGAAGTATAAATAAAAAATATACAATAAAAAAAAATCAACAGAACCAGGAGCGAATTCTTTGAGAAAAAAAAACAAGATAGATGATTCAAACTAATCTTAGGGCACAGAGAATTTATCCAAATTAACAAAATCAGAAATGAAAAGGGAGCCATAAAAACAGAAACTGAGGAAATGCCAAAAATTATTAGATCCTACAACAAAAGCCTATATTCAGCAAAACTGGAAAAATCTGGAGGAAATGAACAATTTTGTAGACAGATACCAGGTACCAAAGTTAAATCAGGATCAGATAATTTGTCCATAGAAACAGTTTTGGTTTCCCAATTAAAAAAGCTTAGGACCAGTGGGGTTTAGTGCAGAATTCAAAGAAGAGTTAATACCAATACTTTTCAAACTATTCCACAAAATAGAAACAGAAGAAACACTACCTAATTTGTTCTTTGAAGACACAGTATAGCTTATATCTTTACAACACAGAGACCCTACAAAAGAAGAGAACTTTATACTAATTTCCATCATGAATATTGATGCAAAAACATTCAATGATATTCTAGCAATCCAAATCCAAGAACATATCAAAATGATCATTCACCATGATCAAGTAAGCTTCACCCCATGGATGCAAGGATGGCTCAATATACAGAAATCCAACAACATACTCCACTATATAAACAAATTCAAAGAAAAAATCGCATAATCATCTCATTAGATCTTGAGAAATCAGTTGACAAAACCACACACTCCTTCATGATAAAAATCTTAGAAAGTTCAGGAATTCAAGGCCCATACATAAACATAATAAAACCGGTAGCCAACATCAAACTAAATCCCACTAAAAGCAGGGACTAGACAAGGCTGCCCACTCTCTCCCTACCTATTCAATATACTACTTGAGGTCCTAGTCAGAGCAATTAGACAACAAAAAGAGGTCAAATGATACAAATTGGAAAGGAAGAAGTCAAAATATCACTATTTGCCTATGATAGGATGTTATACTTATGTGATCACAAAAATTCTAACATAAATTTCCTAATCCTGAAAAACAACTTCAGCAATGTGACTGGATATAAAATTAACTCAAATAAATCTATAGCCTTCATCTACTCAAAGGATAAACAGGCTGAGAAAGAAATTAGGAAAAGGATATCCTTCACAATAGTCACAGATAATATAAAATAACTTGGGGTGATTCTAGCCAAGCAATTGAAAGATCTTTAAGACAAGAACTTCAAACCTCTGAAGAAAGAAATAGAAGATCTCAGAAAATGGAAAGATCTCCCATGTTCATGGACTGGCAAGATTAATAAAGTAAAAATTGCCATCTTGCTGAAAGCAATTTAGAGGTTCAATGCAATCCCTAACAAAATTTTAGCTCAATTTTTCATAGATTTAGAAAGAGCAATTTGCAAATTCATTTGGAATAACAACAACAACAACTACAACAAAAACCAGGATAGTGAAAACCATTCTCAACAATAAAAGAATTTCTGGGAGAATCACCATCCCTGACATCATGCCATACTACAGAGAAATAGTGACAAAAACCACATGGTATTGGTACAGAGACAGATTGGTAGAACAATGGAATAGAATTGAAGACACAGAAATGAACCCATACACTTAAGTGACAAAATCATCCAGTAAAAAAAAAAAAAAGACAGCATTTTCAACAAATACTACTGGTTCAACTGGAGATCATCTTGAAGAAGAATGCAAATCAATCCATTCTTATCTCCTCATACAAAGATCAAGGAACCTCACATAAAACCTGGTATGATGAATATAATAGAAGACATAGTGGGGAAAAAACCTCGAACACATTGGCATAGGGAAAATTTTCATGAACAGAAAACCAATGACTTGTGCTCTAAAATCAAGAATTGACAAATGGGGCCTCATAAAATTGAAATGCTTCTGTAAGTCAAAGGACACTATTTAAAGGATAAAATAGTAATCCAAAAATTTGCTAAAGATCTCTACCAACCCTACATTCAACAGATACTAATATCCAAAATATACAAAGAACTCAAGATATTAGACCCCACAGAACCAAATGATTCCATTAAAATATGGGGTACAGAGCTAAACATAGAATTCTCGACTGAGGAATCCCAAATGACTGAGAAACACTTAAAGAAATGATCAATATCCTTAATCATCAGTGAAATACAAATCAAACAACCTTGGGATTCCACCCCATTCCAGTTAGAATGGCTAAGATCAAAAACTCAAATGACATCAGATGCTGGCGAAGATATGGAGAAAAGGGAACACTCCTCCATTGCTGCTGGGATTGCAAACTGGTACAACCACTCTGGAAATCAGTCTGGCAGTTCCTCAGAAAATTGGAAATTATTATTCCTGAAGACCCAACTATACCACTTCTGGGCATATATCCAACACTTACTCCAACATAAAACAAGAACACATGCTCCACCATGTTCATAACAGCCTTATTTATAATAGCCAGAAGCTGTAAACAACCCAGATGTCCCTCAAGAGAGAAATGGATACAGAACATGTGGTTCCTTTACATAAAGAAGTACTTCTCAGCTATTAAAAAACTGACTTCATGAAATTCTTAGGCAAATGAATGGAATTTGAAAATATCGTTGTGAGTGTGATAATCCAGTCACAAAAGAATGCTCATGGTTATGTACTCACTGAAAGTGGATATTAGCCAAAAAGAAGCTCGGAATATACACAATACAACTCACAGACCATAAGAAACTCAAAAGAAAGAAGATCACACCAAAATATGGATCCTACAGTACTACTCAGTAATCTCTGGGTAGGAGAGAGAGAGAGCAGGAGAGCAAGAGGAGAGGGAGGGAAAGGGGGCTGGGGCAGTTCAGAAAAGGGAGGAGATGGGGTAGAAGTACAGAGGGTCAGGAATTTGAATACAGGTGTGTAGTGTGGGAGTGGGGGAATTGAGGGTAGCCACTAGAAATTTCCAGATGCCAGAGATCCAAGAGATTCCCAAGACCCAACAGGGGGACTTTAGCAAAAATATCCAACAATATGGAGATAGAACCTGTCGAGTCTATATCCAGTGGATAGGCATGGCCCATTTGCAGGCTGGAGCTCCCACCCACCTCAGAAATATTAATCCAGAATTTCTCCTTTCACAAGGAAATGCAGGGACAAGGAATGGAGCAGAGTCTGAAGGAAAGGCCATCCAGAGACTGTCCCACATGCAGACAACAAACCCAGAAACTATTGCTGATGTCAGTTAGCACTTACTGACAGGCACTTGGTATAGCTGTCCCCTGAGAAGCTGTATCATAGCCAGACCAATACAGATGCGAATGTACACAGCCAAACAATAGACTGAGTGTGGGGACCCCAGTGGGGGAGTTTGGGCAAGGACTGTAGGAGCCGAAGGGTTTTGCCACCTCATAGGAAGAACAACAATATCAACCAACCAGACCCTCCAAGGCTCCTAGAAACTAAACCACCTGCCAAAGAGTACACAGGGGGGAATCCATGGCTCCAGCTGCATGTACACTAGAAGATTGCCTTACCTGGCATCACTGAGAGGGGAGCCCCTTGGTCTGTGGAGGCTTAATGACCCAGGATAGGGGAACACTAGGATGCTGAGGGTGGATGGGTAGGGGAGCACCCTCATAGAGGCAGAGGGAGATAGAAGGGGATAGGGGGCTTTTAAAGGAGAAATTGGGAATTGGGATATTTGATATATAAATGAATAAAATAATCAATATAAAACAGAACAGTAACTAATATGTATGTTTATAATAGAGGATAATTTCAAGACAATAAAAACTTAAGTTTACTTGACTGTTAGGACTGTTGGAGGTATTGAGACCTTGGAGAGGATTGAGCGTCTATGGAGAGGCCACTGTGAAGATCTCTCAGGAGGGACACTTTTGTTTGTTTTGAAGAGCAAGTAGGAGAGTTCCCTATAGAGCACAATAAATGCCAGCTAGAGATTGGGGCAGGGAAAAGATGAAATACCCTGAGTTTTAAATCCTTTTGTCATACCCAGCCCACCACAGTTTAGATCACACAGTACATCTACCCATCCTTGGTTGACTGAAGTTCATACAGTCTACAATAAGGAGTTCTACAATGGACATTGCTTGCTTAAAGAATTGATAGACGTTCAAAATTTGAAATATCTTAATGCTCAAATAGATGTAATTTTTGCACCCTCTTTTTTAAGTTGGAGGATTGTTAAGTCTAATCAAATTCATAATCTTAGATCACAAGGTAGAGAAGCAGCTACATAACATAGGTTCCTTTGATGCAGGTACTGAGTATGCTATGGTATGGTAGTTTGAAAATGGCTTACCCCCTATAGGCTCATATTTGTAAATGTTTGAAATCCAGATGATGGAACTGTTTAGGAAGAATTAAGAGGTATGGCCTTATTGTAAGAGTTGCTTCACTGGGTTTGAGGTTTGAAAAGACACCTGTTATTCCTGGTGTTTCACTCTCTGCAAATCAAGATGTAAGCTCTCAGCTATTTCTGCTGTCATAGATTTTCTCCACTATTATAAACTCTAATCCTCCTAAACTGTAAGCTTCAAATTAGCCCCCCCTTTTTAATAAGTTGCCTTGGCCATGGTGTTTTACCACAGCAAAAGAAAGGTAAGACACCTCACTTGATCAGGAAATTCTGTGGGCTATTCTGTGGCACATGAATATCTAGTGAACAAAACTTAATGACACTTGTCAAAGACAACCTAAAAGTGAAGTGAGAACTCACCACTGCATAACCTATAACACCTACGTGAGAGCTACTAAGAGAAATAGGAGCATAAGAAGAGCTTCAGGCCATAGAAAGACATGCATGGAAATCAGGCATTTGGGATTTTATCCCTACTCCCCTGAGGCCATCTTTTGGAGACCATCTTCTGTGGTCCAAGATGGGCTCAAAATTACAAAGTAGCTAAAGATAACCTTGAAATCTTAATCCTTCCAAATTCTGGTGTTAAATATGTAGAAATATACTGTCAAAAGGATCAAATCCAGGGTCCTCTGCAGCATTTTACTTAAGCATTTTACTTATCAATCTACATCTCCAAACTGGTACCACATTTCGTAATGCAATGCATTTCTAAAGTGAGATATCTGGGTGCTGGTGGTTAAAAGAACTACTCTGTTTATTTCCTTGTCTACCTGAACCTATAAAACTAGATGTTCTTATCTGACTCAAAATTTACTCAAAATGTTAAGGGCTTCTGAGAATGTTTATTTTAATTGGTGCAGCATTTTCTTACCCAAATAGGCATATAAAAAGCACACATGACTCAGTTATTATACATATAAGCTATATTCCTAGAGTGTGAGGATCTATCACTATACTAACTTATTCCCAAGCTACGAGACCCCTCTCTACTTGTACCTTCTACAGGCCATGTGATTCTGCTCCATATTGACTTCTACCTCCCTGTCCTCTGTCCTTCTGTTCCCACTCTCTATGACATCCAATCCAACTTTCTTTTCCACTGCCTAATCACAGGCTCTAGCCCTTTATTTGACCTGTTAGAATGGGGAGAAGGTTTACATGAGATCACCTGAATAAGTGATCTAACCCTTGTCATGAGCAGTCCCTCTTGAGGAAGCAGAATTAGCATCAGGGTACAAACAGCACCAAGGCAGCACACAAAATTTCCCCCTTTTTGTCCAATAAAAAGACTCCTTTCCCCCTCAGATATAAATTAAGCACAATCATAATGATTATGCAAATTATAAAATATGATATATGCTTAACATCTAATCTATCGTATTTGTCAATTTAGATAAAGTATCCTATCATCTATCCAAACTTGAAAAATCTACAGTTGTGTATCTGAATAATGTTCTGATTTTAGCTAATATTACCATTTGAAAACCATCCTTCCAAATCTACATCATCTTCCTCAATGCAAAACAACCTAAGTTTGATTATGAGATTATACCTAGTCTTTGACCTCATCAAAAATCTGAGAACAAATTAAATATTACCTGAATATATAGGAAGCACAAAAGCATAGCTTGTAAAACTTAAATAAAATTTGCAGAGACAGGTAAATACCTGGACAGTTCCCTGTTCCTAAAAACGTCGGCACATCTGTCTTCAGTCTTCTGGCCCAGGATCATCTGACACAACTTAAATGAAGCAGGAACTATGAAGGACTATCCTACTCTGTATTGGCAGAGCCAAGCTGTCAACTATTCCACATTCTGTGTCCTTTTCAAGATAGTAGTTTTTGTTTGTAAATGAATTAGGGCAATTCTTGCCCAGTAGCTACCTTGCCATAACTGAAGCAAATCTATATGGAGGTTATGATGCTTGGTATCTTCTTTGAACCATGAAGGGTCACTGTCAGGAGCAGGCAAGTCTCATAGTCAAATGATCTTTAGTAATGTAATATTAAATGCCATATTCTGTGGATTTCTGATGTTTTAAACTTAAACTGTAAGAGACTTGGAGGAGAACCTCTTAAAATTAATCAATCAAAATAAAATAGACAGCATAATATCAGAATTCACATATAAAGAAAAAATTAAAGTATAGAAGCAGAACCTTGAACAGAGAATACAGGAATTTATGGAACAGGAGGATCAGCAAAAGAAGATATATGAAGCATGTGCACAGATCTTAAGGGAGAAACTTAAAATACCAATTAGGGAAAATACTCAGGTAGAGACAGAAGATAAAATTAGAGAAAGCCAACCAAATATTGTTAGAAAACAAACTTTAGTTTATCCAATTAGTATACAAAAAGAACACCAGATGACCATCATCAGGAATTCGAATGACAACCTGTGGATGTGTTAGAACTGAAAACATTTTAGGAAAATGTTATTAATTTTGGAATGTGTTCACCATTTGTAAAACAAATCCTGACTTCTTGCACTATTAAAAATAGAATAATCACCCAAAACTGGAAGGATATGGCAGAAGCAATATTAGAACCTCGGTCGCATTTGCAATGGTTCTCATGGTGGAGAGAAGAGGCAAAGGAGATACCACAACAAAATAGAAGCAAGGGTAGAGAGATTTTTCTAAAGATCAGCTTCTTGGTGAAGGTCATTTTGTTGAGATAGAGGCACAGGTTGTATGTGATGAAGAAACCTGGGCATTATGTCACTTGGCAATTTTTTTCTATTTTGAAATTCTTTTATTAGTGAGACTCAGTGACTCAAAGGAGACCATAGTTTTCGGAAATACTCCTAATTAGAGTCATTTGGGTAATGTCAGACCTCTGCAACAAAGACCACAGGATAAATACAGTAATACAGTTTGGGATTCTTATTCTTAGGCTAAAGGATAAAATGAGGTAACCTGAATGTAGGGCTCTTCTTAGGGTTTACAACTTATGAGTATAGTAGCTGACCATAACTATACAGTACTCAAAGCTGTTATGGAAACTCTGTTTTGCAATATTCAGTTTGTACTAGAATATCTCCAAGAAATAACGCATCCACTGCATGCAACTACTTTATTAGCAGCAGCAGAACAAATTTGCTTAAGTGAAGTCTTAGTAAT
This sequence comes from Rattus rattus, assembly GCF_011064425.1. Classification (NCBI taxonomy): domain Eukaryota; kingdom Metazoa; phylum Chordata; class Mammalia; order Rodentia; family Muridae; genus Rattus; species Rattus rattus. Next base: position 27,212,750 of record NC_046167.1, on the reverse strand, counting down.
TAAAAGAAGAAGCATGCACTGAAGGGCTGTTAGTCTAGCATGCAGCACGAAAGACTCCTTAGCCAAAAAAAAAAATGAATTTTCAAATTTTGTGACAGTTCAGGCATATAATTTTTAAGTCAGCATCTTACTTACAGAGAAAAAGAATGTGTAAAAACACCCATTCCCACTTACTGATCCTTGGGCACTTGCCATTCTTTAGAAGGGAAAGTGTGCTCATATCTTTCCAGGTTTATTTCTCCAGAAGACATATCCTGTCCCACACCTGTTATTTCATACCTCTCCTCCAAACACCAAAGAAATCAGTTGTTAATGTAGTATAGAAGAAATAAACATTTCAGATCAGACATGTTTCTGCTACCAGAAAGCTGATATAAGTTGTTTTCCTGGAAGTCATGCCCCGATAGTCACAACATGAGCATGTGAAGAAGCCCTGTGAACAGTCTTCATTAGCTATATAGCATTTAGAAGCTTATCACAGGAAAGAAAACCAAAGAAACCAGTCTTTGGCATCACCTTCCCATTAGCATTAATGTCAAGCATAGCTTCCATTTCAGGAAGACAGGGAGAGTCATAAATTTTGCAGATTCTGGTTTCCCCTCTTCCTTTCCTCAGGTACAGCCTGGTGTTTGATTCATGAGTGATGTTTCCTCCAATGTTTTTTTTTTTGAGGGGGAGGGGATCTGCAACAAACATGGCTGCTCCATCCACTTGGGCTACCACCTGGTTGGTGGTTATCACTATTACACCAAACTCATGGGCAAGTTGAAGCAGCCTCCTTAGAAATCTGGCTGAAATGCATTTGCCTGGCTGAAAGCTCTCCCCGACACGAGTACTCTGTTCTGTAAAGGGCAGTAGCACTGTCTACAATAAGCAATGCATACCTGGGTTCTACCATCATGGCTGACGCTTGGTAAAGGAGCTGAATCTGCTGGTTTGCATTGAACCCTTGAGCATATGCTTCATTGTCTAGGACATCACTGTCAGCTACTGCTAGCAGCAGCTCCAGTCTAAAGGTGCTCTCAGTGTCATTGTACCCTGCCATGTAACAGCCAATGTATGACAGACCTGTGTCTTCCTAGTTTGGAATGCTCCAAAAATCTCTATGGTAGACCAGTCTCCATTCTACCTTGAAGCAGTTTGTCAAGCTCTTCAGTGCCAGTAGTATGATTTCGGAACAGAGTTGGTGAGACTCAGTGCAGTGATGAAACCCATTGGAACTAATTTTGCTGCCTCAGCCAGAATTTTGTCAGCTTTGGCTTCACTAACACCCGTAATATGTATTAGTTTCTTTTTGGTGCTAAGGAACAGCCTCCACTGAATGGAAACCAGTTTCTTCTAATTTTTTCACATCTTTGACATTTATCCACATTGCTCTACCCATGAAATAGGTTGTGGGCCAAAGCTTTCTTCTTCCACTGAGGAATCTGCATTTGCCTCAAGCTGCATTTTCATGGCCATTACTTTCCAAAGCCCTGGGCCAGCTCTGAACACACCACACTTACTCCGGTCACCTGGCTCAAACCCACTTCTCAACTCTTCTGTCAGGTCTTCCTCCTAGTCACATGTTTGGGGACACCTCGGCTTTGCCCACACTTGGCAGTCTTAAATGCTTACAAGGTTGGAGAATTAGAGAAAAAGACATGAATCATTTTCACAAGTTATTCAAGGCCCAAAGGAAACATTCTCTGACTTTTTGCAAAAGGTTGACTTCAGCTGTGGAAAGGAGTGTATCAGATCCATCAGCAAGAAAGGCAATAATTGAGTCACTAGCTTTTAGAAATGCAAATGATGAATGCAAGGAAATAATTAGACCAGTGAGGACAAAGTCAACTTCAATAGAAGAATGGATTAGATATACAGACCTTATTCGCCTGATATGACCTTAATAGGAGAAGCCTCTACTAGAGGCTTTGAGAAGATGCAAAATCTCAAATGTTTTGATTGTGGGAAGCAGGGTCATTTAGAAGAAACTGTAGAGAAAACCAAATTTATCCCAAAGGGGAGTCAATGCCCTCTGGAATATGTAAAAAATGTAGGAAAGGCCAACATTGGACTAGGGAATGTAGAGCAACAACAGACAAATGAAGCAACACTTTACCAAAAATCTCCAGGGTCAGGGGTGGGGGGAGAATCTTGCTGTCCCTAATGCCAAACAGGGAGAGTTCTCTTCCTTGAGACAATTAAACACCACTGCTCTAAAAGAAAAAAAAAGCATTGTGAGACCAGGCAACAAGGTCAAGGCAAGTTCTACAAACAATTCAAAAAACCTAAAAAGGGGCCAAAAATGAATATTTTGGCAAACTTCAAGAGAAGATCAAAGTCCCAAGCTTAGAATATTAGTAAACAATATTGAAATTGAAGGAATGGTCGACACTGTAGCAGATGTCACCATTATCTCTCCAAAATCTTGGTGTGAAGATTGATCACTTCAAGAAGTAGACATCCAATTTTGAGGAGTTGGGACTTTATCCCAAATAAAGCAAAGCATGAGATGGCTTAAGTGTACAAGCCTGGGAGTCAGATAAGAAAATTGAGGCTGTACTTGGCTGTTATAGCCATAAACTTCTGGGGGAAAAAATCTGTTACAGCACTGAAAAATAGAGATTAATATACTTTCAGTTTCAGAGGCTGGCCACAAATCCAGTCAGACTCCTAATAAAAATATCAAATTAGTTAAGGAATGTTATCAAAGACAGTTATGGACTGTCCAGGATGTCCATAACCAAGACACGGCATGGGCTGACATTTCAGCTTTCCATCAGGGAGCCACTGTTGTTAAAACATCAACAGCCTTGCCACAAAGATGGCTAACTGACCAACCCATTTGGATTGATCAATGGTCTACGAGAAAAGAAAAAATACAGACACTAGACCGGATAGTCCAGGAACAACTGGAGGCTCAGCTTATCAAGAGGTCCACCAAGTTTTGGAATTCTTTGCTATTTGTCATTTTTAAAAAAAGTCTAGCAAATGGATGATGTTGACAGATCTTAGAGCAATTAATACCATATTCAGCCAATGGGTCACTGCAGCTTATCCCAATAAGCCCATATAAAAAACACAGAACTTAGTTATTATACATATAAGCTACATGCCTAGATTGGGCAGATCTATCACTATACTAACTTCTTCCCAAGCTATGAGACCCCTTGCTGCTTGCAACTTCTACAGGCCATGTGGTTCTGCTCCATATTGGCTTGTACCTCCTCTTCCCCCAACCTCTCTCCTGCCCCAACCCTCTAAGACCTCCAATCCCACTTTTCCCTTCCACTGCCTAATCATAGGCTCTAGCCTTTGTTTGACCATTTAGAATGGGGAGAAGGTAGACATAAGAACACCTAAGTATGTGATCTTCCCCTCATCACGGGCAGCCCCTCTTAAGGAAGCAGAATTAATACCAACAAACATCACCAGGACAATCTACAACATTAGTACTAGCATAAATAAATGTTTTTTTTTTTATTTTTAGATAATTGTGATTTGATGTAGACTTTGCTATAGATTCTTTCTCTAATAATTTCCTACTTTTTAAAAAGGATTTGTTATTTTATTTCTATAAGTATTTAACCTCTATGCATATCTGTTGTACACTGAGGTCCAAAGAGGCCTCAGATCCACTGGACCTGGAGTTCAGGACCATTGTGAGCTACCGTGTGGGTGTTGGAGATCAAAACCAAGTTGTCTGCAAGAGCAATGTGTTCTTTTAACTTCTCTCCAGCCCTCTTAACAATTTCTTAGCCTTTACAATGATTCTACCTACAAAACTTGAGTTTCAGTTCTCATTTTTTTAAATAGGAAAATACTAGGTAAGTTTGTATTCCTAGCACAGCATCTTCTATAGTTTTGAATATTCAAGTCTTAGAGGACAGGGAGAAAATCATAAAAAATACTTCTTCAAAACCTCAAAACAAGAGCTACATGTTACTCTATATCCTATCAGGTATTGGAATATATGTAGATTTATTAATTCTTACACTAATTGACCGTCATTTTAATTCATATTTTTAGAACAATGTTTCTTCTTGCATAAGTGATCTCATATCCACTTTGCAGATGGAAGGTAGAATCTGTATGTTATAACATCAATAAATATTCATAGTTGTTAATCACTTAATTTAGAGACAGCATCAACCCCGAGTAAGTCAGAAAGTGACATTCTTGTCTTAGTACTTTGTTTGGACACTATTATCCACTATTAGAGGAACTGCTTCCTCTCACTCTTCTCTACAGTCATAATGAGATACCGGGATTCATTGGTTTCTAAGGAAATTTTCTGAGTTGGATGCAACAGTTTGCTAAATTTGTTGAGCTTGTCAAAGTTTTAGCTGTTAGTGGGCTCATCTTCTCTTGAAGATTCAACCTGTTTTACTTAATGGGGCTTCTGTTCTCATTTTATTCACATTCCCTTCGGAATGAACCAACTCTCTGTGAAGTAATAATAAAAACGGCCAATCCTAGCATGACTTCAATGGCTGGCAGAGGTATCAGAAATGGAGGAGTGTGATATTTCACTTTCCAAAATAATAAAAGTTGGGATATTTAGCCAGCGCTAAAGACTTTGGCTGAGTTTCATGAACTTAGATTTTAATGTCAATAAAGCATTTTTTTAACTGTTTCCTCCTCTGTTTTATTCCTTTACTAAAGAAGATCATTTGGCTCAGGAAGACAGTGTGATATTATGAAGGTCTCACCCCAGAACTGGGGAGCTCATTTCTTGGTAATGTGGAATGTTATAACATGAAGTCCACTTGAGACCTTCATAAGGAACTGATCCCAGTTAAAACCTCTTCCAATACCACATGAATAAGGACAAATTTTTTATCTGTAAGCTGAAAAATCATCATTTTTCTAAACTAGAATTATTCCAATAAGCCATCAACTCATCATTCAAGAGTGAAGAAAACAAAGAATTTGGATAAGGAAGGTGAAGATGATCTAAACTGAATAGGTCCTTGTCTTAGGATTTCCATTGCTGTGAAGCAACATCATGATCATGGGATTTCTTATAAAGGGCAAAATTTAATTGGGGCTGGTGTATAGTTTTAGATGTTTGATCCATTATCATCATGGGAGGAAACATTGCAGCAGGCAGATAGACATGGTGCTCAAGGAGCTTGAGTTTTCTACATCTTGACCAGAAGGTAACTGGGAGGAGACTGAAATCCATACTGGGCAGAGCTTGAGCATAAGAAACACACAAAGCCCACCCCACAGTGTCACACTGACGTGCCACTCTCTGTGTCCCAAGCATTCAAACACAGGAAAATATGGGGGCCGCACCTATTCACCTGCCACAGTACTTTCCAAGAGAATCACTAAAGAGGATATATCAAGAAAAAGAAAACTGGGGGCTGGAAAAATGCCTCAATGGTAAATGCACTTGCTTTCAGTCCTGATGACCTAAATTCAATCCACAGGAATTACATGGTTGAAGAAAATAATCACAACCAACTCCAGCAATTAGTCATCTGACCTCTACTTACTTACCCTGACACACATACCCCCAGTAAATAAATATAAGCAAAAAAAAAAAAAAGTGGAAGTTCCCAGAAGGAGTAAGAAACAGGGAGAGCATATGAATGAAAAGCTCAATAGAAAATTTGTTCAACCAGCAAGAAGAATATGTAAGAACTGAGAGCTGTTAAGAAACAGTGCAAAATTTCCTGAGGTTGGAGGAGAGGTGAGAGAATTAAGATCTTCTGAGACTGCTTGTATGTTGTGGTAAAATTAAATAAAAAAAATACTGTCTTTTACTCCGCACTAGATCTGGCAACATAGTGCCCCCATGACATCTGTCGTATGTCTTCATCTTAGCCAGCAAAGCATCTCACCCACTTTGCTCCATCCCATATCACACTGCTGATAGCTACTGTCTGAGCCTGGCAAAAATCTGTTTACCTGTCTAGTTCCCAAGGCAGGTCGCCACCATGTCAGACATACACATCACAATTCCGTGGGCAGCCCAGTGTCTCCAGCCACCACACACTCTCTTAAATTCAATTAAATCACCACATGAAAGAACACACAACACAATAACCTCTGATTCGATTGATAATATATAATTGTCCACCTAGAAATACAAAGCCCTGTACAAATCCATCCCTTAAGAATATTCATAACAACCTGTAAATGTCCAGAGAGGAAGCTTAATATCTGCCTCCATGTTCTCTCAGCTGCTTCGCTCTACTCTTTCCCATTTCTTCCTCCTTTCTAAAACTTTTCTCCCACCCCCTCCTTCCTTCTTGTTCAATGACAGTCCTCATTCTATCTTTTACCTGCCCTTACCTGCATAATAACATCATCCTACACTTGTACAGTTAAGATATAGAAACAGTGATTAATTTTACACATGTACACACACACACACACACACACACCACATTCACATATACACATACAGAACAAAACAACAACAACAACAAAGACACACACATAAATTAAGTAAAATAAGAGCAAAAGGAAATGATACAGAAAAAAGTGAGCTCTTCTACACTGTGGGTAGAAATACAAGCTAATCTATCCATTATGGAAATCATTATAGGGATGTTTCAAAAATTAAATTGAAACTACAACTACCATATGACCCAACTGAACCACTCCTGGATATTTATCTGAAGGATTCCATATTAATATCACAAACATAATTACACATGAATATTTATTGCAGCACTATTCACGATGGTTAAATTATGAAAGCTAAGTGGCCAACAACAGAGAAACTGATAAAACCAAACAGATCCCCCCCTCCGCACCCCAAAGCTCCCAGGGACTAAACCACCAACCAGAATGTTCATGGAGGGACCCATCGCTCCAGATGCATATGTAGCAGAGGATTACCTCATCTAGTATCAATGGGAGAGAAGCCCGTTGGTCCTGTGGTGGCTTGATGACACAGCATAGGAGAATGCTAGGGTGCTGAAGTGAGAGGGCGTGGGTGGGTGAAGGAACACCCTTATAGAAGCAGGGGAATTGTGGAGGGGATAGGGCTTTAATTGGTCAGGGAAATAACATTTGAAATGTAAATAAATAAAATAACCAATAAAAAAAGAAAGTATACTACATAACAGATATGGTCCTATGGATTGGACTTAGGTCACCAGTATTGATAGCAAGTGCTATAGAAGTAAGTTCATGTTAGGCTCTGGGGAACCCCCGAAGTTCCCTCATGACTGGATCCAGGAGAGTGGCTACAGAATACTAATCTTTGAAATGTGTCATCTTGGCCAGGACTATGCCCTTTTAAATTCCATTTGCTTGGAATACACAAGATCCTGGATTTGATCCCTAACACTACAAATGCTCACTTGTATTTGGTGGCACCCCAACTCTGATTGATAAAGGCTGTCTACTCCTTGTAAGTGAAATTCATCTTTAAAGGTGCAGATTGACCCTGCCTCTCGAGGTCTCGATGGGATGAGTTGAACTTTTCTTCCAAAAATATTACAAGAATAGCCCCCAAACAGACTCCCAAGGCATTGAAAAGAAGAAATATTGAAATGTGAACTTGAAAGTTGAATTAGACATTATCTAAAAATGAAAAAGATGAAATATTATTCCAAGAATAAGAATGAATATAGCCCAGTCACAAATACATGGTGAGCTCCGAGCATTTTCTCTGGAAAGTGTAGAAAGAAAAAGCAATGTAGACTAGAGATGGGAATATTAAAGTTTGAATCACACCTTGGATTTCATTATGGGCCATAAAACTTGAGGATGCATTCTTTGTGATTAAATGAGTGATATAATTATATTTTAATTAAAAAACACATTGCCTTAACTAGAATGTCAAGGATATGTTAGAGAATTAGAATATGAAGACCACAAGGCATTCATAGAGATTTCACTGGGTCAAAAGTACGACCAATTATAAGCAAACATTGCAATGCCATTTTAAACCCTTGAGGTATTAAGTAGAGTTCTGCCTGTGTGTCTGCATTATAGTCTCCGACATGCCCAGGCATGCATGCAGAGAATATGTTTCCTTCTCCATGGAAAAAGAACACCTAGACACTGAACACAGAGAGACAGGGTACTCCATTCTAATACCTCAGCTGGCCTTCAGTGGACAAGACATGATTTAAAATATGTACAAAGAGTCTTTTCCATTAGATTTATAACTTTGCATTCAAATTGAGATCCACTTAGGCTGATGCCTCAGAGTCTAGCTGAAAGGCTGCCAAGACATTAGCTTTCAAGTTTTCAGACTTTGGGAGGATGAATTTGTAAACGAGAGGCACAGTTACCCCATATGTTCAAGTCTGGATATATCACCTTCTTCTGAAAGAAACAATGGTAACACTATGCTGACTTTCAAAGAGAGTCAAGGAAGACCATGCTGTAAAGCCAGAGTGGGCATTAGTTGTACCTTTGGGACTTGAAAGACTTGTACTCATGTGACTTCAGCACTGTTGGAAACTATTTATGGGTTATTTCTAGGGCATTTTTCCAGGATATTCAGATTCAAATTGCACTAAAGTTCCAAGCTGCTGTCCCTAGAACAGATGGCCTTGTTTTCGGACTGTGTTTCAGAGTCCCCTGCCAGCAGGACAGATGTGAAGTCATCCCTAAGTGGAGGGCTCCAGTGACTGTTGAGGGAAGAGGTTAGATGTGGAAAGCTAAGAAGACTGAATTTAGAAAGTCTCATCTGGATGTAAAGTCTTTTAAAGGCAGAAAATGTTTTTCTATTTGTACCAAGGTGTGCAGTGGAACTCAGACTTCAACAAGATGAGAGAGAAGGCCATAAGATCTCATTTCGCAGAGCATTCCTTACTGTCAGTCTGACTGCCACCTTCTGCTCTCTGCAATGGATTCCTTTGTGAAATGTCTTCACCATCTTTGTGAATGTCCCCCTTCACCTGCAAAAAAAGGCTGTCTCGTCTGTCTGTCAGTTTGTTTGTAGTGTATTTGTGTGTGTGTGTGTGTGTGTGTGTGTGTGTGTGTCTGTGTATCTGTGTGTCTATGTGTCTGTGTGTATCTGTATTATATTGGAGTTATATATATTGAAATTCAAAACTCAAAGGAGTTAATTAGCTGACTGTATATGATTGAAGAGAAGTATAATAAGAAGGAAATTAACTGGGCTGGAGAAATGGCTCAGTAGTTAAGAGCATGGACTATTCTTCCGGAGGTACTGCGTTAAAATCTAGCAACCACACGGTGGCTCACAACCATCTGTAATGAAATCTGATGCCCTCTTCTGGTGTGTCCAAAGACAGCTACAGTATATTTATAATAAATAAATAAATAAATAAATAAATAAATAAATAAATAAATCTTTTAAAAAAGAAGGAAATTAACTGAAAAATATCAAATGTAACATGAAATCAAAGAGACAGAAAGTATGAAGGAGGGAAGCAGTTCTGGTGTAGGACATGAGTACCACACCGTTCCACATCAGCACAATGGAAGAATGAGTGGTCTTAGGCTCCTATTCCCTTACAGAACCTTTAACCAGCCATTATCCACACTTCACAGATGCGCTTTGAAAACCTCTGCTGTTTAAAACAATCCTGAGACTTCTGGGAAGTCTACAGAACTGACTGTGAACTAAATTAGAAGCAGAAGACTAATTAGACTTGACCACACCACATTTCCCTCAAGTTAACAGGAACATGTAACAAAGAAGCTTTTGGGGGCACATGGCTTCTATGGGAACAAAAGGAACTGATGACTGACAACTATGTTCCAAGTATTCACAGTTCTGCCAACGGAATCCATTCTGTTCCCACATTGGGAGGACAACAGTGTCATCTGCACCTCCAGGTGTGAGTAGAAACATAGAACGGAAGGAAGGCTTACCATGACCAATGAACACATCACAGGTACATACCTCTGTGCTTCTGATAGAAAACATCTGAGCAGAGTGACCAAGACACTTCACAACCCCCTTGTAAATTGGAACTACCCCAAAGAATGCAGCAGAATTTCAACCTCTTGGGCCACTAGATGACTGTTCTCAAGTGATACCTTCAGAGATACCTAAGCCCACACCCATGAGGAAAGGAAATCCAGTTCCACACACTTCAGAGAAGCATGGGATTTGGACACACTTGGCCTCAAAGGTCAACCAATGGTACTAATCAGACAGCTTCATATACTCTACATACCCAACAGCTATGCACTATAAGCACAATAGACTGTCATTCTCAGAAACTAGACAAATTGGATGAAATAGACACTTCATTCCAAAGACATAGTAATAAAAAAATTTATTCTGGAAGACACCATCAGAAGACCCATATGACTAGCACACTAATTGGAGTTATGGATAATGTTTTGTGTTTTAAAAGTTCTTTCATTGCAAAGAGATTCTAAAAATAGGAAGAAATAATACAAACTCTGTAGGATAGCTTCTAAGAACTGCAGAGAAAACAAAACTCCTAACTTATTTGTATAAAGCTTGCATTATCCTGATACCAAAATTTACAGAAGGCTACTCAAGCAAACTGCAAAATTTCCTCACATATACAAATACAAAAACTATCACCACTGAAATACCAAGTCAAATTCATCAGCATATCTAACTTGGTAGGCTCTGCTCTGGCATTCTGTTTTATAATATTACTTATTACACATAGTATACACTGTATCATAAAAATGTCCATGTTGTACATAAAGTGTCATTTTTAAGCTTGAATGCATAGATCATGATGCCCTCCCAATGTTCCATACAATCAAACGAGCTCAAGATGATACGAAACAGTTAAAATCAGGGTGCAAGTATAGAGACATGGGAGATAAAATGCAAGAACTTACAGATAAATTATGCTATTTGCCCATCACGAAAGTCAGTTATCAATAGAATGGCTTTTTTTCACAACTGCACATAGCCAATACCTTATTAATAAGGATAATAAAGGAAGAGAGGGGGCTGGATTTAAGATCAGATAGAATGAAATAGCAGTTCAGGTAAGAATTCTGGGTTTACCCTTAAGTAAAAATGTAATGAGATGAGTGAAATTTTTGTACTACATGTTATAAAGAAATACTTGTACTTCATATTATTAAAAACAATCAGCACATGCATGCTATTAGTAACTTAACTCTTATACATTAGGAAAGTTCTCTTTGTTCTGCCTTATACTTTCCTAGCCCAGATGCCCCTAGAGGAATAGAAGTTTGACACCAACAGAAATTAGCCTACCAGGCCAATGCAAGAAGAGCATGAATCCAGATGCCTCAGAGTGAAGGAAGGTTGCAAGGGATGCTAATGAAAGAAGCAAGACATCGCAAGTCTCAAGAAATGTGGTAGGCATTTTTAGTGGTTTCCATGAGAAACATCCCACATAGGCTGAGGTTCTTGACTATCTGGTCCAAAGTTAATGGTACCATATAGGGAGACTATGGAATTTGTAGACGATGCAACCTTGCTTGAGGAAGTACATAAGTAAAAGTGGGCTCTGAGAATTCATAACCTTACCCAATTTCCAGTTCACTCTGTTTCCTGGTGTGCCAACCAGATGCAACCAGACACTTTTTTGTTCCTGTCTCAGTGCCTTCTGCTTGCTGCCATGCCTTCCCACCATGATTGACTCGTATCCCTCAAGAACCATATGCCGAAGTAAAGTTTCCCTTATTGTTTGCTCTTAGTCATGGTATTTTATACAGTAGCAGAGCATTATCACATATCACACTACTAGAGGGGCAAGCCTTAGCTTGATTGACTTCCTTTGTCTCTGCCCTACTTCTTCCTCTAGGATCTGCAAAATGGAGATAAATTAGAAAACAGGTATTTAGGATTTTCATCCATAGTCTGGCCTATTGAATAAAACACAATTTTGAAGATTCCATTGCTGTCTCTGCTCACTGGCCTCTGCAAGCAATGAGAAGCAAGAAAGCAAGTATTCTGGTCACATATTCAGACTGCCTGTCATCTGCTAGACAACATAATTGCATTACCTTGTAGAAGCGCATTCAATAGATCTATGTAGTGAATTCCTCTCCAGAACATGTACTTTCTGCATTGCTGAGTGACTTTTCGTCCCTGCTTTATAGCAAACAACCATCGATATGAGTCCTGCTGAAGGCTCAGGCTCAGTGAATATTTCTTTACCAGGCTTTTTTTTTTATGGGGCATTTTTCTTTCTTTCTTTTTTAAAACCATATTTGGCATTTTTATTGGAAAATTTTTTATTTATATTTTAAATATTATTCCCTTTCCCAGTTTCCCCGCCAGAAACACACTATCCCAGCTCCCCTCCCCCTGCTTCTGTAAGGGTGCTCCCCCACTCACCCACCAGCTCTCCCCCCATCTCCCTGCTGTGACATCCCCTACACTGGGGCATTGAGCCTTGGTAGGACGAAGGGCCTCTCCTCCCACTGATGCCCAACGAGACCATCCTCTGCTACCTTTGTGACTGGAGGTACAGGTTTATCCTAGTGTACTCTTGGGATGGTGATTTAGTCCCTGGGAGCTCTGTGGCGTCTGGTTGGTTGATATTGTTGTTGTTCTTATGGGGTTGCAAACCCCTTCAGTCCTTCAGTCCTTTCTCTAACTCCTCCATTTACCAGTCTTGACTAGCAGACCCAACCTAAGCCAACAGAGGCTTCCTAAAGATTAAATCACAGTCACTCCTACAAAGTAAGTAACAAAATTTGCTCACTCTCTGCTCTAAAGAAAGACATGGCACCATCTTAAAAACATTAAGTTACACAAATTTTGACATGAGTGGACAAAACAAGGACAGTTCTGTTTCTGTATCTTGTTCTCATTATAGCCACACACAGAAGCCCTAAGGCCTCTCACCCAAGAGTTACCAATACAATTTACTGTGTTACACATATATATCTGACACAATCCTCACACCTCCAATCCCTAGTGCAGAACAAACAGGCTGTGAGTGTACTCAGTAAAGCAGAACAGTGCCAAAGGAGGAGCGAGGCACTCGGGGCTGCAGGTGCGCGTTTCCCAAGGGCTTTTGGAAGCAGGATCCAAGCTATTTCTTTATTGGAGTTGTGTATCCTGAAGGATTAAAGATAAATGCTTATACGTCCAGGTTCTCCAGTTTAAATCAACTGAAATCATTAGGGACTTAAAAAAATCATGGGTACAGATTGTGCTGTCCTAATAGTTAAAATTATTATCGTCCAAGAACACATATTTATTACTCTGCTCCAAGCAAAGCTTTGTATGAGTGCGTGCAAAATCGGATAGTTGTCTGGGAAGTGAAGAGCACAGGAAGCTGCTTTTGAGTTGAGGATTACTTCAAAACAGCTATAGTTCCAACTTACTATACCTATGTCTGTGCTGACAACAACAGGACTTTTTTTAAAATGTATTTATTTTTACTGGATATTTTATGTATTTACATTTCAAATACTATCCCCTTACCACCCTCTTCCATGCCCCCTCCCCCTCCCACTGCTTCTATGAAGATCCTCCCATTCCCACTCACCCACTCCCACTTCAACACCCTGGCATTCCCCTACACTGGGGAAACAAGACTTCACAGGACCAAGGGCTTTTCTTCCTATTGATGCCAGACAATGTCGTCTTCTGCTACATGTGACAGGAGCCATGGGTCCTTCCATATATACTCTTTGGTTGGTGGTTTAGTCCCTGGGAACTCTAGGGTTTCTGGTTTGTTGACATTGTTGTTCTTCCTATGGGGTTGCAATTCCCTTCAGCTCCTTGAGTCCTTTCTTTAGCTCCTCCATTTGGGTCCTCATGCTCAGTCCAATTGGTAGCTGCAAGCATCTCATCTGTATGAGTGAGGCTCTGACAGAGACTCTTAGGAGACATCTATATGAGGCTCCTGTCAGGAAGGACTTCTTGGCATCAGCAATAGTGATTGGAATTTGTGGCTGCATATGGGACAGATCCTCAGGTGAGGCAGTCTCTGGATGACAATTCCTTCAGGTACTGCTCCACTCTTTGTCCCTGTATTTCCTCCTGTGAGTATTTTGTTCTCCCTTCTAAGAAGGAGTGAAGCATCCACATTTTGGTATTCCTTCTATTGAGCTTCGTATGGTCTGTGAATTGTTACTTAGGTATTCTGAGCTTTTGGACTAATATCCACTTATCAGTGAGTACATGCCATGGGTGTTTTGTGACTGCGTTACCTCACTAACGATGATATTCTTCTCTAGTTTGATCCATTTGACAAAGAATTTTATGTAGTCATTGTTTTTAATATCTGGATAAATATACCACATTTTCTGTATCCTCTGTTGAAGGACAGCTGGATTTGTTCCAGCTTCTGGCTATTATCCATAAGATTGCTATGAACATAGTAGAGCATGTGTCCTTGTTATATGTTGGAGCATCTTTTGGGTATATGCCCAGAAGTGGTGTAGTTAGGTCCTCAAGTAGTCTTATTCCCAATTTTCTGAGGAGCTTCCAGACTGACGTACAGATTTGTTGTACCATCTTGCAATCCCACCAACAATGGAGAAGTGCTCCTCTTTCTCCACATTCTTGACAGAATCTGCTGTCACCTGAGGTTTTGATCTTAGCCATTCTGACTGGTGTGAGGTAGAATCTCAGGGTGGTATTGATTTGCATTTCCCTGATGACTAAGGATGTTGAATATTTCTTTACGGACCTCTTGGCCATTCAATAGTCGATAAGTTTTTGCTTAGCTCTGTACCCATTTTTAATAGGATTATTTGGTTCTCTGGAGTCTAACTTCTTGAGTTCTTTGTATATATTACATGTTAGCCCTATCAGATGTAGGATTGGTAAAGATTTCTTTCCCAATCTGTTAGTCACCATTTTGTCCTAATGACAGTGCCCTTTGTCTTACAGAAGTTTTGCAATTTTATGAGCTCTCATTTGTCGATTCTTGATCTTAGAGCATAAGCCTTTGGTGTTCTGTTTAGGAAATTTTCCCTATGCCCATGTGCTACAGGTTCTTCCCTACTTTCTCTTCTATTAGATGCAGTGTATCTGGTTTAACATGGTGGTCTTTAAGCTTTGTACAAGGAGATAAGAATGGATTGATTTGCATTCGTCTATGTGCTAACCTCCAGTTGAACCAAAAAATGCTGTCATTTTTCCACGGGATGGTTTTAGATCATTTGTCAAAGATCAAGTGACCATAGGTGTATGGGTTCACTTCTGGGTCTTCTATTCTGTTCCACTGATCTACCTGTCTGTCTCTGTACCAATGCCATGTGGTTTTTATCAGTATTTCTCTGTAATATAGCTTGAGATCAGGTATGATGATTCCCCAGAAGTTTTTTTACTGTAGAGAATAGTTTTTGCCATCCTGGGTTTTTTGTTATTGAAGATAATGAGAATAGCTCTTTCTATCTCTGTGAAGAATTGACTTGGAATTTTGATGAGGATTGCATTGAATCTGTAGATTGCTTTAGGTAAAATGGCCATTTTTACTATGTTAATCCTGTAGATCAATGAGCATTGGAGGTCTTTCCCTCTTCTGAGATCTTCTTCGATTTTTTTCTTCAGAGACTTGCAGTTCTTGTCATACAGATCTTTCACTTACTTGGTTAGAGTCACATGGAGGTATTTTATATTATTTGTGACTATAGTAAAGGGTGTCATTTCCCTAATTTCTTTCTCAGCCCATTTATTCATTGAAGAGAAAAAAGCTACTGATTTGTTGGAGTTAATTTTGTGTCTAGCCACTTTGGTGAAGCTGTTTATCAGCTGTAGGAGTTCTCTCATGGATTGTATGTGTGTGTGTGTGTGTGTGTGTGTGTGTGTGTGTGTGTGTCACTTTTGTCTACTATCATATCATCTGCAAATAGTGATATCTTGACTTCCTCCTTTAAAATTTGTATTTGTTTGGTCTGTTTTTTGACAAATGGCTCTGGCTATAACTTCAAGTACTATATTTAATAGATGGGAGAGGAGGCAGCCTTTCTAGTGCCTGATTTTAGTGGCATTGCTTCAAGTTTCTCTTCATTTAGTTTGATGTCATTTATTGGCTTACCATATATTGCTTTTATTTTATGCAGGTATGGACCTTGAACTCCTATTCTTTCCAATACTTTCAGCGTGCAGGGATGTTATATTTTACCACAGGCTTTTTCAGCATCTAATGAAGTGATCATGTGGTTTCTTTCTTTGTGTTTGTTTATATAGTGGATTACATTGTCGGTTTTCTGTATACTGAACAATTGCTGCATCCCTGGAATGAAGCCTACTTGATCGAGGTGAATGATTCCTTTGATGTGTTCTTGGATTTGGTTTTCAAGAATTGTATTCAGTAATTTTTGGATCAATATTCATAGGGGAAATTGGCCTGAGATTCTCTTTAGATTTTGGATGTTTGTGTGACTTAGGGATTAGTGTAACTGTTGCCTTGCAGAAGGTATTAGGTAGCCTTCCTTCCTTTTCTATTTTATGAAATACTTTAAGATGTATTGGTATTTGGTTGTCTTTGAAGGTCTGAAAAAATTCTGTACTATAACCATCTGGTCCTGGGAATTTTTTGTCTGGGAGACTTTTAATGACTATTTCTATTTACTTAGTGGCTATGGAACTGTTAAGATGGTTTATCTGATCCTAATTTAACTTTGGTGCTTAGTATCTGTCTAGAAAATCATCCATTTCATCTAGATTTCCCAGTTTTGTTGATTATAGGGTTTTGTAGTAGTATTTGATAGTTTTTTTTGAATTTCCTCAGTTTCTGTTGTTATGTCTCCATTTTCATTTATGATTTAGTTAATTTGGATACTGTCTCTCTGTCCTCTGGTTAGTCTGGCTAAGGGTTTATCTATCTTGTTGATTTTCTCAAAGAACCAACTCCTGGTTTTGTCAATTCTTTGCATAGTTCTTTTTGTTTCTACTTGGTTGATTTCGGCCCTGAGTTTGATTGTTTCCTGCTGTGTAATCATCTTTCGTGTATTTGTTTCTTTTTGTTCTAGATCTTTGTGATGTGCTGTTAAGCTGCTAGTGGATGCTCTCTCCAGTTTCTTTATGGAAGCACGCAGAGCTATAAGTTTTCCTCTTAGCACTGCTTTCATTGTGTCCCATAAGTTTGGATATGATGTGCCTTCATTTTAATTGAATTCTAAAGATTCTTTAATTTCTTTATTTCTTCCCTGAACTAGTTATCATGGAGTAGATAGTCGTTCAGCTTTCATGTGTACGTGGACTTCCTGTTGTTGTTGTTGTTAGTCTGTGGTGATGTTAGGATACTTGTTATTATTTCACTCTTCTTGCATCTGTTAAGGCTTGTTTTGTGTCCTATTATATGAATTTTTTTTCTGGGGCTGGGGACCGAACCCAGGACCTTGCGCTTCCTAGGTAAGCGCTCTACCACTGAGCCAAATCCCCAACCGCTATTATATGAATTTTATGAGCACACTGTCATCACTGTCTTCAGACACACCAGAAAAGGGTATTGGATATTGGATCCCATTATAGTTACTTGTGAGCCACCATGTGGTTGCTGAGAATTGAAGTCAGGACCTCTGGGAGGGCATTCAGTGCTGTTAACTGCTGAGCCATCTCTCCATCCCAACTATATGGACTATATAGTCAGTTTTGGAGAAGGTATTGTAAAGTGCTAAGAAGAAGGACTATTCTTTGGTTCCAGGATGAAATGTTCTATAGATATCTCTTAAGTCCTTTTGGTTCATAACTGCTATTATTATCACTGTGTTTCTGTTTAGTTTTTGTTTCCATGATATGTCCATTAGTGAGTGTTGGGTTTTAATATCTTCTGCTACTATTGTGTGAGGTGCAATGTGTGCTTTGAGCATTAGCAATGCTTCTTTTATGTATTTTGTCCCCTGCATTTGGGGTATAGATGTTCAGAATGGAGAGTTTCTCTTGGTGGATTTTTCCTTTGATGACTATATACTGTCCTTTCCAATTTTTTTTTTGATAACTTTTAGTTGAAAGTCAATTTTATTGGATACTAGAACTGCTACTCCAGATTGTTTCTTGGTACCATTTGCCTAGAAAAAAATTTTCCATCCTTTTACTTTGAGATAATATCTGTCTTTGTCACTGGATTTGTTTCCTATATGCTGCAAAATGCTGGGTCCTGTTTCCATATGCAGCCTGCTACTCTATGCTTTTTTTAATGGGAATTAAGTAATATTGAGAGATATTAAAACCAATGATTGCTTCTTCCTGTTATTTTTGTTGTTAGAGGTGAAATTGAAAGGTAGAACTTTTTTTTTTTATTAACTTGAATATTTCTTATGTACATTTCGAGTGTTATTCCCTTTCCCAGTTTCCGGGCAAACATCCCCTTCCCTACCCCCCTTCCTTATGGGTGTTCCCCTCCCCACCATCCCCCCATTGCCGCCCTCCCCCAGACAGTCTAGTTCACTGGGGGTTCAGTCTTAGCAGGATCCAGGGCTTCCCTTCCACTGGTGCTCTTACTAGGATATTCATTGCTACCTATGAGGGTCAGAGTCCAGGGTCAGTCCATGTATAGTCTTTAGGTAGGTGGCTTAGTCCCTGGAAGCTCTGGTTGCTTGGCATTGTTGTACATATGGGGTCTCAAGCCCTTCAAGCTCTTCCAGTTCTTTTTTTCTCTGATTCCTTCCAACAGGGGTCCTGTTCTCAGTTCAGTGGTTTGCTGCTGGCATTCGCCTCTGTATTTGCTGTATTCTGGCTGTGTCTCAGGATCGATCTACATCCGGCTCCTGTCGGTCTGCACTTCTTGCTTCATCCATCTTGTCTAATTGGGTGGCTGTATATGTATGGGCCACATGTGGGGCAGGCTCTGAATGGGTGTTCCTTCTGTGTCTGTTTTAATCTTTGCCTCTCTTCCCTGCCAAGGGTATTCTTGTTCCCTTTTAAAGAAGGAGTGAAGCATTCACATTTTGATCATCCGTCTTGAGTTTCATTTGTTCTAGGCATCTAGGGTAATTCAAGCATTTGGGCTAATAGTCACTTATCAATGAGTGCATACCATGTATGTCTTTCTGTGATTGGGTTAGCTCACTCAGGATGATATTTTCCAGTTCCAACCATTTGCCTACGAATTTCATAAAGTCGTTGTTTTTGATAGCTGAGTAATATTCCATTGTGTAGATGTACCACATTTTCTGTATCCATTCCTCTGTTGAAGGGCATCTGGGTTCTTTCCAGCTTCTGGCTATTATAAATAAGGTTGCGATGAACATAGTGGAACACGTCTCTTTTTTATATGTTGGGGCATCTTTTGGGTATATGCCCAAGAGAGGTATAGCTGGATCCTCAGGCAGTTCAATGTCCAATTTTCTGAGGAACCTCCAGACTGATTTCCAGAATGGTTGTACCAGTCTGCAACCCCACGAACAATGGAGGTGTGTTCCTCTTTCTCCGCATCCTCGCCAGCATTTGCTGTCACCTGAGTTTTTGATCTTAGCCATTCTCACTGGTGTGAGGTGAAATCTCAGGGTTGTTTTGATTTGCATTTCCCTGATGACTAAAGATGTTGAACATTTCTTTAGGTGTTTCTCAGCCATTCGGCATTCCTCAGCTGTGAATTCTTTGTTTAGCTCTGAACCCCATTTTTTAATAGGGTTATTTGTCTCCCTGCGGTCTAACTTTTTGAGTTCTTTGTATATTTTGGATATAAGGCCTCTATCTGTTGTAGGATTGGTAAAGATCTTTTCCCAATCTGTTGGTTGCCGTTTTGTCCTAACCACAGTGTCCTTTGCCTTACAGAAGCTTTGTAGTTTTATGAGATCCCATTTGTCGATTTTTGATCTTAGAGCATAAGCCATTGGCGTTTTGTTCAGGAAATTTTTTCCAGTGCCCATGTGTTCCAGATGCTTCCCTAGTTTTTCTTCTATTAGTTTGAGTGTGTCTGGTTTGATGTGGAGGTCCTTGATCCACTTGGACTTAAGCTTTGTACAGGGTGATAAGCATGGATCAATCTGCATTCTTCTACATGTTGACCTCCAGTTGAACCAGCACCATTTGCTGAAAATGCTATCTTTTTTCCATTGGATGGTTTTGGCTCCTTTGTCAAAAATCAAGTGCCCATAGGTGTGTGGGTTCATTTCTGGGTCTTCAATTCTGTTCCATTGGTCTATCTGTCTGTCTCTGTACCAATACCATGCAGTTTTTATCACTATTGCTCTGTATTACTGCTTGAGTTCAGGGATAGTGATTCCCCCTGAAGTCCTTTTTATTGTTGAGGATAGTTTTAGCTATCCTGGGTTTTTTGTTATTCAGATGAATTTGCAAAATTGTTCTGTCTAACTCTTTGAAGAATTGGATTGGTATTTTGATGGGGATTGCATTGAATCTGTAGATCGCTTTTTTGGTAAAATGGCCATTTTTACTATATTAATCCTGCCAATCCATGAGCATGGGAGATCTTTCCATCTTCTGAGGTCTTCTTCAATTTCTTTCTTCAGAGTCTTGAAGTTCTTGTTGTACAAATCTTTTACTTGCTTGGTTAAAGTCACACCGAGGTACTTTATATTATTTGGGTCTATTATGAAGGGTGTCGTTTCCCTAATTTCTTTCTCGGCTTGTTTCTCTTTTGTGTAGAGGAAGGCTACTGATTTATTTGAGTTAATTTTATACCCAGCCAGTTTGCTGAAGTTGTTTATCAGCTTTAGTAGTTCTCTGGTGGAACTTTTGGGATCACTTAAATATACTATCATATCATCTGCAAATAGTGATATTTTGACTTCTTCTTTTCCATCTGTATCCCCTTGACCTCCTTTTTGTTGTCTGATTGCTCTGGCTAGAACTTCAAGAACTATATTGAATAAGTAGGGAGAGGGCAGCCTTGTCTACTCCCTGATTTTAGTGGGATTGCTTCAAGTTTCTCTCCATTTAGCAATGGAGATAATGTTTGCTATTGATTTGCTGTATATGGCTTTTACTATGTTTAGGTATGGGCCTTGAATTCCTATTCTTTCCAGGACTTGTATCATGAAGGAGTGTTGAATTTTGTCAAATGCTTTCTCAGCATCTAATGAGATGATCATTTGTTCTTTCAATTTGTTTATA
The DNA here is from genome assembly GCF_011064425.1 of Rattus rattus. NCBI lineage: Eukaryota > Metazoa > Chordata > Mammalia > Rodentia > Muridae > Rattus > Rattus rattus. Next base: position 27,191,866 of record NC_046167.1, on the reverse strand, counting down.
TAATGAATCACGTTGATGGTTTTCCATATTTTAAACCATCCCTGCATGCCTGGGATGAAGCCTTCTTGATCATGGTGGATGATTGTTTTGATGTGCTCTTGGATTCGGTTTGCCAGAATTTTGGTGAGTATTTTTGCATCGATATTCATAAGGGAAATTGGTCTGAAGTTCTCTTTCTTTGTTGGGTCTTTGTGGTTTTGGTATAAGAGTAATTGTGGCTTCATAGAAGGAATTCGGTAGTGCTCCATCTGTTTCAATTTTGTGGAATAGTTTGGATAATATTGGTACGAGGTCTTCTATGAAGGTCTGATAGAATTCTGCACTAAACCCGTCTGGACCTGGGCTCTTTTTGGTTGGGAGACCTTTAATGACTTCTTCTATTTCCTTAGGAGTTTTGGGGTTGTTTAACTGGTTTATCTGTTCCTGATTTAACTTCGGTACCTGGTATCTGTCGAGGAAATTGTCCATTTCCTGCAGATTTTCAAGTTTTGTTGAATATAGGCTTTTATAGTAAGATCTGATGATTTTTTGAATTTCCTCTAAATCTGTAGTTATGTCTCCCTTTTCATTTCTGATTTTTTTTAATTTGGACACACTCTCTGTGTCCTCTCGTTAGTCTGGCTAAGGGTTTATCTATCTTGTTGATTTTCTCAAAGAACCAACTTTTGGTTCTGTTGATTCTTTCTATGGTCCTTTTTGTTTCTACTTGGTTGATTTCAGCTCTGAGTTTGATTATTTCCTGCCTTCTACTCCTCCTGGGTGTATTTGCTTCTTTTTGTTCTAGAGCTTGTAGGTGTGCTGTCAAGCTGCTGACATATGCTCTTTCGTGTTTCTTTCTGCAGGCACTCAGCGCTATGAGTTTTCCTCTTAGCACAGCTTTCATTGTTTGGGTATGTTGTACCTTCATTTTCATTAAATTCTAAAAAGTTTTTAATTTCTTTCTTTATTTCTTCCTTGACCATGTTATCATTGAGTAGAGCATTGTTCAATTTCCATGTATATGTGGGCATTCTTCCCTTATTGTTATTGAAGACCAGCTTTAGGCCGTGGTGGTCTGATAGCACACATGGGATTATTTCTATCTTTCTGTACCTGTTGAGGCCCGTTTTTTGACCAATTATATGGTCAATTTTGGAGAAAGTACCATGAGGAGCTGAGAAGAAGGTATATCCTTTTGCATTAGGGTAGAACGTTCTATAAATATCCGTTAAGTCCATTTGGCTCATGACTTCTCTTAGTCTGTCTACGTCTCTGTTTAATTTCTGTTTCCATGATCTGTCCATTGATGAGAGTGGGGTGTTGAAATCTCCTACTATTATTGTGTGAGGTGCAATATGTGTTTTGAGCTTTAGTAAGGTTTCTTTTACGTATGTAGGTGCCCTTGTATTTGGAGCATAGATATTTAGGATTGAGAGTTCATCTTGGTGGATTTTTCCTTTGATGAATATAAAGTGTCCTTCCTTATCTTTTTTGATGACTTTTAGTTGAAAATTGATTTTATTTGATATTAGAATGGCTACTTCAGCTTGCTTCTTCCGACCATTTGCTTGGAAAGTTGTTTTCCAGCCTTTCACTCTGAGGTAGTGTCTGTCTTTGTCTCTGAGGTGTGTTTTCCTGTAGGCAGCAGAATGCAGGGTCCTTGTTGTGTATCCAGTTTGTTAATCTATGTCTTTTTATTGGGGAGTTGAGGCCATTGATGTTGAGAGATATTAAGGAATAGTGATTATTGCTTCCTGTTATATTCATATTTGGATGTGTTATGTTTGTGTGCTTTTCTTCTCTTTGTTTTGTTGCCAAGACGATTAGTTTCTTGCCTCTTCTAGGGTATAGCTTGCCTCCTTATGTTGGGCTTTACGATTTATTATCCTTTGTAGTGCTGGATTTGTAGAAAGATATTGTGTAAATTTGGATTTGTCATGGAATATCTTGGTTTCTCCATCTATGTTGAGAGAGTTTTGCAGGATACAGTAACCTGGGCTGGCATTTGTGTTCTCTTAGGGTCTGTATGACATCAGTCCAGGATCTTCTGGCCTTCATAGTTTCTGGCAAAAAGTCTGGTGTGATTCTGATAGGTCTGCCTTTATATTACTTGACCTTTTTCCCTTACTGCTTTTAATATTCTTTCTTTATTTTGTGCGTTTGGTGTTTTGACTATTATGTGACGGGAGGTGTTTCTTTTCTGGTCCAATCTATTTGGAGTTCTGTAGGCTTCTTGTATGCCTATGGGTATCTCTTTTTTTAGGTTAGGGAAGTTTTCTTCTATGATTTTGTTGAAGATATGTACTGGTCCTTTGAGCTGGGAGTCTTCACTCTCTTCTATACCTATTATCCTTAGGTTTGATCTTCTCATTGAGTCCTGATTTCCTGTATGTTTTGGACCAGTAGCTTTTTCCGCTTTACATTATATTTGACAGTTGAGTCAATGATTTCTATGGAATCTTCTGCTCCTGAGATTCTCTCTTCCATCTCTTGTATTCTGTTGGTGAAGCTTGTATCTACAGCTCCTTGTCTCTTCTTTTGGTTTTCTATATCCAGGGTTGTTTCCATGTGTTCTTTCTTGATTGCTTCTATTTCCATTTTTAATTCCTTCAACTGTTTGATTGTGATTTCCTGGAATTCTTTCAGGGATTTTTGTATCTCCTCTCTATGGGCTTCTACTTGTTTATTTATGTTTTCCTGGAATTCTTTCAGGCATTTTTGCGATTCCTCTCTGTAGGCTTCTACTTGTTCTCTAAGGGAGTTCTTCAGGTCTTTCTTGAAGTCCTCCAGCATCATGGTCAAATATGATTTTGAAACTAGATCTTGCTTTTCTGGTGTGTTTGGATATTCCATGTTTGTTTTGATGGGAGAATTGGGCTCCGATGGTGCCATGTAGTCTTGGTTTCTGTTGCTTGGGTTCCTGCGCTTGCCTCTCGCCATCAGATTATCTCTAGTGTTACTTTGTTCTGCTATTTCTGACAGTGGCTAAACTGTCCTATAGGCCTGTGTGTCAGGAGTGCTGTAGACCTGTTTTCCTCTCTTTCAGTCAGTTATGGGGACAGAGTGTTCTGCTTTCGGGCTTGTAATTTTTCCTCTCTACAGGTCTTCAGCTGTTCCTGTGGACCTGTGCCTTGAGTTCACCAGGCAGGTCACTTGCAGCAGAAAAGTTGGTCTTACCTGTGGTCCCGAGGCTCAAGTTCGCTCGCGGGGTGCTGCCCACGGGCTCTCCGCGGTGGCAGCAACCAGGAAGATCTGCGCCACCCCTTCCGGGAACCTCCGTGCACCAGGGTTCCAGATGGATTTTGGTGTTTTCCTCTGGAATCAGTAATGTGTGCAGATAGCAGTCTCTTCTGGTTTCGCAGGCGTGTCTACCTCTCTGAAGGTTTAGCTCTCCCTCCCAAGGTAGAACTTTTAAAGTTGCCCCCCTAGATAAAAGTTTAGAGCAGAAGAAAGAAACTGGTCGGGCCCTGGAACTGCAATTACACCAACTGGTTTGGCAACTCTCTCCCAGGAAGTAGCTGACCATAAAGTTAGATTAAAATCTTAAAGAACAATCTTGAGAAACAGGAAGCTTCTCCCAGGAACTGGCGGACCATAAAGTTAAACAATCTTGAGAAACAGGGAGTTTCTCCTTGTGATTTTTCACTGGTATTCTCGACATTTTCCAATGACACCATCCCTACCTCCTTAGGTGGTGGTTTTTGTAGTTTCTTCCTTTAAATACCTCTTATCCCAGCTACTCATGGTCGAACTCCTCTGCCCCTGCATGGGATACAAGTCTCGACCCCAGTGCACCTGTTCCTATCAATAAACCTCGTGTTTTTACAGCAAGGATGGTCTTATGTGAGTTCTTAGGGGGGCACGTCATCCCAAGACTTGAGTGAGGGTCTCCCCACTCTGGGGGTCTTTCAAAATTATGCTTCTGTGGGTCTATTTTGGATGTGCTCTGAGAAGATTAGTTTCTTCCTTTTTCTTGGGTGTAGTTTCCCTCCTTGTGTTGGAGTTTCCCTTCTATTATCCTCTGTAGGACTGGATTGGTGGAAAAATATTGTTTAAATTTGGTTTTATCATGGAATATCTTAGTTTCACCCTCTATGGTAATTGAGAATTTTGGTGGATATGATAGCCTGGGCTGGCATTTTTGTTCTCTCTCTCTCTCTTTTTTTAATAATAATGATAGTCAAGACTTCCTTTTTAAAAAAAAAATTTTATTTATATGAGTACACTGTCGCTGTCTTCAGATACACCACATCTCATTACAGATGGTTGTGAGCGACCATGTGCTCGCTGGGAATTGAACTCAGGATCTCTGGAAGGGCAGCTGGTGCTCTTAACCACTAAACCATCTCTCCAGCCCCCATTTTTGTTCTCTTAGTAGTATCTTTATGACAGCTGCCCAAGATCTTCTTGCTTTTATAGTCTCTGTTGAGAAGTCTGGTGTAATTCTGATGAATCTTCCTTTATATATTACTTGACAATTTTCCCTTACTTCTTTCAAAATTCTTTCTTTGATCTGTACATTTTGTGTTTTAATTATTATGTGATAAGAGAAATTTCTTTTCTGGTCCCATCTGTTTGGTGTTCTGTAGACTTCTTATATGTTTATGGGCATCTCATTCTCTAGGTTTGGGAAGTTTTCTACTATAATTTTGAAGTTATTTACTGGCCCTTTCAGTTGGTAATCTTCACTCTCTTCTATACCTGTTATTCTTAGGTTTAATCTTTTCATTGTATCCTGGATTTCTTGAATGTTTTGAGTTAGGAGCATTTTGCTTTTTTCCATATTCTTTTAGTGTTGTGTCAATGCCTTCTAGGGTTTCTTCTACACCTGAGATTCTCTCTTCTATCTCTTGTATTCTGATAGCATTGCTTGCATTTGTGATTCCTGATCTCTTTCCTATGTTTTCAATCTCCAGGTTTGTCTCTGTGTTTTCTTTAATGTTTCTATTTCCATTTTTAGATCCTGGACAGTTTTATTCAATTCCTTCACCTGTTTGATTGTGTTTTCCTATATGTCTTTAAGAGATTTATTTGTTTCTTCTTTAAGGACTTCTACTTGTTTGCCTGTGCTCTCCTATATATTTTTAAATGGGTTATTTATGTCATTCTTAAATTCCTCAATCATATTCATGAGATGGGATTTTAGGTCTGAATCTTGCTTTTTGAGTGTGTTAGGGTATCCAAAACTTGGTGTAATGTTGTCAAGTAGCATTAGTTTCTGTTGCCTCTAGTCTTGAGCTTGCCTCTCACCATCTAGTTATCTATAGTGCTAACTGCCCTGCTGTCTCTGACTGGAATTTGTCCCTCCTGTGATCCTGGTTGTGTTAGAACTCCTTGGAGTTCAGCTGTTTCTGTGATCCTGGTATCCTAAGATCCTGTTGCATCAGAGCTTCTGGGAGTCAAGCTTTCTCTGGGTGTTACAGGAGTGTGTGGGCAGCCAGAACCCTGGGTCTGTGCTGAAGACAGGTGCAAGTGGCAAGGAACCTGTGCCTCGGGTTGAGGGGAGATTCATATTTCCCTAGTTTCTGTGGGGGGTTACCAGTGGAAAGATGTTTGTCACCTCAACTGCGATCATGAGTATGTCAGAGCTCCAGTGATCCTGGGTGTGTGTCAGATCCTCTGGGAGTTGAGCTTCCTCTGTTATCCTGAGATCCTGGGCATTTCAGAACACCTGGGAGTCAGACTTTCTCCAGGTGTTGTAAGTATAGGTGTGGAGCTAAGCCGCTGGTCTGCTTCTGTGCAGGTTCAAACAGGAAGGAAGCTTTTTTACCCTTCTAATTCATGTGACAATGTATAACAAAGGTAATTTAAGGCTTGAGGTTTTTGATTGGGCTCATAGTTCTTGGACTTATCATGGCAGGGACACCTTAGTGGTGATATCTCAGCAACAAGAGCTTGAGGCAGCTGATTACATTTTACTAAGTCAGGAAGCAGAGAGACATGGATATTGTTGCTCAATTCACTCTCTCCTTTTTATTAAGTACAGGACTCCAGATTGTAGTATAGTGTAGCGTAGCGTAAGACTGCTCCTCTGAAAACACTGGACATCATCTGAGGTCATTTCCCTTCTCTCAAGTTCCAACATCACAAGGGTCAGTTTCTGTGCTATGAATGGTCAGGTGGTACTCATTTTTGTTTGTGACTCTGTAAGTGTGTACCTGTAGAAAGGTCACAAGTCAACCTTGGGTTCTTTTCCTCAGGAGCCTCCTACCTTGTTTGAGGAGACAGGGTCTTTTCATGGCCTACGGTAATGGCTGGCCAATGAGCACCAATGGTCTCACCACTAGGATTGCAAGTTTGTGCACCACTATGCCTGGCTTTTTTATGTAGATTCTAGAGATGAAGCTTGGTTCTCATACTTGTATGGCAAGCACTTTACTGACAACTATCTTCTCAGGCCTAGGGGATTCCCATTTTTAAAAGGATTTAACATGCAGCTTTCTGAATTTTTGCTCTCAATTTGAACATGGCTGAGGCACAGGTTGAGGCTGCATTTCCCTGTTTTAGGTGGACTAGAGGAGCTTTCTTGTTTTGTTAAAAGCATTGTGAATTTACCACAGTCTGTCTAGCCACATTCCAGGAAATCCTTCTATAGCCTTGCTCCTGAGGAATCCAGGCTGCCTTAACAATGACTCCCTTGTCTTGAAACACTGGTGGCCACAGTCAGCAAGCATAGCATGACCCATACTTAGGAAGCCTAAATCTATTCACAGCATACTTTGGAATAATTTAATGCTAGACCAAATTTGTTTTTCAGTGGTTGCCATAGAAATCTACTATATTTAGGGAGTTTATATTGGGATATCTGACAGGTGACCTAAACCAGACTATTGAGTAGAGAGGTAATAATTCTAATGCAGAAGAGTTAATGCAGGCAGAATGGACAGAACTAAAACAACATGGCTTCTGTTCTGGCTTCTGTCAGGACAACATTCCAAAGAGAGAGAGCATGTTCAATCCCAGTCTCTCTTTCTTGTGGGGTTTCTGAGGGTGTTCCCTTCCACATCTGCTAGACCATAGCAGGGAAGATGCTATTTTCTCATTAGCTGTGCATGTCCTCATTGTGTTCTACTTGAAGAAGTATTGGGAAGACAATGTTCAAAATCCCTATATTATATAGAGATTTCATTTTAAACTAGAAGATGCTTAAGGAAAACAAATTAAAATGCAGGTTAATTTTAACTGGTATCTTGAATTCAACTTTGGTGCTAGGGATGTAGCTCAGTTGGTAGTGGGTTTGCCAGACATGCATGAAGCGATGGCTTTGAGCTCTAGCACCACAAAACCAAACATCCTACTTCACACCTACAATCCCAATATTACTAACATGCAAATGGGGAAGATGTGATGTTTCACGCCATCTTGTGCTTCCTAGGGAGTTCAAGACAAGTCTGAGGAATATGAGGTCTGTCTCAAAAATTATTTTTCACTAGTATTTAGGAATTATTACCATTGGATACTCATGTTTGTCTGAATAACTGTAAAGCATACTCCTTTCGTAGGTATCTACAGGGTGACTTGAATGTACTTTAGTCAGTCACAGTAGAAACACAAAGACCACTTCTCCACTTTTTCTAAGTTAGTTATTTCTCAAACATTGTATAACATGGGTTAATATGTTTTTTATGGAGGTCTGTCATTGATGTTTCTAAATAACTTAATAGCATAAATATTTTAAAATGCTCTCTATGCTCATTTCAAATTTGGTGATTATCAATACCTAAAATTCACACCAGTACAAGCTCTCTGCAGTCCTCAAATTTGTATAAAAAAAACCTCAAACAGTTCTTGTATTCATTGATTTAAGTAAACAGTGCACAAAGGACCAGAGGGAGCACTTAGAGGAGGGGGGATTAAAGGCACCTTGATTGAAGCTAAAGTAGACATTGTTTGTTAACCTGGAATGGAGAGATCAGGGCTAGATGGATGGAATTTATAGAGGAGAAGATGGCATTGTTTTAAAAATGTATGTGCTTATTCTAGTACAAGAGTGCAGGCACCTGTGTCATAGTGTGTGGAGGTCAGGAAACAGCCTTGGGAATAGATTCTAACCTATTTTTTTTTAGAATATGCTTTCTTGCTATCCCTTATGCACTTTCCCACACTAGGCTAGCTTACCTGAAAGCTTCTCTTCTCTATTCTTCTCCACTTCCTACCTCACCCAGAATCCTGGGGTTGCGGACTCACGGCTATTGAAGCCTTCGAACAGGAGTTCTAGGGACCAGAATTCAGCTCCTGGCAGATTCTCTATCCACTAAGCTACCTCCCCTGTTTATGGATCATGATTTTGATGCAGTCTAGGTTATATAGAGAGAACCTATCTCAATCCTTTTTCCAAGAAAGAGGGAAAAAGCCAGTGGGCTAAATTGTATGAAAATTTGAGGCTTTAAACAAGAGAGGAAAGGTGACAAGCAAATGTCTGAAAGAAAATAGTATATAAAATAAACATTTTCATGTACTTATAATAAAAATCATATACCATATATAGTATGTCTAGACATGAGACTATGGCTGTTCTGTACGTTGTGTGCTTAGGATGCATGAGTTTGTGGAGAAAAATTGGAGGCCTCTTCTGCTCCACTCTCCCAGCTAGTATAATGTATAAAATTGAGTTAGCTCCTGGGGACTGTGGAGCAGTATAAGCTTGGCGAAGGTATTCCTCCCTCAAACTGAACTCTATAACCTTGCTCATATACACAGCACAAATCACCACATTTTATAGTTAGTAATGAAATCTTTATATTCAACACATGATAAATATGTATATGTGCATATTATATACATTGTATAGAGATATAATTCAATTCTGAGAATATTTTCTATTTTCTTCTGAAAAACTATTTTGAATACGCGCCTTTATATATTGCCTCAATCCTGTTTGTACTATGCAAATGATGTAAAGAATGAATTGTTTGGAGATCTGCGAATGTGGCTTGGTTATAGAGTGATTGTCCAGCCTTACAGAAGCCATGGGGTGACTCTCCAGCACTTCATAGATCAGGACTGGTTGAGTACACCTGTAAACCCAGTACTTGCAGGTAGAGATAGAAAGAACAAAGTTCGGATTCATCTTCACTACATAGAAAGTTCAAAACTTGTCTGGACTACTTGATACTCTGTCTCAAAAAAAAAGGGACTAATTTTTTAGTATACAGAAAAAATTCTGTGGAAGCAATTTAAGATAGACCCCTGATGTGAACGAGGTTTGTTTTTTTACGCTATGACTGGCAATATTCACTGTCTTTTTCCCTTTGTGTGTTTTACAGTCTGTTTCCTTGGTGTTTAAACAGTTATTGCTTAATATTTTTGCCCCAGCAGTGAAAATAGATGATGGTGAAAACATGAATAAAAAAATGAGTCTTTTTACATGGAACTTTTAGATTTTGGTTTTCCATTAATGATTAATAAGTGTTTACAAATCAGCTTTCTGCTGCACATGGCTAGTGGACCTACATGGGCTGCCGTTTCGGGTCAGGCCGAAGAAGGCACTCAAGGTCGCATAGGTTCTCACAGCCTGTGGGTCTCAGGGAGAGAAAGGCAAGACTAGCTGGTCCTGAAATGCTGGTGTCTACTCTAGATTACAAGGATGGCAAGGTGACAGCCCCTGTGTGGAAGTGGCAAGGAGATGAAAGGTTAGAAGAGATGCTGAAAACAATTTGGTACTGCTTTGGGGGGAAGATCAAAAGAGTTAGTCAGTTCTTTTTAAAATGTCTATCTGTCATCCATCCATCCGTTCACCCAGTCATTCATGTGCTTTCAACTATGTATGTAGAATATTAATATGTGTGCATGTGTGTGTGCGTGTGTAGGTGCATACCCACAAATGTGTGCAGAGGTCAAAGGAGGACATTGGGGGTCCTCCTCTACTGTTCTCTGTTTTATTCCTTTGAAACAGGGTTTCTAATGGAACCTAGAGCTAGGCCAGGAGACAGCAAGACCCAGGAATATTCTGGTCTCTGCCTTCCACAGTGCTGGGATTATAGGCATGCATATTATGTGCTGATTTTTATTTCAATGCTTGAGATCCAAAGTCAGGTCCTCAGGCTTGCATACTAAGCCCTTTACCCATTGAGTATCTCCTCAGACTAGCTGTCAGAGTTGATGATATTCTTAAGGATGTATGGATAGTTAATAACTTTCTATTACTCAGCCTGAAATGTTTATGTCAAAATGTATTATTTCCAAAATTTTCTTACATTTTTAGATCTGATGGTAATTATTCCTTCCTGTATGCAGTGGAGCTGTTTTTAAATAAATGCTGAAATGTTGGGTCCTGTTTTCCACAGGAGGCAAAGAGCTCTGTGGATTTTTAGAACCTTGTGCTGGATGATTTTAGGTCAACTTGATATGAGGTATCTGAAATGAGAGAACCTCAATTAAAGAAATTCCTCCATAAGATCAGGATGTAAGTAGACGAGCCTGTAAGAAATTTTATTAATTAGTGGTTTCAATGGGAGAAGGCTCCGCCATTATGAAAGGGACACATCTGGCCCAGGAGTCTTGGGTTTTATAAAAAAGCAGGCTGAGCAAGCCATGGAGAGCAAGCTAGCAAGCAGCAATCTTCCATGATCTCTACAGAAACTCCTGCTTCCAGTTTCCTGCCCTGCTTGAATTCCTGTCCTGACTTCCTTTGGTGATGAACAGTGATATGGAAGTGTAACCCAAATAAACCCCCCTTTCCCAAAATTGTTTTTGATCATGACGTTTCATTACAGTGATACTAACCCTAACTAAGATAGAACGTGTTTTTCTCTTTTATATTAAAAAGAATGCCTGGGTCTGGGGATATAGCTCAGTCAGCTAGGTATTTGTTATGTAAGCACAAAGATTTAAATTCAACCATCAAGATCTACTTAAAAAATATCCGGTGTGTTAATATACTTGTGATCACAGCCCTGAAGCAGCGGAGACAATTGGATCTCTGGGAATCATTGGCCAGATATTCTAGCCTACTTGTCCAGCTCCAGGCTATTAGATGACATTGTCACCAAAAATCAATATGGATGTCTCTTGAGAAATGATAGCTAAGATTGTTCTCTGGCCTCCACACCCATATTTGCACAGAAAATATGGACTCACAAGAACATCTACTGACCTGGGAGAATCCTATTCCTGTTACATGTTTTATGCTTACATGTTGCAAGCAGACATTAAGGAGTTTAAAAAAAACTGAGCAAACTGGTTGTTTAATTGCTTCATTTGAACCAATTTCTTTCCTTCTTTAATTTATTTCATTTTATCCCTTCTAGACAAAGTAGATCTTGTGCCTGAACACCAAGCCTATCTTTTATAGGAGGCTTTTTTTCTATAATACTGATGTCATACTTTCCATTTTAAATTTCTAAGCAGTGATTTCAGTTGACTTTATATTTTTCTGGGAAGAGACATAAATATTTATAAATGGATATGCATTGTGTGTTCAAAGACCAATTGATTTCTCTTCCTATCAGAATTACTTTCTAAAATGTAAATGTATTTACTTATATGAGATCTGAACTACACTAAAATCAGATATTTCAAGTTAGGAAATGGCTAAGCCAGTTAAGTAGTCCCATTGTAAGCATAAAGATCTGAATTTGATCCCTAATACTCATGTGAAAAACCCAAGTGTCATGGTGGAGCATATAAAGATCTCAGTGCTAGGGTTTAACAACAAGCTGATCCCTAGTTAAGTCTAGTTGACAAACTTCAAACCAATAAGAGACCCTATCTTAAAAATTAAGGTAGGCAGCTTCCAAGAAATGAGACCAGACACTGGCTTCTGGCTTCTGGCTTCTGGCTTCTGGCTTCTGGCTTCTGGCTTCTGGCTTCTGGACAGGCACTCCCACATACATGTGCACCGACACACACACACACACACACACACACACACACACACACACACACACACACAAAACCCTAGGTATCTCCGACTTGAGTGTGTTGGACCCTCCTAGATTTGTGAATGAGATCTTGTCCCTTGGCGGTAGACAGGAAATTATTTATGGCAGATCGCAGCAAACATCTGGTGACATAATGCATATGTTCCAGATTGCATGACAGGCTTAGACTCAAAGTCTGCTATCTACTATGAAATGCCCTTAAAGATCTATACACTGAAGTATGGACCAAATTGAATCTGCTATGTCAGTGGGGATATTTCATTTCTGCATTCTGATGCCTTTTCAAGCAGTTTGGCTTCTACACTGCTTCAGTAGGCCTGTGTAAATACAGAAATTCCTGGGGTTCGTCATCAAAATGGCCTGATATCAAGTCTACTAACTGAACTTGACAATAAACATTTATAGGTTTATAGACACTATAGGTTATCTACCTTAAAGGTAGGTTCATATTTCTAAATTATTCACAAATTCTGATTTTTATGTGAATAATTGGGGTAATTATGGTTTTAAAAGACTTTTCATCCTTTTTGTCTACTGCCAAAGAGTTTTCTGGAATTATTGGATTTGAAACAGTGCTGATGTTATCCAGAGGCAGACAGAGATTCTGTTAGTCTTGGAATCTTTAAATATTTAGAAGACTCTAAAACATCCAAGCAAGAAGGTAGAAAATGTAGCTTATGTTGGGCCCTGAAGTGGCATAAGCTAATTACATTCAACAGCTTTCAAACTTTGTTTTGGAGGCTGAAGTACACATTCTGGGGAACATAAATATTTTTTATGAGTCTTGTGTTACAGAAGCAGAATCATTAATTTGACAGCGTGACTGAATTTATTGTTCACCGATCTCAGGAATAGCCTGTTTGTTACACTCAGGAGTTGTGCTCAGTGAGCTGCCTGGTTGTCACTTGGTCACATCACACATAGGACCAATGAGTTTGCGAATCCAAGAACAGAATAAAGTTCCTGAAATGAAGAGAGCAAATATTTTCATTCTAACTCACATGAATATCATGGCTGCCAAAAAAAGCTTGACAGGTGAAAATCACTGAGTTGCAATGTCACTTTTTAATAAATCCCTGAAGTTCTTACCCGATCTTGGTAGTGTTTTATTTTACTGGAATATAATAGCCAAATATACTTTTTGTTGATTATTGTTTGAGTCAGGGTCTCACGACCCAAGCTTAGTCTGGAACTTAAACATCCTATGAAGCCAAAATTGACCCTGAACTCCTGATCCTCCCAAATTCACCTCAGAGTCACTCAGTCCAGGGCTTGTATGCACGCACCCGCATACACAGTTTATGAGGTGTCGGGGATGGAATCCAGGGCTTCACTTATGCTAGGCAAACACTCCAGCAATTAAAATACATTGTCAGTCTCTATTTCTCCAAAGAAATTTCTTAATTTGATTTTCCTATTAATTAATTAACTATTTTCCATAGTTAATGAGAAACTATGTTCTTAGTTGTATATAGGCACTCATATACAATTCTTAGAGCTATCTTTAATTATAATATAAGAGGAACTAGGTTTCTAAGTTGGTTTTGGTATGAAAGAATTAATTCAGTAACAACATTTATATATTAATAAAGTTTTAGGGTTTTTGCATTATAATTCTTTAATTTTTGTCAAGTCCATAAATAATTAGTAAATTGTAGAATTGGCTTTCATCCAATCAGAGCAGCTCCTGCTTGCAGTAGATGATGAGCCCTAAAGAAATCCACAATTAGTCAAAGAGACTCAGAGGCGGCAGTATTTCCTACCTGAATGGAACATATGTACCACAACCCCTCCAAAGTCTCAGGAAATCTTGTGGAAGAGCGAGTGGAAGTAGGAAGAGTGGAATAGACAGAAGGTATGGATAGGTACAAGGAAACAGTGTCTTCTGGACATACCAGGGCAGCTGCATGTACGAACTCACAGCTCACAGCAGTGATTCATGAGAGGTGTGCAAGCCTAAACCATACAAAATCCTGACATGGAGAGGAGAGTTGGGCACAAGGTTTATGGGGTTTAGCTTCTAGCCAGGAGCCATTGTCAATTTTTAGTTTCCTATGAAGTATAGACCCAGAAAATCCAGCCCCAAAGGGAGACCGTGCATCCAAGAGTATTTGGGAAGAAGAAATTAGCTTTGATGAGAAAATGAAAAATGGGACACAAAGCTGGGTGGGACGGGCAAGGGAGGTAAACCTGGAAAGAATTGAGAGGAATAAATACGATTAGACAACACTGTGTAAAGTACTCGAAGGAAAAATAAATACTATAAAAATGTAAGATTTTTCATTATTGCGTTTTTCAGAATATAATCAACTCATACTATTTTGAATAAAAAAAATCCTATTATATTAACTTCCATTAAAAGGCTGCTTGAATGTTATAGATATAGCAGTGTCATATTTCATTAACTTAATTAAGTTTTATTGAAATGAAAATTAAGCTTTAACTAGCTCTAAGGTCAAAATTAATGTTGAATTTTAATATATATTTTAGTCCCTCAAGGTTATTGAACCTATGCACATATTCGTTTATACTTTCATCTAAGTCTTCAGTAAGACATTGCAAGTGTTAAGGAAAATGGTATCCCAGATCTGCCATTAAAATTTGAAGGCCACAGATAGGACCCCAGTTTTAGATAGAGAGATCAGGGGCCAAAGGGCATCACAGAGTTCTTCACATATACAGATTAAAGCATATTGCCAAGAGCATCAAAACTCGTCAGCTAATCTCTGACTAGCGTTGTACTACAGATACTACATTTGTGTTAATGTGTTAAATGCACTGCACCATGGAAAGCTAGATACTCAAATCTACTTGAATTAATTTCTTGACTTTTTTTGGCTTCTCTTCCAGTTTTGCTAATATCATATCTCAGGACTTCTACCAGTAATGAATTTTGTAATTTTGTAAATTAATAACTTAAAATGTCATGTAAGTTCTTAATACTGCTTAATGCCACTTTGTTATTGTGCCATGGATTTTTCACACAGAGCTGTTTTCCTGTGTTTTTATATTACCATTGCTTTATTTCTTAGAGAGAGGAGTATTTGACTTTAGTATGCCACTAAGGTCATTCAGATTTTGAACTAAAATATTTACTAAAACAATTCTGATAACTTTCCACAGGACTTCAGGTTAGCTAATAGCTGCCTACTTGGAATTGTTTCTGTTCTGAAAAATGGTTTTATTCTTTGTTCTTCACAGTTGATGATTTCACAGTATTTGTGTCTTTATCATCAAGAATTCCTACATTGGGATGTCAAGGACATTTTGCCCCTAGTAAGAGGCCTTAATGATACTACTGTTTTATTATCTGAAACTTGTTCTGACGGTCATAATCTTGCCTATGTGGTCAACTTGTTGGCAAAAATCTTGTAATTTTCTCCCTTGTTTAATGTGCTGACTAGGAGGGGGCTTCCTAGAACTCTCTGTTCTTTCTGCAGCTGGCTTATGCCTACTTATTCTGCATCTCCTTGCTGACATGAATTTATCCTGTAGTTCCTCCATTACACCATAGTTTCAAGAGTGCTTATGATTTTCATCCTCATTTTCCCATTCTGGTGAATATGTTTTGATTTTAGCTTTGTTTTTTTTTGGGGGGGGTAGTTGGTCTTTGTTTTATAAATATTACTGCCTTTTCAATGGAGAATTTGGAAAGACTTTGAGTAAATAGACATGCCCTGCCAACCTTGCAAATCCATCTTAGGGAAGACCTTTGATTAATCAAATAGAGGATGATAAATATTGTGGAGCAACCTCAACCTGGCCGTTAACATTGGCTAGTGAAATTTCTAGATTTTCTAAATCTGCAAGCTTTCCTGTTTGTCACATCTACAATGATAAAAGTTTAAAATTTTCCAAGACTTTTGACTTGTCATCTCTCCAAGCATTCTGTCTTTCCTGTAGATAACACAGAACTCATAAATTAATTTTTAAAGCAAACATAGAGAGCAAATCAACACAATAGAGAGTACCTGGATAGCCCAGGGAGCTAGAGTCCACTGATTCTTATAATTCACAAAAGGTGCTTTTGGGAGAAAGCAGTGGGACTGGGAATACTGGCAATCCATACAGTAAAGATTCTTTCACCCTATACAAATATCAACTCTGTGGCTCACACATACAAAAAAAAGACCTGAGACTGGTAAAAGTAAAGGAAAGATATTGGTTTGTGGGGTGCTAGGCTGGCAAGAGGGCTCAGTGGTTCAGAACACTTGCTGGGTGTAGAAGCATGAGTTGTGTCTTAACCACTGTTCAATTGTTGTGATGAGACACTATGAGTAAGGTGACACTTATAGAAAAGTATTTAACTGGCTTGCAGTTTCAGAGAGTTATTTAATGAGTATCATAGCAGAAAGCACAGCACCAGGCGGGCAAGCATGGAACTAAGAGCTAACTTCCTGAGAGAGAGAGACAGAGAGAGAGAGAGAGAGAGAGAGAGAGAGAGAGAGAGAGAGAGAGAGAGAGAGAGACTGTCCTGGTATGGGATTTGAAACTTCAGAGCCCACACCCAGCTACATACCTCTTCCAACAAATCCACATCTCCTAATCTTTCCTAAGAGTTCACCATCTTGGGAATAAGCATGCGAATATATGAGTCTAGGGGTTCTCATTCAAACAACCAGAAGTTGGAATCCCTACAGCACATGTAACTCAGCATTGTGGAAGATACAGGACAATGGCTGGGACTTTCTGAGTACTTGCCTGATTCCATGATCAGTGAGAAATCCCGTCTCAAGGGAATAAAGTACAAAGTAGGAGAGTATGACACTCAACCTTCTCCTTTGACTTCCACAAGTACATGCACAAAAATGGGCATACCTATATAGGTTTAACAGAGAGAGAGAGAGAGACAGAGAGAGAGACAGAGAGAGAGACAGAGAGACAGAGACCGACACACAGAGAGATAGAGAGATTGGTATAGGAAGTGATTTTTCAGGATAGGATTCCAAATAAATAGGAAGCAAAAGCAGAAACTGACAAATGAAATTATATCAATCTAAAAAGCTTGTCTAAAGCAAAGGAGGGGTGAAAAGACAGCCCACAGAGCAGGAGAAAGTTTTTGCTAGTTATTTGCATAATAGAAGTCACTGTTCACAGTTCATAAAAACTTTAAATAACTTCTTTAAAGGTCCAAAGTACCCCTTCCAGTCTGAACCTGTGCCCTACGCAGACTTCAGGCACTGGCTTCATACTTATTTCCACAACACCCAGAGGAAGCCTGACTCCCAGGTACTCTGAAACCCCCAGGATCACTGGAGTGGTCACAACATCTGCCCAAACACCTGGAGTAAATGAGTCCCCCAGGATACTGGGAAGCATGACCCCCAGCAGTCAGAGACACAGGTTCCTTTTGGTCTGAACCAGTGCCCTGAGCAGACCTGGGCCACTGGCTCTGCACCCAGTCCCACAAATCTAGAGGAAGTTGGTCTTTCAGGTGCTCAAACATGCCCAGGCTAACAGGTGAGGGGGCCACAACGTCTGCCCCAACCCTGGAGTAGCAGGGTCCCCTGGGATCCAGGGAGGCAGGTACACCCAACAGCCAGTGGCACAGGTTCCCTCTGGTCTGAACCTGAACCGGGAGCAGACCTGGGGTGCTGGCTCTGCACCCACTCTTACACCACCCAAAGGGAACCCAACTGGCAATGCTCTGAAACACCCAGGATCACAGGATCACAGAGGAAGCTCAACCAGGAGATCAGACACAACTAGGAGCACTGGAGCACTCACATACTCAAGATCACAGTTGAGGTCACAACATCTTTCCAAACAACAAGGATACCTGGGAACGCCACAGGAATCAGGGAAACCCAAACCCTACAAGGTCAGAGGCACGGGTTCCTTGCAATTTGCACCAGACCAGTGACTGAAGCAAAACCCAGGGGCCTGACTCCCCACCCACTCCTGTAATACCCTGAGAAAGTTTGAATTGACACACCTAGGATCTTAGGATCATAGAATCCCAGAATCACAGGATCCTAGAGGCAGCTGGACTCTGAGGAGTTCTGATACAATCAGGGTCACAGGAGGGACAGGCTCCAGTCAGAGACAGCAAGAGCAGGTAGCACTAAAGATAATCAGATAGTAAAAGGCAAGCATAAGAGAATAAGCAACAAAAATCAAGGCAACTTGGCATCATCAGAAACCAGTTCTCCCACTACAGCAAGTCCTGGATAACCCATCACACCAGACAAGCAAGATTTGGATGTAAAATTATATCTAATGATGATGATACAGGACTTTAGGAAGAATATAAATAACTCCCTTAAAGAAATAGAGGAGAGCACAGGTAAACAGGTAGAAGCCCTTAAAAAGGAAAAACAAAACTCATGTGTTTTTGAACCACAACAAAACAGGTGAAAGAATTAAATGAAAATATCCAAGATCTAAAACTATAAATAGGAACAACAACAAAATCAACAAAGGGAGACAACCCTGGGAATAGAAAACTTAGAAAAGAGATCAGGAGTCACCAACAGAATACAGAGATAGAAGAGAAAATCTCAGCTACAGAAGATACCATGGAAAACAATGAAACAACAGTCAAAGAAAATGGAAAATGCAAAGAGCTTCTAACCCAAAGCATCCAGGAAATCCAGGACATAAGGAGAAGAACAAACCTAAGAAAAATAGGTATAGAAGACAGCAAAGATTCCCAACTAAAAGGGCCAGTAAATATTTTCAACAAAGTTATAGAAGAAAACTTACCTAACTAAAGAAAGAGATGCCCATAAACATACAAGAAGCCTACAGAACTCCAAATAGACTGGACCAGAAAAGAAACTCCTTCTGTCACATAATAATCAAAACACCAAATGTACTAAACAAAGAAAGAATATTAAAATCAGTAAGAGAAAAAGGTCAAGTAACATATAAAGTCAGACCTATCAGAATTATTCCCCGACTTCTCACCAGAGACTATGAAAGCCAGAAGACCTGGGGAGATATTAAACAAACCCTAAAAGAAAATGAATGTTCACCCAGGCTACTATATCCAGCAAAACTCTCAATTACCATAGATGGAGAAACCAAGATATTGTATGACAAAACCAAATTTACACAATATCTTTCCACAAATCCAGCCCTACAATAGATAATAGATGGAAAATCCAACATAAGGAGGGAATTTAAACCCTAGAAAATGCAAGTAAGTAATTTTCATGCAACAAACCCAAAAAAAAGATAGCCACAGAAACAAAACTCAATCTGTAACAACAAAAATAACAGGAGCAACAATTACTATTCCTCAATATTTCTTAGCATCAATGGACTCAATTCACCAATCAAAAGGAATAGACTAACTGACTGGATCTGTAAACCGACCCAGCATTTTGCTGCATACAGGAAATAGACCTCAGTGACAAGACCAGACAATCTCAGAGTAAAAGGCAGGAAATTTTTTTTCCAAAAAATTGGTCCCAAGAAACAATCTGGAGTAGCCATTCTAATATTGAATAAATTTGACATTCAACCAAAAGTTATCAAACAATGTAAAGAAGATCTTTGAAATATGGCAGGTCTTCAATAACAACAAAAATGACAGAAAGCCCACATACACATGGAAGCTGAACAGTGATCTACTCAATGATAACTTGGTCAAAGAAGAAATGAAGAAAGAAATTAGAGACTTTTTAGAATTTAATGAAAATGAAGGCACAACATACCCCAACTTATGGGAAACAATGAGAGCAATGTTAAGAGGAAAACTCTTAGCCTCCAAAAAGAAACTATGGAGAGGATGTACTAGCATCTTGACAGCACACCTCAAAGCTCTAGAAGAAGAAGAGGAAGAAGAAGTAAATACATCCAAGAGGAGTAGACGACAGAAAATAATCAAACTCAGGGTTGAAATCAACCAAGTAGAAACAAAAAGAACAATACAAGAAATCAACAATACCAGAAGCTTAGTGCTTTGAGAAAATCAACAAGATAGATAAACCCTTAGCTAGACTAGCCAGAAGGCACAGAGACAGTATTCAAATTAACAAATCAGAAATGAAAAGGGAAGTATAACAACAGAATCTGAGGAAATTCAAAAAATTATCAGATCCTACTACAAAAGTCTATATTCAACAAAACTGGAAAATTTGGAGGAATTGGACAAGTTTTTTACACAGATTCCTGTGTACCTGGTACCAAAGTTAAATCAGATAAACCATCTAAAGAGTCCCATAACTCCTTAAGAAACAGAAACAGTCATTAAAAGTCTCCCAATCAGAAAAAGTCCAGGACAAATGAGTTTAGTGCAGAATTCTATCAGACCTTGAAAGAAGACTTAATACCAATACTCTTCAAACTATTCTACAATATAGAAACAGAAGGAACACTACCCAATTCTTCTTTGAAGCCACAATTTCACTTATACCCAAACCACACAAAGATCCTACAAAGAAAGAGAACTTCAGACCAATTTCCCTTATGTAGATTGATGCAAAAATACTCAATAAAATTCTTGCAAACTCAACCCAAGGACACATCAAAATGATCATCCATCATGATTAAGTAGGAATTATCCTCAATATGCAGGGATGGTTCAGTATGCTGAAATCCATCAACATAATCCACTATACAAACAAACTCAAAGAAAAAAAAACCACATGATCATCTCTTTAGATGCTGAGATAGCACTTGAAAATTCAACTCCCTTCATGCTAAAAGTCTTGGAAAGATAAGTAATTCAAGGCCCAGACCTAAACATAGTAAAAGCAACATACAGCAAACCAGTAGCTACCATCAAACTAAACGAAGAGATACTTAAAGCAATTCCACTAAAATCAGGGACTGGACAAGGCTGCAAACTCTCTCCCTACCTATTCAATATAGTACTCCAATTTCTAGCCAGAGCAATTAGACAACAAAAGGAAATCAAAGGGATACAAACAGGAAAGTAAGAAGTCAAAATATCACTATTTTCAGATGACATAATAGTATACTTAAGTGACCCAAAAAAATTCCACTAGAGATCTTCTAAGCCTAATAAAGAACTTATACAAAATGGCTGGGTATAAAATTTTCTCAAACAAATCAGTAGACTTTCTGTACTCAAGGGATCAACAGGCTAAAAAAGAAATTAGGGAAAGGATACCCTTCATAATAGTCACAAATAACATAAAATATCTTGATGTGACTCTAACCAAGCAAGTGAAAGATCTGTATGACAAGAACTTCATGTCTTTGAAGAAAAAAAATCGAAGATCTGAGAAGACAGAAAGGCCTCCCATGCCCATGGATGGGCAGGGTTAATATAGGAGAAATTTACAGGTTTGATGCAATCCCCATAAAAATTCCAATTCAATTCTTCATAGAGTTAGAAAGGACACTGTGCCAACTCATTTGGAAAAACAAATCCATTATAGCAAAAACTATTCTCAAAAATAAAAGAACTTCTGGCGGAATCACCATTCCTGACCTTAAGCTGTATTACAGAGCAGTAGTGATAAAAAAAAAAAGTCTGGTATTGTTACAGAGACAGGCAGGTCAATCAACGTAATAGAATTGAAAACTCAGAAATGAACCCACACACCCATGATCACTTGATCTTTGACAAAGGAGCTAAAACCATCCAGTGGAAAGAGACATCAATTTCAACAAATGGTGCTGGTTTAACTGGTGGTCAGCATGTAGAAGAATGCAAATCAGCCCATTCTTACCTCCTTGTAAAAAGCACAATTCCATGTGGATCAAGGTCCTCCACAAAAAACCAATTAGACTGAAACTAGTTGAAGAGTAAGTGTGGAAGAGCCTGGATCATTTAGCCACAGGGGAAATTTTTGTAAACAGAACACCAATGGCTTATGCTCTAACATCAAGAATGAACAAATAGAACCTCGTAAAACTGCAAAGATTCTGTAAGGCAAAGGACACTGTAATTAGGACAAAATGGCAACCAACAGTTTGGGTAAAGACCTTTTCCAATCCTACATCTGATAGAGAGCTAATAGCCAATAAATACAAAAAACTCAAGAAGTTAGACTCCAGAGAATGAAATAACTTTATTAAAAAATTGGTATGGAGTTTAACAAAGAATTCTCAACTGAGGAATGTCAAATGACCACAAAGCATGTAAAGAAATGTTCAATATCCTTAGTCATCAGGGAAAATCAAATCAAATCAGCCCTGAGATTCTACCTCAACCTAGTCAAATTGGCTACAATCAAAACCTCAGGTGACAACAGATGCTGGCACGAAAGTGGAGAAAGAGGAACACTCCTCCACTGTTGGTGGGCTTACAACCTGGTATAACCATTCTGGAGATCAGTCTGGAGGTTCTTCGGAAAACTGGACATAGTAATATCTGAGGACCCATCTATACCACTCCTGGGCATGTACCCAAAAGATACTCCAACATAATAATACATGCTCCACTATGTTCATAGCAGCTTTATTTTAATAGACAGAAGCTGTTAAGAACCTAGATGTCCTTCGATGGAGGAATTGATACTGAAAATATGGTACCTTTACACAATGGGGTACTACTCAGCTATTAAAAACAATGACTTCATCAATTTCTTAGGCAAATGTATAATATTAGAAAATATTCTGAGTGAGGTAATCCAATCACAAAAGAACACACATTGGATGTACTCACTGATAAGTGGATTTTAGCTCAAATCTCGGAATACACAATACAATTCACCAACCATATCAAGCTCAAGAAGAAGGAAGACAAAAGTGTGGATGCTTTAGTTCTTCTTAGAAGGGGGACCAAAATACTCACAGGAGGAAATATGGAGTCAAAATGTGGAGTAGAGACTGTAGGAAAGGCTATCCATAGACTGCCCTACCTGGGGATCCATTCCATATACAGTCACCAACCCAGAAATTATTGAGGATGCCAAGAAGTGCTTGCTGACAGGAGCCTGATAGAGCTGAGCCAGAGCCTGACAAATACAGAGGTACTGAATGTGTCCTCTTACCTTAGATTCTTCATTGCCAGTCTTACAATTGTACACAACTATTCACAAGTACTCATATTCTTAACAATGATACATTAATAACCTGGATCAGATGTGGCCTTAATACTCTTTCCCTTCATTCCCTCCTCTGGGGTCCCTGCTTTCCCCATAGCTAACTACTTACTTATTATTCAGTCTAGTTTCTACTCATTCTGTACTCTTTCCTTGCTCCATTCTTTTCTTTTTAATCATGAGGGTTGTTTCACATATGCGCATGCCTCTACCAGTTGCCATGCTAGTGTGTGTGCATGTGCATGTGCCTGCATGTGTATGTGTGTGCATGTATGTTGCTAGGAGTCAAACCTAGGGCCTCATGTATCTGAGGAGAGTGCAGTTCCTTGCCTTCTATCCTGTACTGAGGGCACAAGTCAATCTCTAGTTTGAACATTCTTCTGAATAGGGGTTAAATTACCTTTCAACATCTTTACTCAAATTCGATTTGGGAAAGTCATTGAGAACAGGACTCCAGAATCTCCACCATGATAAATGTTCTACTGGGTCAACGTTTTAGTCTTCTCTACTCTATGTCTCCTGCCAGAAGAGGGATTAAAAAATAAAATTAGATTCTTTGGCATTTATTGGGTAAACTGCATTTTATTTTTACACAAATGTTGACATTAATTAAAGACTCCAGATATATGAGATGTAGGTAAGTGCTTTGTTAATTTTTTCAGAGAAGAATGAACTCACAGTGTCCTGGCTACTGGCCAGGGTCATGGAAAAAGCCACTGTCAGGCAGGGTTGCTGCCCAGAAACTGCTGTGAATCTTCTGGTCAGCTCAGCTCTGCTCACAAGGCAAAACCTATTGGGAATGGTCCTGATTTGTTTCACATCAACCTTGGAAGGCTCAAGACTCTCCTGAGAGTACCTGTTTCCAGTCTTAATTTTATGAGTAAGAACCCAAGGTAACAGTGCATCTGAATTTAAAATATCATATGAGAACAGGGTGTGGTGGCCAGGACTGTAATCCCCACATTCGGGAGGAAGAAACAGAAGGCTATCAGAAGTCAAGGCTAGCCTAGGCTACATGCAGCTCTGTACAAAAGAAAAAATAAAAATCTAAATTAAAAACTAAAATGTCATATATTCATGTAAGTTATAATTCTAAAACTATTCTCTCTGTCTTCCCCCACCCCTCTCTCTTCTTTCTTTTCCTTTCTCAATTTTTCTCCCCCTCAATCACTCAAAAATTTATTGCAGCCCATGTAGACATCTGTAGTGGCGAGTTAGCGACCCTGCTTTTTCTCCTGGCAGGTTGCAAGTGCACACCCACCTGGGAGCTATCTAGATTCTCAAATAACACACACACACACACACACACACACACACACACACACACACACACACACACACACCAGTTGATTTTAAAATGCCTTGGCTAGCTCAAAGCGGGGGCAGTTCTAATGCTCCTCGTGGCTAGCACACATTTTTGTCTTGTAATCCTGGCTTAACGTACTCTATTTCTATATTTTATCTTTGTTGCCCTTGCTCCTTCTTGGTGACTTCCTAGTCTTTTCTGCACAAAATGCTTCTTGGCAGCCATTTTGGGGGCCGCATTCCTTTCTCACCTACATTTTGGATGATTTTTCCTTCTGCCGCTCTAAATCTGCCGCTTTCTCCCCTGAATCATGATTCTCTGTCTTCCTTTCTCCCAGTCTTAGCCTGAGCAAATGTAAAAATTTAGACCCTCTGGCATCAAAGGAAATTTTAAAGAAAGTTCTATGGTGATGAGGCAAAGGGCGTGCTGGCCAGATGAATGTCATATTTCACACTTCTAAATGCCTTTTCATAGTATGTGTTATTTTGGGAAAACAATATAAAACAAAATTATAATAAAAAATTCAGGACTCATGAGCTTACTAGGTAGACAAAAGGATTGACTGTTTAGCAAGAGGGCCTGAGCTCAGGTCCAGGCATCCAGATGAAATCCTACTGTGCTGATGTGTACATATACCCCAGGCACAGGGGTGGGGATAGGCGGATCCCTAGAGTGGCCTTGACAGCCAACCTAGCGGAAACAGCAGCAAACTGAGAGGCTACAAATCAGGGAGAGATCCTGTCTGATAGCAGTAAGAAGGAAACTGTTAGAGGAGAATGACTGTAATATCTGTATTTAAGCACATACATGCACACACATTCACACTAAAAAACAGAGAAGTAATACCCCTTTTCAAAAGACAGATTTCCCTCTCTTTGCTCACACATCCATCGTGTAAAACCTGGATAGTATAAAATAAGGTAAATCGTATCTAAACGACCCTGCTCCATCCTTTTCTTGGTGATCTCATTATTCCTGACACTTTCAGCTTGATTGTGGAAATGGAAAGTTGCCATGGGTACTCTGTGGGAAGTTTGGTCTTAGAAGAATTTGACTGTGCTGTGCAGCTCATCAGCCTGGCTTCCACAGGCAGTTGTGCCAAAGATTAAATGATTCAGGGCAGAGAAAGTTTGTGGGAGATGCCTGGCTCAGTGCCGTGGAGTAAATATCAGTTGTCGATGTTGCTTGAGGTATAATTGCTAGGCTTTATATTTCTAAACTTAGTCCTAGAAAAATGTTATGTATGACCCAGAACACATTAAGTGCTGAAGACAGAGAGTGAAAGGGGGGAGGAGAGGTAGAGGAAAGGGGGAGCATTTTGGCAGAAGGTCAGATTCCCATTTGTAGTTCATTTCTGTAACATTTCCATAAATTTCCCTGGAGTACAATGAAATGCTATGTAAATTGATCCTGCTGACTTTGACTGTGCCCCCAGCACCAGGGAATTCTCACAGTAGAGAGTAGAGGTTGCCTCAGAATGTTCAAGTTACCTTTCCTCTAGCAGTGACTGCGAGAACACGTGAGCATGTCATTTTTAGCGGATTTTAATGTTGCTCCCAGACAGGAGGCAGTTTTGCAAAACATTTGCCGGGGGAATGGATGAGTGTGGCCCTTTGTTGTGCTGAACTGTGTGAGCTAAGCATGGTGCTTGGCAAAAAGCAACCCTTTCTTGCATTGAAAGCTGGAGGGAGGTGTTTTTTGATACTCACAAAATACATGCATGTTATTTGCTTTAAATGCATGCCCCAAATCAAGATTTAAGGAAAAGAAAACATGCATTCAACTTACAGGGCTTCTGCATACCCTTTAATAATTATAAATAAAATCCCAATTTGGATTTTCTACACAATTCCAGACAGCATTTCAAGCACGGTTGTAAGAAATAAATTAGAAAACTGAATGCACACAGAACAGGGATTCGTTCAAAAACACTGAGAAAACTGTTATGATATATTTCTAAATTGATAATATATCTGACTACTCAAGCTTACCTAAACTTAGGCACCGAGAGATGTCTTAGCAGTACAGTGCATGAACTGCTCTTCCAAAGGGCCCAGGTTCCATTCCTAATACACATGATGGCTCACGAATCTCTCTGACTCAGTTCTAGGGGATTTGATGCCCTTCTCTGACATGTGTGAGTGCCGCATGCACATGGTACACAGACAGACATGCATACACAACACTTAATACACACAAAACAACCCAAAACTTCGACAATAAAAAGTATGTAAACTGAAGTCCATCTCTGGTATGAGGGACAGCTTGTTGATGTTTTTTCCCCTTAAATTTGTATATAGGTACCAATAGATTGTGAGAAATGAGATTCCAGTTTCACAGAGTCCAAAGCTTGAAGTCAGAGCCATACATCATATCAGGCTGGACCACAATCCCTCTCTGTGGTGGCTGATTGGAGGAAGAATGCCCAGTTCCACACAGCCCTGGGAAATCTGGACTCTTACTCAGTACCCTTTTCAGGGTTGTAAAATTGCCATCTCATTTGTCTTTAGGCATGGAAAACTGAGGAGTAAGTTAGGAGTCTCTTGACTTCATGCTTCTTCTGCAATTGTGCACATAAGAGTGTAATTCACTTGTGGAAATGCTGGTACAAGGCCTGGGTTTTTGAAGAGCCATTGTGGAAGTATAATAATTTTCCCCCAAAAAAACTTTAAACAATTTGGAGATTTTGGGGAGAAGATAAAGCTTTGCATTCTAGATACCAAACTTTCTAGTCCATTTATAATCCATTATAAGGGGAGGAGTTATCTCTACATCTCTTCAAGTCATCCGGAGTGAGAAGACCTGTATAAAAAGTTACTCTGTTGTGATTACATAATGAGTCAGTGTACTCTAAAACGGTAAAACTTTTTTAGCTTAATTCATTCTTTTAACTAAATATATCTAATTAGTTAAATATACATAGGAATTCCAAGCATTATTTGAAAATTTTGTTTCTGCTTAGTAAGATCAGTTCTCTTGCAAAAACTGTATTGAAACTGGCTCTTTTTCTTTCTTCTGTGTGTGTGCACATGATGTGTGTGTGTGTGTGTGTGTGTGTGTGTGTGTATGCGTGCTTGCGCCCATGCACGCGCATGCATGTGCATCTGCATACAAAAGTTTAGATTCCTTTTTGACCAGGAAAGGAACTTGTTAGGATTGTGTGATATTGAGCTTAACCCCAATGTTTGGAATAG
Source organism: Rattus rattus (assembly GCF_011064425.1). NCBI lineage: Eukaryota > Metazoa > Chordata > Mammalia > Rodentia > Muridae > Rattus > Rattus rattus. The sequence goes on along the minus strand of NC_046167.1, from coordinate 27,164,541 downwards.
AATTTATGGATCAGCAAGTTCTCAAATGAAGCACAAGTAATTCCCTAAGAGGGGCACATAGCAATGTCTTCTGGACCATAAGGAGTGCTCAGCTAAGATGACTGACTGCTGGCTGGATGATCACATGAGTCCTTAGGAAGCTGTCCATTGGCAGAACTGAGGGCAGAGAATGAAGAGTAGCATGCTATAATGAAAGTTCCCCTCAGTGCCACAGTCTGGTAACGGATAAACATAGCCAGTGTCCTCTCATTTCCCAAGGAAGGGGACTAGTGTCAAAGTAGCTTCATGTTAGGGTAACAGTCTAGTATTTGCCCTTCTTGTTTTTCTGTCTTCTTCTGAGGTAACCTGGAAGCAAGTCTCTCTCCTTCCCTCTCTCCTTCCTTTCTTCTTTTCTCTCTTCCCTTTTCCTTCCTTCTTTCTCTCTTTTCTTTCTTCCCCTTTCCTTCCTTTCTCTCCTTTCTTCTTTTTAAACAGAGTCCCACTCTATAGTCCTAGATGGCCTAGAACATTCTATGTACACCAGGCCAGTCTCAGATTCATGGAGATCCTTCTGTCTATGCCTCTTGAATGTTGAACTTAAAGATCTGTACCACCATACCTAGCAAGGATCCATTTTGGATGTGGAGTACTGTCTACACCAGACAGTTGAACACACCAGATGGGAACAATACAGCAGAGGTTCCATTCTGTAGGAGAAGAGACCTAGAATTCTCAAATGAAAATAATTCATGCAGATCAATGATATATGAAACAAATCCTTTCTATCTCAGAGTTTCTGTGCCATCCTTTCTATACCTGTTTCTACAAAGGGATGTGGCTTTGCCCTGGCCAGCAGTGGAGGGTTGGGAGGACTTGTCTTTGCAGGAATGAAAAAGAATGCCCTGCCTACCACAGCTTTGCCAGAGCTGCGGGTACTTGTATTGATTTTAGAAGAGAAAAACAATTCTATTCCTCAAAACATCAACTTTGGAGATGTGCAGCATTCTAGATCAAGGTTAGATGCATCAAAACCTGTTAGGAAGTCAGCTATATCCTGACTGAATGTCTTAAAGAGGGGTTACAACTAATAAACAGGAAGACAGAGGACACTGATTTTCACAAAAATAAAGGGTCAGGGAAACATAGCGACAGGAATGATTGGCTGCACCTAAAGTGTCCTCAAATATTTTATAAAGAAAACAGGGCCAAACTGTGTCTTGAGAAACAAGGATGAATTTTTGAAGCAGGCAAATGAAGAAAGGATAGTTTGAGGGATTATATGCCAAGATGCTTCTAAACCTATGGCAAATTCCAAGAAATAAAAAAATGGCTTGATTTCCAAAGGGTTGTAAGCCTCTTCACAATGCTGAACCATTCACAGATAATTCATGTGAATAATGGAGGCTGGTTAATTTGGAAGGTATGCTTTGTCTTGAGAGATGCTTCAGTTACTGATCTCCTAGCTATGATAAAATGTCTGACAAAGGCAACTTAAGGAAAGAAGGTTTGTTTTGGCTCACTGGGTAAGGTTCCAATTCACTGTGTTAGGAATGTCATGAGGACTCAAGCATGAGACAGCTATTTGAGTCTTCACAAATAGTACACAGTCATTTTGTCTGTAGTCAGGAAGCAGAGAGAGAGAGAGAGAGAGAGAGAGAGAGAGAGAGAGAGAGAGAGAGAGAGAGGGAGAGAGTGTTAGAGTTGAAAGCTGGTACTCATTCACTTTCTTCTTTTTATTCAATTCATTTCTCCAGCCTATTGAACGCTGCTACCAATAGTGGATGAGAATTCCTTTTCTCAGATGAACTGTATTACAGGAATACCCAGATGTCCCTCATCAGCGGAGTAGATACAGATATGTGGTACATTTATACAATGGAGTACTATTCATGAAATTCGTAGGCAAATGGATGGAACTAGAAAATATCATCCTGAGTGACGCAACCTAAACACACACACACACACACACACACACACACACACACACACACACACGGTACACACTCCCTGATAAGTGGATATTAGCCCAAAAGCTCGGATTACCCAAGATACAATCCACATACCACATGAAGGTCAAGAAGAAGGACTACAAAAGTGCAGGTACTTCAGTCATTCTTAGAAGGGGTAACAAAAATATTCACAGGAGGAAACACAGACCCAAAGTATGGAGCAGAAACTGAAGTAAAGGCCATCCAGAAACTGCCCCACCTGGGTATCCAGCCCATATACAAACCCAGATCATGTTGCTGATGCCAAGAAGTGTATGCTGACAGGAGCCTGATATAGTTGTCGCCTCAAAGGCTCTGCCAGAGCCTGACAAATACAGAGCTGGAAAAGCGAGCTGAGTCTCTCTCTGCTTCCTCACTGCTAATAGAACATGATCACTGTCTCTGACGCCACACTTTCCCCACCAGGATAGACTGTCTCCTCAAATCGCAAAACCAAAACAAACACTTGCTTCCTTAGAGGCTCATATCAGATTCTTTTGTGGGAGCAGCAAGATAGTAACTAAGACAATTAGAAATCTTCCCACATTTTTAAATACCTCAACAGCCACAAAAGAGCATGAATATCAAAAATATTCTAAAAGAGACATCCTTAAAACGAGAAAAAAAACTGTGAAAAGTAAAATTACAAAAAATGAGAAAAGGATTGAAAGATAAGGTTGTACATGTCTTTTAGATACTAAGAAAAAGTATCAAACGTATGGTAGGCACTTGGCAGAGGCCCAAGTTGTATCCCAGTGGCCAAGAGACTTGTTCTGCATGTGTGAGGATTTAAGTTTAGATTTCTCATGGGTAAAACTCTGGGCATGGTTCTCCATATCTGCAATGCCTGGGGGTACTGGGGGTGCTGAGACAAGCAGATTCTGAGAGCTGAGTAGGTGAGTGGATCTGAAAAGATTAGCATTAGTTCAATGAGGGATCCTGGCTCAAGGCAATATGACAGACAATACCAGAGGGTGACACTAAAGACCTTTGAGTACAGAGCCCCTAAATGAGTGCACCCACATTCTAAAGTAAATGGAACACTGGAACTCATAGAGATGCCAAAAAACCCACAAAAACAAAAACCCACACATTACGCATGGCAGTTTCCCATAATCTCCACACTCCAGAGGCCTTTTTGCTTTATAAAACACTGGATGTACGCGTATTGGATGAAGAAGCAGATGATACCCCTGCTGGTTCTTCAGTTCCATTGTGCTATGCCTGGGGCTCAATTACCCCTCAGTAGCTCTCTTTCCAGGGGATTTAAATTAGGACATTGTCTTCTACGTGTTCCACAGCTCAGGATTCCACAACAGTAAAGGTTTTCTCTGAGCACATGACCGTGTCCTGCATCCTTAAATCACTTTACCCTTAATTCTTATATGTAGGGCTTAGCATTCCTAAGAAAACACTCCAAATACTTGTGACTACTCCGTTTTACTCTCTGCAGCTAGAGCAGTGTTAGACGAGGCAAGCACTGCTTTATACTTGAGACTCTGATTGTTTTAAGTCTCTTGGTGTCTCGCCTGACTGCTTTCAGAATGTCTCCACCAATCCAGTGAGGCCAGGGAACCAGAACCAGTCAGCAGAAAATCAGCTTCTAGGTTACTCAGTAGATACAGACCTGCTTATGGGAGGCAGTGATAATATAGGGGCTGCCAGTTGCTTCTGAGGGGTATTTCTCTTTCTCCTTCGCCTTACCAGCCCAAAGCCATGGGACTTGCCTTTGAACTGAGGGGTGTAGACTGCATTTTGGATCTCAAGTTTATTCTTTTTTACACAATATTGATAGTACTTCTGGTAGCTAGGTAGGAGCTTATGTTTTTGTTGTTGTTTTCAAATTGTAAACACTTAAAACAAATTCACCATCTAAAGCACTTTTCAAGTGTAGAATTCAGAGTTTCAAAAGTTTCTACACATTTCCAGAACTTGATTCATTGGCTAAGCTAAATTTCTATAACCATAAAATAGCTCTCCTCTCTGCATCTCCCTGTAACAACAACAACAAAAATCAGTTTTCTGCATTTCTATTCTTTTAATTTGACTACTCTACTACTGTGTCTAGTCATTAATGATGGTAATGCTGACTTCAGACATTGTAGAATCTAGAATCAGCCTGAAAGAACCCATAAAAACCTAGGAGTCAGACTTATGGACATGTCTGTGAGGGAGTTTCCAGGCTGAGTTGAAAAACAAACTCTGAATATCAATGTGCCATTTCAACTGGGATGTCAGGTTGCAGCAGAAATTAAAAACGAGCTGAGCTTTCTGCCGCCTGACCACTTGTCTTAGGTACTTTCCTATTGCTGTGATAAAACAACCAAAGCAACTTATAAAAGAAAGCATTTGGAGTTGGGGATTTAGCTCAGTGGTAGAGCGCTTGCCTAGCAAGTGCAAGGCCCTGGGTTCGGTCCCCAGCTCCGGAAAAAAAAAAAAAAAGAAAGCATTTAATATGGGACTCATAGTCCCAGAGGGTTAGAGTCCATGACCATTGTGGGGAGCATGGAGGAGACAGACAGACACATTACTGGAGTAGTAGTTGAGAGCTCATGTCTAATCCATAAGCAGCAGGAAGAGAGGAAGGAGAGGGGGAGAGGGAGAGGGAGAGAAAGGCAGGAAGACTGTAGGTCTAAAGCTTGCTCAAGTATAGAGTAAGTTCCAGAGAGATTTTCACCCCTTTGGGGAGTGTTTTAGTCAGTGGGCACTCATCTAGCTTATGTTAGGCTCTGGATTCTTCTCTAATACAATGAGAATCATAAAGATTTACATTGTTAAGTTTTACAGTGAGGTTCCAACGCTTGCAGTTTCCTTCTTGAGACTCCAGGAGCTCTTAGGATGGCCTCAGCCACTCCCTCAGACACTGGAATTACTGAGTTCTGTCACAAAGCTCTGTCACTACTTCCATGGTCTTTCGTCTGCTTGGAACACAGCTCTGTTTCTTTGAAGAAGACTTGCGAATGCTACTTTCTTCGTCAAGAGTGTGACAGGACTCAGCTGGAAAACAGAGCAAGCCATCCCTTAGGGCACTCCTTTCTCCTCTGCTCTGGGGTAGATGGTCCACAGACACTGCTGTTGGTTTTTAAAGGTTCTTTTCAGGGAGCTTATTAAACTGTTCCTGAGCCAATTTTTCAGGAAACAAATGGGTTTCATTAATGTCCACGGATCTGCTTAGCTTCAGATAATGAAGACATACCACTCTGGCATGAATTTAGTGTGAAAAGGGAGATCCTTGTCCACACAGGTCCAATAGGAATGGGAACAGAGGGCCCAGGTGTTGGAATGCACCTTTATGGTTGGTGCGTCGTGAGGGAAGTGTAAGGAGAGTGACCATAGAACATTCTGAATTTGGGATAACAACAAGGTAGAGGGAAGACATTGAACACCTTTCTGAGCAAGTGGGCTCAAGGGCCAGCATTGCTGATTAATGACTCCGCAAGGCAAATATTTCTGGCCAATGCCTCAGCAGTCAGCTGCCCAGACATGGAAGAAAAATAATCTGAGTACAGATATCCTTGTCCTAAAACTTGCTTTGCTCAGAGGCTCCTTGGGCCAATGGTGAGCACCATGTATAGCATTGACAGCTGCTGGATGTGGGACCTGTTCCAAGAGCTCTAGGTAGTCAGGCAGTTCAGTTCACAGAAGGGGTACACAGGATATTAACAAATTCACCACACTCTCTATTCTAGGAAGGGAATTGTGGACTGTTCTTGGAGAATAAAGGCGTTCCTTTTCAATTTTTCATGTAAGCCTCTCTCTCTCTCCATCTCTCTCTCTCTCTCTCTCTCTCTCTCTCTCTCTCTCTCTCTCTCTCTCTCTCTCTTTTCTCCCTCAGTGCATAGTGCTCGTGCGCGCATGTGTGTGTGTGCACATTCATGTGCATATGATGCACGGTAAGCCATATACCAATTTCTTTTTTTTTAATTTTATTGGATATATTTTTTAATTGTATTTCAAATGTTATTCCCTTTCCTGGTATCCTGTTTATAACCCCCCCTATCCTTCCCCCTCTCCTTCTTCTATAAGTGTGTTCCCCTCCCCACCCACCCTCCTTTCCTGCCTGCTTTCTAACATTTCACTACACTGGGAGTCCAATGTTGACAGGACAAAGGTTTCTCCTTCCTTTGGTGTCCAACAAGGCCATCCTTTGCTACATATGCAGCTGGAGCCATGGGCCAGTCCATGGGTAGTCTTTGGGTAGTGGTCTAGTCCCTAGGATCTCTGGTTGATTGTCATTGTTGTTCTTATGGGGTTGCAAGCCCCCCGTCATCTCTTTCAATCCTTTCTCTAATACCTCCAACAATGGGAAAGTATTCGCCTCTGTATTTGAAATGCTTTGCCTATGTCTCTCAGGAGACATCTATATCTGGTTCCTATCAGGATGAACTTCTTAGCTTCATCAATCTTATCTACTTTGGGTGGAGATATATATATATATATGCTCATAGGCCACATGTGGGGCTAGCTCGGAATGGCCGTTCCTTCAGACTCTGCTCCAAATTTTGGGCCCACATCCCTCCTATGAATATTTCTGTTCCACCATTTAAAAAGGAGTGAAGCATCCACACTTTGGTCATCCTTCTTCTTGAGCTTCATGTGCTCTGTGTATTGTATCTTGGGTAATTCCAGCTTTTGGACTAATATCCACATATCACTGAGTGCATATCATGTGTGTTTGTCTAAGATTGGGTTACCTCACTCAGGTTGATCTTTCACTTGCTTGGTTAGAGTCGCACAGAAGTATTTTATGTTATTTGGGACTATTGTGAAGGTTGTCATTTCCCTAATTTCTTTCTCAGCCTGTTTATCCTTTGAGTAGAGGAAGGCTACTGATTTATTTCAGTTAATTATATACCCAGTCACTTGGCTGAAGTTGTTTATCAGGCTTAGTAGTTCTCTGGTGGAACTTTTGGGGTCACTTCTGCTTTTCATGGTCTCTGGAAAGAAGTCTGGTGTAATTCAGATAGGTCTGCCTTTATATGTTACTTGACCTTTTTCCCTTACTGCATTTAATATTCTTTCTTCATTTTGTGCATTTGGTGTTTTGAGTATTATGTGATGGGAGGAATGTCTTTTCTGGTCCAAACTATTTGGAGTTCTGTAGGCTTCTTGTATGCTTATGGGCATCTCTTTCTTTAGGTTAGGGAAATTTTCTTCTATAATTTTGTTGAAGATATTTACTGGCCCTTTAAGTTGGGAGTCTTCACTCTCTTCTATGTCTATTATCCTTAGGTTTGATCTTCTCTTTGGGTCCTGGATTTCCTGGATATTTTGGGTTAGGAGCTTTTTGCATTTTACATTGTCTTTGATGGTTGTCTTGATGTTTTCTATGGTATCTTCTGCCCCTGAGATTCTCTCTTCTATCTCTTGTATTCTGTTGGTGATGCTTGCATCTATGACTCCTGATCTCTTCCCTAGGTTTTCTATTCCCAGGGTTGTCTCCTTTTGTGCTTTCATCATTATTTCTATTTTCATTTTAAAATCCTGGATGGTTTTGTTCATTCCCTTCACCTGTTTGTGTTTTCCTGTAATGCTTTAAGGGAATCTTTTAGGGATATTTTGTTTCCTTTTTAAGGGCTTCTATTTGTTTACTTGTGTTGTCCTGTGTTTCTTTAAGGAAGTTATTTATGTCCTTCTTAAAGTCCTCCATCATCATCATAAAATGTGATTTTAAGTCCAAGTCTTGCTTTTCCTGTGTGTTTGGATATCCACTATTTGCTTTGGTGGGAGAGCTGGGCTCTGATGATGCCAAGTAATCTTGGCTTCTGTTGCTTAGGTTCCAGCACTTGCCTCTTGCCATCAGGTTGTCTGTGGTGTTAGCTTGTCTTGCTGTCTCTGACAGTGACTTGACCCTCCTGTTGGCCTGTGAGTCAGCACTCCTGTAGGCCTGTGTGTCAGCACTCCTGTAGACCCGTTTTCTGTCAGGCGAGTCTGGGAACAGAGAGCTCTGCTCTCAGGTGTGTAGGTGCTCCTGGAACCTGGCTCTTAACTTTCAGAGCAGGCCGAAACCTGAAGGGTTCTGCCCCCACTGCTCCTAGGGGCCTGTGCCCAGGGGGCACAGATGGCATTAGGCAATTCCCTCTTGAGACAGGAATGTAGGTAGAAAGTATTTGTCTCTTCTGGGTTCTCAGGAGTGTCTGCCCTTCTGGGGGTCCACCTCTCTCCCCCAGGGGATTTGGGTGCAGGGACCTGTGTGACCTGTTCATTTGAGTTCCAGGAGCATCCAGAAACCAGCTGGTTCTTGTTGCTGACTGCTCCCGTATTTCTGTATCCAGAGGCACTATGCAATTTCTTCTTGGGCCGGGAATGTGGGCAGCAGTGGGCAGCAGTGGGCAGAAGTGGCAGTCTGTTCTGAGGTCTCAGGATTGTCTGCAATTCTGGGAGTTCAGCTCTCTCTCCCATGGAATTTGGGTACAGGGAGCTATGCCATAGTTTCAGTTCAGTTCCAGGCACAGACAGAAACCAGAAGTGACCTGTCCCAGAGGACTTCTGCCTTTGTGTGTCCCGGGCCCCCAGGCAGGTTGCTTGGAAAAGAAAAGTTGGTCTTACCTCTGCTCTCAGGTGTGTAGGTGCTTCTGGCGACTGGGCTTCAGCTCTCGATGCAGGCAGAAACCCAAAGGGTCCTGCCCCTGATTGTTCCTAGGTCCCTGTGCCCAGGGGACACAGATGGAGCTAGGCAATTTTCTCTTAGGTCAGGAATGTGGACAGAAAGTATTTGTCTCCTCTGGGTTCTCAGAAATGTCTGTATTTCTGAGGACCCAACTCTCTCCACCATGGGATTTGGGTGCAGGGAGCTTTGTGACCTGTTCTGTTCAGTTCTAGGAGCAGTCCGAAACCAACTGGTTCCTGTCGCTGACTATTCCTATATTCCTGTATCCACAGGCACTATGCAGTTTTCTCTCGGGCTGGGACATTGGGCAGAAGTGGGCAGAAGTGGCCATCTGTCCGGAGGTTTCAGGATTGTCCGCTCTTCACCCACTTACCAATTTCTGAGGTTGTTCCTCAGAAGCCATTTTTTGAGACTAGGTTTCTAAGCAGGGCCTGTAGCTCACCAACAAAACAAAACTGGCTGAGATTTGCAGTCTCTGACTTCCTCCTATGGGATCACAGGCATGCAGCAGCACTCCTGGGTTTTCTTACTAGGGTTCTAGACATCAAACGTTAGCAGCTGAACCAACCTCTCAGCCCACTGGAATATAAAACTTGGTGAGCTGATGCTCACCTGGCCATTAGGGAGTAGTAGCTGGACCCAACCTCAGGACATGCCAGGCATCAGCTGCCGTTCTGGGAAGCCATGGAATTAAGACTACAGCGTGTGGAGTTAGGACATGGGTGGGAGTGACCTTGAGCATTGGCTCAGTGACCTCCAAGAGACTGTTTCCTTTTGTGTAAATAGAAAATAGCTACCTGTCATGTGCATTTCATAAGATGAATCTTTCAAAATAAATAGCTAGCAGTGCAAATTACTTTGCACATGTTAGAGCTGTGGGAATCTAAAGAATAAATTAGACTTTAAACACCCTGAAATAGGACTAGGGGTTTTCAAAGTGTGAGACATAAATATACAACGTGTTAGAGGTTAAAATGACTTAAAAAGGAAATGTATATAAACAGAAACAAGTTGCATTAGGCCTCTGATTTAGACCCAAAACAATTATTTTAGATGTGTGATTTTTGTTGACTTGATACATAAAATGATGTGCCCTGAGCGAAATATCATAAAACCTGTTTTCCAGCCTCACCATATGCATTGTCCACAGATCCTAGAAACTGTTCCCTCTGCACAGGGATCTCTGTTTAACTTAGTCCTACTCCCTGCTTTGCTTTGCATATAGCAACTGCAATCCCCTGGGCTTCAGGGTCACCCTCTGATAAGAAGAGAAATATGAGGTCTGTGCAAATTGCACTTGTCTTTACTTTGGATAATCTCTGCCGAGAATCAACCTTTGGCCTGTAGGACAATGGTGGGACCCAGCTCACTCCATTTCCTTGATAATTACTGTGAACTAATGCGAGCATGTTTGTTTCAGAAACTTTACACCCAGGCCTTTGCTCAAGTGCTGATGCTGGCATTGCACCAAAACTCTGCTTTGGGGAATGTTCTGTTGGTGAGGTTGAGAGGGGAGAGCTTCAGCCTGCAGACCTCACACCAAGTGATTACACTAGGAAGATGTGTACATCCGTCTTTCAGTGCAGCTGTCAGAGCAGGCTGTTGGGTTTTGTCACTTCGATAAGTGCTGCCTTCAGAGTCCATTAGTGAGTGGAAGTGCACTGAGCATGCCTGCTGCTGCATTTTGCATCTGCTTCTGCAAGTCACAGATGGAACTCATGCTATGAGCATCGCTCTGCTTAATTTTGCTAGTAATGGTGTCAAAAGGAACACCAAGGTAAGGACTGTAGATACGGGCAAATCTACCCTAACTTAGGCACTGTCTTAGGGTTTTACTGCTATGAACAGACACCATGACCAAGGCAAGTCTTATAAAAGGCAACATTTAAGTGGGGCTGGCTTACAGGCTCAGCAGTCCAGTCCAGTATCATCAAGGCAGAAACAGGGGAGCATCCAGGCATCTACATCTTCATCTGAAGGCTGCTAGCAAAATACTGACTTCCAGACAGCTAGGATGAGGGTAATAAAGCCCACACGTACAGTGACGCACCTACCACAACAAGGCCACACCTTCTAATAGTGCCACTCCCTGGGCAAAGCAAGTACAAACCACCACAGGCACTTACCAGATGCCAGGCTTTCTGTGTAGAGCTTCACACAAATTAGTAGTAATCTGGTGAAAGGCAAGCAAGATTTATCATCTTTTTTATTAATGAGAAGACTGTCAGCTCCGTTGAATCTACATTGCAAATGATTTCAAATCTCAGATTTTTCCTCATTCTTAAAACTTACTACATGGCTGAAGAGATGTCACAACTCTCAAGTGTTTGCCGTGCACATAAAAGACTGAAAATTGAGCCCCAGAGCTCATGTAACTTTGCTGTGCTGAGACCAGAAAGGCAGAGACAAGAGGATAGCTGGGGTGCACTGTGTTGTTAGTCTAACCTACTTGGGATCTCCAGGCCAATGTGACCTTGTCTTAAGACAATATGGAGCTGAGACTGTTCCCTGTCACACCTTGGAGTGCACATGCCCACATACATATGCATACAAACATGTTACACATTTACATGTGTGCTCATTCATTTGGCTCTGTACTTTGTAAGCATGGTAACCTGCAAACTATCTAAGTATTGAAGGAAAAAATATTCCACAAAATTATCCTTGACCTTGACATGTGTCCTGTGACATGCACACCATACACACACACACACACACACACACACACACAATATACACATATGTATATGTCTATACATATGTATATATGTCTAATTTACCCAGAAAGAGAGTCCATAACAGAGCAAAGTAATGACTAATATCTAAATCAAAGTTCAACTTGCTGACTTAATGAGTTTTTGTTGGGGTTAATGACAAGATTATTGGGGAGTGTTTACTGACAGGATAAAGGTGACTGAAAATACTAACTGTATTACTGAAAGCTCACTTCAACACAGATGGTGACCAATGAAAGCTCTAGTCCCAGAGTTCTCTGTATATTGTACAGGAATCTCCAGTAGAGAATCCGTTCTCTGAAACATGGCTGGTCAGAGCACCGCCTCCAATCCCACCAATAGCAGCATGTTACTGTGTCTGTAAAGCTAAGGAGAGGATTTCAAGAACTTTGCAAGTTTCACCTTGCCCAGTTATGGGGAGTTTGTTTACCTCTTGAGTCTTATGACTTTCCCTCTCCCTCCTGGAAGAAATGTTTCAGATCAGAGAAAACTGCCACATAGCTTCCACTTACATGCACATAGTAATTCTAGAAACTTTCAAGGAGAAAGGATCTTTCTTTTATAGACATCTGTATTCTAACTTGTCCTTTTACATCCTTGGCCACATTTGTGTGTTGATACTGAGTGATAAATTATTCTGGTGGCTCTTGTTTTGGTTGACACTAAATCTTTACCAAATTTGATAATGTAACAAAAAAGTCACCTGTGTGGTAGACATTTCTCCCATGGCCCTGCTTCTATGGGCTCTTTGCTGGCACATTGTGCAGTACCTGAATCATTTCTGGCAGTAATATCAGTGTGTTCCACAGAATTTTCATGGTGAGAAGTAAGACATGGTTGTTGTTTTTTTTTCTTTTTTCCTTTATTAACTTGAGTATTTTTTATTTACATTTCCATTGTTATTCCCTTTCCCGGTTTCCGGGCCAACATCCCCCTAACCCCTCCTCCTCCCCTTCTATATGGCTGTTCCCCTCCCCATCCTCTCCGCATTACCGCCCTCCCCTCAACAATCTCATTCACTGGGGGTTCAGTCTTAGCAGAACCAAGGGCTTCCCCTTCCCTTGGTACTTTTACTAGGCTTTTCATTGCTGACATGATTGTTTTAAGATAAAAGTATTTCCCACAGTGGGGAGATCGAAACACTCCAGATATTCCCCATGATGGGAAAGCTAACCATTAACCTTGGGGTCTCAATGCTCCACGGTGCTCCGAAAGGCATAAAGGCCAGGTATCAGTGATCATACAATAGAAACCATCTACACTGTTAGGTACCTGAGAAGGTCATGCAACAGTCATCTCAAAATGAAAACAACCTACACAGTGTACTGATGTTTTTCCATCAAGGTGCCCTATGGTGCTTCTCATGGTGGTAAGGCTGGGGTACCAATAGTCTTACATAGTCCAAAGAACGATACAGGAAAAGCAGAAAAGAAGTTGACTCTACCTACTGGGTCTTCATCATTCTTCACACCCCATCCTCATTTGTCTGCTAAAACAAAACAAACAAACAAACAAAACACAGTGCTATGGAATAATAATAGGATATGCTTATAGCTTCTTAGGGACTGATTTACTGTTAGGTAAGCATAACCTTTTTCAGACTATATTTAGAACACATTTAGGAGAAAGCATCCCAAAATCAATTAGATCAATTTTATTTGAGAGATAAACGTTCTTGACTAAAAAGTGCTAGCTATCAAATGGCAATGCCCTTGCCCTCCTCCCTGCAGGAAAGATGGAAGACATCGTGCTGGACTTTTGTCATATCCATTAGAGCTCACAGAGCAATTCTGAGAGCGTAAGAACAAGAGAAACCAAGGTCACCTTTGTCACCTGAAGAGAGTAACTCAAGTACTAGCTTTGAGGTCAGTGTTCCATGCATATCACTAAAGGGAAACTGGCAACTTGGCAAGCATGAACATCACCCCAAAATGAAGGAGTGTTATGGCTGACTCATTCAGTAAGATCTGACACATTTCATTCGCCTCATCTACTTCCCCTTATGAATGAAGTATGAATGCCACTGTTGCTACCACTCATCCACTCTCCCACTCTCCCTCACTCACCCACTCTCCCACTCTCCCACCCTCCCACTCACCCACTCTCCCACTCTCCCACTCTCCCTCACTCATCCACTCTCCCACTCTCCCACCCTCCCACTCACCCACTCTCCACTCACCCACTCTCCCACTCTCCCACCCTCCCACTCACCCACTCTCCCACTCTCCCACCCTCCCACTCATCCACTCTCCCACTCACCCACTCTCCCACTCTCCTACCCTGTCTCCCACTCACCCACTCTCCCATTCTCCCCAAGGACTATTCTGCTTCAATCCCAGAACTACAACAGTCTGAGGTAAGAATTTCAAGGTCATTCCTTGAGAAGTCTTGGCTGCATGAGCTCCTGTCTCAGAAAATTAAGGACAAAAGTTAGGAAGGGAGGAAGGAAAGGTGAGGGGGAGAGAGAGAGAGAGAGAGAGAGAGAGAGAGAGAGAGAGAGAGAGAGAGAGAATTTCTATTATTTTAGAAAGAGTGAAAAATAAAAAGATTTTGTGACATAAATGCAAATTGTGAATTAAAATTAAAGCATACAGGCTACTAATCGTCACCTTAAATGTCAAATGAAAATAAATGAAGTAAAAACAATATTCAAAGTAAAAGCAAAAATATTATATTCAAAGTATTAATACCATCTAGATAAAAATTCTTTTAAAAATAGGAGAATGCTTCAACATTAAAAGAATTATGCATTCACTTAAAACACTAAACCCCTTTTTAGAGCAAAATTTCTGAGAAACTAAGAATAGAATGATACTTCTTTCCCATTATTAAAATTTTTTGAGTCAGGATTTAAAAATAATTTTTAGCGAAAGAGGACTTTGTTGCAGTGGTGGAACATGCCTTTAATCCCAGCACGCAGGAGGCAGAGAAAGTTGGCTTTCCAAGTTTGAGGCCAGCCTGGTGTACAGAATGAGCTCTAGGATATGCAGGATTATATGATGAAACCATGGCTCAAATAAAACCTAATGATGATAATAATGATGTGTGTATATGTGTGTATCTGTATGTGTATGCATGTGTGTATGCATGTGTGTGTGTGTGTGTTTCTGCTCACATGACTGTCCAGCTAATGCGATCTTAATAAAAAGAAATACTATTTCAATTCAAGACATCTTTTTTTATTAGGGAAAGAAATAAAATGACTGGTTTAGTCCTATTATTTATCATTTGGATATATTGAGTTAGGAAAACCTAAATTGATCTCCAAGTATCATTCACCTTTCATTGCTCACAAGAACTGTTTCGTATCCAAAACATAATAAATACATCAATCCTTTTCTTATTGGTTTTTAAAAGATTCTGTCTTTCTTTACCAGGCTGTAATATTCATTTTATTTTATTTCCTATATGTCCACATAAAGCATTCTGTGAGAGTGAGAGTTTTAGAGCTATTTAATGCTGCTGTGGCTTATAACTCAGGCTCTTGTATCTGTGTGTAAAACCCAGTGTTCCTTTTGCTCTTTTTAAAACAATCTAATCATTAGCCATATTTTGAGTTTTACACATTTATTAACCCATCAGATTTTAATCTACAGAAAAACGGCAAGCCAGTTTGCTTTGCTATTTTTTGTATTTTGTTTTTAACATTGATGAAAGATTGGAGTTATTAATTGAGGAGAGCCAGAGGACGATTGTTATTAATTATGTTCAATCAGCTTTTAATTATTTGTGTCAACACCTCGATTTTGTGAACATTAAGAAGGGGGAGGGAGAATAAGCTTCCTTCAAGTTTCCACATTACCCTGTGAACCAAGTCATGGTTACAAAGGAAGGGGACAAATGAATTAGAGAATGCCCTGTGAGATGAGAAGGTGGATAATGTGGATGAATTCACAGTGTGGAGAATTGTAAGGGAAGGTTAATGTTGACACTTCTGAAACAAGCAGGCATTAAGTCTCTCCTGGAGTACAACAAATCCATAATGAAAGTCATTTTTACTTGGAATTTTTTCACTTACATTAATCAGCAGGCTTGGAAAAAGTAGGGGTTTACTAGTTTCAAACCTTGCTCAACATTGTGTTGATCTAAATTCAACCCAAAAAGAGTTTAAAGATGCTTAGAGAAATGGGTTGAATTAACCATTAATACAAACAGTTCATTTGACCATGTCTTTTGTGTGTATACATTTGGGGGGATGGTGCAAGAAGCTGTACTAAGTAACTTCCTTTATCAATTTCTGCCTTATTGTTTGAGATTAGTTGTCTGACTCAATCTGAGTTTCCCTGATTTACCTAGAGTGTCTGGCAAGCAAATCCCAGAGGACTTCCTGTCTCCATCGGTGTTGGTATTGCCACTACAGTCAGCATTGTTTCCGATTAAAAAACCTATTTGTTTTCTTTTTAATTATGTCTAAATCTATGGGCTACAAAGATGGGGTGACTGTATGTGGTAGATGGGGTAGGTAGAGTATTGTGCATGTGTATGAGGATATATATATATATATATATATATATATATATATATATATATATATATATATATGTTCTGAGCACAACTGTCCATAGCCCAAAAGAGGAAATCAAATTTCCTGGAACTGGAGTTACAAGCTGTATTATTTAGGATACTCTAACACACACACACACACACACACACACACACACACACACACTCACTTATATATACATATATATACACATGCACATATATATATATATATATATATATGATTTACTAGAATTATTTACAGGCTATTGTCACCTAATCCAGTAATCCAACAATGTTACCCTATGAATTGACGGTCCAAGAATCCAGTAATTGTCCAGTCCACAGGCTTGATGTATCAACTGATCTCCAGTATGTGCTAGAATCCTGAAGAAGCAGGGTCTAATGCCATAACTAGAATGTACTTGCTAGCAAAGCAGAGCAAGTGTGCAAAGAGAGTAAGGGATCTTCTGTGTCTTCTATATAGGCTGCCAGCAGAAGGTGTGGTCTTCTCATTTCAGAAGATCTGGATTAAAGTTTTACCTTCCCACCTCAACAATCTGGATTGAAAGTGGGAAGACCCACTTCAAATGCTTTACTTAAAAAATGGGTAGGTATGCCTAACCGTTTGGGTTTTCAGTATTTCCAGAAGTGGTCAAGCTGGCGACTAAGCCATCACACAGGGAGTTGTGAGCTCTCACTCACTGTGGATGTTAGCACCCAACTTTAATGCTACATTGACTGAGGCATCTGCATGGCTTCATTTTGGGTAATTTCTGAAGCCATCTCAGATACAATGAAGCCCAAAGACATTTCTAAAGTGAACCAGGGATGAGCCACAGTTAGACACCTCCTCTATGACTTTCCTCAACACCATATGCTTTTTCTCCACGGAGAAGAAAGAGCTGCCAATGCTTTTATTGTTGTGATACTTGCTGCTACTGTGCTAGTTTTCATGTGTTCTTTATTGCTTTTAGTTTCTGCAAAAATAAGTCCCCATCCCAGGGCACAGCACAGGAATCTCACCCTGTGAAATAGGTAGCGAGAGGGAACCTAAGCTATTGATTGTCAGGTGGACTTTCCTGGGTGGAGTTTATTTGGTCCATGAGAAGTAAATCTGAGCAGGTTTCCTGGTGCTTACAAGTTTATGAAAGAGATACATTTTCTAACAACATAAACAGTCTTTAAGGTGAGCTTAGGAAAACCAAAAAAAAAAAAAAAAAACTTTTGCGAAGCAGTAGGAGTAATAATGGCTTTTTTTCTTCTGTCTAGGGGATTGAATAGTATAATAGGAAACATTTTTAAGTTTACATTTAGGAGACAATTGAAAGAAACTCAAAATCTTAACTTTGTGAATATGCTGGTCAATCATATAACTTTAGCATAAGGAACACCTTAAGTCTATAGTTAAAAGACAAGCAAAGAAAACTCACATTTGAGCATGAGAGCTGACAGTAGATTTAGCATGAGAAACACGTTGTGCTGGCTGGTTTTGTGTGTCAACTTGACACAAGCTGGAGTTATCACAGAAAAAGGAGCCTCAGTTGTGGAAATGCCTTTATGAGATCCAACTGGAGGCATTTTCTCAATTAGTGATCAAGGGGGAAGGACCCAGTCCATTGTGGGAGGTGCCATCCCTGGGCTGGTGGTCTTGGGTTCCATAAGAAAACAAGCTGAGCAAGCCAGGGGAAGCAAGCCAGTAAGGAACATCCCTCCAAGGCCTCTGCATCAGCCCCTGCTTCCTGACCTGCTTGAATTCCAGTCCTGACTTCCTTTGGTGGTGAACAGCAATGTGGAAGTGTAAGCTGAATAAACTCTTTCCTCCCCAACTTGCTTCTTGGTCCTGATGCGGGAATAGAAACCCTGACTAATACCCACTGTATGTATGTAGTTAAAAGGCAACCAAAGAACTTGTAGATACAATAAATGTTGGATCTTATAGTGGAATATTTATTAGGGTTAGGCTAATTTATGAGAACCCTATTGGTTGACATTAGAAAAGTTGCATAGCAAGGAGAGGAAATATGAAGCATTTAGTTACTGGAAACTGATTTTAGATATGGAAGCCCCCCAGAAAGTTACATATAAGAAGGTTTATATCCGAACTTGTGTATCCTTTATTATGAAGCCTTTGAGCAAGGGAAAAACCTGTCTGTCTTTAACATTTTTACTATTTAAAAATCATTACTTACCAAGGCAGGATAGAATGAAAATCTTAATTGGAAAGCGGCTTTGATAGGCTATATTACTAAAGATAGTGAGCTAGGGACTGCCCAAAGCAAAGACGGCAGTTGATCCTGGGACTACCCTTAGTTAATACGGCACTGAAGCTATAGTCAGCCATGTGATTGCTCTTAGCTGAAGGAATAGCATAGGAAAACCTTATCTGCCCACAATAAAAATGGAGCTGAAAGTCACATGTTAGAGCTTAAAATGAAGCAGCGGATATGTGTCTGAGTCTCTTAGAATGGCAGAAGTGTGACAGAGACAAACGTAAAGACGGGTGCAATGTGAGGGGCCAAGGCACAGCTTGGCGATGGCCGCAGGAGGGCAATGGGGCAAGACGGAGAGCATTACCCGAAGCAGCATTCCCTCTGCCTACTAACAATTCAGCTCCAGTGATGCAAGCCATGGAGAGGGTAGAGAGTCAGTGAGAGTGGCTCCAGTGAAGGAAGGTGTGCAGGGTTGGGTGAGAGAAAGCATGCCTGGGGCAATGGTTGAGTGTGTCTGGAGCTCTTAGTGAAGGCTAGTTGCTGTACCAGCAGTGGCAGCCGAATAAAGGGGCGTGGGGAACCAGGAACAGAGGGCAAGCAACAAGAGAGTGGGGGGTGAGGGGAGTCTACCATTGCTTGCAAGTTGTAAAAGCCTTGTAGAGTTATTGTTTTATGAATAATGAAACCAAATTTAGCCTTTGGATTAGACTGGAAGGCAAGGCAGCAAAGACATTCCCATTTACGTTGACCAGTGGGAGAAGGCAGCTTTCCAATTCACCAGTGTTTTTAGATCTAGGGAGCAATCTGATAAGGCTGGAATTCCATGTGGTAGCAGATATGAACCTGAGAGCTTCTAAATCTGAGTCTCACATTACCAATTTGTGTTTTATACAAAGAAAGTGTACGACGAATATATTTTGGTAGAGGCACAGTATGGTGAGGTAAGCGAGGTATCTCATAGGGCCCCTGGTCTCTTACCTGCTTACTCTGTGCCCCTTGTCTACCTGCCCCTTCTCCCTCTACCCTTCTTACACTTGCTTCCCCCTTTTTACCCATGTGTTCCTGGCCTCTCCTCTCCTCTGCTTCTCTCTCTCTCTCTCTCTCTCTCTCTCTCTCTCTCTCTCTCTCTCTCTCTCTCTCTCTCCCCTCTCTTCCCAACTCCACTATCCATGCCCTAAATAAACTCTATTCCATACTATATCCATCATAAGGCTGGTACTTCATGGGGAAGGGATACCTCAGCATGGACCTGAGGTATACTCGCTTCCATGTTACCTGTCTCTACCAAAATATATGCTTGGCACGTTTCTCTTCTTTATAAAACACAATACATAATATCTCTGTTAAGTCCCTTGATTTTTTTCTTTTTTTTTTAATTGGATAATTTTTTATTTACATTTCAAATGTTACTCCCTTTCCTGGTTTCCCTGACATAAGCCCCCTATCCCATCCCTCCCCTTCTTCTATAAGGGTGTTCCCCTCCCATCCACCCCCCTTCCTGCCTCTCCCGCCAACATTCCCCTACACTGGGGGTCCAGCCTTGGCAGGATCAAGGGCTTCTCCTTGCATTGGTGCTGAACAAGGCCATCCTCTGCTACATAAGCAGCTGGAGCCATGGGTCTGTCCATGTGTACTCTTTGGTAGCGGTTTAATCCCTGGGAGCTCTGGTTGGTTGGCACTGTTGTTCTTATGGGGTTGCAAGTCCCTTGAGCTCTTTCAATACTTTCTCTAATTCCTCCAACAGGGGTCCCATTCTCAGTTCAATTGTTTGCTGCTAGCACTCGCTTCTGTATTTGACATGCTCTGACTGTGCCTCTCAGGAGACAGCTAGAGCCAGTTCCTGTCAGCATGCAAGCATGCACTTCTTAGCTTCATCCATCTTATGTAGTTTTGGTGGCAGGCTCTGAATGACTGTTCCTTCAGTCTTGGTCCAAATTTTGCCTCCATATTCCCTCCACTGAATATTTTTGTTCCCCCTTTTAAGAAAGAGTGAAGCATCCACACTTTGGTCATCCTTCTTCTTGAGCTTCATGTGGTCTGTAGATTGTATCTTGGGTAATTTGAGCTTTTGAGTTAATATCCACTTATCAGTGAGTGCAAACCATGTGTGTTTTTCTATGATTTGGTTACCTCACTCAGGATGATATTTTCTAGTTCCATCCATTTGCCTATAAATTTCGTGAAATCATAGTATTCCATTGTGTAGTTGTACCATATTTTCTGTATCCATTCCTCTGTTGAAGGGCAACTGGGTTCTTTCCAGCTTCTGGCTATTATAAATAAGGCTTCGTGAACATAGTGGAGCATGTGTCTTTGTTGTATGTTGGAGTATCTTTTGGGTATATATGCAGGAGAGGTATAACTGGGTCCTCAGGTAGTACCATGTCCAATTTTCTGAGGAACCTCCAGACTGATTTCCAGAGTGGTTAGATCCTTAGATTCTTAACAGTCTAACTCACCACCAAGTTTTATCTATTCTGCCTTCCCACAAAGCATCTAAACATTTATAAATTCCATAAAATAAAATTAATTGATCATTTTATAAGAAAGAGCTTTTTTAACATCTTAAGCCATTATCAGTACTATTATACCACAATTAAAATTAATTTTTCATTAACTTAGCCCAGTTAAGTTTGATAAGTTAATGCATTCACTTTTCTCCCACATTTGTTGGCTTCATATGACTTTCATCAGAGGCTTTGTTACCCTTAGAGCTATTTAACATTTCTTTTTTTTTTTTTTTTTCGGAGCTGGGGACCGAACCCAGGGCCTTGCGCTTACTAGGCAAGTGCTCTTCCACTGAGCCAAATCCCCAACCCCCCTTAGAGCTATTTAGACATGTTTCTGGTTACTGTGCTCAGAGCAGTATTTATTGAACTTCATGGTGGCATCTAGTTTTAGTGTCAGTACAATTACAATCCTGACAAAACTCACATGCTGGGTATTGATAAAGATCCAAAGAACTTAATACTTCTTTATGTCCATACTTAGTGTTTTAAAATATATTTATTATTTTTAAAAGACAGCTTTGAATCTTCATATAGTATGGGAGTTCAAGTATGGAGGATAGAATAATGTTAAATCCCTGTTTTATTATCTCTTTTTGCAATGTATTTATTTACTTATTATTGGATATTTTATGTATTTACATTTCAAATGTTATCCCCTTCCCCTCCTCAGTCCTCTCCTTGTTTCTATGGAGATGCTCAGACTCCCACCCACTCACTCCCACCTCAACACCCTGGCAGTCCCCTACACTGGGGAAACAAGCCTTCATAGGACCAAGGGCTTATTCTCCTATTGATGCCAGACAATTCCATCCTCTGCTACATATGTGGCTGGATCCAGGGGTCCTTCCATGAATACTCTCTGGTTGGTGGTTTAGATCCAGGGAACTCTAGGGGGTCTGGTTAATATTGTTCCTATGGGGTTGCAAACCCCTTCAGCTTCTTCAATCCTTACTCTAACTCCTCCATTGGGTTCTCCATGCTCAGTCCAATGGTTAGCTATAAGTATCCTCATCTATATCAGTAAGGCTGATGTAACCTATCAGCAGGAACTTTATGGCATGAGAAATAGTGACTAGACTGGGTGATGAGAATGGACCTATTTACTTTCTTCTACATGCTGACCTCCAGTTGAACCAGCACCATTTGCTGAAAATGTTATCTTTTTTCCACTGGATGGTTTTAGCTACTTTGTCAACAATCAAGTGAATATAGGTGTGCGGGTTCATTTCTACGTCTTCAATTTTATTCTATTGATCTACCTGCCTGTCTCTGTACCATACCATACAGTTTTTATTCACTATTGCTCTGTAATACAGATTGAGGTCAGGAATGGTGATTCCTCAGAAGTCCTCTTATTGTTGAAGGTAGTTTTGCTATCCTGGGATTTTTGCTATTTCAAATGAATTTGCAAATTGTTTTTTCTAACTCTATGAAGAATTGAGTTGGAATTTTGATGGGGATTACACTGAATCTGTAGATTTCTTCTGGCAACATGGCTGTTTTTAGAATATTAATCCTGCCCATCCATGAGCATGGGAGATATTTCTATCTTCTGAGATCATCTTCAATTTCATTCTTCAGAGGTTTGAAGTTCTTGTCATACAGATCTTTCACTTGCTTGGTTATAGTCAAACCAAGGTATTTCATGTTATTTGTGACTATTGTGAAGGGTTTCACTTCCCTAATTTTTTTCTCACCCTGTTTACCCTTTGAGTAGATGAAGGCAACTGATTTATTTGAATTAATTTTGTATCCAGCCTCTTTACTGAAGTTGTTTATCAGGCTTAGTAGTTCTCTGGTGGAACTTTTGGGTTTACTTTTGTATACTAGCATATCATCTGCAAATAGTGATATTTTCAGTTCTTCCTTTCCAATTTATATCCCTTTGACCTTCTTTTGTTGTCTGATTTTTCTAGCTAGGATTTGAGTACTATATTGAATAAGTAGGGAGGGAGTAGGCAGCCTTGTCTAGTCCCTGATGTTAGTATGATTGCTTCAAGTTTTTCTCCAGTTAGCTTTATGTTGGCTACTGATTTGCTGTATATTGCTTTTACTATATTTAAGTATGGGCCTGGACTTCCTGATCTTTCCAAGACTTTTATCATGAAGAGGTTTTGAATTTTATCAAATGCTTTCTCAGCATTTAATGAGATGATCATGTGTTTTTTTTCTTGAGTTTCTTTATATATTCAATTATTTTGATGCATTTCCATTGAACCATCCTTGGATCTTTGGGATGGAGCCTACTTGGTCATGGTAGACAATCATGTTGATATTTTCTTGGATTTGGTTTGGGAGAATTTTATTGAGCATTTTGCTTCAATATTCATAAGGTCAATTGTTCTGAAGCTCTCTTTCTTTGTAGGGTCTTTGTGTCATTTAAGTATATTGGTAATTGTGACGTCATAGAAGGAATTGGGTAGTGTTCCTTCGTTTTCTACTTTGTGGACTAGTTTGGACAGTATCATTATTGGATTTTCTATGGAGCTCTGATAGAATTTTCTGCTAAACCCATCTGGTTCTGGGCTTTTTTTTTTTTTTTTGATTGGGAGACTTTTAATAACTTCTTCTATTTCTTTAGGAGTTATGAGACTGTATAGGTAGGTGGTTTATCTGATCCAAATTTCACTTTAGTACCTGGTATCTGTCTAGAAAATTGTCCATTTCATCCAGATTTTCCAGTTTAGCTGAATATAGGCTTTCGTAGTAGGATCTGAAGATTTTTTTGAATTTCTTCAGATTCTGTTGTTATGTCTTCCTTTTCTTATCTGATTTTCTTAATTTGGATACTTTTTTGTGCCTTCTAGTTAGTCTGGCAAAGGGTTTATCTATCTTGTTGATTTTCTCAAAGATTCAGCTCCTGATTTTCTTGATTCTTTGTATAGTTCTTGTCTCTGAGTATGATTGCTTCCTTCTGTGTACTCCTCTTTGGGTGTATTTGCTCCTTTTTTTTTTAGAACATTTAAGTGTTCTCTCAATATGCTAATGTTGCTCTCTCTAGTTTCTTTTTGGAGGCACTCAGAGTTTTCCTCTTAGTACTACTTTCATTGTGTCCCATAATTTGGATATGTTGAGCCTTCGTTTTCATTAAATTCTAAAAAGTCTTTAATTTCTTTCTTATTCTTCCTTGACTGAGTAAGTTATTATTGAGTAGAGCATTGTTCAACTTCCATGTGTATGTGGGCTTTCTGTTGTTTTTGTTGTTATTGAAGACCAGCCTTAGTATTTGGTGATCTGATAAGATGCATGGGATTATTTCAATCTTTTTGTAGTTGCTCTGGCCTGTTTGTGACTGATTAGATGGTCAATTTTGGAGAAAGTACCATGGGGTCCTGAGAAAGTATATTCTTTTGTTTTGGGATGAAATGTTCTGTAGATATCTGTTAAATCTATTTGGTTCATAACTTCTGTTAGTTTCTTTGTGTCTTTGTTTAGTTTCTGTTTCCACGGTCTGTCCATTGATCAGAATACTGTGTTGAAATCTCCCATTATTATTGTGTGAGGTGCAATGTGTGCTTTGGAGCATAGATATTCAGAATTGATAGTTGATCTTGGTAAATTTTTCCTTTGATTAATGTGAAGTGTGCTTCCTAATTTTTTTTTGGGAGGAGGAGGGAGGTAAAAGTTGAATTTATTCCACATTAGAATGGCTACTCTAACTTGTTTCCTGCAACCACTTGCTTGGAAAATTGTTTTCCAGCCTTTTACTCTGAGGTAGTGTATGTCTTTGTCACTGAGGAATGTTTCCTGTATGCAGCAAAATGCTGGGTCTGTTTGCATATCCAGTCTGTTAGTCTGTCTTTTTATTGGAGAATTGAGTTCACAGATGTGAATAGAGAATAAGGAATAGTGATTGTTGTTTCTGTTATTTTTGTTGTTAGAGGTGGAATTATGTTTGTGTGGCTCTCTTCTTTTGGGTTTGTTGCAAGATTACTTTCTTGCTTTTTTGGGGTGTAGTTTCCCTGCTTGTGTTGTAGTTTTCCATCTATTATCCTTTGTTGGTGTGGATTTGTGGAAAGATATTGTGTAAATTTGGTTTTGTCATGGAATATCTTGGCTTCTCCATCTCTGTTAATTGAGAGTTTTGCTGGATGTAGTAGCCTAGGCTGGCATTTGTGTTCTCTAAGTGTCTATATGACATCTACCCAGGATCTTCTGGCTTTCACAATCTCTGGTGAGAAGTCGGGTGTAATTCTGATCAGTCTGCTTTTATATGTTGTTACTTGGCCTTTTTTCCCCTAGTGCTTTTAATATTCTTTTGTTTTGTTTTGTACATTTGGTGTTTTGCCTATAATGTGACAGAAAGAATTTCTTTTCTGGTCATATCTATTTGGAGTTTTGTAGGCTTCCTCTATGTTTATGAGCATCTCTTTAGGTTAGGGAAGTTTTCTTTTATAATTGGTTTGAAGATATTTATTAGCCTTTTAAGTTGGGTATTTTTGCTCTCTTCCATACCTATTATCTTTAGGTTTGATCTTTTCATTTTGTCCTGAATTTCCTGGATGTTTGGGTTAGGAAATTTTTGCATTTTATATTTTTCCTTGATAGTTGTGTCAATGTTTTCTATGATATCTTCTGGCCCTGAGATATTCTCTTCAATCTCTTGTATTCTGTTGATGATGCTTGTGTCTATGACTCCTGATCTCTTTCCTTAGGATTTCTTTCTCCACGGTTGTCTCCCTTTGTGATTTCTTAATTGATTCTACCATTTTTAGATTCTAGATGGTTTTGTTCAATTCCTTCACCTGTTTGGTTGTGTTAAGATACCCAGTACTTGGTTTGGTGGGAGAATGGGGCTCTCATGTTGCCAAGTAGTCTTGGTTTCTGTGGCTTGGGTTTCTGTGCTTGCCTCTTGCCATCTACTTATCTCTAGTGTTAGCTTGTCTTGCTGTCTGTGACAGTGGTTTGACCCTCCTCTAAGCCTTTGTGTCAGCACTGCTGAAGACTGGCTTTCTCCCAGAGAGATCTGGGTACAGAGAGCTGTGTCACAGGGTCAGCTCTAGGTGCAGGTTGGAAACTAGAAGGTTCCTGTCCCAGACTGCTTCTAGGTTCCTGTGTTCAGAGTATTCCAGGTAGGTTCTCCTTGGTCCAGGAATGTGAGCAGAAGTGGTAGTCTCCCCTTTGCTCTCAGGATTGTCAACAACACTTCTGAAATCCTGCTTTCTCCCCAGGGAATCTGGGTACAGAGATTTGTGAGACCAGGTCAGCTCTGGATGCAGGGAGTAACTACAAGAATCCTATCCCAGAGTTCTCCTAGGTTTCTGTGTTTTGAGGGCTCCAGGCAGGTTCTTAGGAGCAGAAGTGGTGGTCTTACCTCTGCTCTCAGGTGTGTCAGTGTTCCTGGTGACTGGATTTCAGTTCTGAGCACAGGGAGAGACAGGAAGGACCTTGTCACTGACTGCTCCTAGGTTCCTGTGTCCAAAGGGCTCCAGGCAGATTCCTCTTGGGCCAGGAATGTGAGCAGAAGTGGTGGTCTTCCCTGAGCTCTCAAGATTGTCTGCACTGTGAGTCCAGCTTTCTCCCCCACAGGATTTGGGTCTCAGTACCCCATTTTAAATAAGAGTATTTGGTTCTCTGGAGTCTAACTTCTTGAGTTTTGTATATATTATATATTAGACCTCTATTGGATGTAAGATTGGTAAAGATCTTTTCCCAATCTGTGGGCTGCTGTTTTCTCCTATCGACAGTGTCCTTTGCAATTTTATGAGGTTCCATTTGTTGATTCTTTATCTTAGAGCATAAGCCATTGGTGTTCTGCTCAAGAAATTTTCTGCTGTGTCTATGTGTTTGAGGCTCTCCCCCATTTTCTTTTGTATTAGTTTCAGTGTGTCTGATTTTATGTGACGGTCTTGAGCTCAGTGTGTTCAAGTAGAATCTACTGGCTAGATAGCAAGCTCCAGAAATTTACTTCTCTCGCTCCAGTTGGGATTTCAAGTGTCAGCCACCATGCCTGGCATTTTTACATAGGTCTCATTAGCTCTCCAGCTAATGTTTTGATTTTCTGACTTTGTGTTAAATTCTGATTCAAAGATAGAGAATTTCCATGAGGTTCCACCTGTGGGAGCACAGTTTACCTGTAACTACTTTAACACAGCATCTATCACCTGATATCTCAAAGACCAGGTAGCTATTGATAAATCATAACCTACAATATGAATATTAGCATATAAACTGGAGTCCCTTATGGCCAGCTACTCTTCTTTATATAGCAGTTATTCTTTGATGTGTGCACTGCAGGAGACGTTCTAGAAAGTACAATTTTGTAAGTAAATTGAGAAGCCAGTATACTGTATTTGGAAGTAGGGATATTATAGCCAAATTTCTGTAGTCTAAATGAAAATCAAGGAGATAGATTTCTGTGGAGTCAGCCTCCTTGCTCCAGTCAAATTTCATACGTTAAATTCTTATAGCCAAGAGAAAGTGAATCATATGTTTTTTAAAACAAGTATGTGGTTTGTTTGATGAAATCTTTGAAATATCTGTTGTAAATAACATGCTTAGTGGTTTTCATGTGATTTCTCTCTTCTTCACCAACTCTTGCAACTATATAAGTTTCTTTATTGACTGCTAACATTTGATTATGACTTTGGCTACAAATATTAACCACCTTGAAATATATTGTCAGTAGAAGAGTAAGGAGCCAGTGAGGTAGCTTAACAAGTGAACCCACATGTTGAAAGAAGAGAACTGACTCCCACAAGATATTCTCTGATCCCCATATGTATATTGTGGGATATGAACTACTGCAGCTTCCATAAAATAAATGGAAAGACAATACTATAAAAAAGTAAGTAATAATGCATGGTATACCATTTTGCTGAGCTCACTTTAGTAGATCATAGTACAGCAATCACATAGCTACCCTAAATACAGAAGGGACTTAACAACCCTAGAGAACCCAGAGAATCCAGAGAAAATATCCAAACTTTGGTGATAAGTCAGTAAAATCTGCCATGCTGCTAATGCATATCATGAAGCACAGACTTCACAAGTACATTGAAAAAAATCATCAAACCCCTCACTAAACTATAATCATGTCATTCCAGCCAAAAGTTTGTTCTGTCTTTCATACCTCCCACATACTAAAGATCACTTAAGAAGAGCAAGTGAGAAAGGGTCTCCAATCCCAAGATGGTTTAGGTGAGGATTGTTTTCTATTCTGTCTGCCCCTTAATAATGGCAACAAAATATAAGAGCAACATCAACAGCAAGAAGTGTTCCAGTTCCCCCTTCATGCTGTGGTAAAGGCTTTACTATGCTATGGCTTTAAACTTCATGAGCATATACTTGTGTGAGGGCACCCGAGGACCACGTTGGAAAGGGACTCTGAGAGCAGCGATGAGTTTCATCACGTTGCCTCAGTGTCAGTCAAATCAGACTGCATTGCTGTCATGCCCCAGAATAAAAACCATAAGATAAAGTTACCAATTCTAGTCATATCTGTTAAGATTTTCCTTGAGACTCCCAGAAGAGTTGTGAATGAAAGGCATGAGGAAAAAAGATGGTGCTTAGAGGGGTACACACCAGAATGTGGGGAGATTTAGCAGAGCCCATTTCTCCTGTTGAAGATTTAGAGGAGATGACCACTAGAATTTATATGATTGATTGTTATACAATAAAATAGGGTCTCAGACACTTTTGCCGTATTCCACATGTCAAGTGTAATTTTCTGAAAAATTTGTTCTCTTCATAAAGAGAGATGATACTACACTACTGAAGCTGACATGTTTCCAAAGAATTTTGTGTGCATGAGAGATTGAGATTAAAGAGAAATAATAAATATTATATTTAATTTTAAATATAAAGGAAAAAAGTCACTGAAGTTTAATGGCCGGGTTTGTGTGAAGGTATACACAAAATAAAATAATTTGGGTTGTTTACAAAATTGTGAGAAAGACTTAAATTTAAAAACGAATTGTGTTTTTTCTGGGTTCTATCTTCCCATCTATTACAGAACTCCTGGTAGCGAGGACATGTCTAATGTACAGATGTAGTCACTAGTACTTTAGTTTAGCCCCCATGAGATACATGTTCTTCACATTTGTGTGTTTGCTATTTTAATATTTTTGGCATCTGTACCATACATGTCATAGACAGTGACTTCGATGGTTGCATTACTACAGCAAACATGAATTCCCATATAAATATTGTGTTTACCTTCTAATGAGGAAAACAGGAAACTTCAAAAGAAAGATGGAGAGCCGATGGGAAATGAAGTTAAGGAATAAACATGAGCTCTGGAGAAGGAGACAAAATGATTGGTGGTATAAAATGGACCTGAAGATTTGGTGGGACATCACCCAGAAAATGAAATATGGCTAAGAACCCAAGGTATCAGAGTAGGTGACCATGTGAATATTTGAGGGAAGGGTGTACTCAAAGAATTAGGGCACAAACAGAGACTGAGGACTGGTCCAGAGTACTTGAGGATATCAGTAACTTTGAGGCCAAGGGTTTACAGGGACAAACAGAAGGCAACACAAGATGGCTAGAAATATCATAAAAGTCAAAATATAGAGGACTTTACAGAACACTGTGGGAGATGTGGCTTTTTCTTGACTTTATTGTCAAACTTGGAAAGTTTCTGTGAATGACAAATATTTAGTCCCCAAAGAATAAATATTTTCTGTCACAACTGTTAACCTTCGCATTTATAGTCAAAGTCAACCATAGACAGCACATAAATGGATGGATATGGCTACAATGTGATATTAGCTTGCTATACAAAACAAGGGGCAAATTTTGGAGCCATAACTTAGTAGTTAGGAGTATTTGCTGTTGTTGCTATTCCAGAGGACCCAGAGTCAATTCCAAGTCCCATACAGTAGTTCAAAATTGTATATAACTCCAGTCTCAGAAGATCTGATACCTTCTTCTAGCCTTCCCAAGTACCAGGTTTGCATTGATAAGCAAACACACGTATAAGCAAACAGATACATAAAAAATATATGTAAAATTTTAGTAATGAAAACTATGGGGCAAAAATAAACATCACTTGTGAGTTACCACAGTGAACTGGGATTCTCCAGGTTATCCTTCCTACACAGAAGCACTGGACACACACATGTGATTCCTAGTACCTCTGTGAGCAACAGAGACCAGTAAGCAGCCTGGAGGACCACAAGCACCATCAAACTAAGAAATATGTGGTGCTTGCAGACTTGTTTCTGCTTTTAACAACATTGAAAACAAAGAAATAGATAACAATAAAAACTTGTAGGAAATCCACTGGGACCAGAGTACAAATAAAGAAATGTGCATTTGATGTGTATTCTTCTGAGCTGTCAGGATGCGGGCAGCACAAAGGATTGGTTTCAGTATTGCTTAATTGGGTTGCTCACAGAACCAGTGCTAGAGTTTTGAAGCACATAGTACATGTCTGTAACTCTGTAGATAGACTTCAGGCATCACAAGAAATCATACGGGCTTTAAGAGACCTTAGAACCAAATAGTCTAATTAGTACTAGTCTTTTCTTTAGCAAGCCAATGCACGAGCAATTGTCTGTGGTTGTTGTTGTTTGTGTGTTTTTCGAAGACATAAATCCAAGCAAAAAACTGAAGACTGTATACAGTAGGAAAATATGGTCCAGATAAGACAACAAAGTGATGCCAAAGTAATAACGAAAGAAACGGAAGTTGGGTTTGGTCAGTACGTTTGCTGTGCACCCATGCTATTCTGAGTTGGAGTTTTAGAGTGCACACAAAAAGCTGAATGCAGTAGTGTGTACTTGGAACTGCAAAAGAAATGGAGACAGATGGATTCCCAGAGCTTCATGGCAAACCAGCCCAGCCAAACTGTACCCCAGTGAGAGACCTCATCTCAACAAACCATGTAAATGACTCCTCAAGAACCCAATACAAGTTGATCTCTGATTTTCACATATGTTCAAATACAGTCTGCCTACACACACAAACACACACACACACACACACACACACACACACACACCACACATACTACACACTATATACAGAAACATCAATAAACTCCTTGGAAAAAACTTAAGATACCTACCTTAAAAATCTAAAAGACATTATCTCAGTGAGAAAGTAACGTACACAATGAAGTGAAGTCAGAAAAATGTTTCTAAGAAAATGAAAATCTTCTTCATAAAAATATAAATTAATAGAAAGGGTCTCAGAATCAGTGAGATGGCTCTTCTGTTAAGGGTGCTTGTTGCACACTCTGATGACCTGAGTTTGATTCCTAGGACCCATGTGCTAAGAAAATCAAACTCCCATAAGTTAGATTCTGAGTTTCTCATACACACATGTCATGGGTGTTGTGTGCACAGACACAGATACATGATAAATAATGAATAAGCAAAC
The DNA here is from genome assembly GCF_011064425.1 of Rattus rattus. Lineage (NCBI taxonomy): Eukaryota > Metazoa > Chordata > Mammalia > Rodentia > Muridae > Rattus > Rattus rattus. Next base: position 27,133,695 of record NC_046167.1, on the reverse strand, counting down.
ATTTTAAATGGTCTCATTCTAGAGTTTGAAAAGATAGGTACAGAGACTGGGCAACAGTCTTGCTCAGCCCAACGATGCACGAACTTCAAGACAGTCCATATAAAACATCATAAAACAGGAAACAGCAGCAGAGAAAGAAGAGATTGTAGATGTCATCCACTGGCAGTGTGTTTGCCAAGCACACTTGAGGCCCCACATTGACTGAACTCGGTGCCAAAAAGAAGAATGTTATTCCAGATGAATTTGCAAATTGTTCTGTCTAACTCTTTGAAGAATTGGATTGGTATTTTGATGGGGATTGCATTATCCCTGAACTCAAGCAGTATTACAGAGCAATAGTGATAAAAACTGCATGGTATTGGTACAGAGACAGACAGATAGACCAGTGGAACAGAATTGAAGACCCAGAAATGAACCCACACACCTATAGGCACTTGATTTTTGACAAAGGAGCCAAAACCATCAAATAGAAAAAAGATAGCATTTTCAGCAAATGGTGCTGGTTCAACTGGAGGTCAACATGTAGAAGAATGCAGATCGATCCATGCTTATCACCCTGTACAAAGCTTAAGTCCAAGTGGATAAAGGACCTCCACATCAAACCAGACACACTCAAACTAATAGAAGAAAAACTAGGAAGCATCTGGAACACATGGGCACTGGAAAAAATTTCCTGAACAAAACACCAATGGCTTATGCTCTAAGATCAAGAATCGACAAATGGGATCTCATAAAACTACAAAGCTTCTGTAAGGCAAAGGACACTGTGGTCAGGACAAAACGGCAACCAACAGATTGGGAAAAGATCTTTACCAATCCTACAACAGATAGAGGCCTTATATCCAAAATATACAAAGAATTCAAGAAGTTAGACCGCAGGGAGACAAATAACCCTATTAAAAAATGGGTTTCAGAGCTAAACAAAGAATTCACAGCTGAGGAATGCCGAATAGCTGAGAAACACCTAAAGAAATGTTCAACATCTTTAGTCATAAGGGAAACGCAAATCAAAACAACCCTGAGATTTCACCTCACATAAGTGAGAATGGCTAAGATCAAAAACTCAGGTGACAGCAAATGCTGGCGAGGATGTGGAGAAAGAGGAACACTCCTCCATTGTTGGTGGGATTGCAGACTGGTACAACCATTCTGGAAATCAGTCTGGAGGTTCCTCAGAAAATTGGACATTGAACTGCCTGAGGATCCAGCTATACCTCTCTTGGGCATATACCCAAAAGATGCCCCAACATATAACAAAGACACGTGCTCCACTATGTTCATAACAGCCTTATTTATAATAGCCAGAAGCTGGAAAGAACCCAGATGCCCTTCAACAGAGGAATGGATACAGAAAATGTGGTACATCTACACAATGGAATATTACTCAACTATCAAAAACAATGACTTTATGAAATGTGTAGGCAAATGGTTGGAACAGGAAAATATCATCCTGAGTGAGGTAACCCAATCACAGAAAAACACACATGGTATGCACTCATTGATAAGTGGCTATTAGCCCAAATGCTTGAATTACCCTAGATGCCTAGAACAAATGAAACTCAAGACGGATGATCAAAATGTGAATGCTTCACTCCTTCTTTAAAAGGGGAACAAGAATACCCTTGGCAGGGAATAGAGTGGCAAAGATTAAAACAGACACAGAAGGAACACCCATTCAGAGCCTGCCCCACATGTGGCCCATGCATATACAGCCATCCAATTAGACAAGATGGATGAAGCAAAGAAGGGCAGGCTGACAGGAACCGGATGTAGATCTCTCCTGAGAGACACAGCCAGAATACAGCAAATACAGAGGCGAATGCCAGCAGCAAACCACTGAACTGAGAATAGGACCCCATTGAAGGAATCAGAGAAAGAACTGGAAGAGCTCGAAGGGGCTCGAGACACCTTATGAACAACAGTGCCAAGCAACCAGAGCTTCCAGGGACTAAGCCACTACCTAAAGACTATACATGGACTGACCCTGGACTCTGACCTCATAGGTAGCAATGAATATCCTAATAAGAGCACCAGTGGAAGGGGAAGCCCTGGGTCCTGCTAAGACTGAACCCCCAGTGAACTAGATTGTTGGGGGGAGGGCGGCAATGGGGGGAGGATGGGGAGGGGAACACCCATAAAGAAGGGGAGGGGGAGGGATTAGGGGGATGTTTGCCCGGAAACCAGGAAAGGGAATAACACTCGAAATGTATATAAGAAATACTCAAGTTAATAAAAAAAAATGGCAAAAACTTGTAGATCTTAAAAAAAAAGAAATACTCAAGTTAATAAAAAAATAAAAATAAAAAAAAAGAAGAGTGAAGAAAGGGACTAACATCCAGAGGGACTTACTGGACACAGAGTAGCCAAAAATGAAAGAGTAATTAGTTTCCCCCTAAACAAAACTAAAACATAAAACAATCAATTAGCATTTTCTTGATCTACAGGGGTATGAAATAGAGCAGGTTCCCACTTCAAATTGTAGAGAGTGACATAGAGCCACAGGAGAGGCTAGGCTCTCCATCAACATACACCATAATGTAAAGAGGTGAGTGCTAACTTGACTCCCTGGGTGCAGAAGGTCTCACTGTCTTCTGTGTTTCCATTGTCTAGCACTGACATGCAGATTTGTGCTGGGAAACAGCAGAACTCTAAGAACTATGGAGCCACACAAGGAAGACCATTAAATCTCACTCTTACAAAGAGCAGCTCATACCTGTGATCCAGAAGCAATACTGTGTCACAGTCACAGAATAGCCATGCTTGTGACTTCATACAGTGGATGAAATAAGTAAAACCAGGGTATTTAGAAAATACTGTTCAATTACCTAAGTCATTCAGACAATGTCAGGACTCCAGTTCAGGTCTGAATTCTTTTTTTAAATATTATTTTATTGTATTACTCATTTAAAATCTCTCTCTCTCTCTCTCTCTCTCTCTCTCTCTCTCTCTGTGTGTGTGTGTGTGTGTGTGTGTGTGTGTGTGTGTGTGCGTGATATGTAAGAAGGGTTGCAACCTATGCAAATGTGTGAAGGTTGGAAGACAATAGTATTGAAGTGGTTCTCTCCTTCCACTTATATTTACACGGGCTCTGGTGAGTGAATTCATGCTGCCAGCCTTCTGTGGCAAGTGTTTTACCTGCCGAGCCACCTCACCAATTCCTCTAAATCCTTCCCAACTCACTGTGCTGTCTTTGAAATCTTTGTATTTTGGTAAATTAAACCATTAAATATAATCTGTGGAACAAGTACAGGCTTCTCATGAGATCAAAACCATCTTCACAATAGCATAAATACTTCATTTTCCCCCTCACTCTTTTGACTCTTAAAAAAAATTGCAAAACAATACAAAGAGATGTGAGACACTTCTGACGACTAAGTCTAAATCCGGATGTCAATACCAATGAGTGGCAATTCTCATTGTGATATTATGCCTACTTGTTCATAGGTCACAGGGTAGGAGATAACAGTAATGTTTTACTTCATAATGTCCTTCATGGAGCAGGAAAAATATTACATTGTATAAAATCTCCACATTCCCAGTAATATTTAGAGCTGGAGTGCTATAACTAGTAGAATGACCTGAACAGGGCATTTGAGACTAAATTGTTAGCTTATCTTTGGGCTTCTTTTAACAAGTGTGTGTACATCACACATGCAGATATAGCTCACTTGTTAGGATATTTGTCTAACAGTCATGAAACCCTGGATTCTCTGTTTAGCATTGTTTAAATGTGGTGGTGGTGCTAGCCTGTAATTCCAGCACTTGGGAGTTGTAGGCAGGGAACTGAAAAGTTCAAGGCTATTCTCAGCTACATAAAGTAGTTTGAGGCCAGCTAGGGCTGAGTGACCCTGTCAAATAAAGTGGTGGGGGGTGGGGTGGAAGGGGAAGGGCAGGCAACACCATTTTACTTTAAAGACTAGTAAGAAAATGGTGTTTATTCCTGTTTCAATATTTGGTGGACTAAGGCTGTAGGGTAAAAAGGAATTGAGAATTTACTGGAAGAAAAACAACCAAGGATGTTTGAAAAGCTATATTGAATCTTGTATTTCATTTACCTACAATACACTTATATGTATTTTACAAATATTTCTTTGTATACTTTTAAAGAAGGTACGCAACTTGGGCTAAAAGAAACCTCAGTACCTGGTACAAGAAACCTGCTTCAAGTTGTTTGTCAGGGAAATCCAAGAAATTCCCCCAAAATGCTGATGATAGCATTACTTGGGACACAGCACCTAAGGATCTCAACTGGATCTAACTTGAAAGTCTCTTTTCTGAAGAGCAGTTTTTATAGTATCAAAAGCTGCTAAACATACTCCAAAGAGAGGGGGAGCCAATAATTCTACCCTAGCAATAATCAGAAAGTTAAAGCCTCCCTAAGTGTACAGCAGTGGTACTCATATATTTGTGGAAACCAACAGTTGTCTGATTAGACCTGAAACCCACTCATGCTTGGTACTGGAAATCTAGCTTGCTACCCAGGACTAATGAGGTCACAGACATTGGAAGATAAACTATTATGACTACCACAATTTTAGCAGATCATCATAAATCCTAAATTCTTGTTCATATACTTATAGATTAATGTATTTCTCAACCCCCTCTCCATTAAAGAAGCTTCTCTTTACAATAGACAGACCATTACAAAATATACCTTAAAGGATATCTACCACCCAATCCTGGCATTTAAGGCTCAGTGAATATTCGTTCACTGAGAGAAAGTTGAAAAGGGCAGAAAACCTATCAGAGCCAGAGGACCAAGACGTCTGCTTTGTTACTGTGTCTCCTAGAAATGACAGGGATCCTGCACGCACAAAACCTAATCAGTATGACTGCCTAAACAAGACCTAATAAAGTTCAAAGGCAACAAGCATGCTAACTTGGAAGGGGAAAAGCTCAGTGGGCTTCAACTTTAGACAAAGAGTTAGATACTGAAAGCAAAAGAATTAGTCTTCCCTAGGAATGAGTTCCCTTATGGGGTTATCAAATACCAAGTGGTCATCTCTGAAATCATAGACACATAAGTAGCACTAAACAGACTCAGGAGGTTATATGACATGGGCTAGAATCATCTGAGGGAGTCTCCACTGAGTGATTCAAAAGTTCAGGTTGCCTGTAGCCTTATCTGTGAGGCATTGTCTTCGTTGATGTTTGATCCAAGTGCGCTCACTCAGTTATGAGCAGGACCGTCCACAGGAAGCAGTCCCAGGGTCTAGAACGAAGCTGGGTGAGCATGAACATTTGAGTGAGCCAGAGAGCAAACAGGAAAATCATCCCTACATGGTTCTTGCTCTCAGGCTCTTGTCTTGTGTTCTAGTCTTAATATCTCTAATGATGGATTGTGACCTGGAATTGGAAGCCAAATAACTCTTCTCTCCAAACTAAGTTGCTTTTACTTTTGGTCAGTATTTTAAGCACAGCTACAGAATGGAGAGAGAGAGAGGGGGGGGGGAGGGAGAGAGGGAGAGAGGGAAAAGGAGAGGAGAGAGAGAGATGTGAGTGTGTGTGTGTGTGTGTGTGTGTGTGTGTGTGTGTGTGTGAGTATGCATGCATGCCATATCTTTCATGTAGAGGTTGAGAGGCACTATTGAGAGTCAATTGTTTCTTTTCACCATCTAGATATCAAACGCAGGTTATTAGGCTTATATAGCAAGGTCTTTTATTCACTGAACAATCTTGTCTGCCTGTAGTATTGGAATTTTGTTTTTACTTTTAAAATATGTCAGACATATTGAGAAACAACACCAAAAAATCAGTTAATGCATGGATTAACAGAAATAAAGTTTCTGGTTCGAACCATGCTCTGTACCATAAGTAGACGAGCTTTGGGTCTGACAAGGCGAGGGTGCTCGTCTGTGGACTTATCTCCGATGGCTCACAGCCACTGTCCTGTGCTCTAGGACGGGGTATGTCATCAGTTCCCCAACTCTTCTTCTCTGAGAAAAGCTGGAACCCAGAATCGGGAGTTTATACAAAGGAGCAGGGTTTCCTAAAGCAGGTTTTCCTCTTCTCTCCTTCTCTTCTCCCCTTCTCCACTGTTGTAACTTCTCAGTTGAAGCATTCCCTCCAGAACTAACAAAGAAGAATCTCAAAACTCAGGAAACTTAGAGGACTCAAGAAGCTAAGAAAACTGTAAGAGTCTCTTGGCCCTTCCCCAGGTTAAATTAATTAATTAATTTATTCATTAATTCATTCGTTCATCCATTCATTAATTCATTTACTCACTTACATGTCAAGTGTAGTTCTCCCTCAGTCTCCTTCTCACAGGCCCCTTCCTCTACTTCCATTCACCTTTGAAAAGGGGAAGGTTCCCCTGGCCTTCCCACCCTGGCACTTCAAGTTACGGCAGGACTAGGAACATCCTCTCCCATTGAGGCCAGACAAGGAACAGGATCAGTTAAAGGAACAGGATCCAGAGGCAGGCAGCAGAGTCAGGCTAAGCCCCACTCCAATTGTTAGGGGACCTGCTTGAAGACTAAGAAGTAAGTCTGCTACTTATGTGCAGGGGCCTAGGTCCAGCTGCTGTATGCTCTTTGGTTGATGGTTCTGTCTCTGGAAACCCTTAAGGGTTCATGTTATTTGATTCTGATGGTCTTCTTGTGGATTCCCAACATTATTAAAAACAGTAAAATAGTTGCTCAGGAGAGAGGGGACTGGTTGCTGGTGTTCCTGTAAACTGAGCCCCAGGGATGCAGCTTCCCTGAGCTGACACCTTGCTTCTCAGTGATGTGGCTGTCCTTGAGTCATCCCTGCTCCATAAGTAACCGCAGTAAACCTCATTCACCGAGCCACACTGGGGTGGATATACTCTGTGCTCAGTGCTCACCACCCTATTTTCGTGGACAGATGCTTATTTACATCTCCATGGGAAAAGTCACACAGTGGCATGCCACCAAACCCACAGGACAGGTTGTGAGTGGTGGTTCTGCTTCCTTCTGTTGCCTTTTTCCTCCATCCCAGCCTAGAGCAAGTGAAGTCCCTGACAGATTTAGGTGCTGTTAAGAGGGGTCCACAGAGAACTGGGGAATAGTTCTCAACTGCAGAAGGTATTTTTCAACACCTGCAATTTCAGAAATTGTTCAAAGACTTAATTGAATGTCTCGATAATTATTCAATTGACCAGTGACTCTAAAATTTGTTATTATGAGCTTGAATTTGCAACTTCATTCCTACAAGAAATCTGCCATTGGGCATAGATAATTCCTGTTAGCATTCTTCATGGCTGGTAACATATGCCAGAGCACTGGCCATGATCCTTTTTATTTGTTTATTCATTAAATCATCTTCTTGACTGCAAATGAACACTTTGAAAAACATTCTAGAACCCGAGACCATTTGCAAATAGACAATGAAAATCCACAGACCACCTGATCATGGATTCAGTCTTGACCACTTCCTTTCTGTGCATAAGTCTTCCTAGGTGGATGTGTCTTCTACTGTTGTGGATTGCTCTGATGCTGTTTGTATTTTGAAGCTAATTCTGCTTCCTCAAGAGGGGCTGCCTTGGATGAGGAGGGGATCATGTACTCAGGTGACTTCATGTGAACCTTCTCCCAATTTTAACTGGTAAAACAAAAGCTAGCACCTGTGATTGGGCAATGGAAAGGGAAGGTGGAACTGGAAGTTTTTTTTTGTTTGTTTGTTTTTTGTTTTGTTTTTTTTTTTCGGAGCTGGGGACCGAACCCAGGGCCTTGTGGTTGCTAGGCAAGCGCTCTACCACTGAGCTAAATCCCCAACCCCGGAACTGGAAGTTTTAAAGAGGGAGAAAGAAGAAGGAGGAGAGACAAGTTGAAGAAGGAAAGACAGAAGAAGAAGAAGAAGAAGAAGAAGAAGAAGAAGAAGAAGAAGAAGAAGAAGAAGGGAGGAGGAGGAGGAGGAGGAGGAGGAGGAGGAGGAGGAGGAGGAGGAGGAGGAGGAGGAGGAGGAGGAGGAAGGAGGTTAAATAAAAACAGGTGGACTAGAGAAAGCTAAAGTAACAAAGGATTTCATAGATGGTGAATGGAGTAGTGCAATGGTATATCTACCCAATCTAGGTACACGGCTTATATTCATATTAACTGCATTATGTTTTCCTTACATCGGCTTTTTGGGGTTGGAGATTTACCGCAACATTCTGCATGCTAAGCACATTCACAAATGTCCAAACTGGAGCAGTGGAAAACCATTTCTGAGCTTCAAATTAACTTCACATCCTTGAGGCCTCGGTGGGTAGCCAGGGTACCTTCTGTACTTAAGCTATTTTTAGGCAATGCTATACTGTCACTGGCAGCTAGATTGAAAACTGTCAGGACCTCAGCAAAAACTGGCTATTTTAGAACACGAACCTTCACAGTATCTCTCTCTAATGGCCCAGATTAGAAAAGAATGATTGTTTATAAAGTTATAGGGCAAGTTTCCAGCCATCAAAGCAATGGCTGATGGCTTTAGAGAAGTGCAGCTCCCCACAGCACATATTGGGTAAATGTCTACACATGGTACTGTCATAGCCAGTGGCCACCAATGGTAACTGACATTTTGTGATGGTCTTGCCGGCAGGATGAGCCTCAAAATTCCTTTCATTTGGAGCAAAATGTGTACTCTAAGAAACAAAGAACACATACTAATGTACTTTTCATTTTTTCTCCCCCTTTCTGTGCACGTTATGTGCATATGTGTGCTTAAGATGCTTGTATATGCCCAGAGGTCCAGGTGCTGTTCTCATTTGCTCTCCACATTATTTTTGAGACAGGGAATCAACATGGAATTTACCAGTTCTACTAGACTGACGTGCCAGCTAGATATAGATAACTCCCTATCTCGGCCTCTCCTGTGGTAGGATTACACGTATGCTCTCTGTGTTTTACATTTTTGCATGGCTGATGGGAACTACACTCTAGTCCTCAGGATTATACAGCAAGCACTACTCAGACAGAATCATCCCCAACCCCCACCCCTTTTTAGCTAATGCCTCACTTACTCTCGACTGGCTTAGGGATTGCTGTATAACTAAGGATGATCTTGAACTTCTGTCTCATTGTTCCTGAATGCTAGAATTGCAGGCATTCACTACACATGGTTTATATAGAACTCAGAATAGAATCCAGGATTTCGGGAATACCGCGAAAGCACTCTATCAAATGAGCTGCAGCCAGGACTGGGGAAAATCTTTCTTTGCAGGGACTAGGTTCTTAGACTAAAGACTGTCTTGTTACCTTCTGGTTTCATACTGAGATCCCTTTAGAACACTTAGGGAAAAAACAGAGTTGTTCTATTTCATTGTAATTTTATTCTTTTGAGGGGTTTATAGTAGAGAAATATGTTGAATTTGTTCTATTAGTAGAACTTGTACTTGTAGACACTGCAAACAGGAGAATTCTCCTGGGGACAAATGCATTCTCTGAAGCTGCTGGCTCTTGGACATGCACACTGCTTCTGTGTGTCAGGTGAGTTCTACATGTGTTTGGTGGTTCCTTAGTTCCTTTGATCACTGATTTCTTGGGAGTCCCCTGTGAAATATAATATCACAAACATTGTGTTGGATGGGCACCATTCTCACTGAAGCAGAAGATGAGTCTTGTGTTGTCCATAGTAGGCTGCACCTGAAGAGAAAAGGGGGCATCACAGAATAAAAGAAGATATAGTCCATGGGAATCTTCATTTCTTTGCACACAAACCTATAAGGGAGACAAAAGCAAGAACAGAAAAGTTATAAAAGCTAAAAAATAATGGTGGGTTTTAAAGTACTGCCAATATAGGGCAGAGATTGCACTGAAAGTTTCACAGTGCTGCTAATGGATTTCTTAAGATATGTGACCATGGGTCATTTGCTCTTTCTGGCTTTAGCAGCCTTGCATTTGATGGATTCTTCTGTCTTTCATGACCCCACCAGTGAAAGTCCCCGATTCCTTACCTCTGTGTCTGATCTATCAAAACTCTGAAAATATACAGTTAACAATTCAAACACTAACATTGTCACCAGGATAACTTGTAGCCTACACTGATCACATTACTGTCTCCCGTCTACTGGGGCTCCCATTGTGTATTTGGTAAATGGCTTGATTTATGACTTTTTTTGTTTTGTAACTAATAGATTCTCATGTGACCACCTTCATGGCAGAGCATACTGCTGTGAGGTAACTTGAGACTGTGACTAGGCCATAGTCACTCATATTTGGGCCTTTTTCCTTTTGAGGTAATAACTAGGTATTGAAATTTTTAACTAGAAAGTATGTTGTAATATTTATGCCTGTCTATACGTTTGTTGCACTCATGTCAGTTTTGTGGGGCAGGTCAGAGAGGTAACTTTGTTTAAGATGAGAGAATAGTGTCTGCCTTCCACTGTTCTGCACATGATCCCACCTGCTGAAGCTCCAGGATCAGAATTCCAGCCACACATTCAAAGAGTTATATGTAGCAATTATTTCTTTATACATATGAATTTATCACCCTAAGGAAAAGATAATAATAGTCTTGATGAAATCATCGATCATTTATTTACCTCAGAGTTTTAGCCTTTGAGGAGCTTTCAGCATAAGCCACTTACTCCACTCGTATGGACTTAAGCAAAGGCAACCAAACTCAGAGACTTGCCAACTTCCTGACTGGTTGCTGGGTAGTCTGGTTCTTGTACTCAGTTTCCTTCTTCTCTTCTATATTTTGGGGAGATCTATTGCCAGTATTCATAGGCTCCCTGAAAGTTCAGAAAGGCAGATTCAGAATGCTGTCACCAAGCTATGGCTGGAACTTGACATATCTCACTGTAAGTGCTACGTCCAAAAAAACCATGAGATGCAGGTTTTGGGCTACAAGCAAAAGCCAAGATGCTATGGTAAGATCTATTGGTCCTGAATTGGAAAACTGCACATAGTTTCCTGGTACTCTACAAATTAAATTACTCTACTGTAATTTAGTTCTTAACTATACTGTGTAAAATCAAATTATACTGCATTACAAAACTGTATCTATCCTTTAAAATATTCCTGATTTTCAAAACCAATATTAATATATAGAAAAACTCAGAGACAGCCTTTTTTATTCTTTAAACTTTCTTTTATAGTCCAGTCTTTATCCCCTTCCCTGTCTGCTCTCTGACTGTTCCAAATCCCATACCTACCCACCACCCGTCCCTCTCTCCAATAGGATGCCCCCCCATACCCCACCTCCACACCACAAGACCTTCCCACTTCCTGGGGCATCAAGTCTCTTGATAGGTGCATCTTCTCTCACTGAGTCCAGACCAGTCCTCCGTTGTTATTTGTGTTGGGAGCCTCGTATCAGCTTGTGTATGCTGCCCGGTTGGTGGCTAAGTGTCTGAGAGCAATCTCAGGGATGCCGGTCAGTTGAGACTGCTGTTCTTTTATGGGATCACCCTACTTCTCAGCTTCTTCCAGCTTTTTCCTAATTCAACCCCAGGAATCACCACCTTCTGTCCATTGGTTGGGTTTAAGTATCTGCATCTGACTCTTCCAGCTGCTTTTGTGCCTTTCAGAGGGAAGTCATGCTAGGCTCCTGTTTGTAATCACACTATAGCATCAGTAACAGTGTCAGGCCTTGGGGCTTCCCATCCAGTTGGATCCCAGTTTGGGCCTCCTTTCCTCAGACGCTTCACCATTTTTGACCTTGCAGTTCTTTCAGACCAGAACAATTCTGGGTGAGAGTTTTTGACTGTGGGATGGTATCCCCATCTCTCTACTTGATGCTTTGCCTTTGACTGTGGGATGATATCCCCATCTCTCTACTTGATGCTTTGCCTTTCTACTGGAGGTGGACTCTACAAGTTCCCTCTCCCCACTGTAGATCATTTCATCTAAGGTCTCTCCCTTTGAATCCTGAGACTCGCTCACCTCCCAGGTCTCTGGTACATTCTAGAGTGTCCCCCCACCTTTGTCATGAGGTTGCCTATTCCATTCTTTCTGCTGGCTCTCAGGGCTTCAGTCCTGCCCCATCCCCAATACCTGGTCGTGTTTCCCTCCCTGTCCCTTCTCCCACACAGTTCCCACCATCCCTCCCCTCACCACCCCGTGATTGCTTTCTTCTTCCCAAGTGGGATTGAGGCATGCTCACTTGGACCCTTGGGCTTGTTAACCTTCTTGAATTCTGTGGATTGTATCCTGGGAATTCTATATTTTTTGTTAATATCAACTTATTAGTGAGTATATATCATACATGCCATTTTGGGGTCTGAGTTACCTCACTCAGGATGATATTTTCTAGTTCTACATATTTGCTTGTAAAACTCATGATATCCTTAATCTTAATAGCTAAGTAGTATTTCATTGTGGGAATGCAAACTGATGCAAGCCCTCTGGAAATCAATCTGGACTTTCCTCAAAAATAGGAAATAGATCTACCTGAAGACCCAGCTATACCACTTTTGGGCATATACCCAAAAGATGCCCCACTATGCCACAGGGGCACATGTTCCACAATGTTCATAGCAGCCTTACTTGTGATAACCTGAAGCTAGAAACAACCTAGATGTCCCACAACAGAAAAATCGATACAGAAAATGTGGTTCATTTACACAATGGAATACTATTCAAAAACAGTCTCATCCAGCCAAAATTTTTGGTGTTTATAAATAGAAAAGAATGTTTTGAAGGAACCAAGTTGTTTGGACAATTTTGTCTATAGCTATTGGCTGTCTAATAAGCCCATCTCTATCTAACATACAGCATATAATTTAAGAGCAATGGTTTAGGAAGAGTCAGGCCATATCCAAGTTTGGAGGGGGAAGCCCAGGTTATTCTGCTAACCAAATGCATCTTAAAATACTTTTAAATTTTCAGTGACCTTCTAATCTTCACATACTTGGCTTTGCAATGGTACAAAATCAAATAATTTATTCAAATGCACAGTGTAGTGGGGAGGGGGAATGAAATCGTTGATTTAGAAATTTTGTGGTGACTAGACTTCAAAGAAATGTACTGGGAACTCAGACCAAGAATTCAGATGTAGTGAGTGATTGAATTGAAGGCTGAGATGGAAACTGAAAAATTAGAAGGAAAATACATTGAGTCGGCATTTTATTTCCTTCTTTCTCACAGCAGAAAGAATAGAAGTTATTGTGCTTTTTCCCCCAGTGTGATTTTTACTTCTCTGATCTAAGAAAATGTTCAGCTTCTCATGTTCTTACACATTTGTGGGGTTCCTCAGAAACAGACTCTTCTCATCTTCCTGGGTAAGCTTAGAAGTAGATAGTGTGTGAGTGGAAACAGAACATGCTTTATGGGATGGGGTTCCAGAAGAAGTTAAAGGCAGGCACATGTGCCAGCCATCTCAGCTGTCGAATCCCTGTGCTTCTGTCCTTCCAACACAGGAGTGTAGCTCCTCAGGGACTGCCTTCCCTTCTGAAGTAGAATTCTAACATTTCTGCCTCTCAGACTGCAGAAACCCCAGGGATGGGTGCCAGACAGGATCACTGTTCTTGCAGGCCAACACAGTGACCTGGATGTGGAAAGACCCTTTTTTATGTTTGTAGAACCAGGTTGTATACATCAATCCATCAATCCAAGACCACAAAGGCAGGGATCCACCCTCAAAGTGGCTGTGATTGAAATTCCCTATGCCTGGTGGGTTTGGAATTAAGTTACCCGCTGTTTAAAGAGCTGGTATAGAAACAGAAAGATGTTTCAAAGTAAGGCCCCTGCAAGTCCTTTCTGAGTGCTTTGTTCTATGTAAATTATCTTATATATGAGGTGAATTCTGGAGGCTAATTAGTAATTAGACCCCAGGAAACTGAGTTAAACAGTGCTAAAAGATAATTCAAGATTTTAAAACTATTGATATTTCTAGATTTATTTTATTGGTGCCTTCATTAGCTTATTAAATGCAACTTAAAAACAATGGAATTTTCTTTTTTCCTTTGAGACAGATTATCATTGTACAGTCCTGGCTAGTTTGGAATTTGCTATGCAGACCGGATGTCCGAAAGATTTTACTACTCTTTTATTTTTTTTAATTTATCAATATGTACATGAATCTGGGTGTCTGAGCACTGTAAATGTTCAAGAACCAGTAGACTGCAAATTTGGAGTCCACACATGTCCTTTTGGGACTGCGTTACCTTACCCATGATGATAATCTCAAGATCCCTTCATTTGCCTTCAAAACTCATGATGCCTTTATTTTTAATAGCTAAATAGTATTCCACTGAGTAGTTGTACCACATTTTCTTTATTCATTCTTCAGCTGAGGGGCATCTAGGCTATTTCTGGCACTATTTGTCAAAGATGATTTCTTTTTTGTTTTCTATTGTATGGTTTTATCTTCTTTATCAAAAATCAAGTGTCCATAGGTATACAGGCTTATTTCTGTGCCTTCAGTTCCAATCTATTTAAAAATGGGTCTGCTTCTATACCAGTACCATGCAGAGTTCATCGTTATTGCTCTGTGCTGCAGTTTGAGGTCTGGGATGATGATTCCTCTCAAAATTCTTTTATTGTTCAGGATTATTTTGGCTATCCTAGGGTTTTTATTTTTCCATATGAAATTTGGAATCGCTCTTTCAAGGTCTATAAAAAATATGTCAGAATTTTGAATCTGTAGATTGCTTTTGGAAAGATGGCCATTTTTACTATGCCAATCCTGACCATCCGTATGTATAGGATATCTTTCTGTCTTCTGATATCTTCTTCAATTTTTTCTTCAAGGACTTGACATTCTTGTTACACAGGTATTTCAGTTCCTTGGTTAGAGTTACACCAAGATAGTTTATATTATTCATAGGTATTGTAAAGGGTATTGTTTCTCTCATTTTTTCAGGCCATTTATAATTTGTATAAAGGAGGACTTCTGATTTCTTTGAGTTAATTTGGCATCCAGCCACTTTGTTGAAAGTGTTTGTCAGCTGTAGGAGTTCTCTGGTAGAATTTTGGGGTTGCTTATGTATACTAGTAATATGGTAATCCACAAATAATGATAGATTGACTTCTTCTCTTCCAATTGGGTACCTTGATCTCCATTGGTTGTCTTACTGTTCTGTCTAGAACTTTGGATACTATATTGAATAGATAGATAGATAGATAGATAGATAGATAGATAGATAGATAGATAGATAGATAGATAGGCAGACAGATAGAGAGAAACCTTGTCTTATCCCTGGTTTTAGTGGAATTGCTTTAAGTTTCTCTCCATTTAGCTTATTGTTGGCTATTCACGTGCTGTGTATTGTTTTGATTATATTTAGGTATGTGCCTTATGTCCCTTATCTCTCTAACACTTTAAACATGAATGGGTGTTGGATTTTGTCAAAGGCTTTTTCAGCATCTAATGGTATGACCATGCAATTTTTCTTTCCTTTAGTTTGTTTATATGTGGAACACATTGATACATTTTTGTATGTTTAACCATCCCTACACCCCTGGGATGAAGCCTACTTGATAATGATGGATGTTTCTTTTGATGTTTTTCTGGATTCAGTCTGTGAGTATTTTATTGAACATTTTAACATTAATATTTATAAGAGTTCTGGAGTTCTCTTTCTTTGTTGAGTCTTTGTGGGGTTTAGATATCAGGGTGACTGGCTTCATAAAATGAGTTTAGTAGTGTCCCTTCTGATTCTATTTTGTGGAATAGTTTTGGAAGTATTGGTACTGGCTCCTGTTTGAAAGTCTAGAATTCTAGAATTCCGCACTAAAATCACTGGCCTGGGGCATTGTTGTTGTTGTTGGGAGATATTTAATTCTTTCTATTTCTTTAAGGGTATAGTGCTGTTTATATAATTTATATGATCTTGATTTAAGTGTATGTGTCTAGAAAACTGTTCATTTCATTAAAAATGTCCAATTTTGTGGAATATGGGCTTTGAATTAAGATCTAATGATTCTTTGAATTTGGTCAGTGTCCATTCTTTTCATTTCTGATTTTGTTTATTTGCTCTCTCTGTCTCTCTCTCTGTCTCTCTCTCTCTGTCTCTCTCTCTCTCTCTCTCTCTCTCTCTCTCTCTGTCTCTCTCTCTGTCTCTGTCTGTCTCTGTCTCTCTCTCTCTCTCTCTCTCTCTCTCTCTGGTTATGTTTGGCTATATCTTGTTGAAAATCTTGATGATTTTCTCCAAGAACCAGTACTTAGTTTCATCGATTCTTTGCATCTTTTTTTTGTTTGTTTGTTTGTTTGTTTCTAGCTGATTGATTTCAGCCCTGATTTTGATCGTTTCCTGCCTTCTACTCCTCTTTGGTGTACTTGCCTCATTTTTTTCTAGAGCGTTCAGGAGTATTTTTAAATGCTGGCATGAGAACTTTCTAACTTCTTTATGGAGACACTTAGTGCTATAGTGCTATGAGCTTTCCTCTTACTACTGCTTACATTGTATCCCACAATGTTCCGCCTTCATTTTCATTGAATTCTGGAATTTCATTGAATTTCTTTTATTTCTTTCTCCAGCTCTTCCCTGACCCAGAGATCATTGACCAGAGATTTGTTCAATTTTCTTTAGTACGTACACTTTCTGGTGTTCCTGTTATTGTTGAAGTCCAGCTTTAATCTATGGTGATCTGGTAAGATATAAGACTTAATTTCAAGTTCCTTATATCTGTTGAGTCTTGCTTTGTGATTATACAGTCAGTTTTGGAGAAGAATCCACGAGGTTCTGAAATATTCTTTTGTGTTTGGGTGAAATATTCTATAGATCTATTGCTAGGTCCATTTGATTAATACTCTATATTAGTTTGGTGATTTCTCTGTTTAGTTTGTCTGGATGAGCTGTCATTTGGTGAGAATGTGGTATTGAAAACTCCCCACTATGAAAGTGTGGGGTTCAGTGTCTGATTTAAATTTTTGCAATGTTTCTTTTACAAATGTGAGTGCCCTTGTGTTCGTGGTATAGATGTTCTGAATTGAGAAGTCAGCTTGGTAAATTTTTCCTTTAATGATTATGAAGTGCCCTTCCCTGTCTTTTGATTAATTTTGGTTGAAAATCTATTTTATTGGGTATTAGAATGACTACTCCAGCTTGCTTCTTGGGTCAGTTTGCTTGGAAACATTTTTCCTGGCCTTTACTCTATGCAGCAGTATTTTAATGTTGGTGATGTGTGTGCACACATGTGTGCGTGCATGTTTGTGTGTTAGTGTGTTTGTGTGTGTGTGTGTGTGTTTGTGTGTGTGTGTGTGCTTTTTTTAAACTTTTGCTGGTATGGAATTATTTATTTCCTGCATTTTCTTGGATGCAGTTATCCCTTCTGGGTTGGAGTTTTCCTTCCTAGTAGTTTCTGTAGGGGTAGATTTGTGAATAGATATTATTTTATTTGGACTCTGTCTTGAAATAACTTGTTTTCTACATCTATGGTTCAGAGTTTTGCCAGGGGTAGTAGTCTAAGTCGGCATCTATTGTTGTTTAAGCTTGCATGATGTCTGTCCAGGCCCTTCTAGTTTTTAGAGTCTCTGTTGAGAAGTCCAGGGTAACTCTGATAGGTCTGCCTTTGTATGTTGCCTGACTACCTTTTATCCCTTGCTGCTTTTAATTTTCTTTATTTGTTTTATAGATTTTGTTTTAATTATTACATGATGGAAAGATTTTCTTTTCTTGTCCAGTCTAGTTAGGGTTCTATAAGCTTTTGTGTGTTTATCACCATCTCCTTCTTTAGGTTGGCAAACTTTACTTCTATGATTTTGTTGAAAACATTTTCTGGGTTTTGGAACTGGGAATCTTTACCTTCTATTCCTACTAGGGTAGGTTTTTCAGAGTATCCAAAATTTCCTGAATGTTTTGTGTCAGGATTTTTTTTAGATTTAACATTTTCTTTGACTGATATCACAATTTCTTCTATTTTATTTTCTGTGCCTGAAATTCTCTTCAATCTCCAGTTTTGTGGTGGTAATGCTTCATCTATTATTCCTGTTCTCTTCCTTAACTTTTCCATCTTCAGGATTCTCTCAATTTGTCTTCCCCAGTTTTATTTCTTTCCTTTACTGTTTAGTTATATTTCCTATGTTTCTTTAAGGGGTTTATTTATTTTTTCTTTAAATGTCTCGATCATCTTTATAAAATTGAATTTAAGGTCATTTTCTTGCATCCCAGTTGTGTTAGGATACCCAGGACTTGCTCTAGTAAGATATGTGTGCTCTGAAATTGTAATACTTCCTTATAGTTCATTGTGTTCTTTGGAAGGCCTTTCAGCCATTTGATGGTTTTGGTCTGTAGATATTCCTGCTGTAGTGGGTATTGGCAGAGAGATTAACCTCAATGGCCCTGCTATGGCAGGCCTTAGTACAGGAGCTGTAGATCTGATGAAAGTGGGCAGAGAAGTGGGGTTGGGGGAAAGACGGAGGTCTGCCTGGCCTAGAAGGATGCTTAGGGCAGCTAGGCATGTTCAGAGGACTCAGCCAGCAGGGAAGGTACATGAAGAAAGGGAAGCTTATTTGTATGGTTAAGGGTCAACAGGCCTTATGAAAGTGAGGGTCGAGATGGGGCAAGAATGTAGGTTCCCTTGGGATAACAGGCTACTCAGAACAGCTCAGCTCCCTCCAGAGAATTTAGCTAGCAGGTCTAATTAGTATGTAATAATGCTGAATAATTTTCTTATATCATTTGACATTTTTTATTGGATAGTTTATGTATTTACATTTAAAATGTTATTCCCTTCCCTGGTTTCCCCCTCTCCCATTCTCCCTCCCCCTCATTCTACTTCCTGCCATCCACCCACTCCCACCTCAACATCCTGACATTCCCGTACACTGGCAAAATTAGCCTTCACAGGACCGTGCTTCACCTCCTATTGATGCCAGACAATGCTATCCTCTGCTACATATGTGGCTAGAGCCATGGGTCCCCCTCTGTGTACACTTTGGTTGGTGGTTTAGTCCCTGGGAGCACTGGGGGTCTAGTAGGTTGATATTGTTGTTCTTCCTATGGGGATAGAAACCCCTTCAGTTCCTTCAATCCTTTCTCTGACTTCTCCATAGGGGCCCCAGTACTCAGTCTGATGGTTAGCTGCAAACATCTTAATCTGTATCAGTAAGGCTCAGGCAGAGCCTCTCATGAGACATCCAAATCAGGCTCCTGCCAGCAACAGTGATCTGGATTGGAGGGTGCATAGGGGATGGATGCCCAGATGGGGCAGTCTCTAAATGACCTTTCCTTCAGTCTCTGCTCCACTATTGGTCCCTGTATTTTTTCCCATGAGTATTTGGTTCCCCCTTCTAAGAAGGACTGAAGCATTCATATTTTGGTCTGCCTTCTTTATGAACTTCATATGATCTATGAATTTTTTCCTAGGTATTGCAAACTTTCAGGCTAATATCCACTTATCAGTGAGTGCATACCAAGTGTGTTCTTTTATGACTGGGTTACCTCACTCAGGATGATATTGTCTAGTTACATTCATTTGCCTATGAAATTCACGAAGTCATTGTTTTTAATAGCTGAGTAGTACTCCATTGTGTAAATGTACAACATTTTCTGTATCCATTCCTCTGTTGAAGGACATCTGGGTTCTCTCCAGCTTCTGGCTACTATAAATAAGCTACTATGAACATAATAGAGCATGTGTCTTTGTTGTAGGTTGGAGCATCTTTTGGGTGTATGCCCAGGAGTGGTATAGATGGGTCCTCAGGTAGTACTATGTTCAATTTTCTGAGGGACCTCCAGACAGATTTCCTGAGTGGTTGTAACAGCTTGCAATCTCACCAACAATGGAGGAGTATCCCTCTTTCTCCACACCCTTGTCAGCATCTGCTGTCACCTGAGGGTTTGATCTTAGTCATTCTGACTAGTGTGAGGTCGAATCTCAGGGTTATTTTAATTTGCATTTCCCTGATGACTAAGGATGTTGAACATTTATGTAGGTGCTTCTTTACCATTTGATATTCTTCAGGTGAGAATTATTTGTTTAGCTCTACATCCAACTTTTAATAGGGTTATTTGGTTCTCTGGAGTCTAACTTCAGAGAGTTCTTTGTACACATTAGATATTAGACATCTATTGGATGTGGGATTGGTAAAGATCTTTTCCTAATCTGTGGGTTGCAATTTTGTCCTAATGACGGTGTCCTTTGCCTTACAGAGGCTTTATAATTTTATGAGGTCCCATTTGTTGATTCTTAATCTTAGAGAATAAGCCATTGGTGTTTTGTTCAGGAAAATTTTGCCTGTGCCTATATGTTTGAGGTTCTTCCCCATGTTCACTTTTATTAGTTTCAGTTTATCTGTTTTTTGTGGAGGTCTTTGATCCACTTGAAGTGTCCTTCCTTAGCTTTTTTTGATAACTTTTGGTTGAAAGTCGATTATATTCAATATTAGAATGGCTACTCCAGCTTATTTCTTGGGACTGTTTGCTTGGTAAATTTTTCCACCCTTTTTTCTCTGAGGTAGTGTCTGTCTTTGTCATTGAGTTGAATTTCCTGTATGCAACAAAATGCTGGGTTCCGTTTATGCATCTAGTCTGTTAGTCTACATTGTTTTATTGGGCAATTGAGTCCATCGATGTTAAGATATATTAAGGAATAGGGATTGTTATTTCCTGTTGCTTTTGTTGTTAGAGATTGAATCATGTTTGTGTAGCTATATTCTTTGGGTTCATTTAAACGAGATTGTTTTCTTGTTTTTTGTAGGGTATAGTTTCCCTCCTTATGTTGGTGTTTTCCATCTACTATCCTTTGTAGGACTGGATTTGTGGAAAGATATTTTATATATTTGGTTTTGTCATGGAATATCTCAGTTTCACCATCTATGGTAACGGAGAGTTTTGATGGATATAGTAGCCTGGGCTAGCATTTGTGTTCTCTTGGGGTCTGTATGACATCTGTCCAGGATCTTCTAGCTTTCATAGTCTCTGGTGAGAAGTCTGGTGTGATTCTGATAGGTTTGTCTTTATATTTTACTGGACCTTTTTTCCTTACTGCTTTTAATAATCTTTCTTTCTTTGGTGCATTTGATGTCTTGATTATTATGTAACAGGAGGAATTTCTTTTCTGGTCCAATTTATTTGGAGCTCTGTATGCTTCCTTTATGTTTATGGGCATCTCTTCCTTTAGGCTAGGGAAGTTTTCTTCTATAATTTTGTTGAAGATATTTACTGGTCCTTTAAGTTGGGAATCTTTGCTTTCTTCCATATCCATTATCCTTTTGTTTGGTCTTCTCATTTTGTCCTGATTTTCCTGTATGTTTAAGAGCTTTTTACATTTTGCATTTTCTTTGACTATTGTTTCAATGTTCTCTATGGTATCCTCTGCCTCTGAGATTCTCTCTTCTATCTCTTGTAATCTGTTGGTGATGCTTGTATCTATGACTCCTGATCTCTTTCCTAGATTTTCTATCTCCAGGTTTGTCTCTCTTTGTGATTTCTTTATTGTTTGTACTTCCATTTTTTGATTCTGGGTTGTTTTGTTCAATTCCTTCACCTGTTTGGTTATATTTTCCGGTAGTTATTTAAGGGTATTTTTTTCTGTGCTTCCTTTTTAAGCCCTTCTATTTGTTTACCTATGTTCTTCTATATTTCTTTAAGGTAGTTAGTTATGTTCTTCTTAAATTCCTCTATCATCATCATGAGATGTGATTATAAATCCAAAGCTTACCTTTCCAGTGTGTTGGTGTATCCAGGTCATGCTATTGTGAGAGAACTGGATTTTGATGACGCCAATTAGCTTTTGCTTCTGTTGCTTATGTTCTTGTACTCGCCTCTTGTCATCTGGATATCTCTAGTGTTAGTTGGTCTTGCTGCCTCTGACTGGAGCTTGTTCTTCCTGTTGGCCTGTAAGCCTGTGCTCTTAGGAATGAGAACACTCCTTGGCAAGCAGTTCTCTGTGGATGGGATTTGGGTATGGAAGGCTATGGGACAGCCTTAGCTCTGTGCACATATGGATACTGGAAGGATCCTATCCCAGGCTGTGCTGCAGTTCCTGTGACCTGTGTGCTCCAGGCAGGTTTCTCTTTGGACAGTTATTAGAGTGAAAGTGGTGTTTCACCTGTGGGTTTAGGAGTGAGAGCACTACTGACAGGTCAGCTCTCTCTGGGCAGGATCCAGGGATGGAGGGCTGTGGGACAGCCCCAGCTCTAGGTGTCTAGTTGACATTTTTAAAATCTTCTATTAAGTTTCTTGTCAATGGTTTGCAATGTAGTTATTTGTCTTCTTGCTGCGCAATTGGCTTATATGTGTTATGTGTGTGCAGATATTCATGTGTGTCTGAGTCAATCCACATGGGACAGACCACATAAAGGAAAAAATACACTGTCAACACAACTGAAAAATCTTTGTTAAAAGCAAAAACAGAGACAAGGAAAGAATTTCAAATACTACTTTGTGATGGACATAAAAATTATGTCATAAGTAAATATAAAGAAATCATATCTATTATTGTATTGCAAGTCTCAACATAAGCTAAATCTATAGTCTCTAAAATGTAATTGTAATTTGTAAGTAGGTATGGACATAATGTATTAACTCTATAAATGAATTGAGGTTTTAACATAAGTAAAATCTTCAGGAATTTAGAAAACAATGGTATGAAATGAAAATATGATGTAAGAGAGATTGTATTTCTGTTAGTAAGTAAAGTTCTTATACTGTCCATGTATGTGTATGTTTCTGTGTACCATGTGGACTCAGAGTGTGTGTGTGTGTGTGTGTGTGTGTGTGTGTGTGTGTGTAAGTGATGTGTGCTTGCACAATAATAATTTGCATATTCAGATAATGATGTAAGGGTATGTATGAATACCCTTACAGTGCACCAGTCTGGAAATCAGAAGTCGACATCAGTTGACATAAGCGTCTTCTCAATCACTCTCTCACTGGTTGTGGAGCTCACTTATTTGTCTAGGCTGGATGAAGAACAAACTCCTGGGATCTTCCAATCTTAGCCTCGCCAGCAATGGCAAAAATGACCCACACTGCTATAGCTGGCACTTATGTGAGTATACCAGGAAAGAGAGCTAGTACAAACTCTGCAGTTTGTTTTCCTGCACGAGAGGCCAGACATACCACAGTTTTGAATGCCCTGAAGTTACTCTCAGATTCTCAGTATGGCTGAGTTCTTCTGGGCTGTTTACATGGTCCCCAATTACCTGAGCAATTAGTCCTATGACTGATGGTGGGGACAACAAGTGGCAGTGCAGCAAACTCACATGGTTACTTTCCCTGGCTGGCATGCAAGTAGCTTCAGTGTGTTCAAAAGAGTACCAGATTGTGATTCTGAAAACCTTCTACTAACTTAATTTATGCGCTTAGGGAAGTTAATGGCTATTAGTTTGTTTCTGTTTTTGTTTTCAGTGTGTATGTATGTGTGGAGGCATGTAGCTGATATTTATCATTGGACCTTTAGAGTTTAGTAAATGGATTAGACCAGGAATTATAATTTTATTCATTCATTTTTATTGTTTTATATGCATATATGTGCTGGTACACATGGTGGGAGGCAGAGGTCAAGCCTCAGTGTTCTTTGCTTGCTATGCACTTTTGGAGAGAGGATATCTCACTAAATCTAGAGATCACAGATTGTCTCTACACTGGTTTTCTTATTCATCTAAGAGATTTTGTAGCACTTGAGTATACCCCTATCAATACTGTAAATTGTTTATTGACAGGTTCCATGTACCCACAAATTAATGACTGTAAAAATTTACTTGTTGCTCATATATTTTCTTTTTTAAATTTAAGTATGCGTGTGTGTGTGTGTGTGTGTGTGTGTGTGTGTGTGTGTGTGTGTGTAAATGTGAATGTACCATGACATATGTGTGGAAGTCAGAAGGCAACCAATAGAAGTCAGTTCTCTCCTTCCACCTTGTGGGTCCAGGGATTCAAGCTTAAATCCTCAGGTTTGGCAGCATGAGGCTTCACCTAATGAGTCATATCACTGACCCAAGATTTCCTTTTTGTATGCTAAGGACTATGCAAGCCATCTCTGTTCCAATCCAGAATCATTATCACTGAGTAAGCAGTTCAGTGATGTCTTGACTATTACAGAATTAGAGTTGTCCTAAGCAAGAATTACAAGACTTATCCTTTTCTAGAACACGTAAGAACCCTTTCTTCATCTGTATAGGATAAGAGACTTAAGACTTGAAGATCAAAATTAGCCAACATATCAAATTGAAAAGCATTATTATAAAAATGTGCCTAGAAAACATTGTTTACTAAGAAATTTTCAAAGTATTCTCTTTGCATAGTGATGGTGTTTGAAACCAGAGTCTCACATATGCTGGAGTGCTGCTGTCCCATTGAGTGACATCCCTAGAACACCTCTAACTTCTCTTTATTTGTAAAGATACTTGGACAATTGGTCCTGAAGCATTATGCCTTATTTATTTCCTTATATAATTTTCATTCATAGCCATTTTGTATGTTCTTCTACTTTATAAATTTTTATGAATATACTGTTTTTTGACAGACTGTAAAGCTACTAAAATATAGATTATATCACTTTAATTAGTAATGTGTTTGCCAAACTCCTGCAAGATCATCTCTCCCCTACCAATTATTCTTAGGGATGCAAACGAGCTAGTTGATGCTTGTGTGATGTTGTAATCTGGTTCCTTCATCAGAAGTGTGAATGGATTGCAGTTTAACAGTCACCAGAGTAAAGGAAGAAGTTGGAAATTGAGTGTTACCTGTGAGTGGCAGGAGAGATAGGTGTGTCTACTTGTGTCCAGTGAGTGCATTTACAATTCATAAAGGAGTGAGAATGAAGAGAGGCAAACGTGTTGACAAGTGTTTCTCTTTTTCAGAAGTCCCAGTGATGCTCACACACTTGTCTGAGCAAATAGCACTTGTGTTAATGACAACTTAAGAAAAGAATAGACCAAATTTGTTAGACTAAAATAAAATTAGCCTAGGGTGGAATTCTACCAATCTCATGGAACTGATCCTGCTTTCCTTCACTTAACTTTGATGGATTTGTCCCTTGAAAAATATATAATGTTACTCAATGGGAAATAATAATTACTAATGCTTTAAGGCTATGTTCAAAGATGTTGCAATTACCCCCCTCTTCCCCAGGCCTCTGCCAGCTTCCCCACCATGATCCCCAATCTCAGTCTGATGGTTGTCTCCAAACATCTATGTCTGCATCGGTCAGTTGCTGGCAGAACCTCCCAAGGAACAGCCACACCAGGTTCCTGTCAGCAAGCACCTCTTGGCAACAGCAGCAGTGTCAGGAGCTGGTGTCTGCAGCAGGATGGATCATCAGGTGGGGTGGTCTCTAGAGGGCCTTTCCTTCAGTCTCTGCTCCATTTTTTGTTTCCTTTGAACAGGAACATTTCTGGGTTAAGAACTTGGAGATGAGTGGGTGTGCTCCACTGAGGGGCACACTTATCTACTGGACATGGCCTCTACAGGCTCTATCTCCACTTCTCCATGCATTTCAGATAAAATCATTCCCATTGGGTCCTGGGAGCCTCTCACTTCCCTGGCATCTGGGAACCTCCAGTGGTTATTCTGAGTTCCTCATCTCTCACAGCTACATATTTTTATTCAATTTCCTGACCCTCTGTACTTCTCCCCTGTCCCCTCTAGTACCTGATACTGCCCCCTTATTTCTTCCTTGTCCTCTCTCCCTCCACAGCCTCCCTTCCTCCACCTTCCTTTATCATCTATTCCTCCATTGATGTAGGACTGAAGCATGCACACCCTGGCCTGCCTCCCTCCTAAGCTCTGTATGGTCTGTGGGTTGTAGTGTAAGCATTGTGAGATTTTGGGTTAATATCTACTTCTCAGTGAGTACATACTATGTGTGTTGTTTGCAGCTGGGTTACCTCATTCAGGATATTTTCTAGTCCCATCCACTTGCTGGGAATTTCATAAGTCATTGTTTTTAATAGCTGAGTAGTACTCCATTGTATAAATGCATCACATTTTCTGTATCCATTCCTCTACTGATGGACATCTGGGTTGCTTACAGCTTCTGGCTATTATAAACAAGGCTGCTATGAACATAGTAGAGCATGTGTCCTTGTTATATGTTAGAACATCTTTTGGGTGCATGCCCAGGAGTAGTACAGATGGGTCCTCAGGTAGTACTATGTTCATTTTTCTGAGGAGCCACCAGAATGATTCCAGAGCAGTTGTAACAACTTGCAATCCCACCAACAGTGGAAGAGTGTTCCTCTCTCTCCACACCCTTGTCAGCATCTGCTGCCCCCTGAGGGTTTGATCTTAGCCATTCTGACTGGTGTGAGGTAGAAGCTCAGGGTTATTTTGATTGGCATTTCCCTGATGACTAAGCATTTAGAACATTTATTTAGGTGCTTCTCAGCAATTCTGTATTCCTAGGTTGAAAATTATTTGTTTAGCACTGTAGCCCACTTTTTAATAGGATTATTTGATTTTCTGGTGTCTAATTGCTTGAGTTGGTTATATATATTTGATTGGTAAAGATCTTTTCCCAATCTGTTGGTTGCCATTTTCTCTTATTGACAGTGTCCTTTGATTACATAAGTTTTGCAGTTTTATGAGGTCCCATTTGTCGATTCTTGATCTTAGGGTATAAGCCACTGGTGCTCTGATCAGGAAATTTCCCCCTGTGCCTTAGTGTTGGAGGCTCTTCCTCATTTTTCTCTTCTACTAGTTTCAGTGGATCTGTTTTTATGTGGAGATCCTTGATCCACTTGGACTTGAGCTTTGTACAAGGAGATAAGAATGAATCAATTTGCATTCTTCTACATGCTGACCGCCAGTTGAACCAGCACCATTTTGTTGAAAGTGCTGCCTTTTTTCTATTGGATAGTTTTAGGTCCTTTTTCAAAGATCAAGAGACCATAGGTGTATGGATTCATTTCTGGGTTGTCAATAATATTCTATTAATCTACCTGCCTGTCTCTGTACCAATAGTAGGCAGTTTTTTTGCTTTTTTTGTCTTCACTATTGCTCTGTAATACATCTTGAGGTCAGGGATGGTGATTCCCTCAGAAGTCCTTTTATTGTTGACTGTAGTTTTCACTATCCTGGGTTTTTTGCTATTCCAAATGAATTTGCAAATTGTTCTTTCTAAATATATGAAGAATTGAGTTGGAATTTTTGATGGGGATAGCAATCTATAGATTGCTTTCAGTAAGATGGACATTTTTACTATATTATCCCTATTGATCCATGAGCATGGAAGATCTTTCTATCTTCTGAGATCTTCTTTGATTTCTTTTATCAGAGACCTGACGTCCTTGTCACAAAGATCTTTCATTTGCTTGGTTAGAGTCACAACAAGGTATTTTATATTATTTGTGACTATTGTGAAGGTTTCCCTAATTTCTTTCTCAGCACATGTTTATCCTTTGAGTAGAGGAAGGCTACTGATTTGTTTGAGTTCATTTTATATCCAGTCACTTTGCTAAAGTTATCAGCTGTGAGAGTTCTCCAGTGAAATTTTTGAAGTCACTTAATGTACTATCATATCATCTGCAAATAGTGATATTTTGACTTATTCCTTTCCAATTTGGATCCCATTGATCTCTTTTTGTTGTCTAATTGCTCTGGCTAGGACTTCGAGTACTTTATTGAATAAGTAGGAAGAGAATAGGCAGCCTTGTCTAGTCCCTGATTTTAGTGAGATTGCTTCAACATTCTCTCCATTTAGTTTGATGGTGGCTACTGGTTGGCTGTATATTGCTTTTACTATATTTAAGTATGGGCCTTGAATTCCTGAAGTTTTCAAGACTTTTATCATGAAGTGGTCTTGAATTGTGTCAAATGCTTTCTCTCCATTTAATAAGATGATCATGTGTTTTTTTCCTTGAGTTTCTTTTTTTGGTAGATTATTTTGATGAATTTCCATATATTGAACCATCCTTTGATACCTGGGATGAAACTTACTTGGTCATGTTGGATGATCATTTTGATATTTTCTTGGATTCAGTTTGCAAGAAATTTTTTGAGTATTCTTGCATTGATTTTCATGAGGGAAACTGTTCTGAAGATTCTTTTTTTACAGGATCTTTGTGTGGTTAAGATATAAATGTAATTGTGGCTTCAAAGAACTAATTAGGTAGTGTTCCTTCTGCTTTTATTTTGTTAAAGAGTATGAAGAGTATTGGTATTAGGTCTTTTTTTGAAGGTCTATAGAATTGTGCACTAAACCCCTCTGGTCCTGGGCTTTTTTGGTTTTGAGACTTTTAATGACTGCTTCTAGTTCTCTAGGGGTTGTGGGACTATTTACATGGTTTATCTGATTCTGACTTAACTTTGGTACCTGGTATCTGTCTAGGAAATTGTCCATTTCATCCAGATTTTCTAGTTTTGTTGAACGTAAGATTTTGTATTACAATCTGATAAACTTAAAATTTCCTCAGTTTCTGTTGTTATGTCTTCCTTTTCATTTCTTATTTTGTTAATTTGGATACTGTCTTTGTGCCCTCTGGTTAGTTTTTTTTTTTTAAGGGTTTTTCTATCCTGTTGATTTTCTCAAAGAACCAGCTCCTGGTTTTGTTGAGTCTCTGTATAGTTCTTTTTGTGTCTACTTGGTTGATTTCAGGCCTGAGTTTGATTATTTCCTGCCATCTACTCCTCTTGGGTGCATTTGCTTCTTTTCATTCTAGAGCTTTCAAGTGTGCTGTCAAGATGTTAGTATATGCTTTCTTCAATTTCTTTTTAGAGACACTCAGAGGTATGAGTTTTCCTCTTAGCACTGCTTTCATTGCAATCCATAAGTTTGGGTATGTTGTGACTTCATTTTCATTAAATTCTAAAAAGTCTTTAATTTTTTTCTTTTTTTCCTTGACCAAGTTGTCACTGAGTAGAGCACTGTCTAGCTTCCATATGCATGAGGGCTTTCTGTTGTTTTTGTTGTTATTGAAGGCAAACCTTAGTCCATTGTTATGTGATAGGGGGCATGGGATTATTTCAATATCCTTGTGTCTTTTGAGGCCTGTTTTGTGACCAATTATATGGTCAATTTTTGAGAAGGTGCCATGAGGTGCTGAGAAGAAGGTATATTCTTTGAATTCAGGATAAAATGGTGTGTGTGTGTGTGTGTGTGTGTGTGTGTGTGTGTGTGTGTGTGTGAAATCCTTTTTGTTCATAACTTGTGTTAGTTTCACTGTGTCTCTGTTTAGTTTCTGTTTCCATGATCTGTCCATTGAAGAGAGTGTTGTGTTGAAGTCTCCTACTATTATTTTATGTGGTGCAATGTATGCTTTGATCTTTAGTAAAGTTTCTTTTATGAATGGGTGCACTTGTATTTGGAGCATAGATATTAAGAATTGAGAGTTCACCTTGGTAAATATTTCCTTTGATAGGTATGAAGTTTCCTTACTTATCTTTTTTGATGATGTTTCATTGAAATCCAACTTATGCAAGATTAGAATGGCTTCTCCTGCTTGTTTCTTGGGATCACTTACTTGTAAAATTTTGTCCTAGCCGTTTAAGTTTAGGTAGTGTCTATCTTTGTCACTGAGGTGCATTTCCTGTATGCAGCAAAATGCTGAGTCCTATTTACATATCCAGTTTGTTAGTCTATGAATTTTTATTGGGGAATTGAGTCCATTGATGTTAAGAGATATTATGGAATAGTGATTGTCATTTCCTGTTATTTTGTTGTTAGAGGTGGAGTTATGTTTGTGTGGCTATCTTCTTTTGGGTTTGTTGAAAAAAGATTACCTTCTTGCTTTTTCTAAGGTATAGTTTCCCTCCTTGTGTTGGAGTTTTCCATCTATTATGCCTGTAGGGCTAGATATGTGGAAAGCTAGTGTATAAATTCAGTTTCATCCTGGAATATCTTGCTTTCTCCGTCTATGGTAATGGAGGGTTTTGCTGGATATAGTAGCCTGGGCTTGCATTTGTGCTGTCCTAGGATCTGTATGACATCTCTTGAGGATCTTCTGGCTTTCATAGTCGCTGGTGAGAAGTCTGGTGTAATTCTGATAGGTCTGTCTTTATATGTTACTTGACCTTTTCCCCTTACTTTTTAAATATTCTTTGTTTTGTGTAATTGGGTTTTTTGAATATTATGTGATAGGAAGAATTTCTCTTCTGTTCAAATGTGTTTGGAGTTCTGTAGACTTCTTGTATGTTCATGGGTATCTCTTTCTTTAGGTTAGGGAAGTTTTCTTCTACAATTTTGTTGAAGATATTTGCCGGTGCTTTCAGTTGGGAATCTTTTATCTATACCTATTTTCCTTATGTTTGGTCTTTTCATAGTATCCTTGATTTCCTGGACGTCTTGGATTAGGAGCTTTCTTTGACTATTTTGTCAATGTTTTCTTTGGTTTCTTCTGCCCCTGAGATTCTCTCTTCAATCTCTTGTATTCTGTCAGTGATGCTTAAGTCTGTGACTCCTGATCTCTTTCCTAGATTTTCTATCTCCAAGGTTGTCTCCTGTTGTCATTCCTTTGTTTATTCTATTTTCATTTTTTAGAATCTGAATGGTTTTGTTCAATTCCTTCACCTGTTGGTTGTTTTCCTGTAAATTTTTAAGGAACTTTTGTGTTTCTTCTTTAACGGCTTCTACTTGTTTACCTGTGTTCTCCTATATTTCTTTAAGGGAATCATTTATGTCTTTTTTAAAGTCCCCTATCATCATCATGAGATGTGATTTTAAATCCAAATCTTGCTTTTCTGGCGTGTTAGGATATCTAGTATTGGCTATGGTGGGAGATCTAGGTTCTCATGTTTCCAATTAGTCTTGGTTTCTGCTGCTTAGGTTCTTGTGCATTCCTCTCACCACCTGGTTATCTCTAATGTTAGTCTTGCTGTTTCTGACTGGAGCTTGTCCCTCCTGTGGGCCTGTGAGCCTATATCCTAGGAATGCGAGCACTCCTGGGAGATCAGCTCTGTGCAGATAGGTTTTGTGCCTGATACCTGTGGGACAGCCCCAGCTCTGGAAGCAGATAGAGACTGGAAGCATCCTGTTTTAGGCTGCCCTGTGGCTCCAGAGCTCTGTGCACTCCCAGTGAGTCTCTCTCTCCACAGTTAATGGAATGAAAATGGGGTCCTACCCGTGGGCTTAGGAGGGATTGCGCTCCTGGCACACCAGCTCTCTTCTGGAAGGTTTTGGGTCTGAGAGCTATGTGACAGCCCTACCTCTGAGCACAGATGGAGACCCTTTTTCTGACTATTATGAAGGTGTTGTTTCCTTAATTTCTTTTTCAGCTCATTTATACTCTGAGTAGAGGAAGGCTACTGATTTGTTAGAGTTAATTTTATATCTAGCCTCTTTGCTGATGTTTATCAGCTGTAGGATCTCTCTGGTAGAATTTTGGGGCCTCTTATGTATAGTATCATATTATAGGTAAATAGTGATATCTTTACTTCCTTTTTCCCAGGTTATATCCCTTTGATCTCCTTTTGTTGTCTAATTGCTCTGGTTAGAACTTCAAGTACTATATTGAATAGATAGGGAGAGAATGGGCAACCTTGTCTTGTTCCTGATTTTGATGAGGTTGCCTTCAGTTTCTTTCCACTTAGTTTGACATTGGCTATTTGCTTGCTGTACATTTCTTTTATTATGCTTTGGTATGAACCTTGAATTTCTGATCTCTCTAATACTTTTAAAATGAAGGAATATTTATTTTGTGAGAGTTTTTTTCAGCATGATCTTGTTTTTTTTCATTGAGTTTATATTGTTTATACATATTGTTATATAATATATTATTATATTATATAATATATATGTTGTATATATTGTTTATATAATGGATTACATTTATGGATTTCTATATATTTGAACCATCCCTGCATTTCTAGGGTGAAGTCTACTTGGTCATGGTGAATGGTTATTTTGAAGGTACTTGGATTCAGTTAACAAGAAATTAATTGAATTTTAAACATTGATATTAATAAGGGAAACTGGTCTGAAGTTCTCTTTATTTGTTGGGTCTTTGTATGGTTTAGGTATCAGACTAACTGTGGCTTCATAGAAAGGACTAGGTAGTGTACCTTCTATTTCTATTTCGTGGAGTATTTTGAGAAGTATTGGTATTAGCTCTTCTTCGAAGGTCTGATAGGATTCTGAACTGAAACCATCTGGCCCTGGGCTTGTGTTGACTGAAAGACTTCTAATGACTGCTTCTATTTCCTTAAGTATTATGGAACTGTTTAGATGTTTTATCTAATTCTTATTTAACTTTGGTACCTAGTATCAATCTAGAAAAATCATCCATTTCATCTAGATTTTCCACCTTTGTTGAATATAGACTTTTGTTGTAGGATTTGATTATTTTTTAATTTTCTCAGTCTCTGCTCTTATGTCTCTTTTTCCATTCATTGTTAATTTGGACACTGTGTCTGTGCCTCCCAGGTAGTTTGGCTAAGTGTTTATCTATCTGGTTGATTTTCTCAAAGACCAGCTCCTGGTTTTCTTGATTCTTTGTATAGTTCTCTTTGTTTCTACTTGGCTGATTTCAGCCCTAAATTGTTATTTATTATTATTATTATTATTATTATTATTAATTATCATCATCACCATCATCATTGTTGTCATCATTTTCTGTCATCTACTCCTCTTGGACATATTTACTTCCTTTTGTTTTAGGGCTTTCAGATGTGCTGGTAAGCTGCTAGTATAGGATCTCTTAAATTTCTATATGGAGGCAATCAGGGCTATGAGTTTTCCTCTTAGTACTGTTTACATTGTGTCCCAGAAGTTTGGATATATTGTGCCTTCATTTTCATTAAATTCTAAAATGCCTTTAATTTCTTCCTTTATTTCTTCACTGACCAAGTTATTATAGAGTAGATAGTTATTCAGCTTCTGTGTATATGTGGGCTTTCTGTTGATTTTGTTGTTATTGAACACAACCCTTAGTCCATGGTGTTCTGGTAGAATACATAGGATTAATTCAATGTTCTTGTATATGTTGAGGTTTGTTTTGTATCTGATTATGTGGTCTATTTTTGAGAAGTTACCATATGTGATGAGAAGAAGGCATATAGGATGAAATGTTCTGTAGATATCTGTTAAATCCATTTGGATCATAATTTCTATTAGTTTTACTGTGTCTCTGTTTAGTTTCTGTGTCCATGGTCCATTGGTGAGAGTGGGGTTTTGAAGTCTCCCACCATTGTTGTGTGAGGTTCAATGGGTGCTTTGAGTTTTAGTAAGTTTTCTTTTATGAATGTAGGTGCCCTTGCATTTGGAGCATCAATATTCAGAACTGAGAGTTCATCTTGGTGGATTTTTCCTTTGTTGTGTATGAAGTGTCCTTCCTCACTTTTTGTGATAACTTTTGGTTGAAAGTCTATTTTATTGGATATTAGAATGATTACTCCAGCTCGTATTTTGAGACCGTTTGTTTGGATTTTTTTTCCAGTCTTTTACATTGAGATAGTATCTGTCTTTGTCACTGAGGTGTGTCTCTTGTATGCAGCAAAATGCTAGGTCCTGTTTATGTATGCAGTCTGTTAGCCTATGTCTTTTTATTGGGGAATGGAGTTCATTGATTTTGAGAGTTATTAGCCACCAATGATTTTTTTCCTTCTATTTTTTGTTGCTAGGGGTTGAATTATGTTTGTGTGTTTCTCTTCTTTTAGGTTTGTCATGAAAAGATTAAATTTTAGCTTTTTCTTGTATGTAGTTTCCCTCCTTATGTTGGACTTTTCCTTTTATTATCCTCTATAGGGCTGGATTAGTGGAAAGACATTGTTTAATTTGGTTTTGTCTTAGAATACCTTGATTTCTCCATCTACAGTAATTGAGAGTTTTGCTGAATATAACAGCCAGGGTTGGTATGTGTGTTCTCTTAGAATCTGTGACATTTGCCCTAGATCTTCTGCTTTTAGAGTCTCTGTTAAGAAGTCTCATGTAATTCTGATAGGTCTGCCTTTAAATGTTACTTGACCTTTTTCCCTCACCACCTTCATTTCAATATTCTTTCTTTGCATTTGGTGTGCATTTGATGTTTTTATTTTATGTGATGTGAGGAATTTCTTTTCTGGTCACTTTTGTTTGGTGTTCTGTAGGTTTCTTGAATGTTTATCGGTATCTCTTTCTTTAGGTTAGGGAAGTTTTCTGCTTTAATTTTGTTGAATATGTTTGCTGGTCCTTTGATTTGGGAATCTTTGCTCTCTTCTATACCTATTATTCTTTTTGATCTTCTCATTGTATCCTGGACTTCCTGTACGTTTTGGGTGAAGACCTTTTGTGTTTTGCATTTTCTTTGACTGTTGTGCCACTGTTTTCTATGGTATCTTCTGCACTTGAGATTCTCTCTTCTATCTCTTATATTCTGTTGGTGATGCTTGCATCTATGACTCCTGATCTCTTTCCTAGGTTTTCTGTCTCCAGGGTTGTCTCCCTTTGTGATTTTGTTGGTTCTATTTCCATTTTTAGATTCTGGATTGTTTTGTTCAATTCCTTCATCTGATTGTGTTTTCCTGTATCTCTTTAAGGGATTCATTTAAGGGCTTCTACATGCTTACCTGTGTTATTTTGTATTTCTTTAAGGGAGTTATTTATTTCCTTCTTAATGTCCTCAGTCATCTTCATGAGATGAGAATTTAGATCTCAATCTTGTTTTCCACGTGTGTTATGGTATCCAGGGCTTACTGTCGTGGGAGAACTGGGTTCTGATGTTGCCAAGTAGTACTGGTTTCTGTTATCTATGTTCTTGTGATTGCCTCTCACCATCTGATTATCTCTGGTGTCTCTGACTGGAGCACCGGTCCCTCCTGTATTTCTGTGATCCTGTTATTTTGTGAACCTGGATGCATCTGAACACCTGGGGGTTCAAGCTGCAAATGGGCTGTGGTCTGAGTGGTTGGGGATCCAAAGCAGATGCTCAGCTCCTGGCACAGGTGCAAACTGGAAGATGTAGGGTCTCTGGCTGGTCAAGGTACCTTGAGACTTTCTATAAGTAACAGAAGATAAAAGTGGAGACTCACTGGTAAAAATATATGTCATGAATAAGCTAAAGGAAGACCTCAAGTGAGCTAAGAGAGGAGATTGGGAAAACAGTGGTACACATAGGAACACTGACTCCAGCTGGTTCACTCCTCTGTTTCCTCCCAGTGCAGACATGATCTCAAGCCCCACTGTTGCTAGATTCCAGTGTTCTATGCTTTCTTATGAGAACATTTTACCTTCCTTTGTTGACTTACACTGTCAAAATTTAAATGTTGCATTCCCATATTCTAACTTTCAGCACACTGTATCTGCTCAGTATGGCAGAGACCAGGGAACAGCAGATGGGTTTCCACAGTCTATGAGTCAGTGATTTTTCTTTTCATTTTTTCCGACTTTTCTTCCCCTCTTTTCTCTTTTCTCCCTTTTCATCTTTCCTTCCTTCTCTTTTCTTCTCTCCCTCCCTTTCCAGCCTCTCATATGTTCCAGGATAGCCTCCAACTTGATAGGCAATTCAGGGTGACCTTGAACTTCTGATGCTACTAACTGCTAAGATTACACACATGGACCAGCATGCCTGGCATATGTAGCACTAGGAACGAACCTAAGTTTACCTAGCTTCTTACCCAGATTCTCACTTTCTTTCTGAAATTCTGAAGCAAGAAATGCCTGTCTTCAGTACCAAGGGCACTTACATATTCCTTTTACACATTAGGTAGAAACAAAGTGTACCAGAAATCATGTAAGGGGCAACGCTTTCCTCTTTGTTTTCCATGGTGCTGTGAGACTACATTTGGTAGCTGAATCAGAACTTGCATGTTCTTACTTATGCTTTCCAGTTTCTGAGATGTGACACCTTACACCACAGCTAAAGTCACATTTCCACGTGCAATCACTAGCTATGAGGCTGGAGAGCAAGTATGAGCTTCAGAACCATCCCACTGACACATCAGGCCCTTCACTGTACTTACACCCTGACTATAGACCTCCAAGTACCTCCCTCCCAAATGACCTTAACCAGTGAGTGGAAGAGTTCATTGAAAGCCTTCTTTCTGGAGGTATTT
The DNA here is from genome assembly GCF_011064425.1 of Rattus rattus. Classification (NCBI taxonomy): domain Eukaryota; kingdom Metazoa; phylum Chordata; class Mammalia; order Rodentia; family Muridae; genus Rattus; species Rattus rattus. The sequence goes on along the minus strand of NC_046167.1, from coordinate 27,097,964 downwards.
TCTCATACATTATATTTCTCTTTTGTTTTAACCACTCAAAGCATCTGCTCCCTGGAAAGAGTCCCTTGGCATTTGCTCAGTGAGCATTGATGTAGTGCTAAGGGCCATACCACTCTATAGTTTATAAAATTATTGTGTGTACTCTCTTATTTATTTCTCAGGGTCCCCAGAGTTAGGAAAAGGTTTCACTACTCCCATTTGTAAGAAAGATGCCTCAAAGGGCGAGAACTTAAACTCACAGAACCTACAGACAGCAAATTCCTTTCCCTGACTGCGTGCAACAGAAGTCCCAGGAGTCCCCTCTTCCTGGCTTAAAGAGATCAGGCCATAGCTGGTGCTGTTGGGGCTATGGCTAATTTTCAAAGCAGTTAAAAGCATTCATACCATGGTGCTATTTTGTTGTTGTTGTTGTTGTTGTTGTTGTTGTTGTTGTTGTTTATGTATTGTCAAGGTTGCAGGGCATTTTGTATGGGCGTGTGTCTACATGACATGGAGGTAATGTGGGGATCAGAGAGGAGCTCTATGGAGTCCCTTCTCTCCTTACACCCCTTCGTGGATTCTAAGAGCAGAACTTGGGCAGCCAGTTCCATTACACACTGAGCCATTTTACTACCCCTGCTGCTGCTATGACTTTGAGCTATTGGTCCGGCATCTTTAGTTTCAGTGTGGGAATAACATTGAGAAATAATGGAGTCAGGGTGGGCAGTAGGGCTATAGTCCCTTTACAAGGTGAATTTTCTCTCTGTTTAACTGGAAAGTTTTATGTTTCACTGTGACATCTCCTTTCTTTGCCTTGCCCCTGCCCTCTTGTACCTTTTTCATCCCATAGCCTCTTCCCAGCTTTCCTGATAGATGTGTCCTATCACTCTTGTTTACTTAACACCTTGCTTTCCTCCCAGAATCTCCATTTTATGCTCATATTCAATATACCCCACTTATGCCAATCTATATAAACATTAAAAACAAAGACAGAATGAACTCTTAAGTGAGTACCACCATGCTTGATAATTGAACATTGGAAAGGTGTCTTGCAGATTTTTTCAGGATTAGAAGTTTTCTTGAAGATATGTAAGTTGCAAGATATGTGAATTTCATGTGGGAGAAGGCAGAAGAATGTTCACAACAGCAACCCAGGTTACTTCCACCTCAGGGACTTTGTGAAGCCCCAGTCATCAGGTGCTCACTTGCTTCCAAACCTCAGTGGTCAGATGGTCAAAAACCTGCAGAGCTTCACTGATGGGGTGATTACAGCTCTAGGATCAATCAGGTTCTAGCCAACCACACCTCGCAGTATGCAGCCCTGTGCACCCTGCCCTGCTGAGAGGAGTGATGCATTATTTAATAGCAGTTGATCAATAGAAAACAGGTCTCCCCTTTGTTACGGTGCTGCTATCGATGGACAGCTTCTCCTCTTTAATATTTTATTATTTTGCATTGATTTATGAAACTCAATTCTGTGTCTTACTTTTCTTCCATCAGTAGCTGTGAGCTAAGCCCTACCTCACTAGAAATCTAACATCCATCTTGACTCACAAATTATGACTTAATTAGGGAAAAATTTAGAGTTTCTTTTTAAAAAAAACCATTCAACTCTGCTCTATTCAAACTTAATGAGAGAAATGTTAAATGTAAGGTTTGGTGGAGCTTATGTACAGTATAACTGGAAAGGGCAAGATACTGCTGCTGAATATATTTTTGAAGTAAGTTGCCAAAATTTCCCATTTAGCCTAGCAGAAGTGGGGAATTCACTAATAGGGTTCTGTCCTGAGGGCCAGCCATATAAAGAGGCCTAAGACTGCTTAGTCTTTTATTGTTATTCTTTCTTCCATTTATTTTAATCCTAACTGAGTTATCTAGGATAAAACATTAATTACTGATATATTAGACATTGACACACTTGAGCACTAACCTCTTATTCTGCCAATTAACTCATGTCTTACATGTTCAATGTGAAGGGAGCAAGTGTAGAACTGTATCCAGATACATGTTTGCAGTGTCCCAAGACCCAGGTTTAGGCCTCTGTTTAGTATGTGTGCCTGTATCCAGGTACCATGTACACATTGTCATGTGCTCAGTGTTGGTCTAAATCTGGGTTGAGTGTAACAGTAACCAGGCATAGGTTTGCATCCAAGTACATGTATGCAGTATGATGGTAGCCAAGTATGTGCCTGTGTGTGCTGTGCCTGGCTATTCAAACAAAGCTGAAGAGAACAGAGGCTGTTCAACTTGGAGAGACTGTTTAGATCTACCTTATAGCAATAGCGACAAAGAAGATCAGATTTGTAGCTAATTCACAGAAGTCAAAAGTACATTTATAGGGAGATTTATTTCTGGTTAGTTCTGCTAAGTGAGGTAACCAGTTCACAAAAGAACATGCATAGTGGGTACTCACTGATGAGTGGATATTAGGAAAAACATCTCTGAATATCCATGAAACGACTCACAGACCATATGAAGCTCAAGAAGAAGGAAGACCAAAGTGTGGATGCTTCAGTCCTACTTAGAAGGGGAAACAAAATAATCATGGGAGATAGAGGGAGGGAAGGATTTGGGAGGGAGAGACGGGGTGGGGAAAGGGGGCAGGATCATGTGTGTAAGGAGACTGGGAAGATGTACAGAGGTTCAGGAAATTGAAAAGAGGTGTATAGCAGTGGGGGATGAGGAACTGGGGTAGCCAACAGAAAGTCCCAGATTCCAGAAAAGCAAGAGGCTCCCAGGACCTCTCTAGGATGACATTAGCTGAAATACCCAAAAAAAAGGGGGAAGAGGACCTGTAGAAACCATATCCAGAGGTTAGTCACAGCCCCTGGTTGAGGGATGGGGCCACCCACCCATCTCAAAATATTATCCCAGAATTGCTCCTGTCTAAAGGAAATACAAGGACAAAGAGTAGAACAGAGACTGACAGAAAAGCCATCCAGAGACTGCCCTAGCTGGCAATCTATTCCATATGCAGCCACCAAACCCAGACACTATTGCTGATGCCAAGAAGTACATGCTGACAGGAGCCTGATATAGCTGTCCCTTGAGAGGCTCTGCCAGAGTCTGACAAATACAGATGTGGATGATTGCAGCCATTGGACTGAGCACAGGGAACCCAATGGAGGAGTTAGGAGCTGAAGGGTTTTGCAACTCAACAAGAAGAACAATAATATCAAACAACCAGACCCCTCCGCCCCCGCCCCCACCCCCGAGCTCCCAGGGACAAACCACCAACCAAAGAGTACACACGGAGGGACCCATGGCTCTAGCTGCATATGTAGCAGAGGATGGTCTTATCGGTCATCAATAGAAGCGGAGGCTCCTGGTACTGTGAAGGTGTGATGTTCCAGCATAGGGGAATACAAAGCTAATGAGGTGGGAGGGGGTGTGTGTGTGTGGGAGCACCCTCATTGAAGCATGGGGAGGAGGGGGTGGATAGGGCTTTTGCAGAGGGGATAAGATTTGAAAAGTAAATAAATAATAAAAAAAGAAAAATGTAGGTTTGTTACAAGATTTCCAAAGTTCACAAATAGAAAATGTGAGCTGTTCCTCCTCATACTTGTCAATCAGGTAATAGCTGTTCTACGGTTAACATTTGGTATGCATGGCCAGCAATTTACTCTCTTTCTCCCCACATGTAAGCAACCCAGACTGCTCATGACAAGAATTATATACAGACTATATATCCAACACTACATCATCTAATGCAAATTAGGAGGAGTAAGATCGTAAATTATTTTAGCATCTTTCTTTTTGTTAACACCCTCCACAACAACTCTTTGACATTGGGCTTCCACTAGGCATACCAAATTGTCTGTCCTATGTTTTGTTTTGTTTTGTTTTTTTAAGCGTAGCTCACTTTAAGGGAAATACTGTTATCACTGCTGAATCATTAATGAGTTAATGAATTATTCACTTGGAAGCCAAAACTTTAGATGCAAATAATTAAAAACAAATCAGTACTATAGGTACATTGTGTGGATAAATGGGGAACAGGATGCTGGGAGGCCAAGCATGACAGATTCAGAGCCAAATAGTCCCTAGAGACGAAAGGCCATCTAAAGGAAGAACTTCCAGGTGATGGCAGCTTCATATAGGAGCATCTTCATCTTATTTTGCAATTGAATAATCTTCAGTACTCAACATATATGAGCTTCAATTACATGCCACCACCAGAGATGGATGCTGATTTCAAGGTGCACCCCTAATCATGTACTCTTGATATAAGACCATTCTCTTCTACTCAGGGAAAGTTGTTCTCTTCAACCTAGATGAATTCAGGAGGGATGCACATGCGATAGTGAGAGCAGAAAGAGACACCCACATAGAAAGACATCTAGCAGTCAGTGAGGTAATAGACATTATAGCTGAGAGGACAGTAAATAACATTAAAGATATTTGAAGAAGTTATAAAGAATCATACTATTTACTATATACCTAAAAGTACCTATAATGCATGTAACTCAGTGTATTTATATATAGTTTAAATAAAAGTATCCCATCTGGGCTGATAAAGCCTCCCCCAAGAACCATAGACTATAAAACAAAAACCCTAGCATTGGTCTTTTGAGTTGATCAGGTTGTCCAAATATCTCCTCAAACTTTACATGATATTGATGTGTCTGTTGTTTGTACCCAGAGGTGGAAAATAAATCTTTATTCTTGAAGACTCCATGTACTCCAGACACAGTGACTAGAGGACTTGAACAGGAAATGATCTGAAAACATTCTCCATGAAAACTAGCTCTCATGGTACAAGAAGGTACCATGTAAGCTTTCAAGGGGAAATCAACCAATAGTCCTACCCTATGATGATCCACCAAAGTAACATCATATTACATCATAACATGATCACCCCCAAGGAAAGAGTGACAGCAGAAACAATTGCACACATACCTGGGTGGAGAACAACAGCTCCCTAATTATATTTAAGGCCCACTTAACCTGACAAAAATTATGTGTGCTACTAGAAACCTAACCAGGGCCAGTGAGGTTATGAGTCTTAGAGGAAAACCTGCCAACACTACATTCTAAATATTTTTCTTTATACCCACAGTTAAATGTATTTCTGGGCCCCCATCAATTATTTTCAACAAATGGAGGACATTACAGAAACTATAACCAATTAAAATGCAGACTTGTGTATCCTAGTTCCCACTGATGCATTTTTAACACAACCCCTGCACCTATGACTCAGGGATTATTGTAGCCTCCTGGAAGTTTGTAGCCTCCATACCATCTAATTTAGATCTAGATTGCTTTCAGCTCTGAGACCTACTGTTGAATAGGCTCACCCTTTATAGATCTTTCTGAACTCTGGCTGGCAGGTTCAACTCAGCTGTACTGGCTCAAACTCCTCTCCAACCTGACTGATTTTAACTGCCTTCTTTCTCAGGCTCTGAATGAATTGCTTTGTGTGGTCTCAAACTAGCTCTAACAAACTGTTTTAGTATTCTGGCTCATTCTCACTCTCTGGATTCTTCTGTTTTCATCGGTGTCTAACTTGTTACCTCTCTGCAACCTTTCTCTGTACAACTCTTAAGGTAAAACTGCCTCCTGTCTTTCGTGGCTTCTCTCAACTGATTCCCAACTGACTGGCTGAACTCCCATGAACTGAACTCAACTGACTGATCCGAACCAAGCTTTTCTGAAGTGGAAATTTCTGGTTTCTTTGGAGGCTCAGTTGTGTCATGTGATTTTTTTTTCTTCCTGGAAACTGAAGCAGGCATCTGAGTTCGTATTTTCATGAAAACAAACACACCAGGTACTTTTCTGGAAATTGCCTAGAAAAAGGCATGTGATGTTTTACTAGAGTGATGCTTGAGAGGACACATGATGTTTGGACAGGAAATAAGTATAACCCAAAAGACAAGGGACAACTGCACATCATTTGTTGTGACTTCTTGTGATATTCTGTCAGTTTCTTGCAACCTCCATGGACTTGGCCCACTGGCAGAGCCTCACAACTTCTGTATCAACATGTCATTCCTGCTTCCTGAATAGTGTTTCTGAGTGGATCGAGCTACCACTGCTGATTTACATGATGGGGAATTGGTAGTATTCTTACAGTGAAGATTTAAATCACCCAAAGAGCTATTTCTAACAGGTCCACATTCCCCTTTGCTATATAAGCCTTTTCTTTCTACTACCTCTGGTGAATGGTAGGCTAGAAGGGAGGGTAAAACCTTTCCAAACTCCTATTGGAATAGGTTTTGAAAAATCCAAGCCTACACTTTTTCTGTACCTGGAATTTGCTGTGTCCCAGCCTTGTCTGGAACTCAGAGATCTGCTTGCCACCATCTCCTGGGATTAAAGACAGTCTGCATTCCAGTCAGAGTAGCCATGTTGTTGGATTAAAAATGATTTTATAACAGAACACACCAGTAAAGTATCAGCAATACAGCTGACAAGCTAACGTGGAATGAAGAAAACTCACAAGGCCTCAACTATAGATAAAGAACTACAGGTAATTAAGGAATGATGGAAGTGGGAGACAAAGTCCTTCCTAGAAAAGAACATACCAACTGATTACCCAGTAGCAATATTTATATATTTAATATAAATATATATAATACAGAGAGAGAATTCTTAAAAATATGTCTGTGTGTTCCTTACCTCATATAATTATATATGTATATATATTTCATATATATAATTTCAAATACATATATGAAATACTTATATATAACAATAATTAAAGAAAAAGAAGACATGAATTTGAAAGAACCAGGGTGAGTGGGGGAAACACTTGAAAAGGTTTGAAAGGTGAAAAAGGAAGAGGAAAATGATGTAATTATATCGCAATCCCTTAACTTTTTAAAAAAATAAATTTAAAAAATAATGACCCCTGAGCACATGGGAGAACACACGCACGCATGCATACACACAGACACACAGACACACACACACACACACACACACACACACACACACACACACAGAGCAAGTTGCTATTATGCCACACAAAACAGCTGTTCTTCATGTTCCTGGACACAGTTCTTTTTATTGAATGGCTTGCTGGTTTTGCTGTAATTTTCTGAGCCGGTTTGAGTTTATGTAACTTAGAGTCAACACCCAGTGATTTCCTTTGTGTTACCTCTTTTCGTTGAGAATTTGTCCACAACCTTTTGAACTTGGCTACAATTTTTTATTCACAGCTTTGTTAATTGTGGTGTTGCTTGGTTGCAACTAATGTGCTACTTCTCGGTTTCTATACTGTAATAACTTCCTTTATTCTTCTGTGTATGTATAGTTTCATATATACAGAGTTATGTGCACAGGCACGAATATACTCATGTGTATTTTTTATATATACAGAGGTATGTACACAGGGATGAATACACCTGATGGTTTTTCTCTGAAGGAGTGATAACAGCTTTCCTACTTTATCATGTATGTCAGTAGTTCTGAGAATTTCATGAAATATATCTTTTGTTGTAGGTTTACATGTTGTAACATTTTTGTGGTAAACGTTAGCAAAGTGCAGATTCAATTACCTCATTAATTTTTGTTGTTATTTAACCTTGTATTGATTCTTTGTGAGTTTAAGATCATGCACCCCAGTCCCACTCATCTCTCTCTCTGTTCATATCTGCCTTTAGCACCCCCCAAAAGAAAATTAAAAAAACACACACACACACAAATAAAAGATAAAACAAAACAAAGCAAGCATAGAAAACAATCTCATTGTGGAAGCTGTATGGGGTCATGGTATGTCCATAATATACTCATTCCTTTGTCCTCATATCTTCACTAGTAAAGTTCGTTACAGTGGTGCATTTCAGCTGGTTCAAGGTTTCTGGCTTCTGTGACATCATCAATATTAGATCCTCATTGGAAATCCTCCCAGTTAAGTTGTTGTTGCCCTGTGTCATGGAGATCCTGAAACTTTGGATCAGCAGAACCAGCCCTTTTAGGCATTCTAACAGTTCACAGATGATGGCCAACTCAAAGCCCTAGATCTGCACCTAAGCGGTAGCCAAGCTAATTCAGCAGGCTGGCCCTCCTGCAGTCACAATGTCAACATGAGCTCTCCAGCACTGCTTTGGCTAAGCCACACAATGCACCCATAAGCAGGAGGCTGGAGCAGCTCTCCTGCTGTCACACCTCAGGGCTGGCTCACCTGTGCCTTCACTGTCAGGGCCACTTGTGCTTAAAATGTGAGTTTTGGTCAGATTATCAAGATTCTTGATAGGGTTTTGGGGTTGCAGTAGAAATATCACTCCTTCAGTTTGAAATCATATCGTATCTTGGAGGATGCCTAGAAATTCCTGTCCTGTCCACATAGCATCTTCCTGGCCTCTGAGTTTCATACAAATTTATACCATTCAACAGTTAAAACTGTTTTTCAAAACTATCATGCAGTTTTAAGTTTTAAACTTAGGCTAAAACAGACAAACAAAACCTACCTGCTTTGTCTAGCTGGACAGAGCAATATCTTCCATAAAATTTTGAAAGAAATTTCTTCCAGAAATTAAGAGGTGGCTGTCACACATACTCTATATATTCCAGAGTAGATTTGGTTCTGCAAACTGCTTCTCAGGCACCTGGTCCTTCAGGATAAAGGGGCAGGTCCTTCAAAAGACCAAAACAAATAAATGAGCAAAACCAAGATAAGCAAGCAGATCTCTGTAAGGTCTAGGCCAGTCTGGCTTACATAGTGGATTTCTGGCCTGTGACCTTGTCTCAAAAAATTAAGAATAAAACTAAAAACACAAACAAACAAAAATCAGGATGCCACATTTTCTTTACTGTTTTTGTCATGTCTCTTTTTTTTTTCCTGAGGGGAGTACAACTTGAAGTTCCCTGCAGGAGAACAGGAGAGTGGAAAGCAGCAGTGACAAGCCTTTGGCCCCTTTTCAGTGACAAGCCTTTGGCCCCCTTTCAGACACGTATTTGCCTCTGCCTGTTTCTTACCAAGACTGAATAGAAAAGTTTAGTATTCTTCCCACCTTGGCTTAAAGTAAAATGTAAGTGAAAAAAGGCTTCTCTTAGCTAATGGAGGTCAGGTGTCCACAGGAGTGTGACTGGAAACTCTGCATGCTAAATGTTATTGTTGGCAAATGGAACTGCAATGAAGGCAGAAATATTCAAAACACAGAATACGCTTTAAGAAGAAAATGTCTTAAAATTCCCAGGACATTTTAATCTAAAGCATATAAAATCACAGTTTGAACATAATTATTGTAGATTGTAACATGACTTTATAGATTGAAAAGAGTCTTGGAAAGTGGCCTGCTTCAGGCTATGGAGGGAGCTTAGATGCACACATGTGGCTAAGCAGCTGTACTAGGGACTGAAGCTGGGACGTTCTTAACAGAAATGGATACTGTGCACAAGGTTGAGTGCATATTCAAATTTCCTTTGGCAAAACATAGATTGCACATGAATTTTATTATTAAATTAGTTGATTGATTATGTGTATATGTGCCTATGTGGAGGCACATGCATATGCATTTGTATGTGTACTTGTTTAAATATGCATGAAAGGACAAAGCCCTGGGTGTTGTCCTAAGGTGCTGCGCAGCTTGTTTGCTTGAAATAGGGTCTCCCACTGTACTTCCAGCTAACTAAGTGAGCAGTCTATTGAGCCCCATCCATCCATCCATCCATCCATCCATCCATCCATCCATCCATCTATCCATTTAATACCTGTCCATCATCATCTCCCGAGAGCTAGGACTAAGTACCGCCATGTCTAGCTTTTTTTTAACATGGGCTCTGGAGATCAAGTCCAGGGTCAGCTACCACTTTATTGCTAAGCCATCTCCCGGCCTAGATTTTAAATTCTCTTCCATGATTCTTCTATGAAACCCTCCTTTTAAAAAAACAGTAGTTGGCAGGGTCTTATTTAGGATGTCATGCTGATGGCACTTTATTGGTGTAAACTCTTTCGTGTTTCTAGGATCCAAATATCTCATAGCAAACTTTCTGTTTATTTACAGTCTTCACGTCCCCTCTTCAGCAATGATCTCTGGGCCTTCGAGGCAGACGTGTCAGTTGGGACCGGACACCTATGACCTCTTTTTCTCTTCATTTTAATTTGTCATGATTTTTTTAATGATCTCTGTCTGTTGTAATTGTAACAATGAAAGAAAAATATCCCACATATTTAAGAGAGAACAAGGTGGGAGTACATGGGAGGGGCTGGGTGGAGGAAAGGGAAGAGGGGAGTGAAGTAATTATTATTTCAAAAAGATTTAAAAAGGTCAGTAGAGCAACTGTCTCCCTCGCACAAGAGAAAGTGAGACCATGACTCATCCTGGGTCATCCAGAGACCCTTAACAGTTAAAAGTAAAGCTAGACCCAGACTTCTCAGTGAGGGCGTGAGATGCTTTCTGCTTTTTCCAAAACAAAAAAAAAGGGGGGGGGATTTCAACAGGTTTCAGAGTAAAAATGGCCCTGAAAGTATTAATAATCACCTATAAGGAAAACTGCCCTGCTTAACATAAAACTGGCCTGCAACCAGTGTTTCAGATTTCTTCAATACCTCTTTTTTTTCCTTGTCTACTGATAATCAACAATGACATCACAGAAGGAGGCATGGGGGAGGCGTGCCCATGAATTTCCAAGCAAATAGCATGTTCAAGTGATCAGAGGCAACTGTGAATGGAAGCAAAGGCAGCGTAAGTCTTACTCTGCATATCTTTCCTAGGCTGAATCTAAACATCCCATGTGTTTCAAAAGCTTTTCCCTAAATAGCAAAGGCAGAACTTAAGTGAGTTCATCTCTCCTGACATTTGTCCTTTGAAAATCCAGCTGGTACCCCATGGCTGCCAGCTCAGAATCCTGTAAATTTGAACAGCACGGCTCACAGCAGATTCTAGCTTGGTGGAGACAAACAAGATTTCAGTCTCTGCCTTGCTCTGAAAACTTCCTTTCTCTAACAGCAGTCCAGCCCTTGCCAAGAGTGACATAACCTTGAAATTATTTGTTACATTTTCCAGTGAACAAACCCTGCTTGTTAAGGAAATGGGCAGCCTGTATCATTAGCAGGGAGGACAATGGGGAACTCAGAACTCAGCCTTGACTGGTGGGCCCAGAGCAGGATTGGCTCTAGGAAATTTCTCTTGTTTGAGAAAGCCTGTTTTTTTCCCCTGAGTTGCAGGCTAAGCCCACTTCTAGATGTTGTTAGGGAACTTGCTACCTTTTTTAATATCTGAGTGTCCAAGTTCACACCAGGCTGTAAGACACACACACACACACACACACACACACACACACACACTCACTCACTCACTCACTCACACACATACCAATTCCTAATCTTCGTTTAAAACAGGTTGGTTGACAATCAATTAAAATCATGACAGTAACTGGAACTGGTATGACTGGTTGGTGGTCGTGGTGATGTGGTGGTATGTGTGTATGGTTATAAAATAGGCATTGCTGAAGACAATTTTAACATTCTCTAAAGACTGAAGTAGAAAACCAGACTGCAATCTGGCAGTGAATGGATAACATGAAGATATGCCCAGGTAAAGAGTGGGAGCCATACATGATGTAGCTACGGCAATAAGCAACATGTATAAGGGGATGTGACACTTGTTGCCCTCATAATGTGCAGACAGGTGGTGACAGCTGGCAGATTAGTGAATCTAGAAAACCCCATTTGTTTGGAGACAGCCTGACACATGTGCAGCAGGAACCTTCTGCTTTGCCTCTACAATGCTGTTTCCTAAATTAATTTCAACTCTAAAAGACCAACACTTTTATTTTCAACACGTACTTGTTGGAATGTATTTTGAAATGTCTAGGAGCTGTGGTTGTGGTTTTATGGGTGAAATGCTATCTAATGCAACACACAGGATGCTCTGAAGAGGGTCTGCAATACCTAGAAAGCTGAAGACCTTTAATCACCACACACAGGAGACAGTGACACAAGGATCAGATATTTAAAATCATCCTCGATTCCTTCATTGCACAGTGAGGCCCAGAGCAGCCTAGGCTACCTACCTGAGGTATGGTCTAGAAAAAATTAGAACAAAACCAAAAATCCTTCCTGTTTCATTCTTACCTCTGCTCATTTCACTATATCTCTGGTCCCAACAAGGAATTGCATTGATTCGCTTTGTGGTATGTAATTTATTATGTAAGTAAATATGATTTTTTCTTTTTATTGTTTTATGTAAATAATGTCTCATTTCATTACCACAAGCACTTTGAAGTTGCTGGAATTTTTTCTGCACAATGGACAGAGTGCTTCTCTGGTCTTCAAGGCTATATACGTTCCCTGTGTGGAAGGAGTGTTGTCTGTAGTTCCTACAGAAATATACAGCCTAACCAGCACTGTGTGGTAACAAGTGGCCCCTCTATCATGCCTGTGCAAAAATTTTGAAATTTGAAGTCGTGCTTACAGGGTGAATTCTCAGGAACGTAATTACAAGGGCAAACAGGAATTCATTTGTAATTTGGGAAGATGCTAACTTCTCTAGTCGGCTGAAAATGAACATAGCTTCTTTGCTTCAGTCATGGTGACATTCTCTTCTGTCAGGTATTTAGGTCGTGAGCACGCGTACATATAACACTTTACTGTGGTTTCACTTCATGAAGGATTTCTCTTTATCACGGTAACTTAATTTTATGTTGAATTAAACCAAACTGTACATGTTTTGGAATGCTTTGTTTTGTCTTCTCCAACTTGTGGAGAGTTCGTTGCTCTTTCTTTCCTGCCAATCCGTTCACAGGGCTCTCCCCACTTCTGTTTTTAGCAGCTTATCCTTAGATAAGTCGATCCTTTTCTATGCTTTGAGTGTTGTAGTTTTGAAACTGTTTTAGCGGGGCTGGAAAAATGACTTTGTCAGTAAAGTCCCTGCCACTCATACGTGAAGACGTGAGCTTGGACTCCCAGTATTCACATAAAAGCCAGGAGCAGTGTGAATGTGTAATCTGAATCCTGGGAAGACAAAGACAAGTAGAGCTCACTGGCCAACCAGCCTAGCCAACTGGCGAGTGAGAGATCCTGTTAAACCTTGACTATTCTTAGCTATTTCTATTTGAATAATATTGAAAACACTTCATTAAAATTAAATCAGAATCTAGTATAACGATGAGCTTACTATCTGGCCCTTAACTTTCATTACTTAATCATCCTAAACAGTTTGTAATGGCAGCTATAGAAGAACTGGGTCAAAGCCATGCATTTTTAATTGAGTTGTATCGGCACAGCGCCTATCTAAGAGTGGCAATATTAATTTTAAATTTTGTATCAATACACCAAGATTTATAGCAATGAAAACCTTAAGTATGCATCAATATATAAATTCCATACCAATGTAAGAAATTATAACTTCAATTTTGTATTAGTTATAAAGATTTCCATCAATGTAAGGTTGTGGCTCTACAATGCTTTATTGAAGCATAAATTTAGGAATCCATCTAATCTATTTCCCCAATGTCCAAAATTATGACCACTTCCATCCTTCAGAATGACAACCTATCTATAATTTATAAAATTATCATAACCTGATACCTGATACATTGGCATGACGACACTCAACAACTTCTTTCTGCTGGATAGGGGCAATGAAAAAAATTAAAGGGGTAGGGAATGATAGGAAAATTGCTTAGACTTATGAAAGGTAGCTTTAGCGTCTGTTAGCCAGGATGCTTAGGAGGTCAGGACTTGATTGAAGTTCTAACTGGACCTGTCTGAAAGGCTGGATAATCAAGTCCATCAGGAATCAGCAGTTATCCCCGAAGCTTTTCTGGAAGCAATTTTCTGGAAACAGAATCAGGAGGCAGTAGCTAGGACAGCAGGTCATTTCAGTATCTCCACAGATGAATCTTGTCAGAGCTGCATATTCTGTAATGTATGAATCTTAGACCCAAAATTTTAACAGTTAAGATGTTTGTATGGCTTGTGCACAGATCAGTTAAGGATGATTCTTTGCTCCTTGTTTGAGCAGGTGAAAGACAACTGTACTTTTGGTTAATTTGATCATAACCAATTGTAATAAATCTTCATTCATGTCATATGAAGCATGGCTGGATGAATCTTAAGGATTCCATAACCAACAAGATTTATTGTCTAATTTTAGCTGAAGTTTTTTGGTTAAACCAGTCACAGGGCTGTTCCCATGTGGAGGGATCAGCAAATCATGTTGCCTGACTTGTTTGGTTTTTTAAAACTTTTTCTTTTCTGTGTCTAAGATTTTCAGGGGATCTTACCCATCTTATCTGATCCATATCACTCCGGAAGGGGCCCAAAGCCTTTTCTTCTTTCCTATTAATACAAATACAAAACCTCTCTCCCATAATAACATGTGCTTAGTTCAGTAACCTGAAATCATCAAAGGTATAGAGTGATTCAAATTACTAGCCTCCTTTCTCTTCAGGCTTACCCCATTTTGACCTCTTTCCCAGAGGATTTTTAATATCATAACCACCAAACTTATAACCATATGCATTTTCATAATTAAAACAATTCAAAGCAATTGAAGCAATCTAAACAAATATTATTCATTGAGACAGTGCTCTCTCACTATCTCCTGCCTTGTTCTTACACAAGATCAAAGCCTGAGTTTCTACTGTCTGTCTAAGATAAGGTTATTTCCCCATCCCCTGCTCTTGACCTACAATTTGAGATCAAAAGCCTCAGTTTATTTATGTACCCACACATACTTAAATGGTTCTTTCTGTGGAATATATATATATATATATATATCCTTTTCTTTATATGAATTAAATTAATATCCTTTCATATATATCTTCAATTAAATCCCTATTTATTATAAAAGTCTATTTCTAGGCTCTTAGTTTGTCATACCGGGCTAAGCAATCCCAGAATTCACTTGTACACCACACACAAGCAACCTGAATGTTGCCCTGGCATAGACTTTTTCAAATTTCTTTTAAAGCATTTTTCTCATTCATTCTCCCTTCTATTGAGAGTACTATCTCTGTGGATATATATATATCCACATATATATATATATATATATATATATATATATATATATATATCCCCTTTCTCTTTATATAACTTGAATTAACCAGCTGTAGACAAGAACCTTCAGCATTGTACAGGCAGACATCTAGGTTCATTGGTGAATTTCAGAGCTGACTTTACACAAATAGCATTGAAACCAATCCACAGCAGCTTTCTGCTTTGGGAAGCCAATAAGTGACAGCATTCAGATGCTCTGATAATAGTCCAATAGTTTGCTTACTGCACACTAGCCAACAGGAGTTGGCCATCAAGTCTGTCTTAAGCTCTGCATGTCAAGAGTATGTGGAACGCCTCTGTCTTTGACTTAGCTTCGTTGATTGATACTATTCCTGGGTTTTGAATGTACTTCTCAGTTCTTCAAGGCTCTGGCTCTAAAGAGAGAATCGTTGGTAAGTTCCCTCCAAACTCCTTTTGCTTGAATGTTCTCTGCTTACAGGTTCTTTATGACTCTCCCACGGCCAAAGCTCAAAGCTCGAGCCTAGGAGAACTGCAAATTTGGAAAGTACATCTCTGGCTTTGATTGAGTCAGGCTTTTCCTTGTCACTCTCAAAGGTGTCCTCTTCATAATTTCAGTTTTCTGCTTTATAAGAGTGTCTTAGTCAGGGTTTCTATTCCTGCACAAGCATCATGACCAAGAAGCAAGTTGGGGAGGAAAGGGTTTATTCAGCTTACACTTCCACATTGCTGTTCATCACCAAAGGAAGTCAGGACTAGAACTCAAGCAGGGCAGGAAGCAGGAGCTGATGCAGAGGCCATGGAGGGATGTTACTTACTGGCTTGCTCCCCCTGGCTTGCTCAGCTTGCTTTCTTATAGAACCCAAGACTACAAGCCCAGGGACGGCACCACCCACAGTAGGCTGGGCCCTCCCCACTTGATCACTAGTTGAGAAAATGCCTTACAGCTGGGTCTCATGAGGGCATTTCCACAACTGAGGCTCCTTTTCTGTGATAACTCCAGCTTGTGTCAAGTTGACACACAAAACTAGCCAGTACATAGGAATAATGGTTTATGGGAATAGCTGATGGCCACTGATTGGAAGACATAGACTACTTTAAAAAATAATATGAAAAGAAAATGCTTCTCCAGAAAGCAATCCTGTTCTTTATCTAAAGTTGGTCAGAGAAAACGAACCACCCTAGACTCAGAATCCCCTCAAATGAACTCACTCTGTGTCCATAGAACACTCTCATTTTCACCTTACTGTGACCTTTGTGGAACCCCACAAACAAAATTTTCTGTGATGATTTCTTAGTCAATACATGTATCCTATACTTATACTTATCCTTATCAACCTATACTTCTCCTGTTGCTCTGATGGCCAGAATAAACCTTGTCCTCTATTTCTTTTTCAAGTTTGTTGTATGTTGTGTGCTATTTATCCTATACTTCTCAGATCCAAGTTAAGTCAGAGTACTAAGGGCTGTTAATATCCACAGCCTGCTGAAATGCTCATACCCATTGAGACAATAGGGCCACCATGCTGAGGTTCTGAGGGCAGACATTAGCTTTGCATTAATGTTCTAGGGTAATGTCCTGGCCCCCGTCCAGCCTAATATGGACGTTTACACTTAGTTGCCTGCATTATTTTTAAGGATACTATCTTACCTTTATGTCTGCTTAACATTTCTTTTCCTGAGATGCTCAGGATGCTTGCTTGAGGTCATGTTTGATTTGTATTTAGCAACTAACAGTTGCTTGCCTGTTGCACAGAATTTGTAGACCTCTTGTTCCCTAGGGGAAGAAATGTTGTGCTACATCATGAGATGTCTGAGTAGCTCCGGATGTGAGTATCAGAAAAGCCTCATAAAATTCACTTCTTGAATTCAATTCTGTTCCTTTGATTTTGGATAGAATACAGCTGAGTAATTTCTTCCGCTATTGCTGCTATTACATTTAAATACAATAACATTAGCCATTGCAGCCTTATTATTAGTCAAGGCATTGTGAGGCTGAGTCTGGTGCCCTGGGGATATTCTTTCACACTTGTGATTTCACTGTTGGTAACAAAAATTAATATCGGCTTTATCCATGGCACAACATTATGCTCTATGCCCTGCCAGGCATCTATGTTTATTCTTCCCTCAATATACTCACAATAATCTGAAGAAATTAATCACATGATTGACTTATGTTAGAGCTGCAAAATTGGAAGCATGGATAATCCAATAGTTCCTCTTCAGTTACAGCAAAAAAATCCCAATTTTAGCCTAGAAGCATGCAATATCAAAGCAAGCCGAATATGCAAATACATTTTTATTCAAAAAATTATTAAAAGGTAGTATTTTCGTACACTTGTGTATCTTTTAAGAAAATTTACCATCATCGTTACTCCAAATTGCAGTTTATTAGTTAATTTCTGAATTGTCCTGAAGTAATAAGGTGAATGCAAGACAGTTATTTGCTTTTGCCCCTTCTTAAGAATTATCTAAAACATATCTGTTTTGTGTGTGTGTTGTGAATATATGTGTGTATAGATATGAATATGTGTATATAAGAGTGTGCATGTGTGACTGTGACTGTGTGTGTTTTCATGTCATTTATATGCACATGTGTACATATGCATGTTTAAGAAAAGTTCATGAAAGTTGGTTTTCTCTTTCCATCATGTGGTTTCTGACAGCAAACCTCTACTCAGGATTCCAGTCATTGGCTCCAAATCACTTTTAAAGTTTTCTCTTCTAAAAATGATCTAGAATTCAAAACGTTAGATACGAGTTGTATTAATTCACTTATTTCCATGATATTAATCAAACATTTATCATCATGTAGTGTGGTACTAAAAATTTTAAGTACAAGAGCTATGGGAATAACAACAGCAACAGAACCAAACAAGCGAAAATAATAAAAATACAAACCAAAAAACAAAAAACCAGAAACTCCAGTGTTGTCATGAAATTTCTACATTCAAGGAATTAATCTTGTTGTAAGTGCCAAACCCCTTCATCGTTTAAGGATATTTTATTAATTTATCTCATTAGCACACATATAAGATTATACTTCTTGTTACTCCTAAGAAAAGAGAAAATTTTAAATTTAATATTTCTAGAGTGACAGTATGAATATAAAATGTCTCCCACTAGGTTATTATTTTGAAAACTTAGTCCCTAGCTGGTGGTCCTGTTGGGAGGCTGTGAAATTTTGAAATTTTGAGGGCAGGAGACTTGCTAAAGAAAATATGTCATCTGGGGTGGGTTTTAAGCTTCTACAGCATGGACCCATTTTCTGCAGTTTCCTTCCATCCTATGTGCAGATTAGATATAATCTTTCTGCTTCCAGTCAACCAAACCTCATGCGCTGGCCGTGCTTTCACCAATTTGACAGACTGTGTTTCTCTGAAACTCTACATCTAAAGACACTTTTCTTCCCTAATTTGCTTACTGTCAAGAGGTCAAGAGTGTTCTAGAACTGCAACAGAACAGCAACTACTATTAACTCAACTGAGAACATTTCTGTGCTAAGACCCTGACTTTCTTATTTCAGGAAATTCACCAGTAAGGCAATAGGGTACAGGCTGAGTGATAGACAGAGAGGGACTAGGCATGCAAATATGACTGAGGCCCAGCTCAGGGCACACCAGTATCAATGCTGCCTGCCTCATCTGAATCAAAAGCCCTTGGGGTCTTTGTGTCCCAAGGTCTTACAGTCACAGGTCAAGCCACCTCTGGGCATATGACATATGGAGAGGGGTACCTGGGGGAAGGCCCAGAGTCAACAAGGCAGGAGAGGTAAATTCAGGTCACTACCTGGAATGCCACTCATCCAAAAGGACCTGTCATCTGCATGTACATGCATGCTGATGTTCTAAGAACAGCATCTGAACTAGGTGTTTACTTTTCATCAAACTGAATAGGAAGAATATAAATGGAGCTTGATTGAACTTTCTCTAGGCCCTGCTCTATCCTTTGGATATTTAGGGTTTTCACCTCTAGTGCGTTAACTCTACACTAAGTTAAAACAATTAAGTATCCTTCTCATTTTCTTTAAAGTAAGCTGCTGCACCTTAGTCTAAGAATAGCATACTCAGTTCTAAGTACCTACAGAGAAGATACCACAACACACTCCTGACTGGAGAATCCAAAGCAAAGTGCCCTTATCTTTTGAAAATGAAACAAAGGTTCAATTTGCTGTTAACTGGAGTTCACAGAAAAACAGCATTGCTAAAGCTGACAGTGTATTACCGGATTTAGTTGGTTAGAGTGCTTGCCTAATACGTAAGAAAACTTGGGCTCCATTTTTATTGACCACAGAGAGAGGTTGGGTGGGCGGGTAAAGAAAGGAGGCATAGAAAGAAGGAAGAGTGAAAGCTTACTAGGTAAAACACTTGTTGCACAAGCTTAAGGAGTGGAATTCTGATTCTCAGAACCCATCAAATGCTTAACGAGTGTGGTAGACTCCTGTAACATCAGGAGTCATCCAAACATCAGATGACAGAGATGAGGGGTCCCAAACAGGCTTGTAAGTCTAGTCATTGTGTTTCACTAGGAGACTTTCCCTCAATGAATATGGTAGATCAGTGGAGAATGACTCTAACACCAACTTTTGGCTTACACACACACACACACACACACACACACATGTACCTGTGCATGTGTGTGCATACACACACACACACACACACACACACACACACACACACGTTTATAAACCTCTACGGAGGTTGATTGACCAAGTAAAATGTCAATGACTATGGAGAGTTTGAAATGTTGTAGAACCATACATTAAAAGCTATATATATCTTTGGTTGTCTTTAACCCACTCAGTAACCATTCTCTGTTCCAAACTGTGCTGGACTGAACAGCCTGATACTACACACTCAAACTACATAGACATACCCAAAGGCCAAGCTGCTGGAGGCCATTCCTCGACTGAGTTTCCTTTCTCCTAGGTGATTCTAGTTTGGGTCAAGTTGCCAAAACTAAACAGCACACCGGACTAAATTTTATTTTTAATTTCATTCTCTCTTTCTCTGTATTTCTTTTTTTTCCAGCTTAGCAATTCCAAGTTGAAAGAAACCAGGTGTATACGTCTCACCAGCCACTCTGACTGCTCCCTTGGGCTCATCCTTGAATTACTAGGATGAAGCAGAGAGGACAGGATGCCTGATTCCACGTAGGAGGAGCTGTTCTTTGCCTCTGCCTGCCCTCTGCCTTTATTTTGGAAATACTAGCTACCACTTTGAAGAAATCAGAGCATATGCTGCACGATATATTGATAAACATTTTTTAAAGAAATGAATGAAGTTTCATCTTACTGTAGTTTGTTTTGCCGTGGTGGGGATTTTAGTCCTCATACATGTAACAGGCACAATAACCATTCACTCAGATAGAAAGACAATGGAAGCAGACCCTGTGCCTGATTCCCAGACTGCCAGACTTCGACTGTCAGGCTGCTGAAACAACACATTTGGGTATTTTGATTTCCCCAGGAGTCTCATGCTGGGAGGAGGAAAAGGCTGAAGCCTGGTGCCAGCCAGGAGGGAAGCTGTCTCCCACACAAAGAGATTTCACAGAGTTCTGACAACTTGTCAGGCAAACTAGCAGGAGAGACAAGAGCTGAGGCAGTAATGATTGACAGGCCAAGACATTGAGCAGGACTGCTTAGCTATGCATACCCCTTGCCCTCTATTTAGACCCAAATCTCATGTCAGGACCTTGAAGATGGACTTAGGGGTGGGGTCACTAGACCTTGTTTGTTCTTCTTTCAAATGTAGCCACATCGAATAAATTTCATTTTTTGCTTTTCACTATTGACCCTTTTTATTTGGCCTTTTGAGGACAGAAGGCCAAGCCCAGGGTCCAGGCTCTGATAAACCACTCAGGTAACATTTCTGTATCCATGAGTTCTGCCTCAGCACATAGGAAGCAGTTTTAAGTGCAATTTGGTGACACAGTTTTAAGTTGTAGAGGCTACAATTTAGATGCACATTGGATGGTTTTCTGCCATTGGGGTACTTTAATTGACATGAATTCTAGCAAGCATTGAATTCTTAAGTTGGCTTCCCTAGTTTTTCCAAAGAAGTACTAAAGAGTCAGTTTTGAGGGATTTGAGATTTTTGTTTTTGTTCTGGTTAAAGTATCTTGGAGGCTTAAGAGATGGCTCAGTGGTTAGGAGTCCATACTGGCCTTTCAAAGGAGCTGTGCTCCAGTTTCAGTCCCCATGTCAGGCAGCTTGCAAACATCTGCAAGTCCAATTCCAGGTGTCACTGTCTTCTGCCCACTTTTGGCACTTGAACGCACATGCGCGCAAACACACGTGCGCACGCACGCACACGCGCGCACACACACACACACACACACACATACACACACAGACATGTAGGAGTGCATAAAATAATTCTTTTTTAATATATTCTCACTAGTTTACATTTTCCTTATTTTTTCTCTGCCCTAACTCTATATACTGCTATTGCTTTCCGTGCCAGCTTTAATAATCAAAAACAAACAAACAAACAAAATGATAAAGGAAAGAAGGAAAAAGGTGTGGGCACTGAGGGGGAGAAAGGAAACAATGAGGAAACTTAAAGACAATGTCTTTATTGTTGAGGAGGAATATACACTGGATCTCTTATCCACCATGTCATGAATGGGAAATGAGAGACCCTTCCCAGGCTCATGTTGCTAGCCATAGTCTGTCTTTACTACAGCGCTACTGTACCTGAACACAGGAAACTGGAGAATTCTCACAACAGTTGCTTTGCTCACTGCTGTTGGATTGGTGCTGGGCAAGCTCTATCTTGGCAATGCATCATTAGGCAATTATTTTGCTTTCTCTATGGAGAGTTGTGGATACCAGGTTTTAGAGAAGTAACTATAGGTCAAGTAGAAGGCCCAAGGAGTCTCACAAAAGCAAGACTTTAAAGAAGTGGATTATCTGGCACCTTTCTCCCGCCTTAGTTTGAAAACTCCCTTTCTTTACATGAGCTGTAGGTAAGAACAAAACATGTTTAACTAAGTAATACAAATTAAAATTTTCATTCAATACTGACCTTCATATTTTTAGTGATTGACTTTTAGTTGATATTTAATAGTTGCATTCACAGGTAGTCGAGTTTAAAATATTTTCCTGAAGTCTGTTGACCATTCTAACATTCCTGGCAATCTGACACAGCACAAGAAAAGAAAATATTATGTGGCTACACTTCTGTGCTAGTTACTACTATAAACACTCAGTGATATAAATATCATAATTTGGGACATTACACTGAAACAAGAACAAGAGGGTTAACTTGCCTTAAGTAATACTGCTAGTAAATGGTAGAGTCAGAGTCAGAACATCGTCAAGTAGAGACGGGTATCATTCCCCTGTCTACACAGCTATTTCCCAGCACTTGCCTTGCTATTGATATAGACAGGTGCATTCTTCCCTAACACCATCCTTCCCTCATATCCTTTATGTGAGGCCAAGTTTATGGCTTTGGTTTTGAGTCTCTGCAAAGGAAACGTTCAAGAAACATTGGACTTACCTCCTATATGCATGCTACGCCCTGTTTCTTATGATGTAGTGATTAAATTTCCCTAGTTCTCCCAGTGTAAATGCAAGAACATGTTCTAAAACTACCACATACCCATCTACCAACTTAGGTGACCTCATAACATGACAGGGCAAAGACAGAGGTCACCATATTATTAACATACTCTGTCCAGTCTGTAACACTGGACACTGTAACCTTCAACATTGCAGTGCTTTACTCTAAATATCATAGATAGAAACAATGGGTTTGGAACAAAGAGATCTCTCTCTCTCTCTCTCTCTCTCTCTCTCTCTCTCTCTCTCTGTGTGTGTGTGTGTGTGTGTGTGTGTGTGTGTGTGTAGAAGAGAGAGAACAATAAAACAAAACAAACAAAAAAAATACAAAACCTTACATTTTTCAGGATATCCTTAAAAATTACTGTGTACCTTAGGATCCTTTTCCCCTTCACTTCCTAAGTGGTTGGACTACAAAATACATCACTACACCTGGCGTATGCAGTTCTAGGAATGGAATGTAAGGATTCATGCATACCTCACAACCAACTAAGCTGCATCTCCTACATACTGATAAATCTTGAACCTCACAAACTAAATAAATGTAATAGAATTTTCCCCAAATTTATAACCACTCTAAAGTTGTACATTACTGTTAATAAAATGAGGGGCTAAAAAGTTATGCCCCTAATATTGAATAAGAAGCACTGATCAATCGCATCTGCATCCAAAAGAAACGGACTTATAGGCTATGGTCTGGTCTATAGGGTGCTACCCACATGAATAATTTGACTCTTAAGCCCCAAATGAGGGCAATCAGAAGGTTAGAATTTTGAAAGAAGATGAGGCTATGGTGATTTCACTTTCCTGAATGTGATCAATAGTCTAATGAGAAAAATCTGATAGACTTTGTTCACCCATTCTCCATGTGTGGAAAAAGAAAAGGCACTATCCCTCTCCAGACAATCTGCCAGCTTCCTAGCATGCAGAACTTTGAGCACTAAAATTTTCTTGTTTATAAATTATCCAGGCTAAGGAATTTATCACAACAGCCAATATGGTTGAAGACAGAGGTTGGCACACAGGAATAGGACAAGACTGTAACAGATACAGACTGAGTTACAAGTGGAAGCTGGAAAAGGTGACAGATACAAGCTGGAAAGAGCATGATTTGCCAGGATCAGAGCCTCGAGGGTAAGTCTGAAAAAAAAACCGTTATGATGAAAAGAGATCCAACGAGAACTCCTTGGCCTAGAGTTTATAGTGACCTAGGTGAGGGACTTTTCTAGAATTACAGATAGAAAAATCATGCTGGTGGGTTATCAGCAGGAGCTGAAAACCTATCTTACAAATGGACACACCAAGGTTGATATTTGTGACAGGGCTGCTAAGAACTGACTGAAATAAGTTCACCACCTGATGCTTTGTGGAAAGTCAGGATATAAGTAAAGAAATTGGGTATTTGGTGAGAGAAGCAACTAGATGAAATGTAAGACGTGGGAAACAGCTGCTTCTTGCAAAATCTCAGAATAAAGAAATGATGTATATATAGAATGTATGATCAAAACAAAGGTGGGTGAGATGGCTCATCAGATAAGGACATTTGCAACCAAGCTTGAAAACCTGAGATTGATGCCAAGGACCCACATGGTAGAAAGAAAGAATTGATTCTAACCAATTATCCTCTGACTCCTATATATGCATTTGCTGAAAGCATTCCTGGGGAGATATGAATAAACATCCACTAATCCCAGATAAGTAACTGATGTGAGACTACAGTAAGAATATCAACAAAGTCCAACTTGGTGAATTAATGATGTTTTTATTGGGGTTACTAGCAGAACTGTGGGTGGCACATTGCTTAGAAGAGCAAGAATTACTCAAAGCAGCTATGTCACTAAAAACTTAGCCCAGCACAAGTATGGGCTCATAGAAACCAGAAACAGCTTACAGTGGTTCCCTAAATAGCATGCAGGAGGTTACAAAGGTCCGAGTTTTTTCCCCCCAGGTTATACAGTTAGCACAACAGTTCAGAGTGTACCTTAAAAATAATCCAGTTTCTCTCAGCTTCTCCCAATCAGCTCAGCTTCTCTGTCTCTTACATGTACCTTGGCTGGTCTCTGATAATCAACCAAAATAATTGCCTGTATAACTTCAGGAAATGGGGGAATCTTGTGCATTATGTCTGTTTCAGAGATTTCTTGAGTTATTCATTTCTTGAGTCTTCATGAGTCTATTAGGATATCCTGAGGATTAACAAGTATCTTTTAGGATATCTTGCCTCTTAAAAAAAGATAGGGGCTTCAACTTGAGCCTTTGGAGGAAGTCGCTAGAAAACATAACAGACATATACTAACTAAATGTAAAATATGTTTTAAAGGGAAGCAGACCATAAAGATTTAGTAAGTCCTAGATGTGATAGGCAGTAAGAAGACATATTCAAGAGAACACACTAAGGGCATATACAAATGAACATTTGTTGGGGTTGTCATGGGAAAGCAAAAAATTGATGTTTATCTCAACAAGGGAAAATGAGCCCACCTGGCATTTTTGACAATCTTTGGGGTGTATCCCAAGGCTACTGATTACAGACTCCCAAATGCCACAGCTTCATGATTCTAATATCCGCACTGAAATACAGTGAAGTATACTTCTTGGCCATTGGGGTGGTCTGAACAAAAATGGCCTCTATTGGTTCAGGGAGTGGGATTATTGGAGTGTCCTCGTTAGAGGAAGCATGTCAGTTGGGTGTGGTCTTTGATGTTTCAAAAGCGTAAGTGGCTTACTATCTCTTCCTGTTGCCTATGGATCCAGATGTAGAACTCTCAGCACTATGTCTGCCTGCTTATTACCATGCTTTCGGCCCTGATGATAATGAACTAAACTGCTGAACTGTAAGCCGGTCCCAGTTAAATGTTTTCCTTTTTAAGAGTTGCTCTTTCAGTTTGTTTATATAATGGATCACGTTGATGGTTTTCCGTATATTAAACCATCCCTGCATGCCTGGGATGAAGCCTACTTGATCATGGTGGATGATTGTTTTGATGTGCTCTTGGATTCGGTTTGCCAGAATTTTGTTGAGTATTTTTGCGTCAATGTTCATAAGGGAAATTGGTCTGAAGTTCTCTTTCTTTGTTGGGTCTTTGTGTGGTTTAGGTATAAGAGTAATTGTGGCTTCATAGAAGGAAATCGGTAGTGCTCCATCTGTTTCAATTTTGTGGAATAGTTTGGATAATATTGGTATGAGGTCTTCTATGAAGGACTGATAGAATTCTGCACTAAACCCGTCTGGACCTGGGCTCTTTTTGGTTGGGAGACCTTTAATGACTGCTTCTATTTCCTTAGGAGTTATGGGGTTGTTTAACTGGTTTATCTGTTCTTGATTTAACTTCGGTACCTGGTATCTGTCTAGGAAATTGTCCATTTCCTGTAGATTTTCAAGTTTTGTTGAATATAGGCTTTTATAGTAAGATCTAATGATTTTTTGAATTTCCTCTGAATCTGTAGTTATGTCTCCCTTTTCATTTCTGATTTTGTTAATTTGGACACACTCTCTGTGTCCTCTCGTTAGTCTGGCTAGGGGTTTATCTATCTTGTTGATTTTCTCAAAGAACCAACTTTTGGTTCTGTTGATTCTTCTATGGTCCTTTTTGTTTCTACTTGGTTGATTTCAGCTCTGAGTTTGATTATTTCCCTGCCTTCTACTCCTCCTGGGTGTATTTGCTTCTTTTGTTCTAGAGCTTTTAGGTGTGCTGTCAAAGCTGCTGACATATGCTCTTTCCTGTTTCTTTCTGCAGGCACTCAGCGCTATGAGTTTTCCTCTTAGCACAGCTTTCATTGTGTCCCATAAGTTTGGGTATGTTGTTTCATTTTCATTAAATTTAAAAAGTTTTAATTTCTTTCTTTATTTCTTCCTTGACCAGGTTATCATTGAGTAGAGCATTGTTCCAGTTTTCCGTATATGTAGGGCATTCTTCCTTATTGTTATTGAAGACCAGCTTTAGGGGTCAGGTGGTCGATAGCACGATGGGATTATTTCTATCTTTCTGTATCTGTTGATCATTTCATTAGATGTTGAGAAAGCATTTGACAAAATTCAACACCCCTTCATGATAAAAGTCCTGGAAAGAATAGGAATACAAGGCCCATACCTAAACATAGTAAAAGCCATATACAGCAAACCAGTTGCTAACATTAAACTAAATGGAGAGAAACTTGAAGCAATCCCACTAAAATCAGGGACTAGACAAGGCTGCCCACTCTCTCCCTACTTATTCAATATAGTTCTTGAAGTTCTAGCCAGAGCAATCAGACAACAAAAGGAGATCAAGGGGATACAGATCGGAAAAGAAGAAGTCAAAATATCACTATTTGCAGATGATATGATAGTATATTTAAGTGATGCCAAAAGTTCCACCAGAGAACTACTAAAGCTGATAAACAACTTCAGTAAAGTGGCTGGGTATAAAATTAACTCAAATAAATCAGTAGCCTTCCTCTACACAAAAGAGAAACAAGCCGAGAAAGAAATTAGGGAAACAACACCCTTCATAATAGACCCAAATAATATAAAATACCTCGGTGTGACTTTAACCAAGCAAGTAAAAGATCTGTACAATAAGAACTTCAAGACACTGAAGAAAGAAATTGAAGAAGACCTCAGAAGGTGGAAAGATCTCCCCATGCTCATGGATTGGCAGGATTAATATAGTAAAAATGGCCATTTTTACCAAAAAGCGATCTACAGATTCAATGCAATCCCCATCAAAATACCAATCCAATTCTTCAAAAAGAGTTAGACAGAACAATTTGCAAATTCATCTGGAATAACAAAAACCCAGGATAGCTAAAACTATCCTCAACAATAAAAAAAAAGGACTTCAGGGGGAATCACTATCCCTGAACTCAAGCAGTATTACAGAGCAATAGTGATAAAAACTGCATGGTATTGGTACAGAGACAGACAGATAGACCAATGGAACAGAATTGAAGACCCAGAAATGAATCCACACACCTATGGTCACTTGATTTTTGACAAAGGAGCCAAATCCATCCAATGGAAAAAAGATAGCATTTTCAGCAAATGGTGCTGGTTCAACTGGAGGTCAACATGTAGAAGAATGCAGATCGATCCATGCTTATCACCCTGTACAAAGCTTAAGTCCAAGTGGATCAAGGACCTCCACATCAAACCAGACACACTCAAACTAATAGAAGAAAAACTAGGGAAGCATCTGGAACACATGGGCACTGGAAAACATTTCCTGAACAAAACACCAATGGCTTATGCTCTAAGATCAAGAATCGACAAATGGGATCTCATAAAACTACAAAGCTTCTGTAAGCAAAGGACACTGTGGTTAGGACTAAACAGCAACCAACAGATTGGGAAAAGATCTTTACCAATCCTACAACAGATAGAGGCTTATATCCAAAATATACAAAGAACTGAAGAAGTTAGACAGCAAGGAGACAAATAACCTATTAAAAATGGGGTTCAGAGCTAAACAGAGAATTCACAGCTGAGGAATGCCGAATGGAGAAAACACCTAAAGAAATGTTCAACATCGTTAGTCATAAAGGAAATGCAAATCAAAACAACCCTGAGATTTCACCTCACCAGTGAGAATGGCTAAGATCAAAAACTCAGGTGACAGCAAATGCTGGCGAGGATGTGGAGAAAGGGAACACTCCTCCATTGTTGGTGGGGTTGCAGACTGCTACAACCATTCTGGAAATCAGTCTGGAGGTTCCTCAGAAAATTGGACATTGAACTGCCTGAGGATCCAGCTATACCTCTCCTGGGCATATACTCAAAAGATGCCCCAACATATAAAAAAGACACGTGCTCCACTATGTTCATCGGCCTTATTTATAATAGCCAGAAGCTGGAAAGAACCCAGATGCCCTTCAACAGAGGAATGGATACAGAAAATGTGGTACATCTACACAATGGAATATTACTCAGCTATCAAAAAACAATGACTTTATGAAATTAAAGGCAAATGGTTGTAACTGGAAAATATCATCCGGAGTGAGCTAACCCAATCACAGAAAGACATACATGGTATGTACTCATTGATAAGTGGCTATTAGCCCAAATGCTTGAGTTACCCTAGATGCCTAGAACAAATGAAACTCAAGACGGATGATCAAAATGTGAGTGCAGATCGCTCATGAGAGACACAGCCAGAATACAGCAAATACAGAGGCGTATGCCAGCAGGAAACCACTGAACTGAGAACGGGACCCCTGTGGAAGGAATCAGAGAAAGAACTGGAAGAGCTTGAAGGAGCTCGTGACCCCATATGTACAGCAATGCCAACCAACCAGAGCTTCCAGGGACTAAGCCACTACCCAAAGACTATACATGGACTGACCTGGACTCTGACCTCATGGGTTGCAATGAATATCCTAGTAAGAGCACCAGTGGAAGGGGAAGCCCTGGGTCCTGCTAGACTGAACCCCTAGTGAACTAGACTGTTGGGGAGAGGGGCAGCAAGGGGAGAGGGGTTGGGGGAACACCCATAAGGAAGGGGGGGAGGGGGAGGGATGTTTGAAACCGGCAGGAAAGAATAACATTCAAAATGTATATAAGAAATACTCAAGTTAATAATAAAAAAAAAAAAAAAAAAAAAAAAGTTGCTGTGGTCACCATGCATCTTCACAGAAATAGAAACTGTAACTATAACAGCCACACCCTAGTCATGGTCAAGCAGACCAGGTGTTACCCAGGCTCATGCACCAGAGGATTCAGGCATCAAACATTGGCTGAGTCCTGCCATATGATGTTAACTATGAAAATACACAGCATGAGATGTGGCAGGAAGCCTCTCCCAAGGAGGTCCTGTAGCCAGGCAAGAACTGCTACTGCACAGCGCTACAGGAACAAAGCCTGCTGATCTCCAGAGAGCCTTATGAAAGCATCTCCCATGATGGCAGATAGATGACCATACTCATGATCCCAGGAGGGGGCTAACAGGCAGTTAAGAGAGTGCACACCAGGCTGAAACCTGTGAGAGTTACCTGGCAGAGTTGACAGACAAAGCCACCATGCTGCACAGGGCCACCTGGAGCTTTGAGAGTGCATCTGCTGACACAGTGTTTCTCAAAGTGGAACATGGTGTCAAGGATTTCATTTAATTTAACATGACCTGAATACATAACTTAGTTGATAGACTGTTTGCTAGCACACTTACACCCTGGGGTTGGTTGTAAGCATTGGATTAATGGACATGGTTATATACCTGAGATTCTAGCACTGAAGAATATCAGAAATTCAACATCATCTTTGGCTTAGTATGTTGGAAGCCTATTGAATTACATACAATTGTTGACTGTCTCAGAAAATACAAAATAAATAAATAAAAAGATTTATTATCATTTTCTTTGTTGAAGTCCCTGCTTGCTTTTTGCTTTTGTTCCAGATGATGATATATACCTGGTGTTTGCTCCCCAAGCAATAAGGAATAAGTGATTTGCTTGATTTCACAGGCCCAAAACTAGAGATCCATTTCTCTCAGGTTAAATGATATCTTGCAGCTGAGTTAGGCCGTGTTCAGATGAGACTGGTGTGATGTCAAAAATTCAGACGCTTGTGAATGGAGTGGAAGGAGCATAGAATCCACAGTGGAATCCGGCAATCTGATGGTCAGTGTATGTCTCGTGTACTTTTATACATTCTTCTTGTCTCGTGCAGACCAGCTGACCTAGAGCTGATTATAAAGTCAAGGATGATTTTGAATGAGCTCCACCGCCAAAGCCCTAGGATTACAGGCATGTACTGAGGTACGGGGATCAACCAGGAATTCCAGGCCTCTGCATACTAGGCAAGGACTCAACTAACTGAGTTACAGCCCTGACCTTATTTGAGTGAATCTACCTTATTTGAGTGACATTATCAGCAGGGGGGACTCTTAGGAGGTGATTAAGCCATAATGTCTAGGTTTGTCGAATAGGATTACCATTCCCAACCTAATAAAGGGAGCCTCATGCAGTGCAAACTTTTGTTCTGAGATTAGAGAGAGAAGCAGCTATACACCAGGAAGAAGACCCCCGGCAGACAGTAATCTTGTGGCACCTTGATTCTAGAAAGGCTTGACTTCAAGCTACAGCACCCAATTCATGCTTTATATAAATCACTCAGAGTGAGTTATTTGTTATGAAAGCAAAGGCAGACTCGGATGCACTCAGTGCTAAAGAAAATAAGAACTGGGGATGAACACACGGGCTTTCAGAGGGCAGTGAATTGTCTGAAGTAGACAATGAAACATCTTCTTGCCTAGATTTTGCAAGGTCCTAACTGTCTAGAAATGTGTAACTTGTATTTTTTTCTCTTACGTTTTAAATATTTACTTTCTTATTTATTTTGTGTCCTCATTCTGGCATCGTAGTTTGGTTTGGTGTAAGTGCATTTAATTTAAGAAGATAAGATATAGCTTAGGGCCTTGCGTATGTTCAGCAAACACTGTAGACCGGAGCCTCCTTCACAGTCTGGTTTCCATTCTTACAAATACAGAGTAGCTTCAAGTGGAAATTCTTGTGTATAAGTGTACCACAGTGTAGAGTAACAAGAAAGTAACTTTAGGGTCCAGGGGAAGCATTCAAGTCTCCCTGAGCAAACAGCATGCTGCCGTTTGGGGTTTAGAACATTCACCCTCAAAATTATAAGAAATGGATTCTTGTTCTTTAGTAGTTACTTGGTCTTGGTTGTTTGTTATAGCATCAAAAAGTATACAAAGATGAATATAGAATTTATCCCTATTAATGTGTTCTACCTTGCCCAATTTTCTCTAGATGACTTCAGAGCTAGCTACAAGCATCTCTTCACCAACTCTCTTCACCCTTTCCACTGTTAGCTTTGTTTACTGAGGAACTTTACCAACTTACCGATAACTGGTTATTCTTATCAACAAATCTTTGGAATTATTTCCACTGTCCTTTTCAGAATACTCTAAATTTTCTTTAGTAAATTCATTTGTAACTAGAAAACTTTTACCAATAAAATACATTTTTTTAAAGTTCTAAACATATGTCAGTTTTGTGAGATCCAAAGGAAACTCCATTTCCCCAAATTCCAAAAGGCAGGAGGGCCAAATGGTTGGCCCTAGTGCCTATAATCATACCAAGATACATGCTGGCCTCCAGGCTCTCTGCATATCACAAATACCTGATACTTATTTCAAAGTCTAGTCTTCCTTCCTTACCTAAACTCTTTCCAGCTCAACAGCTTTTCTCCCACCAGCTACTTATTTTCCTTATAATCCTGTTATTTTACTATGTTTGCTTGGTCTTTCTCTGTCCTCATCTTATCCCTCTCTGTCTCTCCCCCTCCACATTCTCTAATCGTCCTCTCTTTATTTCCTCTCCATCTCCCCCCGTTCTGCTTCTTTTATGCCTATGTCTAGTCTGCTGGCCATTTTCAGTCTACTTTCTTTTTCTGCTTTGGACTTTTCTAGGTGGCTCTGGTTATCTCTCATATCTACAATAAAAATCTTGGTCACAACCGTACCATAGAATGGTCATGTTGTCAATATATGCAAATATATTACGGCAAAAGTATATTGACCTGTTACCTTTAAATGCTTTTAGTGATGGAAGTCATACATACATACATACATACACAGATGACAGATGACAGATGGGTAAATAGATGGATAGTTGATACATGGATAAATACATAAGTAATAAATAAATAAAAGAAAGATAGATGACACATGTGGATTAAAAAAGATTAATGAATAGGTGACAAGGGGATAGATGATAGACTGGTAGTAGATAGATTGAGAGATAATCAATAGTACATGAATAGATATGATACATGGATGATAAATAGGAAGATTTATAATATAGAAATTTATGCTGTAATCATGTTGTTAACATGCTGTACATACATAAATCATATAGTATTCACACACACACACACACACATATAATATTTCATGTCACAGCCAGCCTGGATGATGTTTGAATGTGTAAACCTGAGCCTATCAATTTTTGTTTAAAACCTGCCATTGTTGTGTTTATAAAAAGATAAGGAAAGAAGGAATACGTTTAATAGATGTGTGGTAAGTTATGGGTTAAAGGGGTGCCTTGAGGGCCCATGCTAAGGCATCCCTTTCCACTGGGACCAACCACACAATGGTGTAGTATAGCATAGAGTTTATTGCAGGTGTGGGGTGGAGAGTTGAGAGGGTGGTAGAGTTAGAGAAAGTTAAAGAAAGAGAGAGAGTAGAGGAAATCCCAACCTTAAAACTGTATTAAGGGCTGGGATTTAGCTCAGTGGTGCAGAGCGCTTACCTAGGAGCTAAGGCCCTGGGTTCGGTCCCCAGCTCCGAAAAAAGAACCAAAAAAAAAAAAAAAAAAAAAAAAAAAAAAACTGTATTGCTCTGAGGCTAGGGAGATGGCTCAATGTTTAAGAGTACTGGCTGCTCTTCCAGAAGACTTGGGTTCAGTTCCCGGCACCCACGTGACAGCTTATAGTTGTCTATGAGTCCCATTCCAGGGGATGTGACACCTTCACACTGATATGCATGTAGTCAAATCACCAATGTACATAAAATAAAATAAGATTGTCTCTGCCCCATCAGCACCCAGATATATTCCATTTATGTAAACAATATTAAAAATAATCTTCTTGGGGAGAGATATGGCTTAGTTGGTAGATTTGCCACTTACACATGAAAGCCTTGGGTTCCTGTGGTAGTACACGCTCTTAATCTCAGCACTCTGGAGGTGGAGGAACGATTCGAGGTAATCTTTAGCTACACAATGAATTCCAAACCAGCTTGGCATACATGAGATCCTGTCTCAAATAAACAAATAATAACTTTCTTACTGCTAATGTTTACAGATTAGAAACTTTCATGTTGAAATATGTAATATTTTTATAGTTTCTTCCATGACTCTCATACACACACACACACCACCACCACCACCACCACCACCACCACCATCATCATCATCATCATCATCATCATCATCATCATCATTTCTTTGTGATAAAAGAGTTAAATTTTCTCTGGGCTTTGTAAAGCCACTGTTCTCTTAGGAAACACCCTTCTGTTATGGTTCTGTTTGCCCAGAGACAATTGTATTTTTCCGTTTGCTGATCTTTTCTTTATCATCCTGATCATTCTACCAGATTCTACACTTGATAGCTGAAATTGTCTGGATACTGTCATTTAAAGAAAAGTTCAACAAATCCTGGGTGAAGGCAGAAGTCAGAAAGAGAGAGTGCTGCATTGGGAAGATACTCTGGAACCATGGTGTCCTGGATATGGAGGAAGATCGTTTAGAACAAGTTAACCATCCCTACACAACTCAGAGAGTTGCCCTCTTTGGGGATCAGTGTGGCCCAGAATGGGAGACTGACAGGTACCAGTCAGGACAGACCAAAGCTGGCCTGCAAGGACTCTAGGAAGAGGCAGGATCCCTAGGGCCGGCAGAAACTCAAGGTCAGAGGGGTTGTGGTTTGCAAAGTCAAAGTAATGACACCAAAATGTTTCTGCTTGAGGAAAATTAACCTGTGGATATGAGAAGAACCAGAATAATTAAATATCTCTTCTTTTCACCTTGCTTTCCAGGTGACAAGGGTCACAATTCTAGAATCATTTTCTCTCCAATAAGAATACATATGAGATCCAAGTGGCAGCTCTCAAATCGATGCCCAGATTCCCATAGACAATATTAGTGATTATTTGCAACTATCACTTGTGGAAAAGATGTTTGTCAAAAATTATAAATACTTAAATTGACTCAGAGACACCTGACCTCAAAAAGAAATACAGATGAATTTCCTGTAATTGTTAATTTTTCTTCCTGGGACAGAGAGATGCGCCTTACTATTTTGGCTTGAATCTATGTTCAAAGAAGCAGCACCTCACAGTGGTTCATAACCAAGTTTTCCAGGAGTCAGAGCAAAGAGATGCCAACAATGATAAGGTTGAAGCTGGACATATTAGCAATATCTGCTATGGAGAGGTATATGGAACACATTTTAGGATAGGAAATAAAACTAATGAAAAAGACTATTCATGTGAACAAATTAAGTAAATAGGTTAAATTTCTTTTTCTATAATAAAGTTTTCCAAACATGAACATGTATAATTATACACAGACATGTGATTTGTTTCTAATGTATTCATACACATGCAGGTCCATGTGGTTGGGATCTAGGAGAGAAACAGATACAGTAAGTGGCAGGTTGGTAGCAAAGAGAGAAGAGGAGCAGTCGCCATTAGAGTCTCTCATCCCCGATACTGTAGGGACAGATACATGAATGAAATGATGTACAAGAAAGAAAGAAGCCAGGCAGTGGTTGCCCATACTTTTAATCACAGCACTCGGAGACAGAAGCAGGTGGGTCACTGACTTCCGGGCCAGCCTGGTATACAGAGTGAGTTCCAGGACTGCCAGGACTATACAGAGAAATCATGTTTTGAAGAATTAGAACTAAAGCCAAAAGGAAGAGGGAGAGAAGGAGGAAGAGCAGTAGGAAAAGAAGCAGGAAGAGAAGGAGGCGGAAGAAGGTTTCATATTAGCTCAATGTAGATGTAACATAGTCATTATATCCTACTTTAAAGAATAGGACAAAATCTGATCATATGCACAACTTCAACTCCTCCTGCCCTCTCCACTCCTCCTTTCTCCCCTCTCCTCTCTTTCTCTGTAGCCCAGGGTAACATAGAATTTGTAATATCTACTCAGCCTCCCACTGCTAGAGTTCTAGATATGCATCATCACACACATACTCTCAAAAATTTCGATTATTTTGACTAAGCTATTTTTACAAGTTTTAAGGGCATTTTTACTATGCTCATTACACCTAGAAAATCTGAGATTTCAGTAGCTGTTTGGTCCACAAAGCTAGATACTTTGGCAATCACGACCTGGCACTGAAGATCTTTTCCTTAAGATTGCTTTGAGTATTTTTTATGGCTCACGACAATTTTTAAGGTTGTTTTTTTATTTCCAAGAAAATGTCATTGAGATTTTGATAGAGATTCCATTGACACTGTTGTGATATATTAGTACAAACAGTTTAACAATATAAGTCCTTCCAAAGATATCTGCTCCAATCCATGCATACTTTCTGCTCATGTGTGCCTTCTTTCATTTCTTTTTCCAGTGTTTGATAATTATAATGCCAAGTATTTTTAACCTGATTCTGCATGGGGTTGAGTTCATAATTTCTTTTTCTAATGAAAGTATTATAATAAAGGAATACTACCTAACTTTGTATGCTGATTTTTTAAGTCTTTCAACTTTACTGAGTTTATTATATTTTAATAGATTTTGAGTATCTGGCCTTTGGTATTTTCTATATTTAAGACTGTATTATTAGTGAGCAGAAACATGGCACTTCTTCCTCTCCTGTTTGAATATCATTTACTTCCTTTCCTTGTCTAATTGCTTGGGGAAGAATTTCCAATATTCCGTTAGGTGTTATAAGAGCTGTTTCTTCTTCTTCTTCTTCTTCTTCTTCTTCTTCTTCTTCTTCTTCTTCTTCTTCTTCTTCTTCTTCTTCTTCTTCTTCTTCTTCTTCTTCTTCTTCTTCTTCTTCTCCTCCTCCTCCTTCTTCTCCTCCTCCTCCTCCTCCTCCTTCTTCTTCCTCTTCCTCCTCCTCTTCCTCCTCCTCTTCCTTCTTCTTCTCTTTCTCCTCCTTCTCCCCTCCCTCCTCTTCTTCCCCTCCCTCCTCTTCCTCCCCCTGTCCTCTCTTCTTTTTATTCCTGCTTTGTTTTTAATTATTTTACAGGCTGATCATTTATTTTCATTTCATTGGGTTAGGTTTATTAGTTTCTTTTGATGGAGTCATATTTGCCCAGCCTTGTTACTTGTGTAGCTTTGCATTTAGGGGGCTGTCTATAAAGTATGGTTATTCATACAGTTCTCTTGCTTGGCCGTCGGCATGTGGGATTTACTCTTGGAGTCACAATGGATTTGAGCTGAATTCAAGTAAGGTAAGAGGCATTGAGTCCACAGAAGTTGCAGTTAACAGGCCTTATCAAGAAGTTCTGTTAGAGGTTTTGTTGTAAAACTTTGGTGAATCATGGCTTTCCCTAGAAATTGATTTGCTCTGGTATGAGGGCAGTTTCAAGACCTACAGATAGTGCGCCTGTTATGAGTGTACTTATGAATGTGGCTTCAAGTCAGTCTCTGGCTGGATCCTTGAGCTGTTCAGACTCCTTAAACCATGGCTGATGTAGGCTGGAGGTAAGACAAAGGTCATTTTAGAATTGACCACAAATGAGACTGAGGTCTTCTGCCTGTCCCAAAATCATGGGGAGGCAGCTTTCTGGTGAGGTCCTCTGTGGGCAAGTTTCATTATAGAATGTAGTAGAGAGATATTGGAGGTGATTTATCAGCGTGTTTCAAAGTCCCTGAAGGAACCATGTTCAACTTATTAGCCTGCATTATAAAATGTGTCTCCCAAAGGGAGGCAGAACTATTATATGTTCACAGAAAAAAAGTTTAGGGCTAAAATTTAAGATCATTTGAAAATCCTCCAGAAGACAGAGTGTTTGGAAAGCCTGTTTTGAAGAGTCAAATTGATATTGAGACCCTATGTAACACTAAAACTGAGCTGAGGGCTAAATACTAGGGTTATTATGTACACTTG
The DNA here is from genome assembly GCF_011064425.1 of Rattus rattus. Taxonomy (NCBI): domain Eukaryota; kingdom Metazoa; phylum Chordata; class Mammalia; order Rodentia; family Muridae; genus Rattus; species Rattus rattus. The sequence continues at coordinate 27,060,947 of NC_046167.1, read as the reverse complement.
GGACACAGTGTATCTCTCAGTAGGAATCAGTCATGAGCACAAAATGCTCCTTTTTCGTCATTCCAGATCCACAGAGCCACTAAGAGCCCTACTAGGATTGATTTCCACCAACAGCATGCTTCTACTGGAGTAGCCTGTACACACCAGCATTTCCTCATCTTCAGGACAAAGCAGGCTTCTGTTTTCTTTTTATTAGTATTTTATACTTATTTATTTTCTTGAGACTGAGTCCAAGTATCTGAGATTGTTCTAGAACTTGTTATGTAGCTAATGGCAAACATGAACTGTGGATCTTTCTGTCTTTACTTTTGGAGTTCTGGGATTTCTATGTAGACACTATACCTAATTTGTTTGTACTGGAGACAGAATCCAGGGCTTTGGGTGTATTAGGTAAACTCTGTGGTAATTGAGTACAGCCCCAGCTTTGTCTTTCACTTTTAATCCTCTACTTCAGGGAAAGTGGTCTCCTTTCCCAAGGGAGACATTGTATTGAGTGTCTCCCTAGGTGGCTTTGTCTCCTGGGCAAGTTGAGACTTTACACTATGGCACCTCTGTCACTTACCCATTTAGTCTGGCCACCATCCTTTGTTTTCAACTTCAGGAATTACTTATGGAAGCCAATCTTGGGCTTGAAGATCAGAAGTCTAAATCCACTGTGATTCTGTGAGCCCTTGCATGCTCTGATGGATTCTCTGTTCCTTAGAGGTGACTGCAGACAGGGCTCTGCCCTCCTGAATAGAATAACTGTTCATGTAAAGGAGGCCAAAGGAGCTTACTTGTTTGTCCTTCAAGGTGACAGCTTCAAAATATCAAATCTGCTGGGTTATTGAATCTGGATTCTAGGTGAATGAGCAATAATTTTCTGTCTGTTATAAATGGCAGCTGTATAATAAATAGTCCAAAAAGACTGAGACAGAACTCAGCTCTGAGTGGTCCTGAGTTAAGCCATGGTGCTGCTATAGTAATACCTACAGACACAGGGCCAGGGAGATGGCTCTGTCAGTCAAGTGGTTGCCATGTAAGCATGAGAAGTCTCCAAAAGCCAGGTGAAAAGATGGCTGTGGTAGTGTTATCTTGTAGCTCTATGTGTAGGGAAGTGGAAACACGCATATCCCTGGGCTCACTGGCCAACCAGAGTTTTAGTCCAAATGATAGACTGTATGATAAAGGGGGAGGGGGCATGAATGACACCTGAAAAACAGCATCTGAACTTTTCTGTGGCTTGCACCTGTACATGTACACACACACACACACACACACACACACACACACAGAGAGAGAGAGAGAGAGAGAGAGAGAGAGAGAGAGAGAGAGAGAGAGAGAGAAATGTATTTTGGAACTGAGTCAAGTCTGGTAGATTGATAGGTATATACTAGGAAAACTTAACACTGCTGTGAACAATTCTTCGGTGTGATTCTGGTAGAGGTGCCAAAGGACAGCTGTGAGGAAGCTTCAGCATTTTTAGACATTGCCTGAGTAATCCTTGTGACAGTATGTGCAGAACTACAAATGATGACAGCCTTCTGACAAGTTCTAAAGATCGCTCCCTTTCCACTACTGATCTTTGATCTTTGAATTCTTTTGGGTGATCTCAAAGAGAAGGAAGAATCCATCATTGCAAAGAGGGAGGAAGTTGGTGTGGAATGTCATTGTGTCAATGGGTTTTGGATAGCAACATTACTGAATAAAGTACGTGTTTAGGGGCAGAAGAATCTAAGTGAAGTGTTGAGAGTGGAGCATGACTTTCATTATCTGGTCAATACAAGCTTTAGGAAAAGAGAAAGTTCCAAAGGGAATTTCTGCCCCAAACAGAAGCAGAACTAGTGTTTGGACATTTCTCACCTATTTACATTGTGACAACTGAAAAAAAAAATATTTTCTGGAGATACAGCCAAGGGTGAGGCTATGTATCAGAGCTGAGTCAGATAAATGTGGGTGGGCAGAAGTCATGCACTTCCATAAGACCATGAAAGAAGAACTCTGAAGGCACATCAAAATCACTGCATCTGTATTACCTGGCGCCAGTCCACAAGGCTGCATTTCTCGGGGCATGGTGACCTTAAAGCTCCCTGCATTACCTGTTGGAACTCCAGTGGAGGCACGTGTGGAGCTCAAAGGAGGTACCAAGTGTTGGTATCTTATACCTGGGATCTCCACTACAGTGCAGGGAGCACAAGCTGTTCAACTTAGAGTTTAAAAGGTACCTCTCAAGTCCTCAAGGACTCAGCAAGACGAAGCCACCACAGAGATACCTTGAGGAACACCCAACATATGTACACCCGGTGTACGTACAGAGGGTGTGAATTAGGAAATGGCACAGTAGGACGCTATTGTTTGGATGTGAGTGAATTTCTAAAGTTTATATGGAGAAATCCTCATGCCTGAGGCTTCATTTTACATAGGCCCTGGAAAGTGCATAGGAAGGTATTAATCTTACTGCTGTGACAAAGTCACCTTAAGTAGGGGCTGGAGAGATGGCTTACCTTAAAAGAGCACTCCTTTCCCCCCCCCCCAGAGGACCCAAGTTCAGTTCTCAGCACCTACATGTTGGCTCAGAACCATCTTCAACTCTCGTTCCAGGAGATCCAATATATTCTGAATTCCACAGGCACCAGGCACTCATTAGATGTACAAACATACATGTAAAAAAATACTTATAAACATTAAAGAATAATAAAACAAGTATTTTTTAAAGTAACTTTAAAAAGTGAGCAGAGTTCAGTGATATAGTAGTGTTCTGGCTAGTTTTATATAAATTTGGCATAAGATAAAATCATAGAGAGGTGGGAGCTTCCATTAAGAAAATGTCTCCGATCCAGCGACAGGCCCAAATTGGGATCCAGCTCAAGGAAGGCCTGCCCTGGGCCCTGACACTGTTACTAATGCTGCGGTGTGCTTGCACTCCTGTGGTTGAATTGGGGAAAAACAGGAAGAAGCTGAAGAGGGGGCTCCATGGGAACACCAACAGTCTCAACTGACCTGGATCCCCTACAGACACTGATCCACCAACCAGGCAGCATACAGGAGCTGATCTGAAGCCTCTGATACATATACAGCAGAGGACTGCCCGCTCTGGCCTCAGTGAGAGAAGATGCACCTAACCCTCAAGAGTATTGAGGCTCCAGTTAGTGGTGAGGCCTGGTGGGGTGGGGAAGACATTTTTTGGAGATGAGAGAGGGAGGAGGTATAGGAAAGGGAGTGTTTAGGCAGGAGACCTGGAGGGGGATGAAGTCTGGACTGTTAAAAAAAAAAAGATTAAAGAATAAAAATAAATAAAGAAGAAAAAATAAGAAAATGCCTCTGAATGGTTGAATCTTTCTCAGAAGGGAAAACAAAGTAGATACAGGAGGTTAATGAAAGGAGAGAACTGGGAAGAGGATGTGGAAGGGTTGGGACCGGGGGAGGGGGGCTGGGGGGTGGGATCATACCTAAGGAGAGCAAGGAAGAGAGAAAGGAGATCAGTGGTGGAAGGGGAGCAATCTCTAGAATTTGTCAGTGACCTGGGATGAGGCAGACCCCAGAGGGCTATGGGGACAACTCTAGCTGAGACTCCTAGCAGTGGCAGATATGGAGCCCGAAGTACCCACTTCTTATAGGCAGACAGTACACCCAATGGAGGGATAGGGACAAGAACCACCCACAAAGCCTTCAATCACAAATGTTTCCTGCCTACAAGATATGCAGGGACAAAGATAGAGAAGAAACCGAGGGAATCGCTAACCAATAACTTTCCCAAATTGAGAGCCATCTCATGGGCAAGAACCAATCCCTGACACTAATAATGCTACTCTGTTATGCTTGCAGATGGGAACCTGGCATAACTGTGCCCTGAGAAGCTCTACCCAGCAGCTGACAGAAAGATTTAGCAACTCACAGCTTAACATTGGACAGAGCTCATGAAGATTGGGAGAAAGATTGAGGAAACTGAACAAGAAAGGGACTTCACAAAAAGACCAACAGAGTCAACTAACCTGTACCCTTGGGGGCTGTCAGAGACGGAATCACCAACCAAAGAGCAAGTACTGGCTCAATCTAGTCCGCCTGCACATTTGTAGCGGATGAGCAGCTTGATCTACACAGGGTCCTCAACAACTGGAAAGGGAGTGTTCCCTGAGTCTCTGGCCTGTCTGTCTATGGATCCTGCTCTAAATGGACAGCATTATCTGGTCTCAGTGGAAGAGAATGCAACTAGTCCCATAGTGACTAAACGTATGGAGGAGGGGAGGACCCAGAAACGGGACTTCTCCTTCCCAAAAGAGAAGGGGAAGTTGGAGTGTGGGGAGGACTTGTGTAAGGGGATGCTGGGAGCAGAGGGTGTTCCAATATTGTGATGTAAAGTGAAAAAGTAAATAAAGAAGTGAAAAATAGAAAAAAGCCTCCATAGGAATGTAGGCAGCCATGTATAGTAATTCTTTAATTAGTGATTGATAGGGGAAGGCACAGCCCATTGTTGGTGATGCTATCCCTAGGCTGGTGGACCTGGGTTCTACAAGAAAGTAGCCTGGGGAAGCCATGGGTAGCAAGCCATTAAACAACACCCCTCCATGACATCTTCATCAGCTCCTGCCTCCAGGTTCTTGCCGTCTTTTGAGTTTTTGTCCTTTGATTACCTTTGATGGTGGACAGTGATATGGAAGTGTAAATCAAATAAACCTTTACCCTCCCAAATTTACTTTGGCTCTGGTGTTCTCTCGCAGCAATCATAATTAACACAAGTACCAATGGTGGGTAGGAAATGGTGACAGGAATGTGAGAAGCTGGTCACACTGCATCTTCAGTCAAGAAGCAGAGTGAAGTCTGGGATGCCACTCAGCTTGTTTTCTCCTCCTTGTTCAGTCCAAGAACACAGGCCCTTGAATGATACAGGTCATAGGTAAAATGCATACCATGCAATCACTCAAGGACATGTGTTTCCATGGTGATTCTCAGTCCAGTAATGCTGACAATCAACATGTACCTCTTTGTTCATAAGGGTTCAATGGTCATTAATGGGAGCATTTTTGTTCTCTTCATGTAGACCACAGTGGGAAGACATTTATCTATAAAAACAGCCCTCTTGAATGACCAAATCTTATGGTCTTGCATGAGGTACTCCTTATCTTTCTATAGCTTGTAAATTACCCAGTCCAAGGTATTTTGTTATAGCAATCTTAAGAATACTCAGACATCTGTGTATTTAGCTCATAAGAAAAACGATAAGATGACAGAAAACAGAGTTGGATGTGATTAGAAAAGCAAATGTTTGTGTAATTCCTTCTGATCTGCATATGAGGAATGATTTTCCAGACACTTTCTGTCAAGACAAGTGTCCTTTCCCTGTGTTCTGGAAATGCTCCATCCAAGGTTTGCAGCTAGTACTGGTGAGATGGCTCAGTGGTAACAATATGTAGCATATTACCACTTTTATTACCTTTAATTTTTTTTCCATTAGAACTGCCATTTGAACAAATAGGCTTTGAAAGGCTAAAGAGTACATCCAGGCAAGAATGACAGGTTTGAGGGCTCGTTTCCAGCTAGAGACTGCTTATACAGCACGGGTTGCTATTCTGTCCAGAGAACCTTAGTGAGTCAAGTCAAGTTTTTGTTTTTTGTTTTATTTTGTTTTGTTTTGTTTTTGCAGTCTTAAACATTTTTATGTATAATTGGCCTAAGTTCTCAGCTAATGCCTAGTGGGTAAAAATGAATTGCTGGTTCCTTTATGAAAATGGTGGAGCCTCTGAAGGAAAAGAAATGTTGTGAAGCTCTAGGGTCAGATGGATATTGCCTGAGATAGGAGTCCCTGTAGAACCGAACGCTGCAGCTAACTTAGTGACCACCATCAACTAGGAATAACTCCAAATACCTCTGGAAACAAGTCAAGGAGGAAATACAGTGAGTGATGTTTTCCAACAGGATTTCGTTTTAATCAAGGGAGGAGAAGGAATTGTCATTCTAGAATGTGTGTTCCTGCTTCACCAGTCTGTGCCTTCTGCGTAGTAACTGCTCAGTCAATATTGGGGGCTTTCCTGATTAACCTAATTCCTTGGGTTTAAAGATCACTGCTTTAATGTAGCATACCGTCAGTCTATGGGAATCTAGCTGCTGAAGGCAAGAACCTTGCCCTCTATTATACAAAAAGCCATTGTTAGATATGCCTGTGAACTTCTGACTTCCAGCTCCTTGGCTGAATCCACTAATCCAGAATTGTTTCCTTTCTACTATTTCACAAAAGAACTCATATGCAGTAAGTGGCTGATGTGGATGGCAGCATGAATTAAGCAGAGTGTCCGCTGGAAGCGTCACGTGGCTCTCCCTTGAGAATGGAGAACCAGATGCGGGATCACTCCAGGTCAGCCCGCACTAACACTTGGCCATTCATGCATGCTGTCACTGGTCTCACAACCTGTACATTTTCATTGCTCTTCTGCAGGCAGCATAAACAGGCTTCTGTTTCATTGGTCAGTTCCCAGGAAAAAATAGCATATTGTTCATAATGCAATGTTTGTTCCAGTAGATGTTTAGAATCCTTCTCTTTCTCCCACCCTGTTGCTTTCTTGCATGCCAGTGACTCACAGTAAGAATGTCTTACTATCAAGTCATCCTGTGAATCTTGGTTGAACACCAAGATTTAAGTGCAATGAAAATAAAATAGTTAAGTCTTTTGGATTGTATAACCCAATCATTTTACAACAAAATAAGAAAAATCTTAGGAATATAATTTAATCCTTTGTTAGAGAAATAGGAAATGCATATTACATTTTAACAGTTATAAATCGATATTTCTGGTTTTGCAAAAAACTTCAAGTCTTATAAATTAATGTTGAATTATAATACATTGTTTTCATCTTTATTGAAAGATTCAATATTTAATAATAAACCCACTTCAGCCTCAGATCTGGCTGGGGTCATGCTACAGTATTGTCTAACAGTCTTTTTCTTTTTAATCCTCACTCCTGCCCTGGAGAACCTGTTGACTGACTGAACTGCCTTGATCAGGAGAGGAGGAATGGAATGAGGAACTGTGGGAGGGTAGACCAGGAGGTGGGCAATGACTGGACTGTAATAAATAAATAAACAAACAAATAAGACAAAATAGCTTCTCTTTTAAAACCAGTTTTAGAGGCAAATTGATAAGTCTTGATGCTTATTTCAATAACAATAAGGAGAGAGAAGAAGAGAGAAAAGAAAACTCACTAGTTGGTAGATCTATGAGGAAGAACACAGAAAAGGGAACAATTTCACTGAGGATGACAGGCTCAGTCTGAGATATGGGAAATTGGAGTAGAGGCACAGGAATGCACAGGGCTGGGAGTTGTGGTATGAGAGTAATTACAGTTCCCAGGGCAGGTATGGCATGACAATAGTATTTGGATTTTCAGCAGAGAAAGGAGAATTGGCCTAAGGCAATGGTTTCTGCAGCCTTCACATTACCCGAACCAATTTGACATTCCTATACCCCACCCCCAGAAAAAACAGGTGCAATGATTAGTTTTAATTGTCAACTGATACAATCTGGAATCCTTTTGGAAGGGTATCTTGATGACAGTTGTCTAGGTAAAGTTGGATAGTGGGCCATTTATCTTGATTAATGAGATCTCACTTTGGGTGGTGTCATTCCCTGGGCAAGGGACCCTGGGTTGTATAAGAGAGATCATTGCTCTCTGCTCTTTAATGTGGATGTAATGTGACTAGTTGTTGCAAGTTCCTGCTTTCTTAACATCCCTGTGATGATGAACATAGACTTGTGAAAGAGAAAAAAAAAAGTCCTTTTGCCTTTATACTGCTGGGCATTTTTTTCCCTGAGATTCATTTTCTGTTGTGTTATTAATACAATACCCTTCAACAACAAAAAAAGATTACTAATAGACATAGAGACACTAAAGACTTTATAATAGGAAACAAAAAGCTTGATTTTTTTTCTTTCTTTTTACTTAGAAATAAAAAGTTTAACACAAGCGATTGTAGAAATCGCTCAAAGTCTAATAGCGCTTGCTACTCTTTCAAATGACCTTAGTCTGGTTCCCACTATACATACTGGGCTGTTACAACTGCCTATAAGAGTGTCAGGGTATGTAATAACCTTTTCATACTCAATGGACACCTGTACACACCTGGTATGTACTCACAGAAACATGCATATACACATAGATAAAACACATAGCTGGGCATGGTGATCTTGCCCTCAGAATACACAGTCAGGCTGATCTCTGTGGATTCCAGGCAATCCTAGTCTACATAAGAAGTTTCAGGCGAGACAGAGCTACACAGCAAGAACCAATAAATAAATATCTTTAAAAAATAAAATTTAACATATATATCACTACGATTTAAAAATCCAATTTTATTAAAATCTTAAACAAACTAGTCCTCATATACGTAAACATGTATGCTTGTAAATTACATATTTTTGTCACACAGAAATGGAATTTTTTTCAATGCAAGATGGCCTCTTAGTTGTCTATATTTTTAAGAAATAGTCTGCCAGACCTGCAGGTGCCCAGGTGGTCGAGGCAGGGGATTTGTAAAAATCAGAGCCATTGTGGAATACAGTATGAGTTTGAGGATCGTCTTAGAAACTGAGTAAGACTCTGCTTTAAAAAAAATTAAAGAGAAACGAAAATAAAAGTAATACTGTAACAGAGCTCAGTAACAGTACCCTTGCCTAGCTAGCACACATGGGAGACACCCTGGATTCAGTAATTAGTAAAATATGAGTATCCTATTTCCTACAAACAGCAGGGTGTATTATCTTAAGACCTTCCATCCTCGATAATTGGATTGTTTTTATTACTGTAGTTTATTGTTGAGACTGACTTAGCTGATGTTTATAACTGGCCACTTAGAATGCCCCATTCTTCAACATGACCTCTGTGGAACGGCTCCCTTGGCAATCAAATGCTGTTTCAAAGTAATGTACCGACAAGATAAGAATAATCAACTTAAATATTTATTTGAACTCTCCTCAAAATAATTCCTTATGAGACTCAAAGCTGAAAAACAAAATGTCCTGAACAAGTGCAGACACACTTTGCTTTCACAACTGAACTGATCAGAGGGCATAGTGCATGGGTCATGACCGCTGTGTCCAGGGCATAGCAGACTGTGTATCTGCGGCTTTGATGTGGATTTATGCTTCCAGATGAAGTTTTATCTTTGCTACCAGATATTTATAGACACATATGTGAATACAAGTACATCTATGTCATATATATGTAAGTCAAGAATATCTATCAAATCTACATCTGCACTTCATTGCTTAACATGATAACCACAACTATTTATCACTTAGAATGAAGAGTTTATTGTGGCTTTTGTTTGATAATTGCCAGTAGAGAAGATATTGAAACTGTTGTAAAGATATGTTAGTAGTTAAATTGCTTGTCTAACACATATGTCTAACACATGCGCCATCCGCAGCACAACAGAAACTAGGAGTGGTGGCAGATGCTTGAATTCTGAGAATTCACTTGAGAAATGGAGGTGGGATAATCATAAACTCAAGATTATCTTTGATTATATATTGGGATTGAGGCCAGTATAAGCAACATTAGACAGTGTCTCTTCCATATACCAGATAATTTAGTTTAGAATCCACAGTTTTTGCATATAGTATTACAGGAATTCTTCATGTAGAAATTAACTATTATAAATCACATGACAGACTACCATTCAAACTATTTGGAGAAAAAATTCACAAAATGACTATGTAGATATAAATTATATTTAAATTCCATCAGCCTTTTCAGTGCACTCATTAGCATGCCTGGCAAGTGGGAACAGAGTGTAGACTGCTGTACTCTCACTGGTGTTGGAAAGGAAACAGTAAATGGGGCACCAGATGCCCTTATAATGTGCAACTATTAGAGCCAGCCTTTGCTTTCACATAGGAACTACCTGCTCTGCCATGCATTTCCTGCTCTGTGATGCATTACTTCCTGGTCCTTGCATTCTCATTCACCACGAGAAGCTCGATAGACAGCAGTTCCGAGTAACTATCTAACCTTCCAGTGAAGCTGGTCCTTCTGCTTCTGGTTTTCTCTATTGTTTGTGCTGGAAGGAGCATATTTTTACTTCACACATTCTTCCTTTCCTTGTTTCTCATAGAATGATTTAAAATATACTCCTTTTCTGACCTTTCATGCTGGCTGTTCTTCACAAAAACTGTTGTTTATGACCAATATCAAGAAATAAGTAGCTAGGGCTGGAGAGATGGCTCAATGGTTAAGAGCGCTGACTGCTCTTCTAGAGGTCCTGAGTTCAAATCCCAGTAACCACATGGTGGCTTACAACCATCTGTAATGAGATCTGATGCCCTCTTCTGGTGTGTCTGAAGACAGTTACAGTGTATTTATATAAAATAAATACATCTTTAAAAATAAAAAGGAAAGAAAGAGATAAGTAGCTAAATACATTCTAGTCAAAGGTAGGGTCTGGGGGAAAGGAATATCCAGGATTTTACAGGATCATTGCTATTTTTTGACACTGAGATTCTTTGTACATGATACCAATCTGTAACTATGTTTCAACACTAAAAATTTTTGGGCATTTTTGTAGCTTAACAGATTGTAGAACTAAAGGAAATCCTCACATGAATTTCTGTAAATTTTACAAAATGAATTACAAAAATATAAATGGTATCTCCACCACTTGCAAAGCTCTGCTGTATGCTTTGTGGGATAAGGAAGGGCCTAGGTGGCTATTTCAAGTTCAAAGAAGTACAGTGGAGAGCAAATGATTGTCGATATATATATATATATATATATATATATATATATATATATATTTCCCTAAGTTGAAACATTCTCTCTGGAGCAAGAACGAGGGAGGCTTGGAAGACTCACGAAGCTCATGAAAATTACAAGACCTGGAAAATGAATGAACTTAAATAGATTAGAAAGTTTCAAGGTTCACAAGTCTCCCCCTAAGCTTATATAATCAGGAACAACAACTCCAAGAGAGGGAAGGCAAGGAACACTGGTTTCCAGGCAACCATTATATAGGGCAGGAGCCTTGAACATAGGTCCCCAGGCAATTGTTACAACAGCTAGGGTAAGAGAACCCCAGCCATTCTTCAGGGGACAGATTATAGAACAACAGTGCTACATCTGGCCTGTGAGAGACAGAGGCTCATGGTAAAACTTAAATTTAACACATCTCGTGAGAATGTCCTAGCATAGATGTGTGAGCCTCCTTGTTGAAAATAATTTGTTATGGAGCAAGAGAAAACTTAAAAGTCCTGACAGCAGAACATTGAAGAAATTGTGGACTGCTATACAGATCTTCCTATCCTTTTCATATATGAAAAGGTCAATTATAGTACTTTTTAAAATAGAGAATTAACTTTGAAATAGTTTTAGTCTGAAAAATATTTTTCCTCAAACAAAAATTATCAATTTATTGTGTATTATTTATTTTAAATCAACTAAGGGACTAAAGGAATAATGGATTTTGTAATCTTTTGTATTAAAGCATAATAAAAATATTATTCCTTTGTAATAGTCTTATTTTCTTATCGGAATATGTATCTGGAATATCTAGTGTATCCATTACTTTATATCTGAGATTACAAAATATCTGACAAGAAGCAACTCAAAGGAGGAAGGTTTTATTTCAGTTTAGAGTTCAAGGGTAAATCCATCATGTAGGGGGGAAATATGACAGCAGGAGTCTTAGGTGGTTAATATGTTAGGAGGCAGAGAAGGGAACATGCAGGTACTTAGCTCTCCCCCTCTCTTTCAGAACACCAGTTAAGGTAATGGCACTACCCACATGCAGGATGGCTAACCATGTATAGAAACTCCCTCACAGACATGGCAGAAATGTGTCTCTTCTGCAATTCCAGATCTTGTCTTTTTGACAGTATTATTCATCATATCCAGTGGTTACCTTTAATGCAAACCAGGCCAGAGACACAACAAATTATCAATTCCTATCTTGAGGGGTAATATGAAAAATAGTAGCATACAAACACGAGTATTATCAAATGTAAAAATTTCAAATTGTCTTTGCTTATCCACTGTCCAGCTAGCTGTCCTTCACACTTTTTCATATGCTACTTTAAAAATGACTAATAAATAAAATCGGGGCTGTGGAGATGGAACTCAGTACTAGAAAACCTGCCTAGCGTTGTTCAATCTCTCATGTAGAAAGGAAATGAAAGGGGGAAGGGAAGTAAAGGAAGGGAAGGAGAGGATGGGAGAGTGAGGAGACTAGGAAATTATCCTTTAGTATTCCCTACTTAGGTAAGATCTCTTCATTTGGCAAAGTACTTTTCCTAACTTTCCAGGGATTTCTTGGGACCTGTGGTAGATGATATTGAATGTCAGTTTGCAGACTCTATAACCACTTACAAGACAAACATCTGCAATCTGTGGGATTATCTAGATGAGATTAGCCTCTAAGCCCACCTGTAGGCATTATGTTAATTCAGTTAGACCATTGAGCAGTAAAGTAAGGAATTACCTTGATTAGATAGGCCCCTGGGTGTGTCTGTGAGGAATTAACTATAGATTAATCTCTGGACATATGTGCAGACATTATAAAGATTAAGCTACTTGGCCTATGTGTGGAGCTTATCTAGATATAGTCTCTGAGTATACATACATGTGAGAATAGATCTAGATAGTTAAGCCTGGAGGCATGTGTGTTGGGATGACCTAGATGGTATTAGCTGCTGAACACACCTGCAGGGATTATTTTGATTAGGTTAATTTAAGACCTAAAATGTGGGTAGCACCTTCCAACAAAATTCCAGGTATAAGGAGACCTCAGAGCAAGTCGTTACCTCTTGTCAGTGAATTCTGCTACGGGTGCTGGGGCTGCCACCTGTTTCTGATGTCAGAACCAGCGACTTCAGGTTTCCAACCTTGACTAACGAACAGTGGCTTTTCAGGAATCTTTCAGGCCTTTGGCAGCAGATCGAGAATGCTGGGAAATTCTTCTTCATGGACTGAGCAGCCGTCAGGTTGGCAGCACCTTCATTGCAAGACAACCTTTGATTGGACTACCTATGCCCTGTGCTGCAGACTGATCTAACGAACTTCCTTTCTATTAGACATGTTTAGTATACTGATTCTGTTCCTCTAGAGTCCTGTAACTTGTGAACAATTCACACTTATTGTCATTTTTCTAAGAGATATTTCTTTACAGTAAATCATTTTTGAGGGGTTGGGGAGATGGCTCAGTAAGTAAAGTGCTTACTATACAAGCACAGGGAATTGGTCCCCTGCACCTGTGACAATATGTGCCTATGAACCCAGCACTGGGGCAAAGCAGATGGAGTTGGATTCTGGGGACTCACTAGCTAGCCATTCTAGCAGAAATAGTGAGCTGGGGCTTCAAGAGAGATCCTTCAAGAGAGATAGGGGAAGATATCCTCCCCTCCTCCAAGAGTAATCAGCCTGCCTCCTCTTGATAATGTGTTGATCCTTCTGGATCAGGGCCCCTGCTTTTCCTTCCTGACTCTGGACGGAAGTCAAAAGAAGCCTTCTTCTATCTGATGCCTTAAAGTTCCACAGGAATGTTACTCTGTCCTTCCTGAGGAAGGCCTTCCTCCCTGCAAAAGTGTGCCCCTTAGATACTCAGAGCCAAGAGTTTGGAAACAGGAAGCATGAATTTTCCTTGCAGGAGGTTGGAGTAATGAGAAGGCGGCAACTCGGGTGTGTATTTCTTGGTTTCTGGGATGTGATTTACCTCTTGTGTAAATGCAGAGACAGTGCACATTGTATAACATGTGGTGACTTTTAGTGAGCATTATGTCTGCAGGATGGTACTCTGTCATTTGAGACTCCAGCTAGATCCTTCATTCTATTTGTAAGAGGCTACCATTGCATCTGTGACCTTTGGATAAGTCAGTGTAATGTAAGACTCATGGAACTCCACTGTAAGGTAGGTTACCTGGCAGCACACCAAGTCTTTTGACAGCAATCTTAGGTCTGATTTAGCTCCTACCTTCTAAGTAGGAAAGGGAAATCTATGCTTGGAATACATATTGACTGTGGCCAAAATGAATCACTGTTCCTTCCTCTGTGAAAGGGACACATATTTAACTGGCCATTCTCAAATGGCAGTGCCTTTAGGGGAGCCTGGCATTCATTACTGCAACTGAAAGGCTGGCTAATGGTCATTTTTGACCAGTGCATCAGGTCACTGTTGTTGAGTGGATGTTGTGCTGCTCTCCAGACAATGTCTCTGCTACTATGGCAATTCTGTTTATGTGTTAGTTGTACCACATAGAGAAGGCTGATAAGAATTGATGTTTGAGTTATCTGTCAAGGCAATACCAACATTTCCGCCATTATGTCTCACGATCATTGCTTTTTTCTAGTTTTCCACAATCCATTCTACCAGTATTTTGGTAATGCCTCCTTGGTTTCTCTCAGAGTGATAAAATACCATATCACAGGAATGCACACCACACTCAAAAACGTTTGCATCTCTTGCGTTATGTTCCATATCTACAATAAAGCATCTTCGAGCACCAAGGCAGTGTGAGTAGGAAAGTCTAATGTGAGGCACACTCATCTAGTAAATCACTCACCTGATTCGAGGGTTATGTACGACTTAGAAATAGGCTGTGAGGGCTGTGCTTTAGCAAGAAGCCCGTGGAGCTCTTCAGACCTAGTAGGGTTATAGGAATAGAGTAGTTTGAGATTCTAAGCTGCAAATACTCAAATGCCCCAGCTTCAAGTCTCAGAGCCTCACTTTGGATGCTTACATCAGCATATGGGAGTTGATCAGGCTGAAGCTTTCTTACTCATCCATTTCAGTTCTTAGCTAGATTTTCTGTTCCATATGCCTTCTACCTATAGGGAATAACAGCCAGGAAATCCTCTGACTTTCCCATTTTCCGTGAATAAGAAATTAATAGTCCGATGTTTAACATTCTCTTTTCTAACAAATTATTGGTCTTGAGCAATAGCTACCAGAACCCTGAGAGTCCTTATATTTATTATTTCCCTCTCTATGTATACATTTAAGTGTCAGTGCCTCTCTTTCCATTAGCATTCCTTCTCAGTGAAGGTTTACATTTCTGTAAGTTGAAAGACCTTGCCGCTACTGCCCAGCACCAGTTATCCATGCATCACCTATCGTGGACAGTGCCATTTTTATTGCGAGGCAGCTGGGCACCACATGGTGTTTTGGATTCTGCTTCCTAGGACCAATCCTAGAATTGGCAAGAAGAATGAAAGAAGTAATTGCTGTGTGGGCGCTGTAATGCCACCTGCTTTACGTGTGACCAGGGCGTGTGCTACTCGAACTCTCTAGACCATTACCTGTTGGCAGCTCAAATACTATGTCTCGGCAAGTTCAGAAAGAGCCATTTTATCTAGGGTTATGGGATGTTTTCAGAGACACCCTGCATTGAATGACTTTTCCATGCAGAAATGGTGAAGGCGTGGACATATGTCAAAGTTGTACTGGCTCCCAATGAGTATAGATCATGCTTTTGTTGTAATTATGTCTCCAGTCAATGTTTTTTCTGTCAGTTCCCGCTAAGTGTTATTTAGAAGAGTACCACCATATGAAACAGCTATACCACTTCTACATGTATGTCCAGAATATCCTCTGCTCCACCATCACAGAGATAGGTATAACCATCCATACTCACTGATGCACTATTCACAATAGCCAGGAACTAGAGCCATCCTACATTTCCATCAATGGAGGGATGAGTAATCAAAATGTGGCAAATATATGCTGTAAGATTTTATAAAATTATAGAAATAAAATTTATACAAAAGAATGAAATCCTGACATTTTCAGGAAAATGAATGGAGCTGGAGAGCATATTAAGTGAAGGAAGCCAGAGACAGAAAGTTAAATATTGTGTGCTTTCTATGTGGATCCTACAGTTTAATTTTATATATTTGCATGAATGAATGTATGTATGTATGTATGTATGTGAGGTATGTATCATAGAACCAGGAAGGGGCCATTGAAGGAGGAAAGAGAATTTTAGGCAGATGAGATCGATGAAAGTAAAGAACTTAGAGGTAATAAAATACATAACTTAAAAGCAGAAGGGAAGCTACTGGAGGAGGAGCAGACCAGCATGAGGAGAGCAGAGGATGGGGTATAGGTTCCACAAAAGCAGCCTGTATGAAATATTATAAGGAAACTCATTGCTGTGTATGCTAACAAGACAAAACTAACTAACTAAATACATAAATATATAAAAAGAAAAACATTTGTAGGCAGGTCCCTAGTGCTACTTAGCTCAGACACACGTATTAAAGTGGATAGAAAGTCCCCAAGTTATACAAAACGAATTAGATTTAAGCAAAAGATAGATTGACCCTTGGTGCGGCTATATGTGTTTGGGAGTCTTAGGGAAGCTTAGACTTTGGAAGCCGCATTTCCCTTAAGCATTTCTTTAAGATGCAGTGTGGGGGTTGGGTTGGTACTTTATCTGTCTGAACAGTTCTTTATTAAAATATCAAAATTAATATAAACTATCATTATAGACACAGCCGAGCATCAAGTTTCTCTGTTGTTCTTGTTAAAATTTCATTACTTGGCTCTGACTTGATTTATGAGCCATGCGTGACGATTATTGTGTCAACTTGACTTGGCCATAATACTAAGATGCTTGGTCAAACGCTAGTCTAGAGACTGAAAATAAACTATTTTTAAAATGAGACTCGTGAGATTAAAACATTCTGTGGTTGGTAAAAATGCTTGTTTTTTTAATCATGAGGACCTGGGTTTGATCCCCAGGAACCACATAAAAAAATGAATATAGTAGTTTCTGTGTGCCTCTAGAGCACATGGAGGGGACAGAAAGAAGGATACCCTTTGGGGGCCAGAAAGAAGAATCTCTGTACCTTTCTAAACAACCTGATGGAACAGCCCAGACCTGAAAGAACTTCTCAAAACAAAACAAGACAAATGGCTCCTGAGAAACAACAGCTGATATTGTCCTATGGCCTACACACACACACACACACACACACACACACACACACACACAACTCAAATTTAAACCATCAGACTTCAGTAAGAAGACCCTCCGTTATAGGCCCTCTTTAGTTAGAAGGAAACCTTGAAAGAGAAAGATGGAACTTCATTAAAGGAAACATTTGATTACAGATCCCAGCTAGGGATCAATTTTCCCTGTCTTTAGCCTGCTAAGACGCCCTGTAATGTTCAGACTTGATATGACTTGGTAGTGATAATGCATACATTAGGCCCTACCTCCAATGTGTTCTCTCTCTCTCTTTCTCTCTCTCTCTCTCTCTCTCTCTCTCTCTTTCTCTCTCTCTCTCTCTCTCTTTCTCTCTCTCTCTCTCTCTCTCTCACACACACACACACACACATATTTTAAATATCTGTATTTAATGTTGTATGAGCTCACATACCTAAATATTAGGCCAACATGTAAGAAACAAATTTCCCTAAAGACCGGAAAAAGTGAATTTTTCCTCAAGATATATTTTGAAAGAGAATATTGAATCTTTTCTAAAAGACTCTGAGTATAATATTTATATTCAATCAGTATCAAAATCAGATTGATCAAAAAATGTAAAACTAGAAACAAATCTAGTGATAATTCTTTTTATTTACATTTTCTGTCATTCATGGGCTAAAATATTAGATAAGAACAGAAATTTTATCAGTAATTAAAGCTATGTATTGAATATATTGGCTTTTGGAACAAATGTAGCACTAATTATGCAATGGTTGATTTTTAATAACAGATTGTACATGACCAAAATCATAATTTATAGATTAGAATATAAGGCTGAAAAACTTCAAATCTGTAGCCTAGGAAGCAAATGAGTGGGAAATGCAGAATTAGGAATATGTTAAGAGATTCTAACACACTATCAAATTGAGGAGAAAAGCAGGCAAATGGGCCAGGAGGGTCTGTGAGGAGAGATTCTGTCACCCGGACATAGGAATAGCAGGTGTGAGAAGCAAAGAAACCCAACCAGTGCAGGTACACACAAGAACTGAGCTAGGAAAGGTTAGGAAACTTGATGAACAAAGGAAAATGAACTAATTACATAGGGGTGAGGGCAGGGCACGTCAGCTTCAACTGATCAACAATGTCAAGCCAAACCCTGCTTGCTTTTTTAATTTATTTTCTTTCTCCTTTTTCCCTCCCTCCCTCCCTCCTTCCCTCCCTCCCTCCTTCCCTCCCTCTCTCCCTCCCTCCCTCTCTCCTCCTCCTCCTCTCTTCCTTCCCTCCCTTGTTCTTCCTCCCTTCCTTTTATCTGTCTTCCTCTTTCATCTTTCCCTTCTCCCCTTTCTCTTTCTTTCCTTCCTGTCAGACAGGATTTCAGTCTGTGTTCAGGGTGGCCCAAAACTCACTAAGAAGCTAAGGCTAGCACTTCTCTTTGACTCAGTCTCTCAAGTGATAGGACTTCAGACATCTGACCAGTGAGCACTTCTTCTATCTTCTGTTTTATTTTCATTTGTGTGTGTGTGTGTGTTTGGTGTGTGTGTGTGTGTGTGTGTGTGTGTGTGTGTGTGTGTGTGTTTGGTGTGTGTCTGTCTCTGCTTCCTGGCACATGAGGGAGAGTGCCCATGGAGGCAGCTGGACTTCCAGGCAGTTATGAGCTAAGTCCTCTGAAAGAGCAACAAGTGCTGTGAGATGTTGAGAAATCTTTCCATTTTCCCGATATCTGATGTCTTAAGAGAAACAGTAGATATCAAACACCATGTTTCTTTTAGAAAAAAATAATCTACCAGGTACCCTTCTACTGTAAACGGAGTTAAAATACCAAGAGATGTTTTAAAAAATGATTCCAGGTAAAGAGAAAGAACATCAAGAATGAAAGAATAAATTTAAGGGTGGCTGCATAGGCCTGAGCCTGATTCCCAGCTCCTTGGAAAAGGAAACAGAGAAGGAGGGAAGGGAAGAAACTGTGGCTTGGATTGTTGCAGTGCAGAAAGTATACAAACGCATGAAAACGGAACACAATTTCAGATAATTTTTAACAAATACAGCTAAACTGTATCAGTGTTTTTGACTGTGGATAAACGTAGGTTCATAGACAGCCTAGTAATTATCAATTCTTTGATGTCCAAACAAGCTCTGAAGGTACTAAAATAGAAAGAAGGCTCGTATCCAGCAAGCTATAGAGGAAACATTAAACGGAAATAAAAATCTTAAATCTAAAAAAAAAAAGTAATTCAAGAGAGCAAAAGGATGTAGTTGAGAGGAAGGTCAAAGAGAGGCTTGAAATGCAAAGTAGAAGTCAGGAAGGACTGGAAAGCTGGTGTGACTCCTGTGGCATGGCCTGACAATTTAACTATAAAGTGGGATTTGAGGAACAAACATTGATGTGTATTAAAAGGGGGGCATTTGTATTGATTAAAAAAAGACCAGCCACATGATATAGCATTCATATTGGAATGACCCTAATAACATAAATCTAGAGTACATAAATCAGAACATTTTAGAAGTAAAAATGGGGCAAATCCACAAAATCAGATCCTTTAATTCACTTGTCTTGGAAACTGATAAAACTCATAGACCTTAAATCTCACCGAAGATGTGGAAATCTCATTTCATGAATCCCCCAAAGAGGGGCTGGTGAGAGGATCGGCAGGTAAAGGCACTTACCATAAATCCTGACCACCTGTGTTCAGTGCCTAGCATCCACACAGTTGAAGGAGAAACCAAATCCCACAGGGTTTCTTCCCCCAGT
The DNA here is from genome assembly GCF_011064425.1 of Rattus rattus. Taxonomy (NCBI): domain Eukaryota; kingdom Metazoa; phylum Chordata; class Mammalia; order Rodentia; family Muridae; genus Rattus; species Rattus rattus. The sequence continues at coordinate 27,041,310 of NC_046167.1, read as the reverse complement.
GTCCTAAAGCCGTTGTCTGGTGCTTTTGCATTATGTCTGCAAATCACAACTCTGGGCAGCATCGAGGAAGTCTTCTGTCCTCCTTTGAACCTAAAATCCTCCCACAGATCTCCAATCAACATCTTGAGCATTATCTTAGTTCCTCTGCCATTTGCTAACAATGGCTGACACATCTGTCATTGTCTCAATGTGTGTTTTCAGGTTTCCCCGACGTCCCTTTCTGCCCTTTCCTTCAAGATGCAAACTGCACTGCACTGCATAGGGAAACATTAAGCAGAAATAAAAACCTTAAATCTAAAAAAAAAAAAGTAATTTGAGAGGCTGAGTGGGCAGGCTGTATGTCATCGTGCCAAGTAAGCACCTTGACTTCTTTTCTGCCTTGTATTTTCCCACCATAAACTGTCTTTTATGGTTCTATGGCAAGACCATTTCTCATTTAAAAATACACATTTTGGGGCACAGGATAGAGCAGAGCGAGTAGAGTGCTTGCCTAGCATGTTTAAAGGAATAACCAGATTCCATCTCCAGACTTCATAAACCAGGCACAGTGGCTCCCGCTTGAAATCTCAGCAGGAAAATTAGGAGTTGAAGGTCATCACTGTATAAATAAAACCACATCTCAAAAATTAAATAAGTGAATGAATAAACAAACAAACAGTTCTCTGTATTAAGTCTTTGGTTTATGTTGGACAACATGATATACAGTTGAATGCTTGTGTGTGTGTGTGTGTGTGTGTGTGTGTGTGTGTGTGTGTGTTTTCTCTGCAAACTTCTGCTTTCAACAAATGATTTAAATTAATGATTCTTTATAGTATAGAGATAAAAACCATACATTTGTTTTTATAAAACCTGGGTGGTCCTTTTAGAGTCCTGCTTGAATTTTGGGTAGATTCAAATATGCAATCCAAACAGTGATTTTCTAGAGTGAAGGGAAAGGAAAATACTTAAAGACTGAAAGGGATGGAGGGAAGGAGAGAGAAAAGGAGAGGGAGAGAGAGAGAGAGAGAGAGAGAGAGAGAGAGAGAAGAAAAGAAAAGAAAAGAAAAGAAAAGAAAAGAAAAGAAAAGAGAAGAGAAGAGAAGAGATACCATACTTTTGCTTTCAATGCCTTCTAAAAGAGAAAAGTTTGTTTTAAAGAAGCCATTTTTATGGTTATGATTTTGGGAACCTCTTTGCTTTAATATTTCCATTTGAGAAACTCAATGTGCTCAGACTTAGGTAAAGGAAGACGGGGTCCTCTGAGTTCATACAAAGTGAGATGTTTCTATTTAGAAAAGCTGGGCTTCACTGACAGGCTTATTCCTCAGCTATGGAACCAAGAGAAGAAGTACAGGCAAGCTGGCTCATTCCCAGCAGAGTCTTTGTCATGAATTCTGGTTTTTGTATTCCTTAGAGATGTCTCCCTTGTTGATGGTGGCTTTTAGTATATGTCTCAACACAGAAAAACTACTATAGTCACTGATAAGCAAAATCATCCACATTAGAGGAAAGAGAAAGGTAGCATCAAACTGCTTTTGCCAGATATCTGTCTGCAGGAGAGTACCCACCTCTAATACCCACATAAAAGCAGGTATTTCTGTACTGGGAAAACCCCTGGCTTCTGCTTCCTAGCATCATGAACCAAGTGTACTCTTTTCCTTTTCCTGAGTCTTTCTTACTTTCTTGCTTCTCCCACTTTCCCTTCTTGCCCCAACAGAATAGGTCTGCAGAACTGAATCCAGGCCCTTGGTGTCCTGCAGAGTTTTCATGCAAATCTGACCTGCTCTAGGAGCTTTGGGAGCAGGGCTTAGAATCATGTCCTTGTTCTCTCCTTTGCTGAAATCACAAGGCCAGTCTCCCAGTGGGTTGCCCTTCTCCAGGTAGACAACCACATAGTCTGGACACAGAGGCCAGTAGCTTAACACCAGCATGGGTTCAGCAAAACTTTACAGCAAAGGCCACCCCTTGAGCAGAGTAAGAAACTTGTGTCTGCAGCTCCCTATCTGTTTTCTTCCGAAATTGACAGTCAGCATTGCCATCTGCAACATCTATAAGAACTGTAAACTCAAGGTATAAAAATATGGACCTCCCAAATAATCTCATGATTTTTATATTTACATTTTATATCATTTTATACTTTTACATTTATATATTAACTTTTATTAGGTCATGTTCACAGTTACCTCGGGAAACATGTGATCCTAAGCCACACGTGAGACACCTAGTACATCCCAGCTCTATTCCAGCCATTCCAGACATTATGCTGCTATGGGCCATCTAGTCATCATGCCACTGCTCTGTTCCTTGGTCCTGCACCCTAAAATAGCAGTGCTGCCAGGCTCCAGAACTTTCTCTGTATCCATCTGTCCACCACTAAATCTTTAGTGCATTCTGGGTCCTCCTCATCAAGAGTTCTGGTAACCACAGTGTTTTATATATGTAGCCTTGTTTGTATGTACATAATGAACTCAGGACGTGAGCAACTTCTACTCTCATAGCTCAAGTGGGTTTCATCCACATCTCATGCACAGAGCCCGGGAGGAATTGTGTAGAATGTGTCTTATAATTCTGTGCACAAGGTAAAGGTTATATCCACCTAACCATTAGAGTAGTCTCCAAGAGAAGGGCCTATTGCTTGTCATCATAGTCTTCCTGTCTCTGAATGTATAGGCCACCATAAAACAGCCATTAAATCAGAATTGTTCCCATATGAGTACTGAACAGAGAAAAAGAGTGCACCCCACCAGAACAGTGAGAATTATGGCAAGGGTACGTAAGCAATCCATTGTATCAGTAAGAACAAACAGCAAAAGCACGGCGGCTCCCCTCTCCACCTCAGATGCTGTAATTTGATTGACAGGTTGCTACATATAACATAGCATTTTATTTAGATTTGCTTGTATGTTTTGAGAAGAAACATCAGAAGTAATCGAGGGATCAGAATGTGATTCCTCCAGGGAGGAGGAGGCATCTGCTGGGTGGCTTTTGAAAATATTTCCCCCTAGAGTTGTTTTTGTCTTAGCATCTCTTTTGGATTCCATAAACTGATTTGAAATCTCAGACAATCCATATGTCTCTAGTCTTCACATGTTTTCAACACATTGTGATTGAAATTTTTCCCACAGTGTCGACAATGTCATCCTAATGGTCTCTGTTAACATGATTGCTTTATCCAGAACTATCCCAGCCCATGGAGTATACCTGTTTCCATTTGTAGAAGTGATTCTTCCCTTAATAAACTCTGTTTCTACCACTTCCACTTGCCTCTGGAACAATTCCTTGTTCTAGGACACAAGAACCTGGAAATTCAGTGGGGTACCCTCTGACCCAGATCTACATCCGTAACACTAATCTAAATATTTGTGAAAAGAGTCCTCATTCAACCCTGAATTCCTGTGAGAGCCATGTAACACACATGAGCAGGAGCTTCTGGTACAGACCTGGGAGCAGGAGCTGCTGATGTGGATGTTTTTGAATCTACTTAGAATAATGTTCTTAGCATTTCCTGCTTTTGTGTTGGCATAGCAATGGGCTCATAAGAAATTCACTTATTGGAAATTACTAGCACTCATCCTTTGTTTATTACAATAGATTTATAGTGATGTGTGGCTGTGTTGTTAGCATGATCCAGCCTGCTTACTTTGCCCAGGACTATTAGGTTATGCACACTGTTGGATTGGCTGTAGACAGCATCTTTCAGAGGCAATAGCACTGAAACAATGGTCTACCTGCATTGTAGACCTTTTCTGGCAGGAAATTTTCACCAGCGGTGACTGACAAACTTCTGATGGGTTTTCTCTGAGGCTTTATCTGTAGCAGATGTTTTACCTCCAACTCTTTAACAGTGTGACAAGGACTGGAAAAATGGCTTAGTCAATAAATTGCTTGCTGTGCAAATATGACTGCCTAAATTTGGATCTAAGCACCCATACACAGTAGCCAGGCATGATGGTGCATGCCTGCAATCCCTGAAAAGTGGGGAGAAAGTCTTGCTGAACTTGTGAGCTCCAGATTCAATGAGGGATTCTATCTCAAAAAATAGAGTAGAGAATGATTGAGGAAAATACCCAAGATTCACCTCTGGCTACATACACATATACACTCACATATATATACATACACAAATACATACATACAAATTTAATGCCATAATTTAAAAAGAAATTCTGTAATCTCATTATAGTAGAACATTCACATTCCCTATCAGATTTTGGTTTATCACACTAGACATTGTTTTATTTCATGCTCCATATGCTGAACTCATTGTGTATAACACAAGTCAGACCTTCACTTCTGGTTTCATTAAGGATTTTTCTGTCATTGTTTTCTTTTCCACACTTTCAACACATAATGTTATCCTTACATCTTTTTGAGTGGTCATTCAACTCTATAGTCTTGTATAAGATGAATTTCACACTAAACTACCCTATATTTTTGTTAACAATTTTATCTTCTATGCATGAATATAAATATTTCTTACTCACTGATCCTCCCAGATTTACCTAAACTTCCCACCAATTTGTTCGTAACATATAACACATAATAGAATAAAAAAGGAATGGAGAAAGGGAGGGGGGAGGGGGGAAGGGAGGGATATAAGGCCTGATCTATGTGGGTTCTGCTTTACCCTTGTTTCATTAAACTAGTCCACGGACTATTTTATTACTTTTTCTCAGTGTGCTCCTGTGCAGAGGATTCCATTATTACAGGAGAAGGCACATAACAGCTATGGGGGGCTGGTAAGGTCCCTCTTACCTGTGACCTGTTACATGAGGTTGGATGTGAAGTATTGCATGAATAACAGCTTGTTCCTCTGGTCTGCCAATGAGTTTCTGAGGCTCATTAGACCTCTTGTTCTTATTTAACCACAAGTCTCTCCATGGGCAATACAAAACTGGTAATTTACTACTTGGGAATAAATTGCAGTATTGAATTTGAGTTTTTGTGCTCTGTGTGTGTGTGTGTGTGTGTGTGTGTGTGTGTGTGTGTGTGTGTGTATGAATAAACTTAGCTAATAGGGTATTTCCCATTGCCCTTTAAACTGATTGCTTTTCAATGTTGTCAATTACTGAAAGTTTCCAATGTTTCCTACCTTGCTGTGAATTTGGGTCATTTATTTTCTATTTCCTAAACTTTCTTATTGTAGAAAACATTAGCTCTGGGAGCTGAAAAGTGATGGCTCCTCCTCCTCCTGCTCCTCCTGCTCCTCCTGCTCCTCCTGCTCCTCCTCCTCCTCCTCCTGCTCCTCCTGCTGCTCCTCCTCCTCCTCCTCTTCTTCCTCCTCCTCCTCTTCTTTATCCTCTTCCTTCTTCTGTACAGGATCTCTTGTGTCTCAAGCTGATCTCAGAACATAGGTGAGAAGAACCCTGAACTTCTAATCCTCCTTTTTTCATATTTCAAATGCTAGGATTATAGATGTGGGCCACCATACCATGTTTATACAATGCCGGGGATCCAACCCAAGGCTCTCTATACATGCTAGGAAGTCCTCTACCAACTGAACCATATCCCTAGCCTTGGGAGGATGACTCCCAATGAATTACATAGGTAATACCTGCTGTTATAGTTTTAATTTGAATGTCCTCCTCTCTGGGCCATATTAAGATGATAAGTTCCCAGCTCCAGTAATGTTACAAAGGTCCAGAATCCTTAGTATGTCAGATCTGCCTCATGGAAAGATATCATTGGGAATGCCATTAAGTCATGTCAGCCACAGGTTCTGGGCTGACCTCTCTGCTTCCTGGTCCATGACTTTTTGAAAAATAGTCACTGTTTGCTTCTGCTGCCCTTGAGTTGAGCCTTTCTAACCCTACTTTTCTACAATTGTGGACTGAGTCCTTTAAACTGTGAACCCTCCCTCTGCCTTTATTTTTCTATACAGTGACAGGTAGGTAGCAAACACCTATGCTTAGCTAAGGATGCACCCTGTGATCTCACTATCTTCTAGCTTATTCTCTTAATAGAACCTTGGTGCTGGCTCCCTAGCTAAAAGAGAAAGCTCATAGATCTGCAGTTATTGAAAGAGATTAAGTATCATTCCTTGTCTCCATTCAGAGGGATTTTCTGGCTCCAGGCCCCATTGCAGCTTCCAAAGCAGCTTTTGAGTGTTAATAACAGCCAATGAACAAGTTTTAATGTTTAATTGGTAATCACCTTTCCCTGTGTGATGGAGATTAGCTTGAGTTTGAACAGAGAGAGTTGGTGTGTGTGTGTGTGTGTGTGTGTGTGTGTGTGTGTGTCTGTGTGTGTGTCTGTGTGTGTGTGTGTCTCTGTGTGTGTGTGTGTCTGTGTGTGTGTGTGTCTGTGTGTGTTAGGGAGGGAGGGAAGGAAGGAGAGAGAGAGAGAGAGAGAGAGAGAGAGAGAGAGAGAGAGAGAGAATTTCATCATTCCCTAGAGATCAAAACATTGCTTTACAATAAAATGGAAGAGCATTTAAGGAAGAATTCTTCAGCCATAATGGCCCACAAGTATTTAAACCGGAAAACTGCTTAAAGGACATAGCATAAAAAAGAAAGTACCTTCATTCTTATTAAAAAGGTAAATGGACTACACAGAGTTAGTAGAAAGAAACCTTCTTTTCTAGAACAGGAAAGAGGCAATCAAGCTTTTGTTCCAGAGAAGAACAAAGGGACCTGGCTTTCAGTTGTAATTCTCTAGAGCTCAGCAAAGGGATGGGGCTGCAGCCACTTTCTGATGGTCCCTTTTACCACTGCACGTCTACCAAGTGACTCAAAAGTTACATTTTATGACTTAAACCTAAATTTTAAATATTGGAAAACCAATACATTTTATTTCATAATGGCCCAGATTCAATTTTATGTATTATTCTTGGTCAACCTAAACCTGATTTTCAAGCATGTGCCTCAGGGACTTAGAGACTGCGTGGAATAAGCATGGGCATTCTTTCTTTTTATTTTTTTCAGTTTTGTTATTTTATTATATATACAGGTGGACATGGTATTCTGCCCTTTCAATGTGGTTTGTGTACCCAGTGAAACTCAATTGAAAAAGAGTTTTTTGCTTTGTAAGTTATTGTCAGTTGGAGATAGCTTCTTTTTTGGAATGGGACCTTGCATCTATTTTCCTCTCTTAATCACAGAACCCCATCTGGTTTAGCCCCGTTCAATCCTTGTGCTGTTACAGATGCCTCCTTGGTGTCCTGCTACCTTCTGGCTCTTACAATCTTTCCACCTCCTTTTCTGCTTAGCTCCCTGAGTACTGAGGGGGAGGGTTCTAATGAAGACATCTCATTTAGGACCGACTGTTCCAGGGTCATTGCACATTATTCAGCTGTGGACCTCAGGCTACTGCAGGAGAAAGCATCTCTGATGGTGACTGAGCAAGATACCGATTCATGGGTATAGTAGAGTTTCATTAGGCGTCATTTTGCAGCTACATTCCTTTAGAAGAATAATAGTATTTGATTTTCTCCTAGGTCCATGGCCTATCTAGTCTTTGGTTCTTAGTCAATAGAGCAATGTCAGAAATGGGTCACATCTCATGGAGTGGACTTTAAATCTAATTAAATGGTGGTTGGTTACTCTTACAACAATTTTGCCAATATTGTACCAAGCATAAGATGCAGGCAGGTCATCACCACTGTAGTGTAAAGGGCTTGGGCTGGATTTTTGTTTATCTTTCTCCTCTGGTAGTATAAAGAGTACTTTTTTCTTTCATGTTTATTAACTTGGGTATTTCTTATTTACATTTCGATTGTTATTCCCTTTCCCGGTTTCTGGGCCAACATCCCCCTAACCCCTCCACCCTTCTCTATGGGTGTTCCCCTCCCCATCCTCCCCCCATTACCGCCCTCCTCCCAAAAATCACATTCACTGGGGGTTCAGTCTTGGCAGGACCAAGGGCTTCCCCTTCCACTGGTGCTCTTACTAGGCTATTGATTGCTACCTATGAGGTTGGAGCCCAGGGTCAGTCCATGTATAGTCTTTGGGTAGTGGCTTAGGCCCTGGAAGCTCTGGTTTGTTGGCATTGTTGTTCATATGGGGTCTTGAGCCCCATCAAGATCTTCTAGTCCTTTCTCTGATTCCTTCAACAGGGGTCCCGTTCTCAGTTCAGTGGTTTGCTGCTGGCATTCACCTATGTATTTGCTGTATTCTGGCTGTGTCTCTCAGGAGAGATCTACATCCGGTTCTTGTCGGCCTGCACTTCTTTGCTTCATCCATCTTATCTAATTGGTGGCTGTATATGTATGGGCCACATGTGGGGCAGGCTCTGAATGGGTGTTCCTTCTGCCTCTGTTCTAAACTTTGCCTCCCTATTCCCTGCCAAGGGTATGCTTGTTCCCCTTTTAAAGAAGGAGTGAAGCATTCGTATTTTGGTCATCCTTCTTGAATTTCATGTGCTCTGTGCATCTTGGGTAATTCGAACATTTGGGCTAATATCCACTTATCAATGAGTGAATACCATGTGTGTTTTACTGTGATTGGGTTACCTCACTCAGGATGATATTTTCCAGTTCTATACATTTGCCTATGAATTTCATAAAGCCATTGTTTTTGATAGCTGAGTAATATTCCATTGTGTAGATGTACCACATTTTCTGTATCCATTCCTCTGTTGAAGGGCATCTGGGTTCTTTCCAGCTTCTGGCTATTATAAATAAGGCTGCTATGAACATAGTGGAGCATGTGTCTTTGTTATATGTTGGGGCATCTTTTGGGTATATGCCCAAGAGAGGTATAGCTCAGGTAGTTCAATGTCCAATTTTCTGAGGAACCTCCAGACTGATTTCCAGAATGGTTGTACCAGTCTGCAATCCCACCAACAATGGAGGAGTGTTCCTCTTTCTCCACATCCCTGCCAGCAACAAGCATGGGCATTCTTATGGGAACACATTTCAGTTGCAAGTGAACATAAAGGAAAACTAAAACTTCCAGAAATGTGGTGGGAAACAGCTCTTAGGTGGTATGATCATGTGCTTAGAATTGTTTTCATCCAACTCAGTAATGATGCATGTTTCAAATTTTGGTTCTCTAATAATCCTTAGTGTTGCTGTTATAATGCATGCCTGCCTAAACACTACAATGCTACGTGTATGAGATGGCTGTTAGTCCTGTGTACAGTGAACACCTTCCTCTCAGACCCTCTTATGGAACTCAGCTTTGAACTATTGTGAATGCCAAGCATGAAGAAGACCAGCTGGTGTGGACTGCTTATGTGTATAGGTTTGTTTAATTTGTAAAGAAAACAATGTAGCCATCACAGGAAGCAGAGTAGATGGTCATCTGGAAGGGACAAGTTGGTGAGTCCTTGCTTCTATTCATCTTCCTTACTCAGTCTCCACATATCAAGCTCCTTTATTGATGAATGTTTTCAGATCTAGCCATACACAACCATTTTCCGTTTACTTACACCCTATTACTATATTTAAAATGGATATAAGCAAAGTAGATGTCACTTATCTAAGCAATATTTCATGTAAAAATTAATTCAAGTTTCCTATAACAAAATTAAAATTCTAAAACTATTGTAATGGCACAAGAGATGTGGCTCTATCAGTAAAGCGCTTGATATTCAAGAATGAGGACTTGAATTTAGTCCCTACAAATTCATAAATATCAAGATATTTGGTACACACATGTAGTCCAGCACTGGGGAGACAGAGACAGGAGCATCCCTGCATCTTTCTGGCAGTCCAGTCGAACTAAATCAGGTAGCTCCAGGTTTAATTGGAGCTCCTGTCTCAAGAACTAAGAGCTCTAATGGCAAGGCTCACACACAAAGAGAGAGAAAATTTTAGCCAAGAAACATGATTAACAAATTTGCTTATATTTTAAAATAACTTTATAAATAATTGTGTATATCTGTGTGATAGTAAATTTTGCTTGTCAGCTTGTCTGTATTTGAGATCAGCTAGGAAACATATCTCTGGAAGTGTCTGTGAGGGAAGACCAGCTCTGAATGTGGGCAGTACCATCCAACAGGTTTGGGTCCTTTGCCGAATGAGCAAGACACGGGGACCCAACTGGCAGCACTCATCATCTCTTTGTGCTTCTGGACAGCAGATGCATTTCGACAACTGCCTTGCCCTCCTGCCATCATCATGACTCCCCAGAAAAATGGATTGACACTGTGAACCAAAATAAATCTTCTCCGAAAATGGTCTTTGTTAGGTATCTGGTTTCAGTAACAAGACGGGCAACCAAAACAGCATGTGAATGTCATACACACATGTTCGGCAAATGCAGTGCTCAATTCACAATGTTGATTTCCATACAGCCTGGAAAAGATGTTTTCTGCAGATACCAATATTAAGTATGTGGCAATGAGAGAGATGATCTACAAGACTTCTTAGTGTCATGAGGGATCTTCATGCTGTGCAAGCAAGACATTCCCTGACCCTTTCCCTCTGTCACTGCTACTCAGTACCCTGGCCTCTTATGGGCAGAGCATCTGTTCAGCTGCTTTGGGGTGATTTCGTCCTATAATTGCAAGTAGGTGCTTCTCCACGTTCTCACCTCCCTCTGAGTTAATCCCCTCTTCCATTCACTGCAGGTTGCTGGTCTCAGTTTGTGTACTCCTGACCCCACCTTGCCCTGGCTTCCCAGACTTCTCTTGAGGGAATCATTGGGAGACTCTTTCCCCTGTTTCTTTGAAACTTCTCTTGATCTGCTCATTACTTTCTGGCCTTGCAGATAACCAACAAGTTATTTTTTTGATACCTGCTTTCAGACTGAAACAGTGTGAGGTTTTTGTGTGACTCTTTCTAGGGGGCATTTTTATTTTTAAAGGAAGCAGACTATTAATGAAAAAGAACAGGCCATGTCTGGCTGAGGTGGAAAAGAGATGTAGCAATTAAGAGAATTCTTTTCTTACAGGGAATCTGTGTGACTCCCACAGAAACAGGGAACACATCTTTGTTTAAGCTCCAGGGAGTGTTTCCAATGTGTTCCAAACTGAACCTCTTCAAGATTTTCAAAAATACCAATTATTAAAACAATATTTGTGGCTTCTATAAAGTAAGCATTTTTGAACGTGTTCCCGAAAGATTATGGGATACTGGACCATAATGGGGCAGTGTTGAAAGGCCAGTTGAAGATGTCTTTAAAAAGAACTAACTTTAGCTTATTAAGTGATCCTGCCCAAGGTATCTCCTGCCAGGACAATTACTTGTACTTGCATCCTCTAAAAACCAAATAAACCTTTCTTTAAAGGTGCCTGGTATTTGGTGCACTAATAGAAAGAGGCCTAAGGCAGCTACTGAAGGCAAATTTAGGAACAAATATAGAAATTTCACCTCCATTGCCAGCACCCATCTAGGCAATTACAACTGGGAAATCTTTGTATCATTGGGCCCTATTCTTTCTTTGTTATTTAGATCAAGGATGCTCTGTTTTTCCAACTCAACACCCAGGTTTTCTCATTACTGTTTGTTGTAGTTTGAATGAAAATGACCCCTGTGGGCTCATATGTTCACATCTTTAGTCTCCAATTGATACATTTTTTGGGAAGGATTAACAAGTATGTCTTTGTAAGAGGAGATATATTGCTGGCAGTAGACCTTGAAGTTTCAAAAGCCCATGCCAGGCCCAGTCTCTCTCCATCTCTTTTGAGCTCCAGGGGAATCAGGATATAAAGGTCTCAGCTACTGCTCCAGCTTGATGGCTGCCTCCCACCACGCTACCTGCCATGATAATCATGGCCCAAGCTTCTGAAACTGTGAGCCTGCCCCCAGTTAAATACTATTGTTTTGTGAGAGTTGCCTTGGTCACGGTCTCTTCACAGCAATAGAACAGTAAATAAGACACGATTCGTGCCTTAGTCCATATTTTCTGTCACTGTTGAACTGCACAGGCTTCACCAACATGACGCATCTGGATGGGGAATATTTTCTGATTTGTATTGTCATTGGTATTATCCTTCTAACCTGTGGTTTGGGGCTTGGGCTGGGGCTCTGGTAGAAGCTTGCTTGCCCAGCAAGCAGGCAGTTGTAGGTTCCATGCCCAGTTTTACGTAAACTGGGCATGAGGGCAGAAGCAGTTGATTTGAGGTTCAGATCATCCTTGGCAATACAATGGATTTGAAGTCAGCCGGGGTACATGAGACCTCGTTTAAAAAAAAAAAAGGAAAACATAAGAAAAGAAAAGATATCATTTTAAATATGAAAGAGCCCTGTTGTTCTCTATGTCCTCCTCTGTTGCTTTTTTTCTCTGTGGAACCTGAGTCCCCTCTGGCCTATTCACCCTCATCCTCAGGAGCCTGGACTGACATTTCCTTCAGGCCACATCTGTAGCAATGAATTCTTCTAACTTTTGTTTGTTTTAAAATGTCTTTATTTCATTTTAATTTTAGAAGAATTTCTACTGGTTATAGAATTCTGGTTTGAAATGTTATTTTTTCTTTCAGCATTTTCATCTATCCTTCCAATGTCCTAAGGCTTACATTGTTCCTGAGGAAAGATAAAATCATTTTTACACGTTTTTTTTTTCCTTTCTACTAATGTTTGTTTTCGCTGCTTTTAAGGGATTTTCTTTGTTAACAAGGTTTCTCAGCAATCAGACCCTGGCAGCTCTACAATTGTGTTTGTTGTGTGTGTGTTAAATAAGAATTTATGCTATACATTTTGATGCTTACTGGTAAATTTGGAAAGTTCAAGAATATTTTCCAAATGTTATTTCTGCCCAAATGCTGTGTTGATATAGGTAGGAACACTTGGGTCTACTTCAATACCTTGTCGCCTGATTCTCACGTGTTTTTTCCCAGTGTCTAGCTGTCTGAAAACTACATCTACCGATAACTCGAGTTCAGACTTTTCAGTTTTAGCACCTTGAGTCTGAGTTTAAATATTTTTACTGTTTCCAATTTTCCAATGACCTTCCCTGTTTCCTCCTTGTTTTATTTCTTCTCCAGTCAACTTGTTTCCCAGTCTGTTGTCACAAAAACACTTGGTTTTGTTCTTTCTTTGTATTTCAAGTCCTTGGAACTAGAATGTCGGTGGATTGGCCAGCCTGGGAAGAGTCAGGATTCAGATTTGAGTTTCTGGGTTGAATGCAGTGATGTTTGCTTTTCAGGCTGGGTGTGGATCTTGGAACTTGTGATGCTTCTGCTTTTGTTTCTGTTTTCCAAGTGCTCCAATCCGACAAGGACCACCCTGACTGGCTGTGGTTTGATTTCAGTGAGTGCTGGCTTTGTTCTTCTGGGCCATTCATTCATTTACTAACAATTTTATGTTTTGAACATTTTGTCATCTTTAAAACATTAAGACAGAGACTTATGTACCTCAAGCTGGTCTTGAACTTGTTAAGTAGGAGAGGGAGACCTTGAATTCTTGATCCTCCTGTCTTCAGCTCCCAAATATGAGGTTACAGGAGTATAGAACTACACCTGGTTTCCTTTGAGTGGTTTTTAAAGCACGTGGATATGGACATAACTGTATAGTAAATTTTGAATGGCTTTTCTTCTAAGCTAATGCTTAGAGATCTCTGAAGAATGACTAGAGGTCCCAGGAAGCTCTCTGTGACCTACTTGCTGCGTGGCAGAAAATTTTCAGGGCCCATTTTGTAGACATGGCTTCTTGAATCTGTCATGTTTTCTTGTGGCAGCCTCACCGATGTCCCTAACTGCTACTCTGAAAGATGTTGATTTCTTGCATCAGAACCTAGTTGTATCCTTTTTAGGAAGCACCTAAGGAAAGGAGCTGGACCCACAGCACTTATTTGACCTCTCTCATTCTTTCAAGGAACACAGTGACTCCTGGTCTGAGTTTTCTTTTCAATACTCTTATGCGTGTTACTACCAGGTGTATCTCACACCAGTCGATTTGTTCGCATAGAAGTAGGAGGTGCTCTTGATGGAGTTCAGGCAGTAGGTGACTTTCTAGAGTGCTATTTGTCTTGAGAGACCAGACGCACCCTGAAAGGAGGCCTTTTTCTACTTTTGTCTTCATCGAGTATTCTGTGTAGCTTTACATGCCTTTTGCCTTTTTAGTTGATTAGCTTAATTGAGGAGTTATTACATACAGTGTTAAAATGAAGAAATGAAATAAACATTAAATTCATTTTAAGAGTAACTTCACAAATCACAAATCCACTGCCTGTAATAGTTTCGATGACAGTTCATTTGTGTTATTCAACAATCATGAGAAGAATCATGAGAATTGAGACTACTCCTTTATTCCCAAGTCACAATTTAGATTGTCCCAGAAAGCTATGGGAAACTAAGAATCATGGAGAATCACTCTAGAAAACATATGGGCACAGAAGCTTTTAGTCAATTAAATCATTCCCTCCCTCCTTTCCTTGTTTCTTTTTTTTTTTTCCAAACCCAGGGCCTTGCGCTTACTAGGCAAGCGCTCTACCACTGAGCCAAATCCCCAATGCCTCCTTCTTTCTTTTAAAGCTGGATTTTCTGTATCCCAGGTTGGTGTCAAACTTTCTGTGTAGCAGATGGTGACATTGAACTTCTATTGCTCCTGCTTCCACCTCCAGAAAGTTGAGATTCCAAGCATGGGTCACAAGACTGGGCTTCTATGGCGCTCATTTGGAGCCCAGGGCTTCTTGCATTCTAGGCAAGTGAATCACATCCTCAGCATGAACCCCCTTCCTCTTTTAGGTTACATTGCAGTTGTTGTTCTCTATAGAACCTGAAACTGACCTTGGTCCTACAAGCAGAGATAATGATGAGAGTTCAGTCGTCAAACAAATACTGAAGATGAAAGGTTAGATCGGTGCTCACAGCCAGAGTGCACAGAGTACCGAATCCCAAGTTCACTACATCTGGACACAGATGTACCTTGAAGTAGAAAGCATTCTTCACATTCCCCTCTAACATCCATGTGATTTCCTGTAGATATAAAGCTAGAAGTTGTAATGCTGGGGAGATAACAAAGTTGCAAAGCTATTTCCCATGTAAGCATGAGAACCCAAGTTCAATCACCAACATCTGCATTAAAAATATTGGGCATGGGGATACATATGTGTAAGCCCAGTGCTGAGCAGGCAGAGACGAGGCTTGCTGTTTAGCCAATGTAGCGTAATGGATGAGCTCCAGGCCAATAAGAGACTCTATCTCGAAAAGACAAGAAAGATATCTCCTAAGGAATAATTCTTGAAATTGATCCTAAGTCTCAACATACATGTGCACACACAGGCATTCAGCCCCCTTCCCACCCCACATACATCTGAACATACACCCACCACTGTGACATACAGAACAGGAGTTCACATCATACTTCTTGGATCTCTCTTCTCTGCACTTACATTCTAGAGACTCCCCGGCTCCAAAACGGTCTGTGCCAAATGTCCTAGATATCCACCATCTGAATTCCCTACCCTTTTGACATCAGTCTACACCATTGATCAAACATGTATTCAACCCCAACCAGTCTTTGCATATCATTGAGCTTGTACATGGCTTCCCTTTCTTGAAATTAGTATCTTTATTCCACATGGGTACCAATAATATTTTCTGCTTGAAAAAACTGGGACAGAACATGGCAGAGGGGGAGATGACTCTGTTGCTAGAGTACTTACAATGCAAATGTAAAGACCTGACTTTCTGGAATCCATATAAAAAACAGGCACGATGGATCACACCTCTGTAATCCTCATTCAAGAGAGGCCCATGAGCAGCCAGCCAAGTTTAATCAGAAGTTCCAGGGCAGTGAGAGACCTTACTTTAAGAGACAAGGTGGAGAGTACCTAAGGAGCAGCATCCTAAACTGACCTCTGACCTGGACACACACACACACACACACACACACACACACACACACACACACACACACACACACACACACACAGGCACACACAGGCACACACATAAACATTTAAAATTATATAAAAACACCCATACATTTCTTTCGCTAAGTACAAGAATCTGAGTCAGTCAAAGTTTTGTATCCAAAATGAGCTACAAGTTGCTTTTCCATTGCACTGCATGCAGAAGACTGCTGAGGTCGTCACCAGCCTCCTGTTTCCAGAATCCTCAGTAGCCACCTCTACTAGATTGACATCCACTATTCACTCCCATCAAATCTTCTATCGCTCATTTGTCTAGACAGACACTCATTTACTGAGACATCAAACAGGTGTCGTGCTTTCATTATATCTTAATTTGTTGAGCTCCCTCAGCTATGCCGGATTTCTGTCTCTGAAGGGACTTACCACATCTTGCAATGTCTGGGTTAGAGCCTTCTTGCCCATGGTGCTGCTCCGCTGTCACTGCACACTTTCCCTTTCACCTTCTAAAGCCTCTCTCATGATAGCAAGCTGTTTATTCTAGTCACACACAATCACGGGACAAGTGTGTCTGCCAGCATTTCCACAGGGTGATGTTCATGAATTATTTCACTCAAGGCTTCTGCCTTACCTTTAGTTCATGGTCCAAGCCTGTCTAAAGTCATACTTGTAGCAAGTCCTTCCCTGGAGAGTCCTTTTGTCTGCTCAGCAGCTGAGGTGTGCTAACAGGTGACCATGTGACTTCTCGGCAAGGAAACACCTCACTGTTAAACAGTAGCTTGGGATAGATACAGACTGACTCACTGCTAGTGAATTTCTCACCGAGCGGCATGCTGATAAGGCTGGTATCTGGGAGTTGGTGCAGTTTTTAGTACCTATATGAGTAGTTGACAAGTTTATCTCTGTCTGAGACACAGCATGAGAAGTTCATTTAAATATGTTCCTATCTCTTTCTCCAAGTGTTCATAAAAAGAATATCACTTTAAGCCTGTTAAAGATCACTCCATGGCAACAGCCTAGACAAAAATCAAATGGCAGCAGGTTCTGTGTGTTGACTGTACCCACCAACAAACATCCAATGCCAATTCTTGTTCTCTCTCTGCCTGTCTCTGTCTCTATCTCTGTCTCTGCCTTTCTCTGTCTCTCTCTGTCTCTGTCTCTGTCTCTCTCTGTCTCTGTCTCTGTCTCTCTCTGTCTCTGTCTCTGTCTCTCTGTCTCTCTCTGTCTCTCTGTCTCTGTCTCTGTCTCTGTCTCTCTCTCTCTGTCTCTGTCTCTGTCTCTGTCTCTCTCTCTCTGTCTCTCTCTGTCTCTGTTTCTCTTTTTCTCTTTTCCGTTGTCTCCTCTCTCTGTCTCTTTCTCTCTCTGTCTCTGTCTCTCTCTGTCTCTCTCTCTCTCTGTCTCTGTCTCTCTCTCTGTGTCTGTCTCTGTCTGTCTCTGTCTCTCTCTCTGTCTCTCTCTCTCTCTCTCTCTCTCTCTCTCTCTCTCTCTCTCTCTCTCTCTCTCTCTCTCTCTCTCTCTCTCTCTCTCTCTCTCTCTCTCTCTCTCTTTTCTCTCTCTCTGTCTCTCTCTCTCTTCCTTTTCTTTTAAAGAAAAATCTTTAATATACTCTCAAAAGACACTTGATGTAATTAAGACTTAGAAGGGCTGCTGCGGGGGGGGGGTATTTTTCACCAAAATAATCTGGGAAATAAGTGTGAGTGAAAGGGGAGTGATGGGCCTGGAGGGAATTGCCATGTGGAATGATGATATTTGGGTCTTTGCCT
The DNA here is from genome assembly GCF_011064425.1 of Rattus rattus. Lineage (NCBI taxonomy): Eukaryota > Metazoa > Chordata > Mammalia > Rodentia > Muridae > Rattus > Rattus rattus. The sequence goes on along the minus strand of NC_046167.1, from coordinate 27,023,873 downwards.
AGAACACAACTTGTAAAGTCACCTTTAAAATTGTATCAGTAAATTTCTAAGAATGGCTGAACAGTTGCATAGTTCTGGTTCCAAGTTAGAAGTTCTTTCTGGAGGGTGTACCTTCATGGCGGTTTGAGAATCCCCTTACTCTCAAACAGACTGTTACTCAGCATGAGTGTCTCTGGACACAGGAAGGCTTGGCCTGCAGAAGCTGGTTGTAGGATGCTGTCAGGGGCTTCTGCAGTTCTGTGTGGATCTTGGCACTTTGTTTACTTGCCTTTTCCCATAGGAGTTTCCCAGATGTGTCAGTCAATTTTGCATTATCACTATCTAAAAACTTCAAATAATCAACAATGGAGAGAGTAGGTTTATTTTTAGATCACTTTTGAAGGGTCTAGATCTATAGGCCATACTTCATGGTGGAGCAGCACATAAATTTGTATTCCTCGGCTCATTGCCAGGAGGCACAGACAGTCAGAAGGCCCGGCTCCCATATCTTACAGGCTTTACCCCTCAAGCAGCACTACTGTGGGGTATCAACATTTCTCACTTAGACTCAGGCAGACCTCAGGGGCTGTGACATTCTAGATAGAGACTTCAGCAACAGAAAGGTGGTTTTCACATCTGACTCAGAGCAGGAGAATTCTTAGCCATTCCATGTTCAAGGACACACATTTTTGACAAACAGAATATAAAAACATATGATGGAAATAATAAAAGAAAATATGTAAGCCACAGAAAAATGAACAAAAAATTAGCTTCATAAAATAAGGCACATTTAAAGTGACTGAGTATTAATTTTAGACAAGTGTAGCAATATTCTAAAGACTTACCTCTGCAAAGGATCTGCACACAGAAATTCACAGTCAAGTGTACCAGACTTTATTTGCTTACTGGAGTAAGAATATTAAAATTCATTATTTATATATAAATTTTTGTCATTTCCACATGAATATGTTTGCCTTTACTGTGTTTAATCAATTTCAGTTTTCTAGGAACTTGTGTTTCGGTATATTTTCTTTTCATATTTTTTACTGTGCTGTCATTCCACAGTCTTTTCAGTAGACCTCCTAGCAAGAGTTCTTCAGTTGTAGAGTCTGCACTTTTGAATTTTCTTCTTTTCTTATCTTAGTGTCTACCATCCTCAGTTGAACTCTAAATAGGACAGATGACAATGAGCAATATGATTTGTCACTGAATTTGTAGTGACATCACAGTTATTGCCTGACACACAGATAACTGTGCTGCCATATATAATTAATGTGTGTCTCATAGATTGCAGATATTATTAATTACAAGATTAAAATAGAGTCTGGAACATATCTCATTTAATAAGTAGAGTGCTTTTCCAGCATACGGAAATCTCTGAGTTTGATCACCAGTATCACAGAAACCAGGTGTAGGGGTACATGCCTGTTATTACTTAGAAGATAGTGTTTGAAATATTCCCTAATAGAAAGAGAAGGTGACAAGAAATACGGAGCTTGAAGAGATTGTGAGGAGCCTTAGGCAGATGAGACATCATTTATTTACCCTTGCAGAAGACCAAAAGGCACATTTGTAGACCACCACAAAAACCTGCATACATGTAGACATACAGACTACATGTGCGGTCTGAAGAAGGCAAAGACCTCTGGCCTCAAGGACACGTTTACACAGAACCTACACAAAAGCTTCATTCTGCCAAAAATAGCTATAAAATAACAGGTTGTATCACTGTTTTCTCTTGGATTCCTCGGACATCCTCTGTCAGCCAGTTTGTGCTGACTGAAGCTCCCACCCTAAGTCCAAAGTCAACCATGTTTTACCTAACTCATACCAGAAATTCGAATTAGGACCATGTTGACTAAACTTAAGCTGGCCCTGATAGCCTTCTCCTCTCAAGAGACAGAGTCACTCAGGATCTGAGTTCAAAGGCATTTTCTGCTACATGAAATTCATGTGAATTCAAGCCCAGTTTAGCTATATTAAAGCCGGTCTTAAAAAATGATGACGCAAAATAAAGGTTAACTGGTAATTGCTTATCTTGAAATATCTATAAGCAATAATTATGCTTATAAATGTTATGAAGTTCATATAATTTGTTACAGTTTGTATGCTGTGTGTATGTATATGTTGACAGAGCTTATTTACTAGACATCATCTAAGATGTTGGCAGACAGAAAGAAATAAATTGACTCTGACAGGGATTTGGAAAAATAGAAAAACTGAAAATCTGTGCTGACTGGATGCCTCAAATAGCAGAGCAGTCTGGAGGGTGCTAGATCACGGTGTGCAGTCTTTAAAGCCTCCCCCAGCAGCAAGGCCTGCTCCAGTCTAAGCTGGGTATATTTATTATAAAACACCATTGCTCTTCTGGAAAAAAATGGAAACTTTTACAATCAGCATGAAAGCAGAAATAAGCCAAATAATCATTGTAATGGTAAAAATAGCTGGAAAAGCAATGTTCGATTTAGTATGAAATCCAAGTCAGGGTGCTTTTTGGCCCAATCTGCTAATGCTTTCTGTGACCGTAAAGTCTGGCAACGGCACGGCAACACAATACTGGTGAGAAATGCTGGTGTGAGAGGAGGTGTTTAGCAGACATGACTGACACATGCAAAGTGAGGGTGCTGGCTTCCTGGCAGTTGAAACATCTGAGTTATTTTGGATGAACACTGCAGTCTGTAGAGGGGCTTAATATTCTTGGGCCCTGGAATCCTCCTCTGGCACAAGTGCTGCTTGGGTCCCAGTTGGTTCCCAGCTTAGTTCTCTCAGCATCAGCGTTCCAGACTCCAGCTCTGCTCTAGAAAGACCTTGATTAGAAGACGATGCAGCTCGCAGCAAAACAAAACAGAGCAAGTACCCTGCATGTGTCCACACACAACTGTTCAATTCAAAGCACATACATTCTGACTGTCAACATAAAGTGTGTGTGTGTGTGTGTGTGTGTGTGTGTTTTCCGTGGTAGAAGGTCATCATCACTTCTTTGAGCCTGACAGCATTAAGAATACACACATCACAGGAGGAATGGTGACTATGCTGTCACAGGTTGGCTCCATGAGTAGACTCTACAGGCGTGAGTTCCTGACTTCAGATCCCCAGCATCACACCAACATAAAACGCTGAAGCAAGATAGCACACGCCTGCACACTCATTACCTGAGGAGACACAGAGGACTATCTCCAAGGTTTGGTGGCCAGCCAGCTTAAGGAAAACTACCAGGTTCAGTGAAGAAACTGTCTCAAAAAATAAGGTTGAGAGTGATAGAAGACACTCATACCTGAGGCTGAATTGTGGCCTCCTCACACATATCCATTCACATACATACATGCACATATTAACACACCACACACACACACACACACACACACACACACACACACACACACACACACACACACACACACACACACACAAACTCAATCAAAGCCAGCAGATGTTCAGAGGTTGAGGGATGAGGGACCAACTTGATGTTTTGAAAATATTTTCTAATCCAAAAGTGTACTCTCTATTCAATTGTTCTCATTTTCCTTCAGTCCCCTTCACGGAGCCATGAGTGTGTGTTTCAGAGCTCAGAGCCCCTTTGTTGATTGACGGTTTTCTTTGTCCAGTCTTCTGTCACATTCTCTCTTCATCCGGATGCCAAGTGATCAGGATTTGGATTGGATTATCACTGTGACAGATCTTGATTTTTTTTTTTTTTACTTTTCTTTTTCAGAGTTGAATTATCCTGACTTTACTAGTTTTGTTTCAGAAATAATTTGAAGGTTTTGTTTGTTTGTTTTGTGTGGTAGAATATTTTATTCTAAAATATTGTAAAATAAAATAAAAATTTAAAAGTGTCTGGTGAACGGGTGTTACTTAGTGACTTCTACGTGCTTATTTCCCCCCTAGGATCCAGGTTAGGTGCGGTTAACTCTGGAGTTTCACAGCGGTCCCTTGCCTTCTTTTGGTGCACAAGAACTGAACTTGCTCTGATATCTTCACTTGTGTCTTGAAAACCCAACAGCAATTTGAGCTGTGATTTTTGGTTCTTACATAGCTAGAACAGGGTATGGCTGAAGCAGTGGAAAATCTGAGTTTCCATTTTCCTGTACATCCACTGTGTGACATTGAGCAGAAAAAGCACATCAGCAGCATTAAGGACAGAAGTATGTGTGTCTAATGGTATGCATAAGCCCGAAGTGGAGAGAACATCTGGGGCTGTTATGTAATTCAGTGCACCTTCCCAGCAGGGGAGTGACAATGGTAGTTGCTGTCCTTGCTTTCTCTCACCCCCAGGGACTTGAGAGCAGGTTTTACTGGTTCATGTCTATTTTCTGTCAATGATTTAGCCTCTCTCTCTCTCTCTCTCTCTCTCTCTCTCTCTCTCTCTCTCTCTCTCTCTCTGTGTGTCTCTGTCTCTCTCTCTGTGTCTCTGTCTCTCTCTGTCTCTCTCTGTCTCTGTCTCTCTGTCTCTGTCTCTGTCTCTCTCTCCCTCTCTCCTTCTTTCTCCTCTTCCCTCTCTCTTCTCTCCTTTACTTCCTACACACGCATGCGTGCATGTGTGTGATAGTGTGATATATAAGTGTATAGGTATGCATGATACGCATGCATGCATGTGGAGCCCAGAATTCAATGCCCATGTCTTCCCTCTGTTACTCTCACCTTATCTTTGAAGGTCTTTCACTGAACCTGGAGCTCTTCAGTGTAGAGCCATCTTCCCTTCTCTAGAGTTGCACCTCTTGGCTGCGCTTCCTTTATCTCACAACTGCCTCTCAGAAGGCAGCTCAAGAATTAGAAGGATGGCCTTAGGACAGAGGGCCTGCCATTTCCTGGTGAATCACGTCAAGCTGGATCTTCCCACCTAAGCTTGTAAGCTTTTGAGCCGAGGCTAGGAAGAAACTACCACAGTAGAACCAATTTCTACCCAGGAAAAGCAGCCAGTTAAGCTGAGATGACTGATCCAAATTCCCACTGTGTCTGTTGGGGCTCAGCGCGGCTGGGAAGAGAAACTCAAGGCTGAAATCACTGTGGTAGGAAGAATGCAAACAGCTTGCCCTCTGAGAGAACATGTGTTGTTATAATTGCAGACACATTTCTTCAGGGACACCATGCCAAATTCTATTTTTACACTTTGTAGACAATTAGCAGTTGTTCCCGCCCCAAATATCCACAGCCAAATGTGCCGAGGACTTGTCTTCTCTGAACTGTGGGCTAGGCACACTGTTTCAGATGTCCTGGTTCCAGTCTGTCTTCTGCTTTCTGGGCCGCATCAGTCAGAGACAGTGTGAAGGCAGCGGACTGCCAGACAGTGTGAAAGTCCTTCTAGCCGAGCCCCTGCTCTTGGTGCCAGAGAGAGCTGTATGAATCAGTGGGAAGAAGTATTAAGTTGCTTGCAAGAAAATATGTGAGAAAATATTGGCCGAGAGGAGGGGGCAATCAGTGTAGGGTCAAGGCTATGGGAGGAGGAACACACTGACTTCTTAAGTGTTACCCTAACTTTTCTATTTAGAAAACTAAGTCATTTAATGTGTGGCAGCTACTTACATGATACCACAGACATAGCCTGTTATATTCACTAGTGGTCTTTGGGATTAATGAATTCCCTTCTTTTGTGGAGACTAAATTTCTCTTTTTGCAAATCGTCTACCATATTTCTGCTTCTTCCAGATCGTTTTAGCAAAGTCCCTAAAATAATTGAGGCTTGTCTGGCCTCTGTTTGCTTCCTTTCCTGCCTATTTTAGCTCATGTGGGATGCTTCCCTCTTTGCCTTTTGTCCTCTTTTTTTCTCTTCTATTTCCCTTTCTTCTTTCTTTTGAAAGGGGCTCACATAGTCCGAGCTGGTCTTGGACTCACTACCTGGTCAAAGAAGACTTTGAACTCTTCATTTGCCTGCCTCCCCTAAGGCTGAGACAGGCAGATGGGCATCACCACACCCAGCTGAAAAAGTGTTAGAGATAAAACCTAGGGCTGAGGACATGCTAGGCAGGCACCCTGCCAATTGAACCATCCTGCCTGCAATGCGGGACACTTAGGATTACAGTGTTTTGTAATAAGAACTTTTTTCTTGTGTCTGTCTGATCAGTACCCTTCAGCTCTTAAATCTTACTCGTCTTGATGCACTTTTAGTTATCCCGGCACTGATGTTTTCTGGGTTTGTAAGAGAGTATGATGGAGACTGGCACGTTGCCCTCTTCCCTTGAGAGCTTTACATTCATATATTACATCTCATAGCTTGTCCTTTTTTAAAAGAGTTTTCTCAATCTCAGTGGTGGTACCATCCTTAATGCTAAGTTCCTAAATTATAGCACTTGTAACTCGTTCACTTTTTTCATCGGGATGCATTTCTACCACTCTCTCTTATTACTACTCCGCCTGGGACTTTCACTGGGTAAGTGTGGGTGGTAAGAGCAGTCAGGTTTGTCTTTTTCTTAACCTCAGTGGGAGGGAATCCAGCTTTTACTCTTAAGGGTGGTAACGGCTGTGGTTTTTATACAACAAAAATTATTTTTATAGATGCACATCTTCTATTGAATAAGCATCCTTTTGTTGGTAATTTGTTGGTAGATTTTTCTTATAGTGCCCAGATGTTGGAATTTGTCAAACAGCGTTGCAGAATCTAAGACGACCAAGGAGTTTTGCTGCTCTTATGTTTGTTGAAAAAGAGAATTACTGGTAACCCCCAGCTGAACAGCATACGTCCCTACATTTGATTTAGTAGACGTTTACATGATCCTCTAAATATCCTTTTGTCTTCCTTCTTAGACAGAATCTTTCCCACGTCACAAGAATAGAAAACTAATATTTCCTATATGAATATACAGTAAAAGGTTTTTGACTAGCCACCTTTGTTTTCATCAGAGCAATCGGGGAGCCTTTGTCCTAAGTCAAGACTACAGAACACAGAAGCAAAGTGAAATATTCAAAACAACTGACATAGGAGGCAGTCGAGGATTATTCCAACAGTTGAAGTAATTGCTGGGCAGCAGCGCTAGACCATCTTTTTCACCCTTCCTCAGTGTCAGTTTTTACTTTATTAGGCCATATTTATCCATAAAATAGTATATGAAAGAAAAAAGGAATCAGTAGCTTAACACACTATCATGTCTCACCTGGCAATTGATCACACACACACACACACACACACACACACACACACACACACACGGCGTATAAGGACTATCAAAATAGCTTAGTGGATAAAGTGCTCATTTTATAAGAATGAAAACTAGCATTTGTTGCCCAGCACCCACAAAAAAGACTGGATATGGAGATAAATGGCTAAAATCTCAACTGTGTGGAGGTGGGGAGAGGGGAATCCCTGGGCTTACACAGCCTAGCCTAATGCATAAGAACCAGGTATCTCTGAGAGACCTTATCTCAAAAAACAAGGTACGTGGTGAAGGAATGGCACCATGGGTTAACTTCTAGACTCTGGACTCCATATGTTCTCTCTCTCTCTCTCTCTCTCTCTTTCTCTCTCTCTCTCTCTCTCTCTCTCATTCTGTGTGTGTGTGTGTGTGTGTGTGTGTGTGTGTGTCTTTATGTACACATGCATACACACAGTGCACCCATACAAATATACAAGCAAAAAAAATAATGGAAAGGAGAAATGCTGGAATGCTTTCAGTTATTATCATTATTTTCAGTGACAAGGGAGGAAAACGAATTTGAGAACAGTGTTAATCCTAATCCTTGCACTCCCTCTGATCCCCATTGTGGATGCCACACCAAACTGGCAAAAGCTTCTGAGCGACTGCCATACTGTTCTGAAAGGAGCTGATGTGGCAGAGAAAATTCTATGTACAAGAGGGTCTGAGAGTAAATGCAGATGAACCTGTGCCAAGCAACACCCAGACCCACCGTCCTAGAACCTCCCTCGCCTGACCTATCTATGGCCAGACTTCTCAACACCAATTTGTTCTCCAGAGTGATCCCCTATCATCCCTCACTCTGAAGGAGCTTCTTCTTGCCCTGGTCCTGGGTGGGCACTCATTTAAACACTTGCGAACAACACAGTGACGAAGCTTTCTGGCTTTGCTCTTGTACCATGTTATTTCTGGTCCAATCCCAGCCAACTTCTTCATCTCCTGTTGCTCCGAAGATGCTTGCGCCTCTAACATTTTGTCTCTGTAGATCTCTAGTCCTCCTTAGGAACATATATGTCATGCTTTGAACTCGCCATTTTATCCTTATTATAAACAACTTACCTAGCATTTCCTTGAGCTTTTATTTAAGATTATCTCACAATATTTCCACCTCCTATCACAAAATTAACTGTTTATTGGGGGAAATGCTGTGTGAGAAATTTCAGGAAAAATTTCTAAAGCTTACATGCACCATGATTTTAAGAATTTACATTGTCATGGGGAGTTAAAAAGACTTGCCAGAAAATGGATTGAATAAACCACTCTCTCCCGAAAAACAGTATGCCTAGAAAGCATGCCTGCTCCTCTTCTCCTAACACTTTCTACCAGAGGTCTGTTCTCTGATTTGTCTTTGACCCATCAGAGGCAATTGGAACTCAGGCACTTCTGAGGAAGTGTGTTCTCTCCCTTCACTGATCTTGACCTGACTTTCTGACTCTTCTCCCAACCTTCTCATTTCTTTCCAAACCAGTCTCCCCACAGGTGCTCATAAATACCTTGCAAAGTATTGTGCTTTCAGGTTTTATAAAAGGTATCTTTTAAAACCAAAATCTGCTCATTCAAAAATCACAATTTCATTTGGAGTGACTGAAATCCCGTGTCTTCCACGATTGGTTCAGTATTTCCCATCGGTGGAAAGCTGTCCTGGTTAGACTGGAGACCATACTGGTCCTTTTGTGAGCCCTGCTATGTCCATGTACTTTCTGCAGTGATTTTACCTAATGCTGCCTTTTGTTTTAGCCTCATCCTGAGTCCCTCAACATCACTCAATGGCTTTACATTGCAGAAATTTCTAGGTTTCCCTCACCCCCAACTATATAGAATAGTTTAATGCTTAAAATCCATAATAAATGTAAAAAGAAAAACCTTACTGTCTATTTGATTGACTTGTTACATTGGCTTATAAATAATTTTAAAGATTAATTGCTCTTATAATTTAGCCATTATGCATTCCTATTCAGATTGCCTTACTTTGTGAATCCTGTTGCTATCCTATCTTTAGTTCATGCTAACGGAAAAGAGTCCTCCAGGAGCTCCATTAAGAAATTCCTGAACAGACTAAGAATCTTAGTCTTGTATGAAACTGTCACTCACTGTGATGTTATGTGAGAACAAGCAGCATGCCTTCTGAAACTGGAGAATGAAGCACAACTGTTCAACAGGTCCCTGCACTAGTCGGGTCTTACATCTGTGATCCACAATGTCTCCATGGTGGCAATCACGAGTGTATGCATCACACATGGAAGGCCATCAGTAAGCCTGTTGGCACTTGAAGCTCCCTGAGATGTTCCATTGTGAAACACTTTAAAAAGTAGTAAATGGGGCACAATAGGTCACACTCATCTTTGGATTATAATTTTTTCTTTTCTTTTTTCTAAAACAGTCAATCATAACGTGTGTCTTAACTATTTTAGAATGCATATTACTTCTATACAGAAGATCAGTTGGGGTTCCACTCCAAGTACTATCGTAAACTGCACTGGTTATACATAGACACAAGGATGATTTACATCTTGATTAAAATATTAAAAAAGAGGGCAGGGAGGTAAGAAAGGAATGGGTGGATAGGTGGGGGAACACCCTTATAGAAGAAGGGGGAGGATTACATAGGGGGCTTATGGACAGGAAACTGGGAAAGGGGATAACATTTGAAATGTAAATAAAAATATTAATAAAAAGGATGTATCAAAAAATAATATAGACTATACCAATATTAATACCATGTTATTCAGTGGTTGCATACAGCTTTAATCCCAGCACTTGGGAGGCAGAGGCAGGCAGATCTCTGAATTCAAGGCCTGCCTTCTCTACAGAACAAGTTCCAGATAGTCAGAGTTACACAGAAAAACCTTAAAAAAATAAAGTAAAATAAAATAAACGATTCATTAAGACCTAAATGTAGAGATATTTTGTAGTCTCATAATCTATTTGACATGATAAAATGTAACAATAAAATATGTTCAGTTCAGAAAAAAATGATCTGTGATGGCAGTATACACCTGTAATCCCAGCATTTGAGAGGTAGAGGCTGAAGGGGAAGGTGGCCAACATTAGCCCTAGCTCCATAGGGAGTCTGAGGCCAGCCTAGACTACAAGGAGACTTTGTCTCAAAAAACAAACAAATAACAATAGCAACAGCAAATGCCAAACAGAACAACCAATGTAACAAGTAAAAACATTTGGTCTATTTTTCAAATGGAGGCAAGTTTAGAACTAAGTGTCAAAATAGAGTGTCTTCTTGAATTATGAAGGAAACCATACATTCAGAAAGCTTCCAAAAAGGGAGCTGAGAAAGCATGTCATTGACACAAGATTTTCCACAGACTTCAACATGGTAAGGCTAAAGCAAAACATTGAAGATTGAAGAGAAGTACTGAAAGATTGCGGTATTAAATATTGGGATTTGAAACAGGGCTTTAGGTCTCCAGGTTGGCCTAACAGTGTTAACTCACTCTGTAGTTAATACTAACCTTGAACTCTTAATTTTCCTGCCTCCACCTCTCAAGGGCAGTGATTTCAGAATATACTGCTCTATCCAGTTTATGTGGTATTGAAGAATCCTTCCTGGGGATCTGTGCATTCTAGACAAGCACTCGACAAAGTGAGTCAGTGCTCTAGCCTGGCGTTTACAATCTTATTGGAACTCTGTAGTCTATCCTAGGACACATTTGCAAAGGCCTCTGGGAAGACCTTCCTACTTGCTCAATTCTGGGCACTGAATTCCTAGTAAAGTGCTCAGCTATTCATTTTCTGCTCCTGTGGCAGTGGACAGTTTTATCTGTAAAACACAAATGATAGTTACTTCGTTTACATGAGCACATTTTGAGAACTAAATGAGTTCATGTCAAACACTTTTTAAAAGTCCCTAAGCACAATGGACATGAAGGCACTGAATGTAGGGATTTTAATGGTTATAAAACATTGGGTCGGTGGTTACAGAAACAATGTAGTATGATCGTTCCATGTTTGCTTCTGTAAATCAAGGCACCTGTCATGGAAACAGAACACATTTAATTCTTCACATCCAAGTTCTTTAAACAAAGTACTGGACAGAAGTTAAATCAATGGAGGAGTTAGAAAAAGGATTGCAGGAGCTGAAGGGGTTTGCAACCCCATAGGAAGAACAATAATATCAACCAACCAGAACCCCCAGAACTCCCAGGGACTAAACCACTGCCCAAAGAGTACACATGGAGCGATCCATGACTCCAGCCACATATGTAGCAGAGGATGGGATTGTCTGGCATCAGTAGGAGGAGAAGGCCTTGGTCCTGTGAAGGCTCATTTCCCCCGTGTAGTGGAATGCCAGGGTGGTGAGGTGGGAGCGAGTGGGTGGGAGGGAGAGCATCTTCATAGAAGCCGGGGGATGGGGTGGGAAAAGGGGGAACCAAGAAAGGGGATAACATTTGAAATGTAAATACATAAAATATCCAATTAAAAAAAGTGAAATCAAACCAGTAGTCAACATGGATGAAGGAAGTATTCGGTCACAGTGCTCCATGTGGTTGTTGCTTCTGTTTACCCCACCCAGAGGCATCACCAAACTCTAGTACCTCCTTTTTAAGGTGGAGTCAGAGAGATTTTCAAAGGTAAAAATCACATGTGAGAAGTTGGCAAATGGTTCTGGATGCTGGGCAGGAGAATGGGTGGTCCAATATTAGATGAGTATTTACATTTATTTCAATAACCCTGCTAAAATATGATGTGCTGATTTTCAGTCAGTGTCCTAGAGGACTTCTTGATGACAATACTGTGACATTTTGTAATCTCCTAGGCAAGGCTGGGCTGCAGGACTTGCTCTTAGAGAAAGGGTATAGTAGGGAAAAGGACAACAACCATTTTAGTACAGGCAAATGCCTGTATTTCATGGGGATTCCTGCTCAAAGTCTCTCATGGTTTTATTTTATTTCTGTTTAGAAAAATTCTTTATAATCATTCATTAACACCATACTGAAATGAGGAGATGGCCGTGATGAAAACAGTGCTTTCTGTACCAGCATGAGGATGTGAATTCAGATCCACAACACCCATGTAAAAAACCAGGTGTAGGGATATGACTATAATCCAAGTCTGGCATGATAGAGTCAAAAAGATCCTTGTGTTTGCTGGCAGTCCAGCCTAATTTGTGAACCCCAGATTCAGTTAGAGATTCAAACTGTTAGACTCGATCTCAAAAATATTAAAGGGGACAGCAATTGATGTTGTCTTCTGACTTCTATCAGGTATTTCTTGAAAACGGGGTGCTATAAAATGCATTGTTGATACTAATTTACGAGTTGTGAATACAACATAGTTGTTAGCAGTCTGATGTTCCACCCTAAAGTCCTTTAACAGAATTGTTAACAGAATTCTAACAATTATTAGAAGGTCTTTGGAAACTAGGAACGTTTAGGCTCAATGTGTGCACACATGGCCTTGAGGGAAATGAACATGTAAGCTAGAACGCCCAGGTGTCTGGATGAGCCATGGATGTAAAAACTGCAAACATTTTTATGTTTTTGAATAAGCTTTAAACATTCTTTGGTGTGGAACCAGAATCTGAGTTATTCTTGTATCCTCTTCATGAGGGAGCCCTCTCATCCTTGTTGACTTCTCAATGACTGAGGGTCTGGAAGAACTGATGCTCCAATGAACTCTGCTGAGATCCCTGGAGTCATCCTTTCATTCTCCTCTTGTCAGTAATGCTTGCAAAAGCCACTCTCGCTTTTATGTGACACGCACCAAAGAGAGAAAGCTGGCTCCCCATTGTACTTTCTCACTGTCCATGACATTTTCAGAGTTACGGGTCAGTACAGCATGGTGATACAAGGAATCAATCCAAAATGGAAAAGGACTAGGTGTGGTGAAATATGTCGTAGACCCCAATGAATGAGTGAGCATGGGAGTCCGTCTAAAATATAACTGGCATATAAACAACTTTGAGATTAAACTTGACAAATTCTGGTTAATGTACAACTGAAAACAAATGAAGATGAACAGATAACTTTGAAACAACTACAGGTGGTTTTTTATAATTTTGGCCCATGGAAGGGCAGCATCAGCACTTTCTAAGGTCTCTTTACATTTGTTTTGATCAGAGATTCTTCTTCTATCCAGGACACAGTACATGCTGTGAATCTCATGAGCATAAGATGTGTGATATAATATTCATTCAACATTTTTTGTTTTCTCTGTTAAGCTGAGTCGCCCACATGGCAGCAGTTCCCTGGGATCCGCAAGCTCTGGCCTTTCCCCAGAAATCTGTAGTTAGAAAGGACACTTAGGAAAATACTGACTTTGATGATTCCAGAGCAAAGTCAGAGTGTTAAGGCTCCTGAACTCTAATCATGTGCTGGTCATGTGATGTCAACCAGACTGGCTTTAGAATCACCACAGAAATACCCCTGTATGTGGTGGCTCTGATAATATTTCTTAAAAATTTCTTCTTCCTCATGTTTGTGGGAAAACAGATTTCTGAATATGCTTCCTCATTTCTGAAGCAGAAACACAAAGCTAAACATATTCAAGCATCGCTACTTAAGTAACCTGGAAGTGGAGGTTCTCACCAAGACCATCAAAGAGAAAAGGCTTGGGGGATGTAGCTCATGGGTTGAAAGAACATGCAGCTGTATGTGCGAGTCCATGGATTCAATCTGATATCAACATCAACAACAACAACATCAACAACAAAGAGTAAACACTTCATAATTTCCTTGACTTCAAAACATATCTTTGTAAGTGAGTTCATCAGGATAAATAGCAACATGGTTCTAACGTGTTTTTGGCTGTCTTACTAGGTAGTCACGCAACGTGACAGAGTTAGGTGAAACAGGAGGTGGAGCGATTGCAGATTCAAAATATTTGCCGTTTTTGTAGAGGACTAGTTTAGTTCCCAACACTACGCACTGATTCAAACAGGAACTTCAAGTTCTAGAGATTCAATGCCCTCTTCTGGTAGGGCGAAAGGGCATATGCTGCACATACATAAGGTCAATCACTCACATGTTCCTGTGAAATAAAAAAATGAGTCTTTTAAAAGGATAATAAATGTGACAACTTACATATGATTGCCCCCTTATGTATGTTTAAGTAAGCCCAAATTTTCCTTGGCAGATCATTTTACTTGAAATAATGAAGTTTAAAAATTGCTTTATAATGAATGTCCTTAGCTGTTCAAGTGGCAGAAAACATGTATGCCAAGCTTTAAAAAACAAAAAGAAATGACTACTCCCTTACAAAGTTCATCTCATGAGAACATAAGTAAAGAGATGAATTTTGAGTTCAATTAAATTTTTCAGTAACCTGAAAGATAATTCTCACATTTTGTTTGTACCCCCCCCCCCATTTTCTTAGGGGAAGAATAATGTGTTCTTACAATAATGCTTACAAGCAGTGATTGGTCGGTGTCAGTGACAGGAACACTCAGCTAGCTTATGCCCTTTCAATAGTAAGGTCAGAGGAGAAGCAGCTAGCTACTCTGGCAGTTGAGGAACATAAGATGCTCATTTCTGAGGCAGAGACACAAAGCTAATTATAACTCAGTCCTTCTCCACAGCCTGGTGAGGGGCTCTGTGCTAATAGGCATACAGTAGACAGCCAATGGTTCTAAAACAACATGCTTACAGGTCCCACAATGTATTATGAAAAACGAATCCTGTAGAGTGTACACACAAATACAACATGCTATTATAAACAGACCCAAACACAGTGTTTCTCAAAACAATTATTAGACTTTTTTTTACTTTGAAATTAGTACACTGAGGGAGATCTGCATTAAATTTCCCAAAGAAAATTAACTTGATGTAAATTTCCTTGTTTTAAAAAATTATCTCCCCCCAACCCGTGTGTGTGTGTGTGTGTGTGAGAGAGAGAGAGAGAGAGTGTGTGAGTGTGTATGTGTGTATACATGTGCGTGTGAGTGTGTGCTCTCACACACACATGCACACACGCAGGTTATACATGTGCTACACATGAGCAGACTCTGGAAGCCAGAAGAGGTTGTCAGATATCCAGGACAAGGGTTTTAGAAATCAAACGCAAGTCCTATGCAAGAGCAGCAGGAATGAACTCTTTAGGCTCCTTCTTGGTGATTCTGTGAGTTGGTATTTTCTAGTAACTGAAAAGTAAAAGTTGGGATCCCGGTCAGTTTGCCTCCAGCCTAGGAAGTAACCACCAGCATCATGGGAAGCACAGTGTTAATCCAGGGGACAGAAAAGGCAGTTCACAAACAAATGCATGGGATGAACAGTACGCTTAGTGGAGATTAAGGAAAGTCCTTGAGAGTGAGAGCCTTTTCTGTCACCTGGTCACTTGCACCTATGCATGAAGGCTTTTGTGGACCTCTTGGGCAGATTTTGTGAATTACGCATATTAAAGTAAAGAGATATTTGATATAAGACACACATTTCCCAAGACCTACAATAGCATCTGGGTTACTATGTGGCTGGTTTTGTAGAAGCATTTTTGTAGCTTCAGTTAAGGGCCTGCAGCTTACCACCATTGCTACTTCTCTTTTCAGCTGTCTCCAAGCCTCCCCTAAACACCCAAAGAACAGACACTAGAGCTACTCCCCCCCCCCAGCTTCACTCATTGCTAATGCTGGGATATGGCTTTAAGCAGAACTAGGATGTTGTCATCCCTAAAATAAATCTCAGGGATGGCATAACTAGAAATACATATGTGGCCCTGTGGACAAGGTCATCAGAGGAAGGCAGGAATTTCAACCTCTGCCTATCATTGGCCCGTAGATAAGACAGGACCAACTGCTAGGTAGCCACACCTGGTTAGAACAGTAGAATACTATGGCAACCAGTGAGCAATCTCTACTCACTGGAAGATGAGTAATCTTCCTTTCTTGTATTGTGGCCCTATATATAAGGCATCTGGAGAAATTTTTTATAGAAAAAAAGATCAGATTCTTAGCCCTGTTCTCAAACATAGATTTAAATAAGTCTTTCATGGGAAACAGAGACGGGAAAATTCCTGGGGTTCTCTGACCAGCCAGCAAGTTTCAACCCAGAAAGAGACTTTGTGTAAAAAAGGAATGTGGACGGCACCCAAGAAATGACACCTGAGGTTGCTTTCTGGCCTTTACATGCATGTTCACAGGTCTGCACATAAATACATGCACACACACACACACACACACACACACACACACACCAGTTGTAAAATATAATCTCTTGGGACTAGCTGGAAGCTTGAGAGAGGAGAAGATCCAGGGGTCTATGAGGGTGATCCTAGCTGAGATTCCTACCAAAAAGGGATATAAAGATTGAAATGGCCACTTCCAGAGGAGAGGGGGGATATCAACCATTAGCAAAACCGTCGACCCCAAATTTGTCTTGCCTATAAGATATGCAGGGATAGAGATGGAGGAGAGAATGAGGGAGCAGCCAACCAATGACTGCCCCAACTCAAGACCTGTCCTATGGGAGAGAGCCAAGCCAACACTATTAATGATACTTTGTTATGCTTATAGGCAGGAACCTAGTGTAACTGTCCTCTGAGAGGCTCTACCCAGCAGCTGATTGGAACAGATGCAGAGACCGACAGCCTAACATTGGATGGAGCTCATGGAGTCTTGTGGAAAGGTGAGAGATAGAACTCAGCAAGCTGGAGGACTCAATAATACAATAAGAAGACATACAGAATCAAGTAATTTGGGACCATGTGTGCTCACACAGACTGATCCACCAACCAAAGAGCCTGCAAGGGTTGGACCTAAACCCTTCACATATTTATGGGAAATGTGCATCTTGGACTTCATTTAGGTCCTGTAACAAGTGGAGTTAGGGCTATCTCAGTCTGTTCTCTACCATGGGATCCCCTTCCCCTACCTGGACTACCTGTTTGGGCCTCAGTGGGAAAGGAAGTGCCTAGTTCTGCTAGGAATAGATGCCCCAGGGTAGGGTGGCCTTCAAGGAGGGTTCCCCTTCTCTGAGGACAAGGGGAAAATGGGAGGATGGATTTGTAAGGATAGGACTGGGAAGAAAGGAGAGAGAAAGGGCTGTGATTGGAATATAAAGTGAATAATAAAAATAACAATCTAGAAAATAAAAGGGTCTAATAGAAGAGTGTTGTTAATATACATAATCTAAACCTGTACATCAAGAGCAAAAGAGATAGGAGGAGCATGAAATGTTCACCGCTCAATCAGGTTTCTCCAAATGAAATCTAAAGGATTCTGAGAACTCAAGCCCTGCCCAAGCCTGTATCTTTTGCTTTACTTACCATAGGAAAGACGGTGGGTATAAAACAGTGTTTAATCCAGTTTATTTAAAAAAAAACAGAAGAATGTGTAATTCATTTCTTTTACTAATTAAAAATTGCTTAAAATGCATTAGTTGGTAGATAGCCACATCAATAGATAAGATATCCTTTTTAATAATGCCAGTACTCACTAGGCCTCTCTTAAGCCCTCATTATCTGATAGTGTGTCTTTCTCCCTACTCACCAGCTTTGGGCAAAAGTGTCTGGGAGCTCAGGTACTCAGAAAGCCTCTCATTCCCTTGCTTCTATGAGAATAGTGTATGTGTCTATGGAATTACTAATTAAATCAGATCTCAGTGTGTGAATTCAAAAATTTAATTAGGAGGGTTGACTGTTAAAGTAAATTATTTCTCCAAATCATATATTCCATAATATTTATCCCACTCAGCTGACATCCTAAGAATTTTAATCATAATCTCTTTTTCAAAATAAGACTCTTTCTCAAGCCTTTTCTTTTTCAGCCAACTATTTAAATGAAGTATTTGGCAAGCAAGAATAAATCCCAAACCCTGCTTAGCAAATAACAGCCAAACCTTCTCGATCCATAGTTAGGGCTTTTCAACCCTTGCTAATCCTATTCATGTTTATATTTGGGGTGTGTGTGTGTGTGTGTGTGTGTGTGTGTGTGTGTGTGTGTGTGTGTGTGTGTGTTTACCCATGCATACTCATGTAGGTATCTTCCTGTGTATGAGTACGTGTGTTTTCAAATATAGAGGTCTGAAGATACAACTGTCCCTTTAAATAAATATCAAATCAGAGTGTGAACAAACTTGAAAATGTTTGAAAATGGGTTTACATATTTCACCTTTCAAATTTTCTTTCCCTTCACACTTCATCATCTATTGTGGGATATTTTAGAGTGCTTCCAGAGATCGTGAGATTGCTTAGTAGACAAAGGCACTTTCCGTCAAACCTGACTGATTTAAGTCCCTGAGGAGAAGGAGAGAACAAACTCTAATAAGTTGTCTTTAAACCTATACACAACTACATGCACGTGAGTACAAACACAGACAGATATAGAGACACACACATACACACACAGAGAGGCAGGGAGAGGAGGAGGAGGAGGAAGAGGAGGAGGAGCAGGAGGAGGAGGAGGAGGAGGAGGAGAAAAAGCAAAGGGAGAGGGAGGGGAAGAAAATGTAATCAATTTAAAAAAAATTCTTAGAAGATTTCCCCATAAATGTTAGACAGGAGATGACATATCATTGAATTGTTGCCTTGAGTATATGTATAAGCGTCTACAGATTTTAATTCACACTGAAACATCACAATAAGAGTGTTGACAGTAGGCTTTCTTCTCTGACTTATAACTATAGTCTTTTCCATCTAGATGACTTTATCTCAGAAATAACCCAGTATGCATAAAGACGCTGGATTGCTCACATTGTGTTGTCTTGTCCTTGTTTTGACCCATGTCTTATGAGGTAATAACAATGATGTGAACATTCTGATCATAACCTGATCCCCTCTCCCTCTGCAATACACACTGCCTTTCCTGAAGAGTGGTCTAGTGACAAGCCCCTTCCCCTGCTCTTTAAAGGTTTGTGCTATGGTGATAGAATCATAGGACTGCAGGGAAGGAAGTAAACTTCACAGTGCTCATTAGACAAAATACAGTACAGTCAGGAGACCTGCCATGGTCCATAAAAAAATGTATGCATGGAAGGCTTCATCCAACTTCCCTTAGGTCTAGCAGTTTCAGAGAACAGAGGAAGCGCTCCTTCTATTACAAAGTCACTTCTAAGCGAGTGGATGTGACAGAGGTGTTCACAAGAGGAGAAAGAGGGGGTTCCTGGCAAAAGGTTCCTCCTGCACAGTGAAGAGAGGAAGGGATCTGGATCTGACGAAGGAGGCAGGTGTATGCAGTAATGGCCATGGCTTCTAGTCTGGCAACCCAGACTTGCATTAAAAACAAATTTGCGTGTTCTTTCCTTCTTCTCAAAGCTTTGTCAGAACTGTCTTCACTCTAGAGTTCATAGTCTACTAAACCTGCATTCCTCCATGGATCAAAAGTAACAATAAGTCATTGGTTTGTGTTGAAGTCACTGATTTTGAACAAGATGTATATTAAATTATTTTGAGTTTTCATCATTCTGTTGGTTGAATCATTAAACTATTTAGAAATACATAGGAGTAGTAGCCCAATGAATATTAACTTTTATTCTCAAGAGCTAATCTAATAATGATGATGATGATGGTGATGATGATGATGATGATGATGATGATGATGATGATGATAATTTTTATTTCCTTGTGGCTTTGACAGCATTACCCATTTCCTCCATGTCTTGTTCTGACGGTGTATCACTCCTCAAACAGTCCAACCAGTGACTATCACTTTATTGTGTATCATGACACTGAGTCTCAGATATGCTGACAGGTATTGCCAAGATGGTCTTTCCTTTCCATTAGGCATCACCTCGGGTCTTTTGGTAGGATCCAAACAGTGACCAGACTAGCAGGAAGGGTAAAGGATTTTGTGCGTATGCCTAGAGACTTAACAGGCGGAGGCAGCAGTAAGCCAAGATTTGGTTGTGTTCCCTTTTTGTATTTCTGGAGTGTGATTCTGGAAGCACTCAGGAAAAGTTAATGCATTTAAAAAAGAGATCATAACTCCAGTGCCAAGGATGAATTTGCCAGTCCTCTGAGAGTTCAGCTCAGAGGTCTCCCAGTGGCACTTTTGCATTAAAAAATAAGTTTGTGGACGTTTTTCTCAAAACATTTTTAAACCTGTCTTTACTCTTGAGTTAACAGTCTACTAAACCCACATCTCTCCATGGATCACAGTGTCACAGTGACAACAGGCTAGCCTGGCTGCAGGTTGGGCAGGGGAGCAGGAGTTGTGTCTGGATGGAAAAGCATCAAGGAATCTTTGTCCTTCTCCAAATAGTCAGACCTAGAGCAAAAAAACACACACATGTGTAGAAAAGGGAAAGCCCCAGTCAAGGGAGGCAAGCCTGAGGTTTGGTTTAATTTTCATTATAATACACCACTGCAATAAACTAAGCCTGTGCTTAAACCACGCAGAGATAGACAACCTCTGTATTTCAAACAAGCATCTCACCTGTCACCAACAAACACAGCAAGAACAACCTTGCTGTTTTAAGAAACAACAAATAAGTTCTGACTTCCACTCTTTGTTTTTCAGTACCTACCTTATTATTCCATTTCACTGTGAGAAATGATTTAGGAGAGTTCTGCATGAGAACAGGTATTCCCATAGAAGAAAGCGTCATCGGATGCATGCACTATCAATCCATGATGTCCACTGGGATAACCTCAGATGCCAAAACTCAGGACTAAAGTAGTAATGTACGAAAATGTAATAATGTAATTAATAGAGAGACTCTAGAACTAAGTTCAATGTTAGAGACTCGAGTTGATTCATGAATGAATAAAAAAGACACTTCCTCAGACTGTGTTACATTGGCTTTCTACCTTGGTGCCTTTCTGTGATGCATGGGCTCAGAGTTTTTCATGAGATTCAGAGCAGAAAATAAGTGAGTGAAGTAAATTCTTCAATAAGATATTTACATAACAGTAAACATGCTTCCCACTCAATCCTTCAGACCACTCTGATCAGTCTGAACACTATAAGCATTTTTATATTATTCAGGCAAAGCTAATTTCTCATTTCCATACTACAATACATAATTTAAAATACAATCACATGCAGGAAATGTTATTATTTTCTGTGTGGTGTGCTGAGAATTTAACCCAGTATTTCCTACATTCTAGGTAAAGTGTAGCTATGTAGCCACATCTTTATAGATTATAGAAAAAAAGTAAAATTAATTTATAGAATAGGACATAAGGTAGTATTACACAAACTTTCCCTTGGTTGTTTATATAATTAATTTATAATTATAAAATGTAATTTAAAGTATTCATCCTCGGGGTTGGGGATTTAGCTCAGTGGTAGAGCACTTGCCTAGCAAGTGCAAGGCCCTGGGTTTGGTCCCCAGCTCCGAAAAAAAGAAAAAAAATAAAATAAAATATTCATCCTCATGTAGCATTCTATGAATTTTCATGCATCATACACACACATACATATACATATATATACATGTTATATGTATGTTATAACTTTAAATTATAACCACCCTTCTCCCTTAGTATGCAGATGAAAATATTTCAGTATTTTTTAAATAAGTGCTTGCATTTGTACTTTTTGATACAAAGTAAATTGTTTGCTTGTGATTTTGAGGGTGGAGCCCTGGACCTTGAGTAGTCTAAGCAAGAGCTCTGATCCTGGGTTATACCTTCTGCTCTGAAGTAAACAATATATATAAACACACACACACACACACACACACATGCATGTATGTATATATACATATATAGGTATGTGCATGTCAGCAATGTACTAAGTACACAACTTGAAAAAGCTATTGACTTCCTGGCTGCTGAGGCCGTGGAGAGCTCATAGGCAACACCCCGCGAACAAACCTGAGCCTGGGGACCACAGGTAAGACAAACTTTTCTGCTACAAACGACTTGCCTGGTGATCTCGGGTCACACAGAGGCGGAGTTCCTCTGGGGCCGGACACTTCCGGTGTTTGGCCAGAGTCCTGGACCAGCGGAGGATCCCTGCCTTCAGCAGCTCTCTGCTCCCAGGCCCCGGAGGGGAGTTCTGGCCCCTGGTCGGGCGGGCACTCCTGAGGCAGCAGAGCGAGGAGACCACCAACGCTGCCCACCTCTGCCCACATCCCTGGCCCAGGAGGATACTGTATACGCCTCTGGGTACCCGTGAGAGGAGGCCCAGGAGCAGCAGATCCACTGCGTCTGAGACACCGCACCTGAAGGGACCGACCAGATAAACAGTTCTCTGCACCCAAATCCCGTGGGAGGGAGAGCTAAACCTTCAGAGAGGCGGACACGCCTGGGAAACCAGAAGAGACTGCACGCTGCACACAGTACTGACCCCAGAGGAAAACAAAAGCTATCTGGAACCCTGGTGCACGGAACCTCCCGGAAGGGGCGGCGCAGATCTTCCTGGCTGCTGAGGCCGTGGAGAGCTCATAGGCAACACCCCACTAGCAAACTTGAGCCTGGGGACCACAGGTAAGACAAACTTTTCTGGTACAAACGACTTGCCTGGTGAACTCAAGACACAGGCTCACAGGAACAGCTGAAGACCTGTAGAGAAGAAAAACTACGCGCCTGAAAGCAGAACACTCTGTCCCCATAACTGGCTGAAAGAAAACAGGAAAACAGGTCTACAGCACTCCTGAAACACAGGCTTATAAGACAGTCTAGCCACTGTCAGAAATAGCAGAACAAAGTAACACTAGAGATAATCTGATGGCGAGAGGCAAGCGCAGGAACCCAAGCAACAGAAACCAAGACTACATGGCATCATCGGAGCCCAATTCTCCCACCAAAGCAAACACGGAATATCCAAACACACCAGAAAAGCAAGATCTAGTTTCAAAATTATATTTGATCATGATGTTGGAGGACTTCAAGAAAGACATGAAGAACTCCCTTAGAGAAACACAGGAAAACATAAATAAACAAGTAGAAGCCTACAGAGAGGAATCGCAAAAATTCCTAAAAGAATTCCAGGAAAATATAAATAAACAAGTAGAAGCCCATAGAGAGGAGTCACAAAAATCCCTAAAAGAAATCCAGGAAAACATAAATAAACAAGTAGAAGCCCATAGAGAGGAGTCACAAAAATCCCTGAAAGAATTCCAGGAAAACACAATCAAACAGTTGAAGGAATTAAAAATGGAAATAGAAGCAATCAAGAAAGAACACATGGAAACAACCCTGGATATAGAAAACCAAAAGAAGAGACAAGGAGCTGTAGATACAAGCTTCACCAACAGAATACAAGAGATGGAAGAGAGAATCTCAGGAGCAGAAGATTCCATAGAAATCATTGACTCAACTGTCAAAGATAATGTAAAGCGGAAAAAGCTACTGGTCCAAAACATACAGGAAATCCAGGACTCAATGAGAAGATCAAACCTAAGGATAATAGGTATAGAAGAGAGTGAAGACTCCCAGCTCAAAGGACCAGTAAATATCTTCAACAAAATCATAGAAGAAAACTTCCCTAACATAAAAAAAGAGATACCCATAGGCATACAAGAAGCCTACAGAACTCCAAATAGATTGGACCAGAAAAGAAATACCTCACATCACATAATAGTCAAAACACCAAACGCACAAAATAAAGAAAGAATATTAAAAGCAGTAAGGGAAAAAGGTCAAGTAACATATAAAGGCAGACCTATCAGAATCACACCAGACTTTTTCAGCAGAAACTATGAAGGCCAGAAGATCCTGGACTGATGTCATACAACCCTAAGAGAACACAAATGCCAGCCCAGGTTACTGTATCCTGCAAAACTCTCAATCAACATAGATGGAGAAACCAAGATATTCCATGACAAAACCAAATTTACACAATATCTTTCTACAAATCCAGCACTACAAAGGATAATAAATGGTAAAGCCCAACATAAGGAGGCAAGCTATACCCTAGAAGAAGCAAGAAACTAATCGTCTTGGCAAGAAAACAAAGAGAAGAAAAGCACACAAACATAACCTCACATCCAAATATGAATACAACCGGAAGCAATAATCACTATTCCTTAATATCTCTCAACATCAATGGCCTCAACTCTCCAATAAAAAGACATAGATTAACAAACTGGATACGCAACGAGGACCCTGCATTCTGCTGCCTACAGGAAACACACCTCAGAGACAAAGACAGACACTACCTCAGAGTGAAAGGCTGGAAAACAACTTTCCAAGCAAATGGTCAGAAGAAGCAAGCTGGAGTAGCCATTCTAATATCAGATAAAATCAATTTTCAACTAAAAGTCATCAAAAAAAGATAAGGAAGGACACTTCATATTCATCAAAGGAAAAATCCACCAAGATGAACTCTCAATCCTAAATATCTATGCCCCAAATACAAGGGCACCTACATAAATAAAAGAAACCTTACTAAAGCTCAAAACACACATTGCACCTCACACAATAATAGTAGGAGATTTCAACACCCCACTCTCATCAATGGACAGATCATGGAAACAGAAATTAAACAGAGACGTAGACAGACTAAGAGAAGTCATGAGCCAAATGGACTTAACGGATATTTATAGAACGTTCTACCCTAAAACAAAAAGGATATACGTTCTTCTCAGCTCCTCATGGTACTTTCTCCAAAATTGACCATATAATTGGTCAAAAAACGGGCCTCAAAAGGTACAGAAAGATAGAAATAATCCCATGCGTGCTATCGGACCACCACGGCCTAAAACTGGTCTTCAATAACAATAAGGGAAGAATGCCCACATATACGTGGAAATTGAACAATGCTCTACTCAATGATAACCTGGTCAAGGAAGAAATAAAGAAAGAAATTAAAGACTTTTTAGAATTTAATGAAAATGAAGATACAACATACCCAAACTTATGGGACACAATGAAAGCTACGCTAAGAGGAAAACTCATAGCGCTGAGTGCCTGCAGAAAGAAACAGGAAAGAGCATATGTCAGCAGCTTGACAGCACACCTAAAAGCTCTAGAACAAAAAGAAGCAAATACACCAAGGAGGAGGAGAAGGCAGGAAATAATCAAACTCAGAGCTGAAATCAACCAAGTAGAAACAAAAAGGACCATACAAAGAATCAACAGAACCAAAAGTTGGTTCTTTGAGAAAATCAACAAGATAGATAAACCCTTGGCCAGACTAACGAGAGGACACAGAGAGTGTGTCCAAATTAACAAAATCAGAAATGAAAAGGGAGACATAACTACAGATTCAGAGGAAATTCAAAAAATCATCAGATCTTACTATAAAAGCCTATATTCAACAAAACTTGACAATCTGCAGAAAATGGACAATTTCCTAGACAGATACCAGGTACCGAAGTTAAATCAGGAACAGATAAACCAGTTAAACAACCCCATAACTCCTAAGGAAATAGAAGAAGTCATTAAAGGTCTCCCAACCAAAAAGAGCCCAGGTCCAGACGGGTTTAGTGCAGAATTCTATCAGACCTTCATAGAAGACCTCGTACCAATATTATCCAAACTATTCCACAAAATTGAAACAGATGGAGCACTACCGAATTCCTTCTATGAAGCCACAATTACTCTTATACCTAAACCACACAAAGACCCAACAAAGAAAGAGAACTTCAGACCAATTTCCCTTATGAACATTGACGCAAAAATACTCAACAAAATTCTGGCAAACCGAATCCAAGAGCACATCAAAACAATCATCCACCATGATCAAGTAGGCTTCATCCCAGGCATGCAGGGATGGTTCAATATACGGAAAACCATCAACGTGATCCATCATATAAACAAACTGAAAGAACAAAACCACATGATCATTTCATTAGATGCTGAGAAAGCATTTGACAAAATTCAACACCCCTTCATGATAAAAGTCCTGGAAAGAATAGGAATTCAAAGCCCATACCTAAACATAGTAAAAGCCATATACAGCAAACCAGTTGCTAACATTAAACTAAATGGAGAGAAACTTGAAGCAATCCCACTAAAATCAGGGACTAGACAAGGCTGCCCTCTCTCCCTACTTATTCAATATAGTTCTTGAAGTTCTAGCCAGAGCAATCAAGACAACAAAAGGAGGTCAAGGGGATACAGATCGGAAAAGAAGAAGTCAAAATATCACTATTTGCAGATGATATGATAGTATATTTATGTGATCCCAAAAATTCCACCAGAGAACTACTAAAGCTGATAAACAACTTCAGCAAAGTGGCTGGGTATAAAATTAACTCAAATAAATCAGTAACCTTCCTCTACACAAAAGAGAAACAAGCCGAGAAAGAAATTAGGGAAACGACACCCTTCATAATAGATCCAAATAATATAAAATACCTCGGTGTGACTTTAACCAAGCAAGGAAAAGATCTGTACAATAAGAACTTCAAGACTCTGAAGAAAGAAATTGAAGAAGATCTCAGAAGATGGAAAGATCTCCCATGCTCATGGATTGGCAGGATTAATATAGTAAAAATGGCCATTCTACCAAAAGCGATCTACAGATTCAATGCAATCCCCATCAAAATACCAATCCAATTCTTCAAAGAGTTAGACAGAACAATTTGCAAATTCATCTGGAATAACAAAAAACCCAGGATAGCTAAAACTATCCTCAACAATAAAAGGACTTCAGGGGGAATCATTATCCCAGATCTCAAGCAGTATTACAGAGCAATAGTGATAAAAACTGCATGGTATTGGTACAGAGACAGACAGATAGACCAATGGAACAGAATTGAAGACCAGAAATGAACCCACACACCTATGGGCACTTGATTTTTTGACAAAGGAGCCAAAACCATCCAATGGAAAAAAATAGCATTTTCAGCAAATGGTGCTGGTTCAACTGGAGGTCAACATGTAGAAGAATGCAGATCGATCCATGCTTATCACCCTGTACAAAGCTTAAGTCCAAGTGGATCAAGGACCTCCACATCAAACCAGATACCTCAAACTAATAGAAGAAAAAACTAGGAAAGCATTTGGAACACATGGGCACTGGAAAAAATTTCCTGAACAAAACACCCATGGCTTATGCTCTAAGATCAAGAATCGACAAATGGGATCTCATAAAACTGCAAAGCTTCTGTAAGGCAAAGGACACTGTGGTTAGGACAAAACGGCAACCAACAGATTGGGAAAAGATCTTTACCAATCCTACAACAGATAGAGGGCTTATATCCAAAATATACAAAGAACTGAAGAAGTTAGACAGCAGGGAGGCAAATAACCCTATTAAAAAATGGGGTTCAGAGCTAAACAGAGAATTCACAGCTGAGGAATGCAGAATGGCTGAGAAACACCTAAAGAAATGTTCAACATCGTTAGTCATAAGGGAAATGCAAATCAAAACAACCCTGAGATTTCACCTCACACCAGTGAGAATGGCTAAGATCAAAAACTCAGGTGACAGCAAATGCTGGCGAGGATGTGGAGAAAGGGGAACACTCCTCCATTGTTGGTGGGGTTGCAGACTGCTGCAACCATTCTGGAAATCAGTCTGGAGGTTCCTCAGAAAATTGGACATTGAACTGCCTGAGGATCCAGCTATACCTCTCCTGGGCATATACCCAAAAGATGCCCCAACATATAAAAAAGACACGTGCTCCACTATGTTCATGCAGCCTTATTTATAATAGCCAGAAGCTGGAAAGAACCCAGATGCCCTTCAACAGAGGAATGGATACAGAAAATGTGGTACATCTACACAATGGAATATTACTCAGCTATCAAAAACAATGACTTTGTGAAATTAAATAGGCAAATGGTTGGAACTGGAAACTATCATCCTGAGTGAGCTAACCCAATCACAGAAAGACATACATGGTATGTACTCATTGATAAGTGGCTATTAGCCCAAATGCTTGAATACCCTAGATGCCTAGAACAAATGAAACTCAAGACGGATGATCAAAATGTGAATGCAGATCGCTCATGAGAACACAGCCAGAATACAGCAAATACAGAGGCGTATGCCAGCAGGAAACCACTGAACTGAGAACAGGACCCCTGTTGAACAATCAGAGAAAGAACTGGAAGAGCTTGAAGGAGCTCGAGACCCCATATGTACAGCAATGCCAACCAACCAGAGTTTCCAGGGACTAAGCCACTACCAAAGACTATACATGGACTGACCCTGGACTCTGACCTCGTAGGTTGCAATGAATATCCTAGTAAGAGCACCAGTGGAAGGGGAAGCCCTGGGTCCTGCTAAGACTGAACCCCTAGTGAACTAGACTGTTGGGGAGAGGGCAGCAATGGGGGGAGGGTTGGGAGGGGAACACCCATAAGGAAGGGGAGGGGGGAGGGGGATGTTTGCCCGGAAACCGGGAAAGGGAATAACACTCGAAATGTATATAAGAAATACTCAAGTTAAAAAAAAAAAAGAAAAAAAAAAACACAAATATAGAAATATAAAACATTCAAAAATAAATTTTCACTCTAACATGAAGTGTTATTTCATAATCTAATGCAAAATGATAATACTTTTAAAGTTTTAATAAAATGCAATATTTTTAGTGTGGTCTGACATGACAAAAAGCTGTCTCATGACCCAGCTTGATTTTAAAAGCACAAGATGAACTTGACAATTAGTATGCTACTAGATATATGATGTATTATCACTGAATATGTAAAGGCTATAGAAGGAAGTATAGATGAATTGCTAATATGATTACTCTGTATAAAATCCAATATGATATATGAATGTGTTTAATAAACAATAGCATGAGAGAAAAATTAAGTCACAAAAGCATTTCCTTTAAAACTCAGCATGTATTTGCTATTTTAAATGTATTTTTCTCAAAATACAGTCTTACTATGTAACTCTAGGTGTTTCAGGAAGCACTATGAAGACCTTGTTGGCCTCAAAATCAAAGATATCTGCCTACCCCGGCCTCAAAAATGCTGGCATTAAAGTTCTTCACCACACAGTGGCTTACTTGATAATTCCTATATTGATGACTTTATTATATTGAATTTAGTATGAATTTAGAATTTACTAGAGGAGATGCATGAAACATAATAAAGTTCTTAATAAACAAAAAAAAAAAAAAAAAAAAAAAGCTATTGACAAAGGTAAGAGTGAACTTTGCTTAGGAACCAGGTGCATGAGGTTGGCATGAAAAGCCACCTTTCAGGTGGAATTTCATCCCTTCGGATTTTACAGACCGTTTCAGAGGTATAAGGTGAGGTTTCCCATAGTCATCTCCCAAGGACTTATTCTATGTAGGGAACTCTGTCACCTCTCTTCTGTTTTTGTGAGTCCGTTTGTTTATAGTGGGTACAGGTCCATGACAAAACTCTGTAATGCAGTGAACAGGGAAGGAACGAAGCACAGAGTTAACACAAGCTGTTGTTCAAGGCGATTTGGGTTGGGGAGAAAGACACCGGCAGATGGGCAGGTAAGGCAGATGGGCAGGTAAACCTAATCAAAGGAATTTGTGTTTATCAAAAGCAATAAGAACATGAGATTAAAAATACCAGACAAGACAAAAATAAATAATAGTGTCAAATCAAATTAAGAATAGGATTTTGTTTGTTTGTTTCTTTGTTTGTTTTTTAAGAAAGGGTTTCTGTGTGTAAGGGCTCTGGCTAACCTAGAACTCACTTTGTAGAGCGGGTTGGATTCAACTCACAGAGATTTACCTACCCCTATTTCCCAAGTACTTGGACTAAAAGCATGTGTTTCTATGCCCTGATCTAGAAAAACAGAATTTTAAAGTGTTCTACAACTTACGTTTTGGTTCAATAAAGTAGCAAATTTGTTATTACTAAATTTTAATAAAAGTTAAAATTATTCAACTAACTTGTACCAAAAAATAAAAAAATGGAATGTTTTAAAATTGTTAACTATTAATTAAAGCATTAAAAAATGGAAAATTAAAGCTGAACAGGTACGCCAAAATTATGAAAAGATGATTAGTAAATAGAAATATATAAGCTAAATCTTTTCTCAAGTTAAAGAGCAAAAATTATTTTCTAAGAGTTGCTTTGCTTTTGCTTTTTGTCTACCCTCTCTTGTCTAAATGATGAAGGAGCAGAGGAGTTGGAAATGGATCAACAGTAACACCAGATGGCAGGAGGAGGTATTCATGAAGCCAATGCAAGCTTTGGTTTCATAACAAGTGCAAGGCCAGTATGAATGACTCAGCAAGACCAGGTAGAGGACCTGAGCTTGGTTGCCAGCACTCTCATGGCAGCTTATAACCATCTATAACTCCAGTTCCAGGGTGTAGTACCAAGTATACATACACACACACACACACACACACACACACACACACACACACACACACACATATGCAGGCAATATAATAAAAATACATAATATAATTAGTAAGCAAGCATTACTTAAAAGGCCATACAGAAAAGGAAAACATGTTACTCACTGTATCTGAGAATTGTAGAATATACATGCTTCTTGAACATATGATGAGAACAAACACTAACTGAATCCTGAATCCATAAATTAATCCTTACAAAATTTCAATATGGAATAATATAGGGTATATTCTAGAAACACACGATTTAATTGAGTTGGAAATAAATTACAAAAAATCTGGCAACCATTCCAAATGAGTGAAATCAGGAAACATATCAAAGATGTGAGATATCAAAGGTACAACAGATATCAATGATCAATGAGCTAGGAGATGTCTGATTCATAGCGAATATCAAGAAGTAAAGTGATGTCTTTCTGATATGATGAATAAAGCTGAAATAACTTTCAATGTATCGGTGAGAGAAAAGAGGCAAAAAACTAACAACCAATGTGGACTGGGGACTGAAGTCACGCAGATGCATTGCAACATTTTATGAAGTTTACCACATGAAAATATATCCTTTTTTGAAAAGAAAAAAACATAACATAGAAAAATTATTCCAAGAGAAAATAGAAACTCTGCTTACTGCCAGAACCATTAGAAGAGGTGGACTCTCCTCAAAAGAGTCCCTCAGATCTCTCCAGACTAGCTGATTTCATTAGTGTTTACAAAGAATGTAGAAATAAATCTAGCCTAACATGAATTTCTATGTGTCTCTGTGTATATGGTACATCTGTGTGTACCTCTCTCTCCTCCCTCCTCTCTCTCTCTCTCTCTCTCTCTCTCTCTCTCTCTCTCTCTCTCTCTCTCTCTCTCTCTCTCTCTCTGTATGTGTGTGTAAATCAGAGCTTAGCTTCATGTTTCTTCTACAGGTACTCTCCACCTTTCTGCTCTTTTTGGCTAGAATGGCAGGCAGCTAGTTGATGCAAAACTTGGGTTTCTATGATCGTTCAGCAAATACTTTATTCCCCTCAATTAAAACAATTACTCAGTTATAAACTTTGTATCTCTAGTACCCTTGTGAAATGCTGGATGTGGCAGTGTGCATCTATAACTTTATCAGTAGGAAGACAGAGCCATGGGGATCCTGGGGCTTAACTAGAAATTTATAATTTAAAAAGAACAGGATGCCCAGGCATAATGATACCTATAGTGCCACTCGGGAGGCAAAGGCAGCCAGATCTCTACGAGTTGAAAACTAGCATAAGCTATGTTCTGTTCAAGCCAGAGCTACATACCTCAGTAGATTCTAAAAGGATCCTGACAAAATTTGAACTCTTTCAATGATAAAAACATCATCTTTGTTGTCGTCATCATCATCATATTAATAAGTACATTTCTTCTTCATACAAATCACATTAGTATCCCAGCTTTCTGCAATGTGTGAACAAAGCCCTGTTTATGGGTAAACTCAATATAAAAATGCCTGATATGCCCTAGTCCATTAACATTCTATTACAAATTATACAGGATGATGCTACACACACATAAAAAGAAAGAACAAAAAATGAAATAAAGAAATGAGTAAGAGAATCTCAAGAGTGATTATTAAGAAATTAGAAAGCTGGTCTTGGTGATGAAAGTCTTTTTTCTAATAAATGTATTTATTATCTTTACACACCAAATGCAGCTCCATCCCTCCTTTCTTCCCAGTTCCACCTTCCCATACTCCCTCTCCCATTCCCCCTTCCCTTCTCCTCACAGCAGGAAAGGCCCTGCCTTGGGTACCAACCCACCCTGGCATATCAAGTCCCATTAGGACTAAGCCCATCCTTTCGCACTGAGGCCAGAGAAGGCAGCCTAGCTAAGAGGAAGGGATCCAAAGGCAAGCAATAGTGACAGCTCCCTCTCCAATTATTGGAGGACCCACACAAAGACCAAACCACATGTATTCTGTATATGCGAAGAGAGCTGAGGTCCAGTCCATGCATGTTCTTTGGTGGGTGGTTCTGGCTCTGTGAGCCACCATGAACCTAGGTGTGTTAGCACTGTAGGTCTTCTTGTGGTGTCCTTAACCAATCCAGCTCTCTCATTCCTTCCTTCTACTCTTTGATAAGACTCCCGAGCTCCACCTATTGTTTGGCTGTCTGTCTCTGCATCCGTTTCCATCATCTGCTTGATGAAGTCTCTCAGAGGACAGTTATGCTAGGTTACTGTATGCAAGCATAGCAGAGTATCATTAATAGTGTCAGGGGATGGCTCTCTCCCATGGCGTAGGTCTCAAGTTGGGCCAGCCATTGGTTAGTCATTCCCTTAATCTCTGCACAATCTTTATCCCTGCACATTTTTCAGGCAGACCAAATTTTAGGTTGACGGTTTTTTAGGGTTTGTTGGTATCACCCTCCTTCCACTGGATGTCCTGCCTGGCTATGGTAGATGGCCATGCCAGTATCCATATCCCCAGGTGCTAGTTTTGTTAGCTAGGATCACCCTCCTTTCCTCTCAGGAAACTCTCCTGTCCCAGGTCTCTGGCTTGTCCCAGAGATGCCCTTCCCAATAATTTCCCTTCCTTCAGTTCTCTTACCTCTGACTCTCTCCCTGCATACCTGACCTCTACCCCTATTTCCCTCACCAACCCCTCTCCCACTCAATTCCATCTCTTTTTCCTCTTCTGATATCAATTTTATTCCCTTTTGATTGAGATTCAAGTATTCTCCCTTGGGCCCTACTTATTACTTAGCTTCTTTGTGTCTGTGAATTGCAGCACGGTACCTGTATTATATGGCTAATACCCACTTATAACTGAGTCCATACCATAGATGTCCTTTTGGAACAGGGTAACCTCACTCAGAATGATATTTTCTAGTTCCATCCACTTGCCTGCAAAATGCATGATGTCCTTTTTTTAAATAGTTAAATAGTATTCCATTGGGTAAATGGACAACATTTTCAGTATCCATTCTTTGGTTTTGGGACATCTGGGTTGTTTCAAGTTTCTGAATATCATGAATAAAGCTATTATGAACATAGTTGAGCAACCGTCCTCATGGTACAGTGGGGTGTCTTTCGGATATGTGACCAGGAGTGGTTTAACTGGGTCTTGAGGTAGAACTATTCTCAATTTTCTGAGAAAACACCAGATTGATTTCCAAAGTAGTTGTACACATCTGCACTCCCACCAGCAATGGAGGAGTGTTTTTCTTGTTCCACACTCTGGTCAGCATGTGATGTCACTTGAGTTTTTCATCTTAGCCATTCTGATAGTTGTAAAATGGAACCTTAGAGTTCTTTTGATTTGTATTTTCCTGATGACTAAGAATGCTGAACTTTTCTTTAAGTGCTTCTGGGCCATTAGAGTATCTTCTGTTGAGAATTATTTTCTCCTTATTTCTGTACTCCATTTTTGATGGGGCTATTTAGTTTAGTGCTATTTGATTTCTTGAGTTCTTTATATATTTTTGTATACTAGCCCTCTGTCAGATGTAAGATTGGTGCAGATCTTTTCCCAATTTGTAGGATGTCATTTTGTCCTATTGGTGTTCTTTGCCTTGCAGAAGCATCTCAGTTACATGAGGTCCATTTATTGATCTTAATGCCTGAGCTATTCATGTTATGTTCTGGAAGTTGTCGCCTGGAACAATGGTTGACACATGACTTTAATCCCTACATTAAGAAAGCAGAGGCAAGCTGATCTCTGTGAGTTCAAGGCCAGGTCTATTTAGTGAACTGGAGGACAGCCAGAGATATGTAGAGAAACTTTATCTCAAAAAATAAAAATAAATAAAAAAAATTAAGATTACGGTTCACTATTATGTTGAAGAACAAATTACCGATTTTAGCAACTTTGCAAAAAAAAATAAAAAACAAAACTTAATACTGTTTCTATATATGAACAGACCCTAAAGCAAGAGAAAACATGGGAGGTTTGAAACAGTAGCCCTGTCAAGCCCTCTATGAACTGATTCCTGAAGTGCTTAGTTCCATGGCCAGAACTGCATAAACCAGTTGTGGGATGGTATACATCTCTAATCCTAGCACTCAAGAGATGAAGCCAAGGGGACCAGACATTCAAGGTCTTCCTCAGCTATATATACACTTAAATCCATTTAGCGTTATATGAGACCCTGCTCAGTACCTCACAAACAAAGTTTCTGCCCATCTCAAACCTCAGTGTGCCCTGGACCGTTCTGTTTCCAGGCTTCATCTAAAATATGATGTTCATAGAGTAAAAGCCCTCAGCGATTCTGCATTCTGATCCATAGAAGGCACTGGAAGATCTCCTGACCTTAGCTGAGAATAAAAAGTCAGGAAATATTTTTTGTTGAGTCAGTGCCAATGACTCTTGGCTGGAACCCGCTCTGTAGAGTTACTTTCAGCAGGCCAGGTCGTCAGAGGTCTTTGGGGCAGGAATGGGGAAGAACCTGGTAGACGTTTTGACCCAGTTTAGACAAAGGGCCGGCTACTTTTTAGGAAAGTTGCTTCTTCCAGCAGGGCAGGAGACACCTGAGGCCTGGAAACCTCTATCGGTACATTTCCATTAATAATAAAAAATCAGCACACTTAAAAAAATCATTTCAACCTATTGTTTGCTTCGGTGGGGAAGGGCTGGAAGAGCACCTTTCCTTAGGCTTGGATTAAATCTCTCTTTTCACAAACAATCCCTGAGGTATCTCATAGTGGAGAAGAGGCCTCAGAGAGAATGGTTCCGAGCCATTGTGAGGAAAAGTCTCCTCACATTTTAGTCTACGAACAGACCTCTTTGTCTCTCGATCTCTCCAGTGAATACAAATGAACTACTGCCCCCAGAAGGTCACCAGGACCTTGGACACCAGAAGTGTTTCTCAATTACTGACAGAACTGGAACATTTAGGTGGCGACTTTCCAGAGGTCTGGGAGTGAGAGTGGTGCTTGTCTTATCCACAGCTCAGAATTCAGCTTGAGCCCAATTCACCCAGGCTGAGCTTGATCTTTAGGGAGCAGGAGTTGCTAAAATCTCTTTGGCCTATTGCCACCTGGGGTTTGAGTTTCTCTCTGAGCCCTATTTCACCCTGCAAGTTCCTACTTGGACAGGGCCCTCTTACCCACCGTCCCACAGGGAGGTTGATGACTCTTTGCTTTCCTTTTCCAGCTGGTCCGCAGCCTGCTCAGGAGACTGCTATCCTAGTCTAGTGTAGAGCTCTGAAGGAAAGCTCTGTTTTGATTCCTGCTTCTCATGTTCCACTCCTTGGCTGTCTGTCTTCTAGAGGGCAAAGATCACTGGGGCAGCATCCACTTTTGGCATATATATGTGAGGTAGGAGAGTTGTGGACAGGGTGGAGGAGGCTAACTGAAAAGGAGGCATAAGACGACTGGACACTTCCTGTTTTCTGACACAGCATGTAAATGACTCATCAGGGACCCTGAGAGTCCTGGATTGGTCCAGGACTAGTGCAATTCCAAGTTTTTCTGTTTCCTTATTAACAAACCATTTTTTCTAATTATTCACATGTGTCTTTACAACTGTCAAGATGCAGAAGAGCCTGAAAGTGTCAGCAGGTGTGCATGGCACTAGCATTTGGCAGTCGTTAACTTACTAAGTAAATTACCTCTGTGAGAAATAAAATGTCAAGCCTGTGGATGTAACTCAGTGGTAAAGCACTTGCCTACCATGTATGAGACCCTGGATGCTATCGTCAGTGCTATTGATAGGATAAGGAACAAAGAAAGCATATTGTGGGACTGGAGTGATGATTCGGCTGTTCTTCCTGAATTCAATTTCCAGCACCTACATAGTGATTCACAACTACCTATAATGTGATAGGATGCCCCCTTCTGGCATCCAGAGCACTTATATACAGAAAAATGTCTTTTTAAAGCAGATTCTACTTCTTGTGCTCTTCTTATGTTCTGTCTGCTAAAATCTCCTGTGGCCCAGTCTGTTTTCCTTGTGCATTTTGTAAAGGACCCTGACAATGAATTCCAAGTTCTTTCTCCATCTAATTTTCACATTTCCTACAAGTTTTCCATAGCTAACACATGCTATGTCAGTTACTTTGTGAGTTTATTTCAGCGGGCCATCTTTCTTTTCTAAATGATCAGACAGAGCAGGAGTAGATCTGACCCTCTCAAACAAACTTACGTGTGTGTGTGTGTGTGTGTGTGTGTGTGTGTGTGTGTGTGTGTGTACAAAGACAGAGAATATATTAAAACTTTTTTATTTTTCTTTTTCCTGAGACATATTGCCCAGGCTAGCCTCAAATTCATGATGCAGTTAAGGATGATTCTGAACTTCTCAGTATCCTGCCTCCATGAATATATAACCGAATTATATATTCAATTTATGTTTTGCTGGAAAAGAATCCAAGACCTTGTGCATACTAGGCAAACACTTTGCCAACTTAGTCATTCCCCTACCCTCAGTGAAACTTCTTTAGCAGAGAGAAGACAGCATTTATGGGAATCAATTCTGATACTTCAAAGAAGGTTTTTGGAAGGCAGGAATATGGTTCAATGGATGGTCGTATAGTTGTTTAACAGAAAAATATCTAAGATGGCATTCTCATTTTACTTTTACTTTATGTGCTCGAATGTTTTACTTACATGTGTATAAGTTTGGTATCACATGTGTTCCTAGTGCCACAAAAGCAAGAAAAGTGTCAGATTCCTGGAAACTAAGAGTCACAGACTTGTGACCCACCACGTGGGTGCTAAACGCTGAATCTACGTTCTCTGTAAAAACAAGTGCTCTTAACTCCTGGGCCATCCCTTAAGCTCCACTTTCTTCTTTAGATTTTAGACTTAGATTTTAACTTTTGGTCCAGTTCTGTGTAATACATACAGCAGGTTCCAACATCTTCCCCCATAAACAGATGTTGAATATGAAAGCTTCTGTGCCCTTGAATACTGCACATGCTATAGTGTCCATGTCCTTCGAAGTACATTTTAATAATATTTATTTCCCTTTGGTTGTTTTGTTTATTTGTTTTTTGTTCTTGTTTTCTTTTTTTTCCTTTTTTTTTTGTTTGGTTGTTTCTTTGAGATAGGTCAGAGTTTCAAAAACCTTCTATCTCAGGCAATCGTGAACTTGTTTCTTTCTTCAGCCTCTAGAATATTGGGACTACAAATGTGTTTGATCTGGCTAATATTTACAAGTCTTTAACAATTTCTTCTTTAATCAATAAACATTTATTTCACTTCTGTTGTCATGTCAGGTATATTCCTCAGCTTAGGGAATTAACAAAATAACTTACAAAATTCACAAACTTGGGCCTGAGAATGTAACTCAGTTGGTAGAGTGCTTATCTCTCATGGACTAAGCTCTGGGTCCCATCCCAAGTTTCACACAAACTAGGCTTGGCAATGCATGCTTGTCATTCCAGTCCTTGGGAAGTAGGAGCAGGGGGACTAGAAATCTGACATCTTCCTCTGCTACATAATGAATTCAAGACCAGTTTAGGATCTGTGAAACTCTGTCTCAAGTAGTAAGCAAATAAAAACATTGCCAACTCTATAATAATTTACTGTAAATGGGGAAATACTAACACTGATAGCAAAGGAATGAACTTCAAGCTATTAACATTAATTAAATTCATTGTAGGATGAAATGTCTGTTTAAGAAATTGTGAAGATCACATTGCTAGACTAGAACTCACAGGACAACCCTGAGTACATAGGCAAAAGAATGGTGAGAAGAACTGCTCTGTCCTGCGCGACGTTCAAGATCTTAAATAACCTTAAAAACTGACACCTAAATATATCCTAAATTGGCTTGTTCTGAGAGCCTGAAATTCTTCTTAGAACAAGCCATGGAATCACCTTAAAATGGACAAAGGAAATTATTTTTTATTGGATTTTTTATTTACATTTCAAATGTTATCCCGTTTCCTGTTTTCCCCGCTGCAAACCCCATCCCATCCCCCTTACCCTGCTTCTATGAAAGCTCCCTTCCACCAACCCATCCACTCCTGCCTCACCATCCTAGCATTCTTCTCCCTGAATAGTTTACCATTCACTCAAAAGGCCAACAGGAAAGAAAAGGTGTGCAATGGAAGTCAAGAATATCGACTCTTCTCAGTCGAGTTCTGGTACAGTCCCTGGGTGCCTACGAAAGTGACTGAAGCCTACAGCAGAAGAAAGATCATCCTTTCAAAAAAAATAGTGAATTGGGGTCTGTGAAGATACTTAGTTGCTACAGGGCTTGCTATGTAAGAACTAGGGATACTTGCAATCTCTGGAACTCAAGTTTTAAAAAAGGGAAAAAAGAAAGAAGGAAGAAAGAAAGGAAGGAAGAAAGAGAGGAAGGAAGGAAGGAAGGAAGGAAGGAAGGAAGGAAGGAAGGAAGGAAGGAAGGAAGGAAGGATGGAAGAAAAGTCCAATAAAGTAGCAAATTAGTAGCAGAGCACTAGGGAGGCAGATACAGGTAAATCCCTGAGGCTCAGTAGCCAGACTAGTAGATTGTTGAATTCTACACCAGTGGAGAGATTTGTTTTTTCTCAAAAAACAAAGTAGACAAGGCCTGAGAAACAACCCCCAAGGCTGAGGGAGTGGGCGTGCGCGCGGACATGCACACACGCACACACATTGTGCTTGCACACAAAAATACAAATAGAAAGAACTGTGCTGACATTTGGGATAGGCAACGTTTCTTCTAAGGAAAACTGTTAACACCCACATTCATGTCTCACTTCACTCAGAGTCAGGCGTCTCCCCCAAAAAAAACCCAGACAGAAGAAGATCCAAGGGAAAGTGGCACAGAACCAGGAAATCGCTCCTGAGCTGCCAGCAAAGGCCCTGTGAGTTGGATCCATGTGAGTCACTATGCCAAAATGAAGAATGAATGTTTCTACACACTGCTCTATGTCTCAGTTCACCTTAGAACACATCTTTCCTCAGATGCCTTGAGTGAACGAGGTAGAGCAGATCTGGTAGGGGAATAGCAAATTGTTCAGTGAAAAAAGATAGAGCTGTTTGAAGAAAATCTGACATTCAGCAAAAAGCACGTTCTTCCCTGGCAGTATCTGGGTAGGCTTTTAAAATTTTCTTCTCTACTAAGACCTCTTGGAGCCAGGAAACTGAGACTTTATACCAAATGGGTTTGCCTCTTGCTAACCACACCAAGTGGTTTTGGCTTTTTGTTTCAAAATCTTTAGTAAGCATTTGTATCCTTCTCTACTTGAAAGAGTATTGTTACCTTTACGTAAATAATCTGCAACGAAGCCACATATGCAGACAACATACTGATCTTTATATATGCTTAATGGTAAAACTTCCCAAAGATATGATCATTGCATTGATAGAAAGGTGTCATGTCTGAATTCCTGAAGTCTTATGATCTGCTCAGACAAGACAGTAACCCCATGCCATTGGAAGCCGTGAATAGTCCACACATTTAATTGTGAAAGAAACCTCTGCAGGAAAATCTGTTGCTATGCAAATGCAATTTCTCACTGTGAGAACATATAATGTAACCACTGCCATTAGACTGGCATCTGACTCCCATGTTTATTTTTCATTGTGAAAATAATAAAACCAGATTATTACACTTCTGGTTGCAGAGGAAGCTGGCAGGATGGTCAGACTGCAGACGGCACTGTCTGCCTTTTGCTGAGGAAAGTCAAATACATATCAAAATCAAATAATTTCCTTCACCAAGAAGCTATCTTTTTCATAGCTATAGTCATCTTCTCTAATTGCCTCCACCTAACTCTTTTTTCTTTGTCTCAATTTTATTGACAATAGGAAATAGGAATTTTTGGAGTTGGAAATTTTTTGGGAGACCTCACAAAATACCTCAGATTAGCCTGTGACTAATTATGTGGCCCAGATTAGCAATTTTCCCACCTTGGTTTCTTTCATGTTTGGGATTAGACATGTTAGCTACCAGGCCTGGCTCCTGACAGAGATTCTGAAAAAAAAACTGAATTGGCTGAGACGGGTTCTTTGCCTTGATGTTCTCAAGTAATGGAAAAATCATCCCTTTCTGTCCTCAAAGCCACATTGAGCTTCTGGGTTTGCTGGCACTGTCCAGTAAGCAAATGAGTATGGGTGGTCTGACACTATCACCTTGACTCTTATTTCCTTTGAGACTTTCTCCGCTTTCATTCTCTCTCTCTCTCTCTCTCTCTCTCTCTCTCTCTCTCTCTCTCTCTCTCTCTGTGTGTGTGTGTGTGTGTGTGTGTGTGTGTGTTTTTCTGTTTATATTGTCATAGAAAATACAAAAATACTTCAGTATACTAGTCATGTTACTGTCTGAATATTTGCTATAAAAAAAGAATATGGCGGGGTTGGGGATTTAGCTCAGTGGTAGAGCACTTGCCCAGCAAGCGCAAGGCCCTGGGTTCGGTCCTCAGCTCGGAAAAAAAAAAAAAAAAAAAGAAAAGAAAAGAATATGACTGAAATTCTGGAGAAAACTTTAATCCCATTATCATGTCAACATTATCAGCCCCATCCTTAAGAATAAGTTCCTGCTTACTGCTAATGAGTACTATGCTACCTTGCTCATGTTACTGTGAGGAAGATTACTGGTAAGCAGATAGCTGGGAATAGGTTTGACCAAAGCAAACAAATCATATTGCCCCTCAATATCCATTACTATTCATTTATTTTTTCTGAATTCCTGTTGATTCTGACTTCTGAAAGATTATTCCAAGCCTTCCATGGACTTCGAAGTTCCGCTTTCAGTCTTGTACTCTCTGCCAGAACTCCTTCTCCAAGCACTACTTGAGGAATTCTCTTTCCCACTGTCTCTGCTTCTTGCTGGTCGTCCTCCGGGAGAGCCTCCTGCAGCCAGAAATGAGGGCATCTTGGTCTCTCTGCCCCTGCACTACTCCCTAAGGTGACTGCCTCTACAGCTAACAGATGGGCTTTGTTTTGACATGCACGGTTCATAGCTATATATCTCTAATCCATTTGAGATTAGGGGATTTAAAGTGACACTAAAATCCACTGTAAAGAAGAGAAGACAAATAATGTCCTCCATTTAAAGACCCTAAAGACTCAAAGACCTCAGACTTTCGAAAATCTATAATGATATTGAATTTTAGATGTCAGACATAATGCCTCCACAGGCCCAATTTTACTATATTTGAGTAACTCTGCTGGTGATTGACTTGTTCTTTCCCCAAAGTAAGTGGCAAGTAAAGTTGTAGAGAGGATGACACAGGGTATTGAGGGAGAGAAGCTCAGGTATATGCACTTTAGGGTCCCTCAACTGTTCTCAGAGGGACAATAAACTGACAAAGAGCCACTTTTGAGGGGAAAAAATCAAAATATGATTGATACCTATGTTCTTTCCTTGCAGACTAGGAAAAAAATGCAAACAATATTTATTGATGTTTTGCTTATTGTCATATTAAAACTCTTTGCAATCTGCGCCCAGATATAAGGCTGTCCCACAGCACTCCTGACCCAAAACCTGACCAGAGAGAGCTGGTCTCCCAGGAATACTCTCACTTCTAAAATCACAGGCTTACAAGCCCACAGGAGGAACAGGCTCCACTCAG
The DNA here is from genome assembly GCF_011064425.1 of Rattus rattus. Lineage (NCBI taxonomy): Eukaryota > Metazoa > Chordata > Mammalia > Rodentia > Muridae > Rattus > Rattus rattus. Next base: position 26,982,227 of record NC_046167.1, on the reverse strand, counting down.
ACACATTAAGATCAATTAACATCAGAGAAAAACCAGATGGTGAGACAAGAACAAGAACATAAGCAACAGAAAATAAGACTATTTGGAATGATCAGAACTCAGTTCTCCCACCACAGCAAGTGCAAGATTTGCATTCAAAATAACACCTCATGATACTGATAGAGGACTTAAGAAGAACATAAATAATGCCCTTAAAGACAACACAGGTAAACAAGTAAAAGCCCTTAAAAGGGAAACACAAAAGTCCCTTGAAGAGTTACAGGAAAACACAAAGAGGTGAAGAAACTGAACAAAACCATCCAGGATCTAAAACTGGAAATAGAAACGATAAATAAATCACAAAAGAGACAACCCTGGAGATAGAAAACCTAGGAAGGAGATCGGAAGCATAGACACAAACATCACCAACAAAATAAAAGAGATTGAAGAGAAAACCTCAGGAGCAGAGAATACCATAGAAAACATTGACACAACAGTCAAAGAAAATGCAAAAAGCAAAAAGCTCCTAACCCAAAACATCCAGGAAATCCAGGACATAATGAGAAGCACAAACCTAAGGATAATAGGTATAGAAGAGAGTGAAGATTTCCAACTTAAAGGGCCGGAAAATATCTTCAAGAAAATTACAGAAAAAAAAAATCTCCTAACCTAAAGAAACAGATGCCCATGAACATACAAGAAGCCTATAGAACACCAAATAGATTGGACCAGAAAAGAAATAACTCCTGTCACATAATACTCAAAACTCCAAATGCACAAAACAAAGAAAGAATATAAAAAGTGGTAAGCGGAAAATGTCAAGTAACCCATGAAGGTAGACATATCAGAGATTCACTACACTTTTAAACAGAAACTATGAAAGCTAGAAGATCCTGGGCAGATGTCATAAAGACCCTAAGAGAACACAAATGCCAGCCCAGGCTACTATATCCAGCAAAACTCTCAAAAATCAAGATATTCCATTGCAAAACCAAATTTACACAATATCATTCCACAAATCCAGCCCTAAAAAGGCTAATAAATGGAAAACTCCAACACAAGGAGAGAAACTACACCCTAGAAAAGTAAATCTAATTTCAACCAAACCAATAGAAGAGAGCCACACAAACCTAATTCCACTGCTAACAAGAAAAATAATAGGAAATAACAATCATTGGACCCTAATATCTCTCAACGTCAATGGCCTCAATTCCCCAGTAAAAAGACATGAACTAACAGACTGGATATGTAAAAAGGACCAAGCAATTTGCAGCATATGGGAAACAAAACTGAGTGAAATAAAACAGATAGTACCTCAGAATAAAAGGCTGAAAAAAAAAATCCAAGCAAACGACCCCAAGAAACAAGCTGGAATAGACAATAAATATCTAATAAAATCAACTTTTAACCAAAAGTTATCAAAAAAGATAAGGAAGGACACTTCATGCTTATAGACAGAAAAATCTGCCAAGATGAACTGTCAGTTCTGAACATCTTTGGTCCAAATGCACGGGAACCCACATTCATAAAAGTAACTTTTATAAAAGAAGCTCAAAGCATACATTGCATGACACACAATAATAGTGGCAGACTTCAACACCCCACTCTCATCAATAGACATATCATAGAAATTAAACAGAGACACAGTGAAACTAACTCAAGTTATGGACCAAATGGATTTAACAGATATCTATAGAACACTTCACCCTAAAACAAAAGAATATACCTTCTTTTCAGCACCTCATGGTACCATCTCAAAAATTGACCATACAATCGATCACAAAACAGGCCTAAAAAGATACAAGAAGGTTTTTGGCCAGACTCCGGGGCCGGCGGATCCCTGCCCTCAGCAGCTCTCTGCTCCCAGGCCCCCTGGAGGGGAGTTCTCGCCGCCTGGTCGGGCGGGCACTCCTGAGGCAGCAGAGCGGAAGAGACCACCAACGCTGCCCACCCCTGCCCACATCCCCTGGCCCAGGAGGAAACTGTCTCGGCCTCTGGGTACCCGTGAGAGGAGGGCCCAGGAGCAGCAGGTCCACAGCGTCTGAGACACCGCACCTGAAGGGACCGACCGGATAAACAGTTCTCTGCACCCAAATCCCGTGGGAGGGAGAGCTAAACCTTCAGAGAGGCGGACACGCCTGGGAAACCAGAAGAGACTGCACACTGCACACAGTACTGATCCCAGAGGAAAACACCAAAAGATATCTGGAACCCTGGTGCACGGAACCTCCCGGAAGGGGCGGCGCAGATCTTTCTGGTTTCTACCGCCGCAGAGAGCCCGTGGGCAGCACCCCGCGAACGAACTTGAGCCTCGGGTCCACAGGTAAGACCAACTTTTCTGCTGCAAACGACTTGCCTGGTGAACTCAAGACACAGGTCCACAGGAACAGCTGAAGACCTGTAGAGAGGAAAAACTACACGCCCGAAAGCAGAACACTCTGTCCCCATTACTGGCAGAAAGAAAACAGGAAAACAGGTCTACAGCACTCCTGACACACAGGCTTATAGGACAGTTTAGCCACTGTCAGAAATAGCAGAACAAAGTAACACTAGAGATAATCTGATGGCGAGAGGCAAGCGCAGGAACCCAAGCAACAGAAACCAAGACTACCTGGCACCATCGGAGCCCAATTCTCCCATCAAAACAAACATGGAATACCCAAACACACCAGAAAAGCAAGATCTAGATTCAAAATCATATTTGACCATGATGCTGGAGGACTTCAAGAAAGACGTGAAGAACTCCCTTAGAGAACAAGAAGAAGCCTACAGAGAGGAATCGCAAAAAATGCCTGAAAGAAGTCCAGGAAAACATAAATAAACAAGTAGAAGCCCATAGAGAGGAGACACAAAAAATCCCTGAAAGAATTCCAGGAAAACACAATCAAACAGTTGAAGGAATTAAAAAATGGAAATAGAAGCAATCAAGAAAGAACACATGGAAACAACCCTGGATATAGAAAACCAAAAAGAAGAGACAAGGAGCTGTAGATACAAGCTTCACCAACAGAATACAAGAGATGGAAGAGAGAATCTCAGGAGCAGAAGATTCCATAGAAATCATTGACTCAACTGTCAAAGATAATGTAAAAAGCGGAAAAAGCTACTGGTCCAAAACATACAGGAAATCCAGGACTCAATGAGAAGATCAAACCTAAGGATAATAGGTATAGAAGAGAGTGAAGACTCCCAGCTCAAAGGACCAGTACATATCTTCAACAAAATCATAGAAGAAAACTTCCTAACCTAAAAAAAGAGATACCCATAGGCATACAAAAGCCTACAGAACTCCAAATAGATTGGACCAGAAAAGAAACACCTCCCGTCACATAATAGTCAAAACACCAAACGCACAAAATAAAGAAAGAATATTAAAAGCAGTAAGGGAAAAAGGTCAAGTAACATATAAAGGCAGACCTATCAGAATCACACCAGACTTTTCGCCAGAAACTATGAAGGCCAGAAGATCCTGGACTGATGTCATACAGACCCTAAGAGAACACAAATGCCAGCCCAGGTTACTGTATCCTGCAAAACTCTCAATCAACATGGATGGAGAAACCAAGATATTCCATGACAAAACCAAATTTACACAATATCTTTCTACAAATCCAGCACTACAAAGGATAATAAATGGTAAAGCCCAACATAAGGAGGCAAGCTATACCCTAGAAGAAGCAAGAAACTAATCGTCTTGGCAACAAAACAAAGAGAAGAAAAGCACACAAACATAACCTCACATCCAAATATGAATACAACCGAAGCAATAATCACTATTCCTTAATATCTCTCAACATCAATGGCCTCAACTCTCCAATAAAAAAGACATAGATTAACAAACTGGATACACAACGAGGACCCTGCATTCTGCTGCCTACAGGAAACACACCTCAGAGACAAAGACAGACACTACCTCAGAGTGAAAGGCTGGAAAACAACTTTCCAAGCAAATGGTCAGAAGAAGCAAGCTGGAGTAGCCATTCTAATATCAGATAAAATCAATTTTCAACTAAAAGTCATCAAAAAAGATAAGGAAGGACACTTCATATTCATCAAAGGAAAAATCCACCAAGATGAACTCTCAATCCTAAATATCTATGCCCCAAATAAAAGGGCACCTACATACGTAAAAGAAACCTTACTAAAGCTCAAAACACACATTGCACCTCACAAAATAATAGTGGGAGATTTCAACACCCCACTCTCATCAATGGACAGATCATGGAAACAGAAATTAAACAGAGATGTAGACAGACTAAGAGAAGTCATGAGCCAAATGGACTTAACGGATATTTATAGAACGTTCTACCCTAATGCAAAAGGATATACCTTCTTCTCAGCTCCTCATGGTACTTTCTCCAAAATTGACCATATAATTGGTCAAAAACGGCCTCAACAGGTACAGAAAGATAGAAATAATCCCATCGTGCTACCAGACCACCACCCTAAAAACTGGTCTTCAATAACAATAAGGAAGAATGCCCACATATACGTGGAAATTGAACAATGCTCTACTCAATGATAACCTGGTCAAGGAAGAAATAAAGAAAGAAATTAAAAACTTTTTAGAATTTAATGAAAATGAAGGTACAACATACCCAAATTTATGGGACACAATAAAAGCTGTGCTAAGAGGAAAACTCATAGCGCTGAGTGCCTGTAGAAAGAAACAGGAAAGAGCATATGTCAGCAGCTTGACAGCACACCTAAAAGCTCTAGAACAAAAGAAGCAAATACACCCAGGAGGAGTAGAAGGCAGGAAATAATCAAACTCAGAGCTGAAATCAACCAAGTAGAAACAAAAAAGGACCATAGAAAGAATCAACAGAACCAAAAGTTGGTTCTTTGAGAAAATCAACAAGATAGATAAACCCTTAGCCAGACTAACGAGAGGACACAGAGAGTGTGTCCAAATTAACAAAATCAGAAATGAAAAGGGAGACATAACTACAGATTCAGAGGAAATTCAAAAATCATCAGATCTTACTATAAAAGCCTATATTCAACAAAACTTGAAAATCTGCAGGAAATGGACAATTTCCTAGACAGATACCAGGTACCGAAGTTAAATCAGGAACAGATAAACCAGTTAAACAACCCCCATAACTCCCTAAGGAAATAGAAGAAGTCATTAAAGGTCTCCCAACCAAAAAGAGCCCAGGTCCAGACGGGTTTAGTGCAGAATTCTATCAGACCTTCATAGAAGACCTCGTACCAATATTATCCAAACTATTCCACAAAATTGAAACAGATGGAGCACTACCGAATTCCTTCTTTGAAGCCACAATTACTCTTATACCTAAACCACACAAAGACCCAACAAAGAAAGAGAACTTCAGACCAATTTCCCTTATGAACATCGACGCAAAAATACTCAACAAAATTCTGGCAAACCGAATCCAAGAACACATCAAAACAATCATCCACCATGATCAAGTAGGCTTCATCCCAGGCATGCAGGGATGGTTTAATATACGGAAAACCATCAACGTGATCCATTATATAAACAAACTGAAAGAGCAAAACCACATGATCATTTCATTAGATGCTGAGAAAGCATTTGACAAAATTCAACACCCCTTCATGATAAAAGTCCTGGAAAGAATAGGAATTCAAGGCCCATACCTAAACATAGTAAAAGCCATATACAGCAAACCAGTTGCTAACATTAAACTAAATGGAGAGAAACTTGAAGCAATCCCACTAAAATCAGGGACTAGACAAGGCTGCCCACTCTCTCCCTACTTATTCAATATAGTTCTTGAAGTTCTAGCCAGAGCAATCAGACAACAAAAGGAGGTCAAGGGATACAGATCGGAAAAGAAGAAGTCAAAATATCACTATTTGCAGATGATATGATAGTATATTTAAGTGATCCCAAAAGTTCCACCAGAGAACTACTAAAGCTGATAAACAACTTCAGCAAAGTGGCTGGGTATAAAATTAACTCAAATAAATCAGTAGCCTTCCTCTACACAAAAGAGAAACAGCCGAGAAAGAAATTAGGGAAATGACACCCTTCATAATAGATCCAAATAATATAAAGTACCTCGGTGTGACTTTAACCAAGCAAGGGAAAGATCTGTACAATAAGAACTTCAAGACTCTGAAGAAAGAAATTGAAGAAGATCTCAGAAGATGGAAAGATTTCCCATGCTCATGGATTGGCAGGATTAATATAGTAAAAATGGCCATTCTACCAAAAGCGATCTACAGATTCAATGCAATCCCCATCAAAATACCAATCCAATTCTTCAAAGAGTTAGACAGAACAATTTGCAAATTCATCTGGAATAACAAGAAACCCAGGATAGCTAAAACTATCCTCAACAATAAAAGGACTTCAGGGGGAATCACTATCCCAGAACTCAAGCAGTATTACAGAGCAATAGTGAGAAAAACTGCATGGTATTGGTACAGAGACATACAGATAGACCAATGGAACAGAATTGAAGACCCAGAAATGAACCCACACACCTATGGGCACTTGATTTTTGACAAAGGAGCCAAAACCATCCAATGGAAAAAAGATAGCATTTTCAGCAAATGGTGCTGGTTCAACTGGAGGTCAACATGTAGAAGAATGCAGATCGATCCATGCTTATCACCCTGTACAAAGCTTAAGTCCAAGTGGATAAAGGACCTCCACATCAAACCAGATACACTCAAACTAATAGAAGAAAAACTAGGGAAGCATTTGGAACACATGGGCACTGGAAAAAATTTCCTGAACAAAACACCAATGGCTTATGCTCTACGATCAAGAATCGACAAATGGGATCTCATAAAACTGCAAAGCTTCTGTAAGGCAAAGGACACTGTGGTTAGGACAAAACGACAACCAACAGATTGGGAAAAGATCTTTACCAATCCTACAACAGATAGAGGGCTTATATCCAAAATATACAAAGAACTCAAGAAGTTAGACCGCAGGGAGACAAATAACCCTATTAAAAAATGGGGTTCAGAGCTAAACAAAGAATTCACAGCTGAGGAATACCGAATGGCCGAGAAACACCTAAAGAAATGTTCAACATCGTTAGTCATAAGGGAAATGCAAATCAAAACAATCCTGAGATTTCACCTCACACCAGTGAGAATGGCTAAGATCAAAAACTCAGGTGACAGCAAATGCTGGTGAGGATGTGGAGAAAGAGGAACACTCCTCCATTGTTGGTGGGATTGCAGACTGGTACAACCATTCTGGAAATCAGTCTGGAGGTTCCTCAGAAAATTGGACATTAAACTGCCTGAGGATCCAGCTATACCTCTCTTGGGCATATACCCAAAAGATGCCCCAACATATAAAAAAGACACGTGCCACTATGTTCATTGCAGCCTTATTTATAATAGCCAGAAGCTGGAAAGAACCCAGATGCCCTTCAACAGAGGAATGGATACAGAAAATGTGGTACATCTACACAATGGAATATTACTCAGCTATCAAAAACAATGACTTTATGAAATTCGTAGGCAAATGGTTGGAACTGGAAAATATCATCCTGAGTGAGCTAACCCAATCACAGAAAGACATACATGGTATGTACTCATTGTTAAGTGGCTATTAGCCCAAATGCTCGAATTACCCTAGATGCCTAGAACAAATGAAACTCAAGACGGATGATCAAAATGTGAATGCATATTGCTCCTGAGAGACACAGCCAGAATACAGCAAATACAGAGGCGTATGCCAGCAGGAAACCACTGAACTGAGAACAGGACCCCCATTGAAGGAATCAGAGAAAGAACTGGAAGAGCTTGAAGGAGCTCGAGACCCCATATATACAGCAATGCCAACCAAACAGAGCTTCCAGGGACTAAGCCACTACCCAAAGACTATACATGGACTGACCCTGGACTCTGACCTCATAGGTAGCAATGAATATCCTAGTAAGAGCACCAGTGGAAGGGGAAGCCCTGGGTCCTGCTAAGACTGAACCCCCAGTGAACTAGACTGTTGGGGAGAGGGAAGCAAGGGGGGGAGGGTTGGGAGGGGAACACCCAGAAGGAAGGGGAGGGGGGAGGGGGATGTTTGCCCGGAAACCAGGAAAGGGAATAACACTCGAAATGTATATAAGAAATACTCAAGTTAATAATAATAATAAAAAAAAAGATACAAGAAGATTGAAATAATCCCATGCACTGGTCTTTGATAGCCCACATACACATGGAAGGTGAACAATGTTTTACTCAATGATAACTTGGTAAAGAAAGAAATAAAGAATTAAAAGATTTCTTAGAATTTAATGAGAATGAAGGTACAGCATGACCAAACATATGGAAAAAAATGAAAGAGTTTCTAAGAGCAAAACCCATAGCTCTGAGTGCCTCCAAAACAAAACTGGAGAGAGCATACATCAGCCGCTTGACATCACACCTGAAAACTCTAAAACAAAAAGAAGCAAATACACCCAAGAGGAGTAGATGCCAGGAAATAGTCAAACTCAGGCTGAAATCGGCCAAGTAGAGACAAAAATGAACTATACAAAGAATCAATAAAACCAGGAACTGGTTCATTGAGAAAATCAACAAGATCGATAAACCCTTAGCCAGACTAACCAGAGGGCACAGCAACAATATCCAAATTAAGAAAACTAGAAATGAAAAGTGAGACATAACAGCAGAAATGGAGGAAATTCAAAAGATTATCAGATCAGACTACAAAAACCTATACTAAAAAAAAAAATACCTGGAAAATCTGGATGAAATGGACAATTTTCTAGACAGATACAAAAGGATACTAGGTTTCAAATGTTATATCAGGGTCAGCAAACCCTCTAAACAGTCCCATAACCCCTAAAGAAATAGAAGTCAGTAAAAGTTTTCTGACCAAAAAAGTCCAGGACCAGAATGGGTTAGTGCAGAATTCTATCAGACCTTCAAAGAAAACATAATATCAATAATCTTCAAACTATTCCACAAAATAGAAACAGAAAGAACACTAACCAATTTCTTCCTTGAAGCCACAATTACACTTATACCTAAACCACACAAAGACCGTACAACAAAATAACTTTAGACCAATTTTCCTCATGAATATTGATGCAAAAATACTCAATAAAAGTCTTGCAAACTGAATCCAAGAACACATCAAAATGATCACTCATCATAATCAAGTAGGCTTCATTTCAGGGATGCAGCAATGGCTCAATGTAGAGAAATCCATCAACATAATCCACTGTATAAAAAAGAAAACTCAAGGTAAAAAAAAACACACACACACACACACATGATCTTTTCATTAGATGCTCAGAAAGCATTTCACAAAATTCAACACCCCTTCATGATAAAAGTCTTGGAAAGATCAGGAATTCAAGGCCCATACCTAAACATAGTAAAAGCAATGTACAGCAAACCAGTAGCCAACATCAAACTAAATGGAGAGAACCTGAAGCAATCCCACTAAAATCTGGGACTAGACAAGGCTACCCACTCTCTCCCTAACTATTCAATATAGTATTTGAAGTCCTAGCCAGAGCAATTAAACAACAAAAGGAGGTCAAAGGGATACAAATTGGGAAAAAAGAAGTCAAAATATGACTATTTGCAGATGATATGATAGTATACTTAAGTGACCCCAAAAATTCTACCAGAGAGCTCCTGAATTTGATAACAACTTAAGCAAAGTGGCTGGGTATAAAATTAACTCAAATAAGTAGCTTTCTTCTAATAAAAGGATAAACAGGATGAGAAAGAAATTAGGGAAATAACACCCTTCATAATAGTCACAAATAACATAAAATACCTTGGTGTAACTCCATCCCAGCAAGTATCTGTATGACAAGAACTTCAAGTCTCTGAAGAAAGAAATTGAAGAAGATCTCAGAAGATAGAAAGATCTCTCATGCTCATGTATTGGCAGGGTTAATATAGTAAAAATGCCCATCTTGCCGAAAGCAATCTACAGATTCAATACAATCCTCATCAAAATTCCAACTCAATTCTACATAGACTTAGAAAGAGCAATGTGCAAATTCATTTGGAATAACAAAAACCAAGCATGGCAAAAACTATTGTTCTCAACAATGAAAGAACATCTCAGGCAATCACCATCAGGGACCTCAAGCTGTATTACAGAACAATTGTGATAAAAACTGCATGGTAATGGTACAGAGACTGACAGGTAAATGAATGAAGACCCAGAAATGAACCCACATGCCTAACATCATTTGATTTTTGACAAAGAAGCTAAAACCATCCAGTAGGGAAAAAGACAGCATTTGCAACAGTTCATGCTGGTTCAAGTGGAGGTTATCACATAGAAGAATGCAAATAAATCCACTCTTATCTCAAAGCTCAAGTCCAAGTAGATCAAGGACCTCCACATAAAACCAAATACACTGAAACTAATAGAAGAGAAATTCAGAAAGAAAATCAAACACATAGGCACAGGGGAAATTTTCCTGAACAGAACACCAATGTCTTATGCTCTAAAATCAATAATCAACAAACAGGACCTCATAAAATGACAAAGCCTCTGTAAAGCAAAGGACACCATCAATAGGACAAAATGCAACCAACAGATTGGGAAATGATCTTTATCAATTTTACATCTGATAGAGGGCTAATTTCTAATATATACAAGTAACTCAAGAAGTTAGACTCCAGAGAATGAAATAATCCTATTTAAAAAATAATGGTGTAAAGAGCTTAGCGAAGCATTCTCAACTGAAGAAAATCTAATGGCCAAGAAGCACCTGAAAAAAATATTTAACATCCTTAGTCATCAGGGAAATGCAAATCAAAACACCCTGAGATTCCATCTCACACCAGTCAGAATGGCTAAGATCAAAAACTCAGGTGACCACAGATGCTGTTGAGGATGTGGAAAAAAAGAGGAACATTCCTCCAGTGTTGGTGGGATTGCAAACTGGTACAACCACTCTGGACAACACTCTGGTGGTTCCTCAGAAAATTGGACATAGTGCTACCATAGGACCCAGCTTTTCTACTCCTGCTCATATACTCAAAGATGCTCCAACATATAACAAGGACACATAGTCCACCATGTTCATAGCAGCCTTATTTATAATAGCCAGAAGCTAGAAAGATCCCAGATGTCCTTCAACAGAGGATTGGATACAGAAAATGTGGTGTACACAGTGGAGTACTACTCAGCTATTAAAAGCAAAGACCTCATGAAATTCTTACGCAAATGGACAGAACTAGAAAATATGATCCTGAGTCAGTTAACCCAGTCACAAAAGAACAAACATGATATGCCTCACTGATAAGCTCGGCATACCAAAGTTTCACTTCCCAGACGATATTAAGATCAAGAAGAAGAAAGACCAAAATGTGGATGCTTCCGTCTTTCTTAGAACGGGGAACAAAATAATCACAGGAGAAATACAGGGACAAAGGGTAGAGTAGGGACTGAAGGAAAAGTCATCCAGAGACTGCCCCACCTAGGGATCCATCCCATATGCAGCCACCAAACTCTGACACTATTTTGGATTCCATGAAGTACATGCTGACAGGAGCCTGATACAGCTGTCTTCTGAGAGGCTCTGCCAGAGTCTTACTAATGCAGATGAGGATGCTTGTAGCTAACCATTGGACTGAGTATAGGGACCCCAATTGAGGTGTTAGAGAATGAAGGACTGAAGGATCTAAACGGATTTGCAACACCATAGGAAGAACAACAATATCAACCAACTGGACCTCCCAGAGCTCCTGGGGACTAAACTACCAACCAAAGAGTTTACATGGAGGGACCTTTGGTTCCCACAGCATATGTAGCAGAAGATGGCATTGTCTGGCATCAATAGGAGAAGAAGCCCTTGTTCCCATGAAGACTCATTTCCCCAGTGTTGTGGAAAGCCAAGGTGTTGAGCTGGAAGTGATTTTGTGGGAGTGGGTGGATAGGAGTGGGAGCATCTTCATAGAAGCAGAGGGATGAGGGAGGGGCATGGGAGGAGGGGGGAGCAGGTTAACATTTGAAATGTAAATATATAAAATATCCAAGAAAAAAGAAAAAATCTTCTTGCGCAATTTTATTTTTTTTATAACTTTGTGAGATGATTATTAGACCAGTTCTGTTTAGCTCTCAGGAATATTACTGTTACTGTTATTTTGGGTGTTGAGTGTCAAACACAGGGTCTGGTGCATGCTGGGCTAGCCTTAAAAACAGCTTCTACCTAGTTTTGATAGCTGCACATGAGCTGCTTTAAGGTTTTTAGGAGTCTATGGCCATACCACTGTGAACGTGCCCTAATTCATCTGATCTCGGAAGCAAAGCAGGGTCGGGCCTGGTTTGGTTTTAAGGAATCTGCCACATGGATAATAAATGCCAGAACTTCAGTTTGAGCTCAAGTTCTTTTGATTCACAAGTGAGCAATTGAGACAGACCCAGCCAGAGAATTGATTGTAAGAGTCGATCTAGATATGGCAGTCACAAAAACAAAACAAAATAGAAAAGAAAACAAAACAGATGGCAGAAGAGTCTCCTGCCTGGCTAAGGTACAGTAGGAGTTTGCTGTCATATTCTTCATGAGGCTTGACACAATTGTCACTGTCAAGAGGAGAAGTGAGACTCGTCAAGATTTAATTGACTATTCAATGATTTAAGTACACATATTTTACTTCTTTATAGCTTGAGAATGTCTTATAATCTCTCCTATTTTTCTCATGATTTGACCATGGAAAAATAAAGTAATCATATTATTCATCCACTGTGTTTCTAAGAGTTTTGCACGTACCATTGTGTGGTGGTATAGGTCATATAGGTGTGCTGGTACACATATGCGTACATATGTTTGTGTGTGTGTGTGTGTGTGTGTGTGTGTGTGTGCACGAATGCACATGCACACGTGCATGCACACATTCGCATATGCATGTAAAAATGTCTGAGTAGCACATCAAAGCCAGAGGTCAATCTTGGTTGTTGCTCAAGTTGTACCTACTTTCTTTTTTGAAACAAGCTCTCTCATCAGCCTCCAACTCATCCAATAACAAAGCTGGATTGCCAAGGAGCCCCCAAAATCTATCTGACTCCACTCCCCAGCACTGGGATGATAAGAGTGACACTGTCCCTGGCCTTTTGGGTGGATTCTAGAGATTGAATCAGGCCCTCATACTTGTGTGGTATGCACTTCCCTACACCTTTTTCTCCTCCTGTTTTTCTACCGAGGCTCTTCGCTAACTTTTATCATATGGTGGGAAGAAAGTAAAGGTGTAAATACTCAGACTGATGCCGTGTGGTAAAAGCAGCAGTATTCAGGAAAACCGGTAGCCTCAACATGAGGTTAGAGAAGATAGGGAGTGTCTGGATAGCATGAACTAGAAGTTGAGGACGGCTTGAAGAAATAAGTACATGAAGTAAGTCCTCAGACTTTTGGTACATGCTGGCTGTATTATGCAGGCAAGGCCCAGGAGACCTTGGTGTCTATAATTTCCCTGCAACTAATGGAGATTTCATTAAACTATCTATTGGGAACAAGAAAATCTCACTTCACTGAAATCCTTTTTAAGAAATGTGGTTGCAACAATTTTGGGGACTGAAGAATTTTCCAACAGTTTCTTCTGTGAAATTCCAATAGCTTCTCACATAAATCATGAGCTCTGTACCCACCCAGCAATAACAACCAAAAAGGGGGAGGACCAGAAGTTCATATTACTGAGTGAAATAGAAATGGAATCTCTTTTTCCATGAAAAATCTCTAGCCAATTTATGTCTCTGTGGAAAACATTTATCTGCAGTAAACAATCTCTAATATTTCCTTAAGCATACTTTATAATCTTCACAGTCATATAAAATATTTTGAGTCTTGAAAGTGCCTATGACTAATTAGTTCCCTAAACATTTAGTATATATTACTTGCTCACAGAATTATTCTACTAATCTGGACATCTCACCAATAATCCACTGCAGACCTTTGAGCAACTGCCCAGGACAGTGGGTGTGGAGACCACAGAGAGCCACAAGTCTGCTGTCCTTCATGGGAAAACAAACTTTGGGGTAATTTTGTCCCGGCATCAATCCAGACATCTAAAAATATATGGTGGAGGTTCCAAGCTAAGTTTGAATTTCTGTGTTCTAAAGTGTTCTACACATTTAAGATAAAAGAATTTCAGAATGTTGCAAATATGTAGACCTCAAAATTGACGGTTAATGTTTATTGATCATTATTGTTTGTGCCCAGTATCACACCAGCTATTTCATCTAATTAGTTCTCAATTTTAAGCTCTAAATCTTTTACGTAACAGCAGTGGAAGCCTAAAACTATGAAAAATATCATTAATTGAAAATAAACTCTTTTTCGTGTGGGTTTTTTGTTCTTTTAAAGTATTTGTTCTGATTTTTCTTTTGCATGTTCTTATTTTTATTTTGCAGGTTTTACTTTCTGAAGATACACAATGCAAAGTTGGGTAGGTTGGGGGCTAGGCAGGATCGAGAAGGAGTTTGGATAGAAAAACACATGAACAAAATATATTGTAAGAAAAAAATTAATCAAATAAAAAAGAAGATGCCTCACTCATGCTTTCTGGAACAGGAAATGAGATAGTTTATTAAGAGAGAGACATACTTCCTTGTTTGGAATCAGGCCAGAGCTAGTGAGAACTCAAGGTGCCTGACTGGGAGGAGTTTACCGCTCCGTGTGTCACTGGCATAGCATGCACTTCCACATACGCTCTGCTTTGTTACTAGTGGCCAGAGAAGTGTCTGTTTTCTGCCATTGGTTTCTCAGCGTCCCCCTGGAATCTCCTCTCCTCTCTGATCTTCTGCCTTAAATCTGGGGAACCAAAGTAGGGGAGTTTTTACATCTTGGTTTAAGAATGTAATTGGTAAGGGTTGCTCCTTGGAAGCATGACTCCCTAGTGCTCTGTTTTCTCTATACCCCAAGCCTTACCAGGTTCCAGAGTCGATGAACCTGAAGCAGAGAGCCACAGAACATGGTCACAGAAAGTATTGAGACAGAACATGCTGCAGGGATAAGTAGGCAATGTCAATGTCCACCAGAAGGTTCTTTGAATTATTGTGTATTTTCTAAGTATTACAGACACAAAACAATAAACTTCCCAGGGAAAGCCCATAGACTTGTGAGCAATTTCTAATTGTTCTTCTTCATGATGTTTTCTCTAAGTACTATAATACTATGGAGATGGAGGTGGGGACCTCTGCATTGTTTTTCTCTGTGTCTACCCAATGTGGCTATCATCTATATTTGGAAAGCTTTTGTTCATTTCAGTCAAATTTATTGAGCAGATATTGCAAAACAAAAACCAACCAAACAGAAACCAATAACCCACTGTAATTAAAACTTAGCAGTCATTCTACAATATCTCCTCCTACTTTCTATGTTACTAACACACACACACACACACACATACACACACACACACATACACACACACACACACACACACACACACACACACACACACACACACCACAAAAGGGCAAGGAATATATGTACAAACTAAAGTACAACCACAAATTATAGATACAAGTCCTCTGAAACAAAATCAGTCTGCTTTCTTTCAAAGGCACAGAGGGACCAGTGTTAGGAAAGATTCCATGGAATAAATGTACTCCCTGGAGAAGAAGATCAGATGAATTTCATGTCTTCATGTGGATAGAAGTATTGAAACTACTGTCCTGGTTTTTGGAAATGCTTTATGTACTTCACAGAACCACTCAGCCGTGGCTCCTCCTATTCAGACCATACAAAATAACTTCTGGGGAGACATTTATATGCATGGGGTTGGATGGTGCTGCATAAAATCAGTATTTTAAAGAAGATACTTTGGAAATAATAAGGATAAGAAAATAAAATACTCAAATGAAAATGCCTGTAAGTGGTTTTGTTGCTCACAATGGATAGACGAGAAGAACTAAATGCTGACAGCTTCCCTCCTGGTATCCTTTATAGAATATGCCCATCATCTCCACTATGAAACGGGATTGCCTCTCAGTTTCAGCCGATGAGCCAGTTGACTCAGGAAGGATATGGAAGACTGGGAAAATGCTTACATGCATGTCCAATAAATGAGTGTGAACTGAGAAGTTAGAAAATGAGGGCAAATTTCTCTTAGGGATTCTGTAAAAAGGAATGAGCTTGGAAGAGAGTCAAGGACTGAATCTTAGAAACTCTTTGTAAATTGTACAGTTGGTAAAATTTAGATAAAGAAAAAAACCAGAAAAGTGATCAGTCAAGAGAACCTGGACTCTCTAGGACTCCGCTCACCAGTGCACATCAGTTTTGGCAAAGGTGGGCAGCAGCTTGCTCTTCAGTCTGACAAAATGGTTTTACTTTCTGTGATCTCATCATCATTACAGTACCTTAATTTAAACAGAAATATCTGAACGTTTGAACTAACTGCCTATGGAACCCACCAGTTTGTAGTTCGGATGCTATCACCACTCACCCACCAGTATGTCTATATCCAGTGAAATTATGAAGTTCCAGACAACTTCTCAATCCATCTTTCCTGGGGCAGGAAATGGGAAGCCCTTTTGAATAGATACTTCTCTTTAAACATACATTAGCCAGACCCTCCTCCATTTCTTCCTGCACTCTGGGAGCCAGTGAGGATTTCCTCTGAGAAAGACTATCTGTGCAAACTGAGGGGGCGACAGGAGAATGGCTCCCCCAAACCATTCTAACCACCTATCATTACCAGTGAGCACTTAGTTGATTAAAATACTTTTGCAGATTCAACTGATACTTTCAAGGATTTCAATGAGGACCTCCTGTACTCATAACTGTAGTAGTGGTATAATTCAGAAATGTTTTCCTTTGAGGAAAAATTAAAATTGTATGTTATGTCATATATGTTTAGTTGTACGTGTGTCAGTGTGTTTGGAATGATTTGCTTGGTCTTGTATTAACTTGCTGCTCAGGATAAAAGCAAAGTAACAAGAAAAAATATTTTTCAAAAACATGAAAGAGATCTAAAGGTAGTAAACAATACCTTTGATTTCCTTTTTTTATTGACTGGTTACTTTATTAGCATAATTTGAATAATCTGTTCTGGCTGAAGAACATTATAATTTGAAATTAAGCAATGGCTGTAATGGCACTTCCTGGATATAAAAGCCATATTGAGAAAACAGGGTTGGATGATTGGAAAACAAACAAAAAGATTACAGGAACTGCTACAGAGGGACATCTCATGATTCAGAACTGCCCTGGGTTGGGGTCTGGGAATCAGTCCACAAACCACCCAGACACCAATATCAGCCAAACAGGGACAGGGGCATGATTCAGACTCAGGATCCGAACAGTGATGTCAAGTTGAGATCCTTCAGAGTTTTTAAGCCGAAAATCCACTAACATCTGTGCCAAATTATTTCACCAATCAGAATTTTCTGGCAGGGGTTTTCCTTAGGAATGTGTATTTCCCATACATTTATCCTGCTCCCATTGGTTGGAGTATTCAACCGTGCAGGGCACTTGCCTTGTCTAACATTCATATTTTCACTTGCCAACCAGAGTGCCAGTTGCTCACATACACGTTTCTTTCTGCTAAATAGAATGTCAGTTCCCAGAGAAGTCTTAGGAACTTAAACTTTACTCAACTCCTACTCAAAATGGAAGCCTTTAAATATTTCTTATATCTCTTATATTGGGATTCATCCCAACATAAAATCAAATACCATAAAAGTCCATACACTGGTACAAGAAGTGCTGTTGTGTGGTTGGTTCAGGTACAAACTTATTATAGGTAACTATACAAAACAGTTCTGCTGACTTCTATTGTGATTGGTTTCCAAGGGCGCAGAACATAACAGAGTATGTAATCAAGTGGGCATGAGACAGTTTGCTACTACCAACAGAAACTTTTCTTATGAGAAAAATTTTTATAATATTAGTAAAAGTACAAAATGACAGCCTACTCAAGTAACAGTTACCTAAGTCTTAACATTTTCCTGAGGCCTTAACATTTCATTTAGGCCTTACTATTTTACCTAGATGTTAACACCCTGCACCACCTCTCTCCCTAAGTGCTCAATTATAGGTCTTATAGGCAAAGGAACTGTTCCCCCCTTCCTTGGGGAGACAGTTCCCTCAAGTTACAAAGTCCTTGTCTTTGTTTGGACTTCTATTGCTATGATAAAACACAATAGTCAAGAAGCAACCTGGGGAGAAAAAGGTTTATTTTGTTTATATTCTTGTCCCCGCCAGCGGGGACCCAGTTATTCAGGGTCCCGAAGAGGCTTTCTACCTGTGGGCCAAAATGGGGGTGAAGAGAAGAAGGAGACCAAGCAAGAGTTCTGTTGTCAAGGTCTCGTTTATTGAGAGGAATGTACAGCATTTAAAGCTCTGAGGCAGGAATAGAAGCAGGAACTGAAGCTTAGGGTTGGGGAGTTTGGGAAGTGCCCAAGGATATAAGGTGAATAACTATACTGCAAGATATCCTCCTATAACAAAGAGGCAACAGTCTTCGGGGACATGTTCTTAGAAAAGGTCGAACCCTTCTCAGGAATCTGCTCAGGGACATCCAGTGTTTTGCTCAGGCTGAAACATCCTGTCATTGCTCCCAGGGTCTTCCTGGGAGAGGCTCTTAGTTCAACAATCTCATGTCCGTATGGCAGTCGTCTCAAGGTTAAACCTCTGTGGCCATGCAGCCCAGAGTCAAGTAGCCACCTTGAGCTATGCATTCACAAAGCGGCTAGGCCCAAATCCAATACAGCTCACTGCATCTCCCCCGTTATTCTTTTATAAAAAAAAGGGACCATTAGGTGGAAGTAGTGGTCTGAGATAGATCAGACATGCCTCACAGAGCGCCCAGCTCGCCATGGCGAAACCACTCTTGCAGTTAGGACTGCACCCCAATGGCTAGGAATGAACTTATGCTGTAACACACCGTTCTGGGCTATACGTGTGTGTTTATTGGGGGAGAAACTGGGCAGAGGAGCATTTGAACGGCCGGTACATTTAAACGGGGTGTAACCACCTCTGTCTTAGGATCGACCTCTCAAACCCAGCCTTATCTGTCATAGGATCACCTTGTCGCCCCCAAGGCACCATGTCTTAGATTGGTCAAGGGTCAGAGGAAGTTGCCCGTCCCTGAGGATAGCTACATTGGATCATCTTCTCATTCCTCTTACTTGAGCCCAGGGGCGAAAGAGTAGGAGCCAGATGGCATTAATATAAGAGATTGTGGAAGTTGAGCCTCTCCCGATAAGTAGTGGGCACCTCATCTGGTTCTCCTCAGCTGCTATGGCCATACCACCAAGGGCCTAGTCAAGCCTCTCCTGTAATAAAATTTAGAATTCCCAATTGTTAGCAACTACTCCAGAAAGTTCACCCACTGTGTTTGCCTAACAATAGATTGGGGGACAGGTAACTCCAGACACTGCAGACACAATGGCTGCAGCAGTAATGGTGCTACAAAAGCAGCCCGAAAGTGCCAAGGTCTTTCCCAGGACAGTTCAGGATCAGTCATTCTTCTCTGGAACAACCAGCAGGCAAGGGAACTCTGCCCAAGTTATATAGATCTCAGACAACACCAGTTAAGGCAGCAAGAGTCACCAGGGGAATGAGGGGATCTTCTATCTTTCTCTCAGGGCAGAGGAAAGACTCCAGGGACCCAAATCATGAGAGCTGAATCTTCATGTAATCAGGATCAGCAAGTCTCAGCAACCACCTCTCTGGCAGCTGGCATACTCTTGTAGCATCCTGTAAAAAACACAAAGATTCCCTCTTCCCCATATAAAATACCTGGACAGGATCATGCCAGTATGTGGGTCTTTCTATTTCACCTAGGCAGAAGTATGCCTAGTTGTAGGTATATAAACACCAAACAAGAGTTCCTTGGCATACAAATTTTAACATTGAAATAAAAGGAGTATTATTTAGCATACAGGGGTAACTCCCCTTTTATTTATTAAGATATTGTTAAGATATTATTTATTAAGATAAGTCCTTGAGGATTAAATTGAGGACATTGAGCACTTGTATTTATAAATTGACTTGTATACCAAATTATTGTTTTGGTGATATAAAGAATGAGATTTTTTGACTGTTTCTATATAAGGCCTATAATCTGCCTGGTATCATTGTCCTCCCTTGCTAAGGGGTCTAGGCAATCCAGTTTGAGTTCTTAAATGATCTATTAAGGCACAGTACTTAGTGCTCTTAACCATTAAGCCATCTCTCCAGCCCCTCACCAGCTTTATTTACCTAAACATAAGCATTAATTAGAAATGCCAAATCCTATAAATACTGTCCAGATTCAGTCTTACTAGAAATCCCTGAGCCGGCAGGGTGAGGCTGGGCGTTGAAAGTAAGCAAATGGAGCTTCCTCTTTTCGTGAGGGTGTGTTATCAACTCCATTACCATTTTCAAAGAGCTGGGTCTATGGTTTTGTTTAGTTCTCTGAGCCAGAGCACTGAAAGGACAGTGAGTTGTCAGACATTCACACTGAAATCATCACTCACTGATTTCAAGTAGAAAACTTGTCTCTAGTAAAGCATTAAGTAATTGTAAATTTTGAGGGCTAGTAGTAACTAAAAAGGGAAACTTTTTAATCAACTGTAAACCATAAGCCATACATTGGCTATCAGTATATGAATTGAAAGCTTGATTTTTTATTTTTTTTTAAACAGTGGCTACAGCACGTAATTTAATAATCTGTGCTGAAGCAGGAGAAACTCAAGAGAATAAACAAGTGATCCAATCATACATGTAGCCTTTTCATTAGATGAACCACCTATAAATATAGTAAGCTCATTTCCTATGGGTAGTATGCACAAATATGTAGGAAGTACAAAAGCATGTAAAGAGTAAAATTATCAATTTTGTCTGAAAAATTTGTATAAGTAATAGGCCAAATATCAGTATTTTGTAATAACCAATTAACTCTTGTTTGGAATAAGATATGTTTCACCAGGTTTCTTTTTAAAATACTTTCATGACTCTAGCCTACAATTTTGTACTAATACGACAAAAGCTTTATCTCCAATGAGGATAACAAAGTTAAGTCCTCTGGTAAGGTGAGGTACTTTGGCAATTAACATATCCTTAGAAGCTTAAAATTAGTTTCAAATATTCTTTTCTGGAGTAGTGCAACAGCTACTCCCCAAATATTAAAGCTCATATTGAGAGCAAAGGTTTGTAGTAAAAATTTCCATATACACTGAAAGATTCAAAGTTCTAACTTCTTACATTGAAGAAGCAACAAAATTACATAATATAAGGCTATGAGCCATTCTTTTGAAAAAATTTTTAATGATATCACTTCATGGGCTCTCTAAAATTATAAGCAAGCTCACGAAATGAAAACTCACAATCGCCAGGACGTAAATAATTTGCATAAAAACAATCCTCTAAATCTACATTGAAATGGCAGTTGGAGTAAGCAAACTGGCTGTAATGCTCTCATAAGTTCCGAAACCTCATCAATCCTTTGTAAATCCTGTAACAATCTCTACCTGTTTGATTCTCTCTTTTTTTTTTTTTTTTTTAATTATAAATAAGTTTGAGTTAGTCAATGTAACACTGGCAATCCTTAATCACAATCTTTAAGTTCTCCTTGTAACACCAGACAGCCACAACTTTGGGAAGTCACCTGAGTTCTGAGTATGTGACTAGGCAGCTGCCCTTGGGGCAGTGGAATTAGCATCAAAATACAGGTAACTTCAGGGCAAACCACAACTTTGGAAAGACACCAAGTCTGTCCTTCATGCTACTAAGTTTGACAAAGAGACATTGCCCTAAAATCTTTTAGAAGCCTGGTTTCTAGAATAAGAGTTCCATAAAAATATTACCTCAATTTAGACCTGTTTCCCTAGGTTGGCTCATGCCACATGTTATCTAGAATGACTTCATCCAAATTACAGTTTTAAGCCAACTTTCTGTTACCAATGTTACACCTTTTTAACCATATCTAGTAATTTAAAGCCAATAGTCCATAACCAAGGCATGTAGAGCATATTTATACATTTAAAACCAATCAGAAACAAAATTGAAGTGGCCACACATGTCTTTTAATATTTACACCAAGCACCATTTTTAGTTTTCTAGCTGTGATTTTTAAGAGAAGCACCTTGTCACCTGTTGAGTCTAATAATCAGCTCCTGCAGACGCTCACCCCTGGGCAGCTTCTCCAGCTGACCTAAGCTCCTAGCTTTAGGTATAGGGCTCCAAAGGCCGATTGAAACTGTTTTTTATTCATTTGTTCCTTTTTGAAACGAGTTAAAACCAAGTCAAGGTGTGAACGACCGGCAGATAAAGTTTTTACCATTTTTTCTTTTGAACACGAAACATAAAACATTTAAGCAACGAGAAACAAAAACCACAGACATAAACTGACAGACATGGAGAGCTTGGTGCACCAAGGACAGACAATAGACATAGAAGGAAAAAACTAGATGGTGTCCCACCAAAGGGACCCACATATCCTACCTATGGAACCCAGAACCAGAAATAAGCATTTCTCCAATAGGAGCCAGCAGAGAGGCAGGACGTCTCCTGCTTTCCCTCTGTTCCTAGGAGAGCTCTGAAAAGTTTTTCTCTTTCTCCAAAGCATCTGCGGAGAGTCTGGCAGGACTGTTTTTCCCAAGCCCATTCTCTCTCATGTCTAGGGTGTAAACTATCTCTAGTCAGGGTCCAAAGACTAAAACATAACTCTAAAAGAACGCATACACAAAAACACTTTACCATTACCTTGTCCCTTTTTTATTACAAGTTTTACTTACGCTAGCCCAAATCATCAAGGCCTTTTCTAGCCCATCTTACCCCAAGGACACTTTTCATCAACAAAACAAAAAAAAATTGATTAAATCCTTTTTCTTAACTCTTTCCTCTCTCCCTGAATGAGCGCTTGATCTCTCCTATGAATCAAGCCTCCTTAGACAATACCTTCCCCATGGCAATTAGACGACAATTATTCGACCGGTCCTTACCTCCCTCTCCAGCGACGCACGAGCGATGCGGCCTGAAGAGTCCTCGATTCCCGCTGCAGCTCTCTTATCTCCGTCGTCCTGTAGTCGGCCGTGCTTCGGGGTCCCTGTTCGGGCGCCACTTGTCCCCGCCAGCGGGGACCCAGTTATTCAGGGTCCCGAAGAGGCTTTCTACCTGTGGGCCAAAATGGGGGTGAAGAGAAGAAGGAGACCAAGCAAGAGTTCTGTTGTCAAGGTCTCGTTTATTGAGAGGAATGTACAGCATTTAAAGCTCTGAGGCAGGAATAGAAGCAGGAACTGAAGCTTAGGGTGGGGGAGTTTGGGAAGTGCCCAAGGATATAAGGTGAATCACTATACTGCAAGATATCCTCCTATAACAAAGAGGCAACAGTCTTCCGGGGACATGTTCTTAGAAAAGGTCGAACCCTTCTCAGGAATCTGCTCAGGGACATCCGGTGTTTTGCTCAGGCTGAAACATCCTGTCATTGCTCCCAGGGTCTTCCTGGGAGAGGCTCTTAGTTCAACAATCTCATGTCCGTATGGCAGTCGTCTCAAGGTTAAACCTCTGTGGCCATGCAGCCCAGAGTCAAGTAGCCACCTTGAGCTATGCATTCACAAAGCGGCTAGGCCCAAATCCAATACAGCTCACTGCATATTCTCATATAGTAATTCATCATGGAAAACAGGAACCTGGAGGCAGGAGTTGGTGTAGAGGTCACGGAAGAGAAGCTTGTTCCCTATGGCTTTCCGTTTTACAGCATCCTGTACCAGTAACAGTAGTAGCCTAGGGATGTCACTGCCCACAGTGAACTGGGCCCTCCCACATCAATTATCAATTTAAAAAAAGAACACTCCACATGTTTGTTCACAGGCCAATCTAGTCAGGTCATTTTTAAAATGAAGGTTCAATTTTCTAAAACAACTTTATCTTGTGTCAAATTGACAAAAAACTAGCTAGCAAAGCCCTAACCAGAAAAAGGCTACACTACTAAAAAGGCCATCATTTTCCCAGAAGTTGCTTAATCAGAAATGTTCTTGGGACATTTAATCACCTGCCCCAGCAGAAAAACAAAGAAACGTAATGCCTGTGAGTCTAGTTACTTAGTGATAGCATCCTTAAGCCCATTTGCTCCTGGCACAGCAGTTCCCCCATTCCCTAAGCTCTCACAAGGGAACTTGAAAGAACTGACTGTGCTTTCCCTGGGATTTGCTCTCCCTGGGTGGGCTGAAGACCTTCTTCAGATTCCCCTGGTGCTGCCTACTGGCATTATAGATCCTGCTATTATAGCATAGACCCTGCCATAATAGACTCTCTAAAGAACTCTGTCAAAAGGACTATCCATCTCTATCTCTTTCTTAAACCCCACTCCTTCTCAGCCTAACACTTATTGCCAGTCTTGTTTGCTGCCCGTACTCCTTCACATACAGCCCAGTGTCCTCTGCACGCTCCACACCCCACCTCCAACCTAGACGTGACCTTCTGTTCCGTTGGTCTCTCGGTTGCTCTGCTAGAATCACCTTGTGCAGACCTATATTGAGTATATTTTGATAATCAAATCTGTGTTTGTAAACAGTGAGACCTGAGAAAATTCTTAAGTAATGGAAGTTGATTTGTTGCTAATGAGATATGCTAATGGTGAGGGTTGTAATTCTGCCTGCCTAACTTGCCCAAGACTAGCTTTGCAGGCCTGGCGTGTACTCATGATGTATATGTTGGGCTCATTGAGTAGTTAATTGATCCTTTCCTTGTTCTTTGTTTACATCACAGTTCCACCGATGCCAAGTACACTCATGCTTTAAGGAAAGGACACTGTTCACCTCCCCTCTTTCTACATGCATTAGTTTTAAAACTCATTACTCTGCATTTTCATGAAATGGAATTAAAACAATACCTCACTTATATTATTCTCTTATCAGGGAACATGACATGCTATTAGTTTCAAGTCACTTTTCTGTGGCATTCTAAGATTTTGTGCCTGACCCTGCAGTCATTGACACAGCCCTGAGTAGTGCAGTCAGCTGTTGGCCATCCATAACTTTCCCATTTCCTCTCTCCTCTGCTGGTCCCTGTTCTCAGTTTTTCATAGCTCTACTCTCCTCCCTGAGCTCATGCTGCCATTCCCCTCCTCTGCAACCATTGTCCCCAGGCTGCTTGGAGAATATCACACCTGAGGAGATCAGTTTCTTGCAGGGTCTCTGCCCACCCCTTCTTCTTCCTCTGGAACTACAGGGACCCTTAAATTAGTTGATTAGGCAGAGACTTATACATGCTGAGATCCCCATTCTATTCTGTCCTTTTATTTAACATTCATCCTCATGAAAGTGGATAGAAAGAGTAAGAGAGTGCAGGCTTGCCAACTGGAGAGCAAGTGAATCTGAGCCTCAGGGAATCCAACATCTGCTTTTCATTGGCTTAGTTCACACTCTTTGAGGACAAGGCTCCATGAGAAATGGGAATAAAACCTGATACCTGAATTTATTCTTCAGAGACTTATCCTTTAATTGGGGAAAGCCTGACAAAAAGATATATCTAAATAACAATAACAAGCTAGTTTGTCTCTGACAAAGTATTCAACATGCAGAACATAAACTTAGGTGTATAGTGATCTGATACATTCTTCTAATTTATTTTTTGAAATTTGGTTAGCAAATAAATGAGTTTCACTGCGTTATTTTCAGGCAAGCTTTCATTCTGTTTTGTTTTGAGTTTTTTTGCATTTTTATTGGATATTTTGTGTATTTATATTTCAAATTTTGTTCCCTGTCCCGGTCCCCTCTCACTTATCCCCGCTTCACCTCCTTCTATGAGGATGTTTGCCCTCCCATCCACCCCTTCACTCCCACCTCAACACCCTGGCATTCCCCAACACTGGGAAAAAGAGCCTTCACAGGACCAAGGGCTTCTCTTCCTAGTGATACAAGACAATGCCATCCTCTGCTACATATGTGGCTGAAGCCGTGGGTCCCTATATGTGTACTCTTTGGTTGATGGTTTTGTCCCTGGGAGTTCTGGGGGATCTGGTTGGTTGATATTGTTGTTCTTCCTATGGGGTTGCAAACCCCTTTGCTCCTTCAGTCCTTTCTCTAACTCCTCCATTGGGGTCCCTGTATTCAGTCCAATGGTTAGTTGCAGGGATCCTCATCTGTATCAGTAAGGCTCTTGCAGACCCTCTCATGACAAATCAATATCTGGCTCCTGTCAGCAAGCACTTCTTGGAATCAACAATAGTGACTGGGTTTGGTGGCTGCAAATGGGATGGATGCCCAGGTGGGACAGTCTCTGGTTGGCCTTTCCTTTAGGTTCTACTAATTGCCCCCTGTATTTCCTCCCATGAGTATTTTGTCCCCCTGTCTAAGAAGGACTGAATCATCCACATTTTGATCTTCCTTATCCTTGAGCTTCATATGATCTGTGAATTGTATATTGAGTATTCCAAGCTTATGGGATAATATCTACTTATGAGTGAATACAAACCATGTGTGTTCTTTTGTGACTGGGTTACCTCACTCGGGATGATATTTTCTAATTCCATACATTTACCTAAAAATTTCATGAAGTCATTGCATTTAATAGCTGAGTAGTACTCCATTGTGTAAATGTACCAGATTTTCTGTCTTCCAACCAAGAAAAGGCCAGGGTCAGATGGGTTTGGTGCAGAAATTTAACAGACCTTCAAAGAAGACATAATACCAATATTCTCCAAACTATTCCATAAAAACAGAAGTAGCATTATCCAATTTGATCTTTGAAGTCACAATTATGCTTATATCTAAACCACACAAAGGCCCTACAAAAAAAAGAGAACTTCAGAACAATTTGCCTTATTAATATTGATGAAAAAATACTCGGGGTTGGGGATTTAGCTCAGTGGTAGAGCACTTGCCTAGCAAGCACAAGGCCCTGGGTTCGGTCCCCAGCTCCGAAAAAAAGAAAAAAAAGGAAAAAAAAATACTCAATAAAATTCTTGCAAACCAAATCCAAGAATACATCAAAATGATCATTCCCCACAGTCAAGAAGGCTTTATCCCAGGAATACAGGGATGGTTCAATATACAGAAATTCATCAACATAATCCACTATATAAACAAATTCAAGATAAAAAAAAACCCACATGATCATTTCATTAGATGCTCAGAAAGCATTTGACAAAATTCAACACCCCTTTATGATAAAAGTCTTGGAAAGATCAGGAATTCAAGGCCCATACCTAAGCATGGTAAACGGAATATACAGTAAATCAGTGGTCAACATCAAACTAAATGGAAAGAAACTTGAATTAATCCCAATAAAATCAGTGAGTAGACAAGGCTACCCCCTCTCTCCGTATCTATTCAATATAGTACTCAAAGTCCTAGCCAGACCAATTAGATAAAAAAAGGGATACAAATTGGAAAGGAAGAAGTCAAAATATCACTATTTGTAGATGGTATGATAGTATACTTAAGTGGCCACAAAAATACCACCAGAGAACTCCTAAACCTGATAAAAATTTAAGCAAAGTGGCTATATATAAAATTAACTCAGAAATCAGTAGCCTTCCCCTACCAAAAGATAAACAGACTGAGAAAAAATTAGGGAAGCCACACCTTTCATGATAGTTCCAAAAATATAAAATACCTTGGTGTGACTCTCTCTAAGCAAGTGAAAGATCTTTAGGACAAGACTTTCAAGAACTTCAAGTCTCTGAAGAAAAATAATAAAGATCTCAGAAAATAGAAAGATCTCCCACGCTCATGGATTGGCAGGATTCTTATAATAAAAATGGCCATCATGCTGAAAGAAATATAAAGATTCAATGCAATCCCCATCAAAACTCCAACTCAATTCTTCATAGAGTTAGAAGGAACCATTTGCAAATCCATTTGGAATAACAAGGATAGCAAATCTATTCTCAACAATAAAAGAACATCCCTGACCTCAAGAAGTAGCATTATTAAAGAGCAAAAGTGATTTAAAAAATTGCATGGTATTGGTACAGAGAGACAGGCAGGACCAGTGGAATAGAATTGAAGACCCAGAAATGAACCCACAAACCTATGGTCACTTGATCTTTGACAAAGGAGCCAAGGCCAACCAGTGGGAAAAAAAGACAGCATTTTCAACAAATGGTGCTGGTTCAACTGGCAGTCAGCATGTAGAAGACTGCAAATCAATCCATTCTTATCTTCTTGTACAAAGCACAAGTTCAAGTAGATCAAGGACCTCCACATAAAACCAAATACACTCAAACTAATGAAGAGAAAGTGGGAAAGATCCTCAAATACATGGGCATATCAGAAAATTTCCTGAACAAAACACTTAGAACTTATGCTCTAAGACCAAGAATCAACAAAGGGGACCTCATGAAAATTGCAAAACTTCTGTAAGACAAAGGATGCTGTCAAGAGTATAAAATGTCAACCAACAGATTGGGAAATGATCTTTACTAATCCTATATCTGATAGAGGGCTAATATCTAATATATACAAAGAACTCAAGAAGTTAGACTCCAGAGAACCAAATAAATCTATTAAAAATGAGATACAAAGCTAAACAAAGAATTCTCAATTGAGGAATATTGAATGGCCAAGAAACTCCTAAAGAAATGTTCAACATCCTTAGTCATCAGGGAAATTCAAATCAAAACAATCCTGAAATCCACTTTACAGCAGTCAGAATGGCAAAGATTAAAAACTCAGGTGGTAGAAAATGCTGGTGCGATGTCTAGAAAGAGGAAGACTCCTCCATTGGTGGTGGGATTGCAAGTTGGCACAACCACCCTGGAAATCAGTCAGGTGGTTCCTCAGAAAACTGGACATAGTACTACATGAGGACCCAGCTATACCCTCCTGGGTTTATACCCAATAGTTGTTCCAATATATAACAAGGACACATGGTCCACTATATTCACAGCAGCCATATTTATAATAGCCAGAAACTGGAAAGAACCCAGATGTGCCTCAACAGAGGAATGGATACAGAAAATGTGGCACATCTACATATTGGAGTACTACCCATCTATTAAAAACAATGACTTCATGAAATTCATAGGCAAAGGAATTGAACTAGAAAATACAATCCTGAGTAAGGTAATCCAATGTCTGTCTGTCTCTCTCTCTCTCTCTCTCTCTCTCTCTCTCTCTCTCTCTCTCTCTCTCTCACACACACACACACACACACACACACACACACACATGGTATGCACTCACTGATAAGTGGATATTAGCCCAAAAACTTGGATTACCCAAGATACAATCCACAGACCACATGAAACTCAAGAAGGACGACCACAGTATGGATGCTTCAGTTCTTCTTAAATGGGGGGAACAAAAATATTCATAGAAGGAAATATGTAGACAAAGTTTAAAGCAGAGACTGAAGGAATGGCCATTCATCCCATATACACACAGCCACCAAACCCAGACAATATTGCTGATGCCAAGAAGTGCATGCTGACAGGAGCCTCATATAGCTGTCTCCTGGGAGGCTGTGCTAGAGCATGACAAATACAGAAATGAATGCTCAAAGCCAACCATTGAACTAAGAATTGGGTCCCCATTGGAGGAGTTAGAGGAAACACTGAAGGAGCTGAAGGGGTTTGCAACCCCATTTAAACAACAATACCCACCAATCAGAGCTCCCAGGGAATAAACCACTATTGAAATATTACACATGAACAGAGCCATGGCTCCAGCTGCATATGTAGCAGAGGGTGGCCTTGTTAGGCACCAATGGGAGAAGCCCTTCGTCCTGCCAAGGCTGGACCCCCAATGCAGGGGAAAGTCAGGGCAGGGAGGCAGGAAAGGCTGGGTGGTTAGGTCGGGGAAAGGGATAACATTTGAAATGTAAATAAAATATATCCAATGAAAACATAAAAATAAAAACAAACAAACAAACAAAAACACAACCAGGAGCTAATTAAGATTGAAACTGGCCACTTAGAAAAATGCAGTTGTCTGCAGTCATCTAAGACTCTGTTAACAACCACCAATGAAGCTCGCTTTTCTCATCCAGAAAAACAAACAAAACAAACAAACAAAAAACAATGACTACATGTAATTCTTAGGCAAATGGATAAAACTAGAAAATGTCATCCTGAGTGAGGTATCCCTGTCACAAAGAACACCCATGGTATGCACTCACTGGTAAGTGGATATTAGTCCAAAAACTTGGAATTCCCAAGAAATAATTCACAGATCATATGAAGCTGAGGAAGAAAGAAGATAAAAATGTGGATGCTTCAGTCCTTTTTAGAAGAGAGGACAAAAAATACTTATGGGAAGAAATATAGGGACAAAGAGTAGAGCAGGGAGTGAAGAAAGGTTATCCAGAGACTGCCCCCCCTGGAGCAGCCATCCATATGCATCCCATATGCAGCCATCAAACCCAGTCACTATTGCTGATGCCAAGGTGTGCTTGCTGACAGGAGCCAGATGTAGAAGTCTCCTGAGAGGCTCTGCCAGAGCCTTACTGATACAGATGAGGATGCTTGCAGCTAATTGTTGGAGTGAGCAAAGGGACCCCAGTGGAGGAATTAGAAAAAGAACTGAAGGAGCTGAAGAGGTTTGCAACCCCATAGGAAGAAAAACAATATCAACCAACCATACCCACCTCCTCCCATAACTCTCAGGGACTAAATCATCAACCATATAAGGGCCCATGCTCCAGCTGCATATGTAGCAGAGGATGGCATTGCCTAGCATCAAGAGGAGGAAAAGCCCTTGATCTTGTGAAGGTTTGTCTTCCCAGGAGAATGCCAAGGCATTCAGGTGGGAGTGAGGACATCCTCCTAGAAGCAGGGGGAGGTGGAAGGAGGTATTGTTTAGGGGGAAAGGGGATAACATTTGAAATGTAAATACATAAATTATCCAAGAAAAATAAAATTAAAAAAATGACTATTACAGCTTGGTTTTTGGGAACCATTTGCTTGAAAATTTTTTTTCTACCCTTTTACTCTGAGGTAGTGTCTGTCTTTATCACTGCAGTGCGTTTCCCGTATGCAGCGAAGTGCTGAGTCCTGACTAAGCATCCAGTGTATGGTATATGTCTTTTTATTGGAGAATTGAGTCCACTGATTACCAGTGATTGTTGTTTCCTGTTATTTTTGTTGTTAGAGGTGGAATTATGTTTGTATGTCTATTTTCTTTTGGGTGTGTTGAAAGATGATTAATTTCTTTCTTTTTCTTAAGTGTAATTTCCCTCCTTGTGTTGGAGTTTTCCATCTATGTAGGGCTGGATTTGTGGAAAGATATTGTGTAAATTTGGTTTCTTCATGGAATATCTTGATTTCTCCATCTATGGTAATTGAGAGATTTTCTGGGTATAGTAGCCTGGGCTGGCTATTTTGTTCTCTTAGACTATATATTGCATCTGAGGTCTGCCTTTATATGTTACTTGACCTTTTCCCTTTACTATTTTTAATATTATTCTTTTGTACACTTAGTGTTTTGATAAGTATGTTATGGAGGAATTTCTTTTCTAGTCATTCTATTTGGGTTTCTCTAGGCTTCTTGTATGTTTATGGGCATCTCTTTAGGTTAGGGAAGTTTTCTTCTAAAATTTTGTTTAAGATATTTACTGGCCCTTTGACTTGTGGATCTTCACTTTCTTCTATTATCCTTAGGTTTGGTCTTCTCATATCCTGGATTTCCTGGATGTCTTGGGTTAGGAGCCTTTTGCATTTTGCATTTTCTTTGATTGTTTTGTCAATGTTCTATATGGTATCTTCTGTACCCAAGATTTTTCTATCTTTTGTATTCTGTTGGTGATGCTTGCATCTATAACTCCTCATACCTTTCCTAGGTTTTCTTTATCCAGAGTTGTTGTCCTTTGTGATTTCTTTATTGTTTCTATTTCTACTTTTAGATCATGGATGACTTTGTTCAATTTGTTCACTGGTTTGGTTGTGTTTTCCTGTATTTCTTTAAGGGATTTATGTGTTTCTTCTTTAGATGCTGCTACCTGTTTACCTGTGTTCTCCTGTGTTTCCTTATGGGAGTTATTTATGTCCTTTTATAGTCCACTATCATCACCATGATATGTGATTTTTAAATCAATATCATGCTTCTCTGGTGTGTTGTGGTATCCTGGACTTTCTGTGGTAGGAGAACTGGGTTCTGATATCAATTAGCTTGTGTTTCTGTTGCTTAGTTCCTTAAGTTTGCCTCTTGCCATATGTTTATCTCTGGTGTTAGCTGGTCTTGCTATCTCTGAGTGGTGCTTGTTCCTCCTATGAGCCTGTGAGCCTATGATGTTAGGTATTTCAGCACTCCTAGGAGACCAGCCATCTTCCCGGTGGTAAGGGGGTGCAGAACCCTGTGGTCTTAGGTGTGTCAATAGTCCTGGCAAACCACCTTTCTCTGGGTGGGATTTTGGTATGGAGAGCTGTGACACTGTGTTAGCTTCAGGCCAGATAGAAATGAGAAGGATCCATTCCCCTGCTGCTCTGCAGTTTCTGTGCCCTGTAGGCTCCTGGTGTTTTCCCTTTTGGGCCAGCTATTGGAGTAATAATGGTGGACTCACCTCTCATCTTAGGTGTGACAGCACTCCTGGAATACCAGCTTTCTCCAGGTGGGATTTTGATATGGAGAGCTGTGTCATAGGGTTAGCTGTGGGGCAGAGATAGAAACAGAAGTTTCCTGTCCTGTGCTGCTCCATGGTTCCTGTGCCCTGTGGGCTCCTGTTAGATCCCTCTTGGGCCAGGCATTGGAGAAATAGTGGTGTTCTCACCTGTGACCTTAGGTGTGCCAGCACTCCGAGAGATCAGCTCTCTCCGGGTGGGGTTTGGGTATGGAGAACTGTTGCACAGAGTTAGCTCCTGGGTGCAAATGGAAATCCAAACCTTGTATTTTTAAATGAACTGCATAGGCACAATGCCTATCTAAGAATAACAGTATTAATTTCAAATTTTTATCAATATAAGAAATTTATATCAATGAAAACTTTAAATCTACGTCAATGTATAAATTCTGTACCAATGTAAAATTATAGCTTCAATTTGTATGAATTATAAAGATTTCTACCAATGTAAGATTATAGCTATATATTCCTTTATTTAAGACTAAATTTAGTAATCCATCCCTGTCATTTCCTTCCTATTCAAAATTATGGCCATTTCCAAATTAGCCCTTAAAATGACAACCTACCTATAATTTATAAAATAACCATAACCAGACACCCAAAACAGAGGGACCAGGATGATGATTCTCTACAACTTATTACTGCTGAATATAGGCAATAAGAAATTCTTTACCGTGGTGGGGAGGGGTAAGACAAGTAGAAAATTTGGTTAGATCTAAGAAAGCTAGCATTAACATCTATTATCCAGTCTCTGTATGTTCAGAATGCTTAGAATTTGACTGAAGGTCTCTAACTAGATCTGTCTGGAAGTTTGGATGAAGTGAGGTAATCTGGAATTAACAGCTATTCCTGACTGTTTTGGAAACAATTCTCTGAAAACAGCTTCGGGAGGTAGGGGCTAGAACAGCAGGACATTGCAGTGTCCCAAGAATGAATTTTGCCAAAGCCTTACATTCTGTAACATATGAATCACGTAACCAAATTTTAGTACTATTAAGATATTTGTATGGATTGTGCAAGGTGCACAGGTTGGTTAAGGAAAAATTTTTTGCTCCTTGTTTGAGCAAGTGAAAGACAATGGTCTTTTTATGAGTTAATTTGATCAATAACCAATTGTAATAGATCTTCATTCCTGCCATATGAAAGAGAACATGAAGAATCATGATTCCACAACCAAGAAAATTTATTGTCTAAATTTACCTGAAGCTTTGGCTAGAGATATTTCATGTCTAAACCAGTTATTGAGCTGTTCACATGTCAAGAAATGAGCACATCAAGTTACCTGTCCTGTTTGGTCTCGATTTTTTCTTTTCTATTTGTAGCCAAGATCTTCAGGGCAGTCTTCCCCTGTCAAATCTGATCCATATAATTCTGGAATGAGTCAAAAGTCTTTTCTCCTCTCTTGTCAACACAAATACAGGACCTCTCCCCTAAAACAGCATGTTCTTGGTCCAGTAACCAGAATTCGTTAAAGGTATAGAATGAATTAAATTAATATCTCAACCTCCTTCCCGAGGATTTTTAATATTATAAATACCAAATTTATAATCATCTTTATTTTGATGATTAACACAATTCAAAGGCATTAAAACAATCTAGTTCAATATTATCAGTTGAAATAGTGCTCCTCAACTATCCTGTTTTTTTCTTACACAATTGATCAAGGCCTAAGTTTCTTCTGTCTGAGATAGGTTTTAGCTACCTATCACCTGCTTGTGAACTACAATTTTAGATCAAAAGACTCAAAGTATTTACTCATCAATGTATTTAACTTTAAATAAATTTCCTTTTACTTACTATATAAGTTTATTTCTAGGCTCTACTTTTTGTCATGCTAGGCTGAACAATCCCAGAAATTCCATGTAAACCATGTTTGAAGATCTCAACAGATGTTCTAGCATAGACTTTTTCCATTTTCCTTTAAAGCTTTTTTCTTATTCATTCTATTCTCTCTCCTTGCCTTTATGTCCTACATTTGACATAAAATGCCTGGATTTCTTTATTTCATGTATTCTTAAGAACAATTAGTAATTACCATTATACTCCCTTCTATCCTTAAAAACAATTAAATCAAATCTTATTTATCCCTATCCTTTGATTATTTGTTTATAGGAAGTAGGCAATGTCTACCATTTGACTCTTTGCCTCAGAACAGCCTGCCTGTCCCTCTACAGCAGGGGATTCCAGCACCCAGGCAGCTAGAAAGGCCTTCAGAAAGGCCTGCAGTAAATCTGCCCCGTTGGCTGTGTTCCTTTGTTCTAGGTTCACAACTTTACACAGACACCATGTAATTTGGCTCAGCTCACTGAGGAACAAACTTGCCCTTCCTTCCTCCTCCTAAACGTGTCATGGTGTGCATATATTCCACTCAGGAATCTCCAATTAATTTTTAAAGTGAGTTCTTGCCCCATGTTGGGCTCCATTTGTAGCTGTAAATTAGTTAAACTGCTTTGGCTCCCAATTGGTTATGCACACACTGCATCTGCCCAAGAGTTCTGGATTCATGAATTAAATACACACACACACACACACACACACACACACACACACACACACACATCAGGTAATTTTGACATACCTCGACTAGCTCAATGGTTGGGCACTTTTAAGCCTCCGTGAAGCTAGCACACACTTCCCTCTGATATTCCTGTCTTGTTATCTTCTAAATCCATATTTTATCTTTTGTGCCCTATTACCTTCTGGGTAACCTGCCCTAGCTGCTCCCCATATAGGGCCACATTCCCTTTCTACCTACACTGATGGGTGGTTTCTCTCCTGCAGCTCTTATATCTGATCCCTCTGCCTCTGAGTCATGGTGATTCTCCTCTTCCTCTCTCCCTTGATTCCTTGCCTGAGCAATGGGAAAGTCCCACCTAGTCTTCCTGGCCAGTCATTGGCTATACAGTAATTCTTTATTATCAATTGAAGCCAGCTGGGGACCCTCAGTGTAGAAGCATGGCTTTTGGGACCCAAAATAAGACTCAGCGTTAGAATCAGTTCCTAACACACTATCGCCAATGTACAAGTCATTGAGACAGAAACTAAACAGAGAAATAAGGAAGCTAGCAAAGCTTACGATTCAAATGGACCTAACAGATATGTATAAAATATTCCACTCAAACACACAAGAAAATACCTTCTTCTCAGTACCTCATAGAACCTTCCTCAAACCTCAACCTATACAAGAAAATTGAAATAACTCACTGTATCTTATCATATAATTATGGATTAAAGCTGGACTTCAACAACATAAACCTATCCCCTTACCCCCTCCTCTTCTCCTATGAGTGAGTATCCTCTTCCCCTTGTGTATTCCTCCAGCCTGGCACTTCAAGTTTCTGTGAGGCCAGTCTCTTCCTCTCCCACTGAGGTCAGACAAGGCAGCCCAACTAGAAAAACATATCCCATGCACAGGAAGCAGCTTTTGGGATAGCCCTAGTTCCAGTTGTTCTGGACCCATATGAAGACCAAGCTGCACATGTGCTACACATGTGTGGTGAGGCCTCGGTCAAGACTACTTCGGTTGGCAGTTCAGACTCTGAGAGCACCAACAGTCCAGGTTGTCTCAGTTGGTCTTCCTGTGGAGTTCCTATCCCATTTAGGGCTGCTATATTTTTTTCTATTCTTCCTTAAGAGTCCCCAAGTTTCATGTACTGTTTCTTGTGAGTGTCTATAACACTATGAGTCAGCTGCTGGGTGAAGTATCTCAGAGGACAACATGCTCCTGTATGCAAGCATAACAGATA
Organism: Rattus rattus; assembly: GCF_011064425.1. Taxonomy (NCBI): domain Eukaryota; kingdom Metazoa; phylum Chordata; class Mammalia; order Rodentia; family Muridae; genus Rattus; species Rattus rattus. Next base: position 26,946,091 of record NC_046167.1, on the reverse strand, counting down.
ATCATTAATAGTTTTAGAGATTGGTGCTTGCCCATGGGATGGGTCTCAAGTTAGGCCAGTTATTGGTTGGCCATTCCTGCATCTCTACTTCATTCCCAAGTGCCTGCATTTCTTGTAGACAGAATAAATTTTGAGTTGAACTTTTTGTGGGTAGGTTGATGACTCTGTCACTTCACTGAGGTTCCTGCCTCTCTACAGGAAGTAACCTCCTCAGTTTCCATATGCCCAATATTATGAGTTATAGGTAAAGTAACCCCCACTGATTCTTGAGTGCTTCCCTTATCCCAGGTCCATGTTCCATCCTGGAGATGCAGCCTCCCCTCCTGACCCTTGTCAATTGCAGATTTCTATCCAGCCTTCTCTCCTGTACTTCCTTATACCTGATCCTGAACATTCCATACTTCTCCCCTTTTCCCCTTCCTCCATCTTCTTCTTATAACTATTTTATTCCTCTTTAAGTGAGATTCAAGCTTCCTCTGTTGGGTTTTCTTTCTTGTTTAGCTTCTTTGGGTGTATGGAATGTAGCATAGTTCCTGTATTATATGACTAATATCCACTTATAAGTGAGTATAGCCATGGATGTCCTTTTTGGGACTGGGTTACCTCACTCAAGATGATATTTTCAAGATTGATCCACTTGTCTGCAAAATTCACAATGTCTTTGTTTTTAGTAGCTGAACAGTATTCCATTGTGTATATGTACCACATTTTCATGATCCATTCAGTGAGGGAACATCTAGGTTATTTCCAGTTTCTATTACAAATAAAGCTGCTATGAACATAGTGGAGCAAGTGTCTTTGTGGCATGGTAGAACATCTTTTGGGAATATGCCCAGGAGTGGTATAGCTGGGACTTGAGGTAGAACTATTCCCAGTGTTCTATGAAAACATTAAGTTGATTTCCAACATGGTTGTACAAGTTTGCACTCCTATCAACAGTGGAAGAGTATTCCCCTTGCTCTACAGCATTATCAGCATTGCTGTCCTTTGAGTCTTAATCTTAGCCATTCTGATGAGCATAAAATGGAACCTCAGACTTGTTTTGATTTGCATTTCTCTGATGACTAAAGACTTTTAATATTTCTTCAAGTGCTTCTTGTCCATTCCTCTTTTGAGAATTCTCTGTTTAGCTCTGTACCCCATTTTAATTGAGTTATTTGGGTTGTTATTGTCTAACTTCTTGAGTTCTTTGTAAATTTTGAACTTTAGCCCTGGGTCAGATGTAAGGTTGGTGAAAATCCTTTCCCAATCTCTAGACCTCTCTTGGTTTATTTGTGCTATTGACAGTGTCCTTTGCCTTACAGATGCTTTGCAGTTTCATGAGGTCCCATTTATCAATTGTTGATCTTAGTTAAAACCTGGGAATGGCATTCTTTTCAAGAAATTGTCTCCTCTACCAATGGGCTCAAGGTTATTTCTACTTGGACTTGAGTTTTATGCAGGGTGATAAACATTGATCTATTTTTATTCTTCTTCATGTAGACATCCAGTTAGACCAGCACTATTTGTTGAAGATGCTTTCATTTTTCCATTGTATGGTTTTACATTCTTTATAAAAACTCAATTATCCATAGATCTGTTGGTTTAGTTCTGTGTCTTCAATTTGATTCCATTGATTACCTATATGGCTCAGGATCTGCAGGGATGTTGAAGATGGAAGGAAGGATGGCATGAGAATGGATGTCTACCTGGCATAGCAGGCTTGTTCAGGACAATTTGACTTGGTCTAGAGGGCTCAGTGAGTAGGAAAGATGGGCCTGGGAAGGAAAGCTTAGTTGTTAGTTGTTCAGGAGTCTGATGATGGTGGAGGAGATATGGTAGGAGAATGAAGTTCTCTCTAGGATAACAGACTGCTCAAAGCAGCTTGGTTTGGCCCAGAGAGCTTAGAGAAGAGGGAAGATGGATGGGGGAAACCTTATCTGTATGGTTCAGGAGTCTCAGGTCTGATAAAGGTCAAGGAAGATGTAACAGAAAAATGGAGGTTCCCTGGGATAACAGGCTGTATGGCTCAAGATCTGCAGATCTGATGAAGGTGGGGCCAGGAATAGCAGGAGAATGGAAGTCTCCCTGGGATGGCAGAAAGAGGTGAATGTGTGTGCCCACTTGCTCACTTGTGCTCAAATTCTTCCACTATTACACTGGTCAGGGCCCAGCCTCCAAAAAGGTACTGCCCACATACATGTAGGCCCCTACTCCAGTTAACCTAATTCCCTCACGGACAAGCCCTCAGGCCAACCCAATATAGAAGAGCCCTCAATGAAACCCTTACCTAGGTGAATCTAGGTAGTATTGGCAATAAAAGCTAACCATCACAGTGGCCCACCCTTCCTGTTGCAGCCAAATTGCTCTCTTTGTTGTTGTTTATTACTGCATTAACTTTCTAGCCTGAGGCTGAAACCTGCTTCGTCCCCATGTACACATTCCTTCATGAAATTTTGTCCCTTTAGTATGCACTATTTATTGTTTTGCTTTCCCATTTTTCTTAGCTTTGCTTCTACTCAATTATTTTATTTCCCTGAAACATTGAAGAAGAAATGAGGGGGGATGGGAAGGGAAGGGAAGGAAGGAGGGAGGAAGGGCAGAAGGCAGGCAGGCAGGAAGGAAGAAAGAAGGAAAGGAAGGAATGAAGGAAATAAGAAGGGAGGGACAGAGGAAGGGAGGGAAGGAAAGAAAAAGCAGTCAGTCTTTTCCAGTTTTGCTGTTAACATGATATACTTTTTCTTCTGTCTTCCTGACTCCAGAAGTGCTTGGTCCTATGGGTGGATTGTATGGACCAGTGCTCAGGGATGTTGTCTCCATCACTACAACTCTTAGGTTTATTTTAATCCACCAGCCACACTGCTATCTTTAAACACTCTCTCTCTCTCTCTCTCTCTCTGTCGGTCTGTCTGTCTGTCCATAACATTGATTGTAGTATTCCATCTTGTAAATTCCTGCACTGTGTGTAGCCTATTCTTACCATGGCTACACTGTTTGCAACCCATCCATGTTATCAATATAATTCAGTATTCAAGACCTCCCAAGTCCCTTGCAAAACAGAACAGAATAATCAAACACAATTTACAGAAAACTGAACTTTACTTTGAACTCTAGGGTTTGCTTTAACCTGACTATCTTAGCACCTAGACTGTATGATAAATTTACTCTTTCTTCACTGCTTTGACACAACAAATTCTCTTGTAAAACTCAGTTCAGTATCTCTGAAGCCCTCTTCTTCCTGCTCCTCCACCACAGTGATTGACAATTAGAGTCATTGTTGCAGTTTGAGATTTAAAAACCTTTCCCATGGATTCAGCTCTTTCAGTTCTAGGTCTCCAGTGGATGCCAATGTTCCAGTGTTTTGAGAAGTTGTGGAACTCATGGGTGGTAGGCCTAGGAAATGCCTGGAAAGGTAGGCATTGAGGTTCTACTGTCTATCTCTCTATGGTTCCTGGTCCACCTAGATGTGGATGAGTGGCCTCAAGCTCCTTCTGCAACAACCATGAGCTTCTGTTTAAACCATGCTTTCCTCACTACAACAGATTGTACCCTTAAACACCAAACTACCATGTATCCCTTCTTACCTTAAGCAGCTTCCTCCCAGATATTTGGTCACTACAACAATAAAGTAACTGACACAATACAGAGACCAAAGGACCTCACTATGGGGTTCATGTGTGGATTGTGACAAAGTTCTGCCATTTCTAATTCTCAACTCAACCAAGTTGCTCTTTTCAGTCACAATCCATTATATTGTCTGCAGAAGATTCTGTCCCTTCCTTCAGACACCAAAGGGAAGGAGTGCTCTGTTAAGTTATGGACAAATAGGGTCATATATTCACAGCCCAGAATAACCCTATTAAAAATGGGGTTCAGAGCTAAACAAAGAATTCACAGCTGAGGAATGCCGAATGACTGAGAAACACCTAAAGAAATGTTCAACATCTTTAGTCATAAGGGAAATGCAAATCAAAGCAACCCTGAGATTTCACCTCACACCAGTGAGAATGGCTAAGATCAAAAACTCAGATGATAGCAAATGCTGGCGAGGATGTGGAGAAAGAGGAACGCTCCTCCATTGTTGGTGGGGTTGCAGACTGGTACAACCATTCTGGAAATCAGTCTGGAGGTTCCTCAGAAAATTGGACATTGAACTGCCTGAGGATCCAGCTATACCTCTCTTGGGCATATGCCCAAAAGATGCCCCAACATATAAAAAAGACACGTGCTCCATTATGTTCATAGCAGCCTTATTTATAATAGCCAGAAGCTGGAAAGAACCCAGATGCCCTTCAACAGAAGAATGGATACAGAAAATGTGGTACATCTACACAATGGAATATTACTCAGCTATCAAAAACAACGACTTTATGAAATTCGTAGGCAAATGGTTGGAACTGGAAAATATCATTCTGAGTGAGCTAACCCAATCACAGAAAGACATACATGGTATGCACTCACTGATAAGTGGCTATTAGCCCAAATGCTTGAATTACCCTAGTGGCCTAGAACAAATGAAACTCAACACGGATGATCAAAATGTGAAGGCTTCACTCCTTCTTTAAAAGGGGAACAAGAATACCCTTGGCAGGGAAGAGAGAGGCAAAGATTAAAACAGAGACTGAAGGAACACCCATTCAGAGCCTGCCCCACATGTGGCCCATACATATAGAGCCACCCAATTAGACAAGATGGATGAAGCAAAGAAGTGCAGACCGACAGGAAGGAATTCCGTTGAAGGAATCAGAGAATGAACTGGAAGAGCTTGAAGGGGCTTGAGACTCCATATGTACAACAATGCCAAGCAACCAGAGCTTCCAGGGACTAAGCCACTACCTAAAGACTATACATGGACTGACCCTGGACTCTGACCTCATAGGTAGCAATGAATATCCTAGTAAGAGCACCAGTGGAAGGAGAAGCCCTGGGTCCTGCTAAGACTGAACCCCCAGTGAACTAGACTGTCGGGGGAGGGCGGCAATGGGGGGAGGGTGGGAGGAACACCCATATAAGGAAGGGGGAGGAAGGGGATGTTTGCAAATGTACATAAGAAATACTCAAGTTAATAAAAAAAATAGACTTTGACAAAAACTAGCCTTATGATAGTATATTCGTGTTAGATTATGCTATCTTCAAAATACCCTGTGTAGTCCTCTGCCAAATTGTAGAAAAACTTATAGTCAATATCCAATTTGCCTTCTTATTGAAGTTAGGTTATACTGTAATTGTCTTTTATTAATTGTTGATTCAGTATGAATTATTAGCATTAATAATAGTACTTTTTGTTATCAATGTTTATAATTTTCATCCCTTGCATCCCGCATGATACATTGTTTAAATGCAGTTCCTTATACTGAATATAAGTAAGTGATTAATAAAAAAAAAAAAAAAAACTCAGATGATAGCAAATGCTGGCGAGGATGTGGAGAAAGAGGAACGCTCCTCCATTGTTGGTGGGGTTGCAGACTGGTACAACCATTCTGGAAATCAGTCTGGAGGTTCCTCAGAAAATTGGACATTGAACTGCCTGAGGATCCAGCTATACCTCTCTTGGGCATATGCCCAAAAGATGCCCCAACATATAAAAAAGACACGTGCTCCATTATGTTCATAGCAGCCTTATTTATAATAGCCAGAAGCTGGAAAGAACCCAGATGCCCTTCAACAGAAGAATGGATACAGAAAATGTGACACATCTACACAATGGAATATTACTCAGCTATCAAAAACAATGCCTTTATGAAAATCATAGGCAAATGGTTGGATCTGGAAAATATCATCCTGAGTGAGCTAACCCAATCACAGAAAGACATACATGGTATGCACTCATTGATAAGTGGCTATTAGCCCAAATGCTTGAATTACCCTAGATGCCTAGAACACATGAAACTCAAGATGGATGATCAAAATGTGAATGCTTCACTCCTTCTTTTTTTTTTTTTTTTTTTTTGGTTTTTTTTTTCGGGGCTGGGGACCAAACCCAGGGCCTTGCGCTTCCTAGGTAAGCGCTCTACCACTGAGCTAAATCCCCAGCCCCTCACTCCTTCTTTAAAAGGGGAACAAGAATACCCTTGGCAGGGAATGGGGAGGCAAAGATTAAAACAGGGACAGAAGGAACACCCATTCAGAGCCTGCCCCACATGTGGCCCATACATATACAGCCACCCAATTAGACAAGATGGATGAAGCAAAGAAGTGCAGGCCGACAGGAGCCGGATGTAGATCTCCCCTGAGAGACACAGCCAGAATACAGCAAATACACAGGCGAATGCCAGCAGCAAACCACTGAACTGAGAATAGGACCCCCGTTGAAGGAATCAGAGAAAGAACTGGAAGAGCTTGAAGGGGCTCGTGACCCCTTATGAACAACAATGCCAACTAACCAGAGCTTCCAGGGACTAAGCCACTACCTAAAGACTATACATGGACTGACCCTGGACTCTGACCTCATAGGTAGCATTGAATATCCTAGTAAGATCACCAGTGTAAGGGGAAGCCCTGGGTCCTGCTAAGACTGAACCCCAATGAATGTGATTGTTGGGGGGAGGGCGGCAATGGGGGGAGGATGGGGAGGGGAACACCCATAAAGAAGGGGAGGGGTTAGGGGGATGTTGGCCCGGAAACAGGGAAAGGGAATAACACTCGAAATGTAAATAAGAAATACTCAAGTTAATAAAAAGAAAGAAAGAAAGAAAGAAAGAAAGAAAGAAAGAAAGAAAGAAAGAAAGCACCGAGAAACAATGAGCCATAGGAAAAAAAAAGAGGGAGAGAAAGGAGCACTTAAAGATTGACAAGTTTTAATGAGTAAGGTATTGCATATTTAATTTATACATTTTAATTTTTTATAAATTTTAACATCTTCTAAGGAGCTCATAGGGTAAATTTTCCAGGACCTGTGAAAGCTAGCATCCAGCCCTTCTGCATGTATACCTATACCTAGCAAGAACGACATTCCCCTGTCTCCGTGGGCCTAGTGATCTACTCTGCATCTATGCCCATGGCCCTCCACAGTGTTCTATAGCTTATTTTACTGGCCCCTAAAAATATTATTCTGTCATCTTTCCCTCCAGAGTGCTGGGACCCAGAATCACCACAGGAAAAAACTATTGTTTCATTATGTTTCTGAAAACCCTGAATACTGAACATGGAACCATTGACTCAGGAAAACACAAGGTCAGCTTCCTGGGAAAGTCTGGTCACATTAACACAGTTACTTCTAAAGACACATGAGGCATACTGTTTGTTATGTTTGAAATCACAGCCAGCAGAAGTCTGCACATTGCTTGATCAAGGGCTATCTCACATTTACCTTTTCAGACACAGCCCAACTTGCTTGTATTTTTGGATGGCAGTCAAACCTTCGCACTTCCACTGGGATCTTTTTATATAGTGATCACCAACAAAAACCAACAAAAATTCAAAGATGTCTCAACATCGAGAAGGATGGATGTTTGTGGCATATGTGAAATGACAGACTTTTGTCCCCTGACCTTATGTAGCTTTTCTCTGCCATTGTATGCACTGTCAAATTTTGGTTGAATAAAGTTTTTCAGAGTCTGTGACTACTGTCAGTAGCTTTTATACATCAGTTCGTGTCCCTCTGAAATTTCTGCATTTATGATATAAACTCCTGGCTCACTCACTCTGCATCTTTTGTGTCCTTCTTTCTGGTCAGAGACCCTCAGATGTTTTTTAAAACATGTTTTAGTACATTGGTGGTTAATTAAATTTGCGTCCTTCAATTTACTTTTCTGGAGTTTACTTGATCTGGAGTCTTCCTCCAGAATGTTAGTGGCGTGAAAGAGAAAGAAATGTCTAAAATGGTTTTGTTTGTTTTTCCTTTTTTATGTTGAAAATTTTATGTGTATGGGTGTTTTGACTGCATGTGGGTATAAATGCACAATCTATATATAGTGCCCAAGACAGTCATAAGAGGGTGTCAGATCCCATGGAACTGAAGTTACAGATGGCTATGAGATGTGGTGTGAGGGGTGGGAATCAAACCCTGGTCTTCTGGAAGATTGGCCAGTGTTGTTAAGAGCTGAGGCACCTCTCCAGCCCCTGCACTACAGTTTTGACAATGATCAGTTCCATCCTGCCCACCTTCTCTTCTGGATTTGCTGCAAAGATAACACTTGTCCATCTGTTCCTGGCTGCATTGCCATTAGTGTACATGTGGTAAGGTAAAGCGGTGATCTGACAAGAGGATCACGGTGGGGAATTTCTGTATCCCAGCTACTCAGGAGACAAAGACAACAGAGATCCTTCAGTCCAGAAAGTGAGATGAGCCTTGATAGCATAGTGAGAACTTATCTCATCTCTAAATAACACGGATACCAGAAAACTCATTTTCCAGCTGATAACTGCAAGTGAACTGCATTGACCTTACTCACTCAACAAGATATTGTTGGATATATTTATCATTCTAGAGTGTGAGATACAGGATTTCACCTCCTTGCTTTCTATGAAATTAAAAACCATATCTGCAATATTCAGGCCTAAATCAATCTTTTTAGCAAATCGATAGCACGTGTCTAGCCATTTTTACACATAGGATCCAGTAGATCTAAAAGACTTGCAGAACATCTTGATAAATACTTGGCACCATAGTTTTTATTTCTTTAGTCATCAGATGTTCCCAGATAACGTCACTCAGTGCTTTACACTGTTTTAGCATGGCCTCTGTCTCTGACTAAAACAAAAGTCAAGATACAGGCCCTGCTGTTTTCACACTCACAGAGGCATCTTTCCTCATAATCTGAAGCCTGCATACTGAGTGATTTGACCTCATTGGAAAAGAATAGCAGTCTCTCCTCCTCTCTCTGATTTGTTTGTTTTTGTTTGCTTGTCTTGTTTTTTGTTTCACTTTGTTTCGTTTTTTGTCTGTGCTCACAGAAATTCCAGAATATTAGCTCTGGAGTTACTTATACCATATCATCATGTTCATTTATCAGTAGCACAATCACGTGTGCCATGTTTTTGTTGATGAAAGAGTTGCAATTAATCTATAAAGTACAAAAATTATAGCTTCCTGCTTTAAAATATGAGGTGAATCCCCCTGCTCTGTGTTGCAGAAAGTCGTCATTATACAGTGTGCTAAACCCTTCCAGTCAGAACATGTGTTGCCTTTCCCCAGAGCTTATATGCATATCCATAATGAATATGTGGTCAGGAAACAGCTCTTCTCCTGAGGCAAATCATCCTGTCTTCAAACTCCAAGGAGAGCATGAAAAGTTCAGAGCACTGTAAAGCTAGGGACTCAGTGCACATAAATAGCAGGCACCAGCAGATACAACTGTGAGCTCACCTGTAATTCTCCCTGTGGAAGGTAATAGATCACTATAGAGCCTACATAGTTACAGCAAAAGGGCAACAAGAACATTTCATGAACTGATACTGACCCATGGCTATCTCCAATGCTGATTCATCATAGTTCTCCTTCATACAATTGGACTGTATGAAAGCTTGTGTGTATCTATTGAAAGGATATACTTAAAATATATTTTAATTTCAGATTTCATAATAGATCAATTTTGGGATTTTCCTTAAAAGAGTTTCCTCTACAGATTTCTCAAAGGCTAATCAGAGAGAGAAAATGACACACACTACAATCAAAGTTCAAAAGAGAAATCCAAACAAAAACCAAGTTAGCCAATGACTTGGTGGATAATATTTATTTCCAATACACAAGAGCTTCCAACTCGGGGTACCTACAGCCCACTTCCGCCAGCTGAAGAGATTGGTCAGGAAGCTAGAGCTGTGCTTCTCTTTCTTTATTTGACTTTTTGTTTTTGCTTTTTATCATGTGGGATATCATTGTGCAGAATTCTGCTTTCCACCATTTCATGAGAATTCCCTCTTGCATTCTGAATTCCCTTATAATGTTTGTGACATTTTGTTGTTTGCCATTTGTTTTAATTTTGGTTTATCCCACAAAATAGCCTTGTAGAAAATGTCAACTCTCCTGCAAATCCTAGAGCCTGAACAACTTTGTCAACGCTGTGTGTCAAGGACTAGCTGGAAGGCTACCAAGGTGACATACAGAATTTGCAATAGTATGGGTTTAATTAAGTGACAGAGTAAATTGACCACAGCCATCAGGAAATGTTTTAATCCAGACTATTGAAGTGGAAATTTTACTTTGATTTCTCAGAAAGTTAGAAGCTGGAATCTTTCACCATTAGATCTGACAAGAGAGATTTACTCTACATCCCCTGATGGAGCTTGTGGGAGCCACAGGGCAGGGTGGATATGACCAGAGGTTATAAAACTCTGATTCATTATGCTCCAGCCATGAATCTACCCCATTAGAGCTCAGCTCCATCCATTCATCCATGTGGCTGTTATTCTGACCATGAGGGTAATGTTATTATATGAGGGCCAAGCCCATTGCTCATGCCAGATGTTGTTAGGAATTCAATCCATCCTACACTAAACACTGGCCCCTTCAAACAACAAGATGTTGAGTGAATTACATATTGAATGGTGAGTTTTCTTGGCATTTAATTATGTGGCTCAAAGAGACATACTTCCCTAATAGATTCTGAAGTTACAGCCCAGAGTATAGGTGAACAGAATTTGTAAGGAACTATCCAACATTGGCAGCTGTAAAATCATGACCCTCTATGGTAGTGTCTTCTTTTGAAAAGTTTTTGTATATCAATAAACATTGACCATGCTGTAAATGTGATATCACTGTTAGACAAAATTTTAAGAGAAAATCTGGTTTTACTCTTGGACATTATGTTTTAATTCCAGTCCATACAGTTGCAAAGTAGGGAAATTTTAATTTCCTCACTTGGTGCATACATGGATCCAGTTACCCCATTTGTTTTCCAGAAATATGTTTAAATATGCCTCAATGGAAACTGTAGAGGAGGATTTGTGAGTCCTTTTGAAAGGGCAGATAATTATATTGAGATAAGTAAGTTGTTGAGATATGAGTCACTTAGGACAATAATAAATAATAATAAACACCTTAGTCCATCTGAACTGACACCACTGTTTAACATGATAAAATTCCATGTACTTCACATTAACACAGTTGGCAAAACCATCTTTACACCAAACTCAGACTTTGACAATTTTATCTTTGCTGAAAGAACAACTATGCCTATGAAATTAAACAATCATCTATTTCTGTGTATGTTATCGTGTATGTGGGAGGGTGTGAATTCCTGTGAGTACTTCGAGGCCAGAAGAAGGTGTGGGATCCTATGGAGCTGAAGTTACAGAAATTTTTGCTATGCAAGTCTTCTTATGTAGAGGCTGGGATGCAGACTCTGGTTCTCACTGCAGAGAGATGCTCTTAACCACAGAGCCATTTCTCTAGCCCTGTAACTCTGGGATTTGAAGATATGGAATCACCATTTCCTACTATAGGATTTTTGAATAAACTTCCTATGTTTCTTTGAAAAATATGTAGACTCTTGGCCTAACGGAAGCAGATGAATTATGGAGTATATCCTATTTTTAAAAAATGATATTCATTTCAAAGACTATGGACAATATTGGCAAATATGGTTTTAGTAGAGGACAATTATGTAACTGTCTTGGCTAGTTTATGTCAACATGACACACAAGCTAGAGATATCTAAAAGGAAGAAATCTTAATTGAGGAAATGTTTCAATAAGATCTAGCTATAGGTGTAGGGAGCCATTCTGAGCTATACAGTCACAAAAGATGTGGGGAGCGGGTGTGGCGGCAGTCCCAAGATGGCGCCCGGGACTGCAGCTAAGTCTCATGACTAGCACCTGACTTCCTCACACACCTGAAACTAGCCACGTCCATTGTGAGAGCTGCGCAGGTGCACCATGATGCAAGATCAGGCCATGTGACGTGGACCTATGAACTGAGATTACACAGTCTGGACTGAGGAGGCGGAGTTGAGGGAGGATATAAGGGAATGTGCTGGGGGCTGGGGAAGAAGAAGGAAGGGAAGAAAAGAGAGATTGCTGCTTGCATGCAGAAAGAAAGGTTCCTGAATAAACTGCTTTGAGAAGAACGTCATGGTGTCGCTCCTTTCTGCGGGACAGAGACAGAAGCGACATATAGGGATTTTATCTTAATTAGTTATTCTTTGGGGGGTGGGAGCCCAACTCTGGCCTGGTAGTCCTGACCTCTATAATAAATCAGGTTCAGCAAGTCATTGGAAATCAGTCAGAAAGCAGCACCCCTCTTTTGGTTCTGCATCAGCTCCTGACACCAGAATACTGCCCTGTTTGAGTTCTTATGACTTCCTTTGGTGATGAACAGCAATGTAGAAGTATAAACTGAAAAAAAGAAAACATTGCTCACCAACTTATAATTTGTTAATGGTTTTTCATCTTAGCAATAAAATTCCTAACTAAAACATTAATGCTTTTTGAATACAGTCTGTCTTAAGAAGTAATAATTGGTTAGTATCCAGGCTACTTCTTAATGATCCCTTAACACCACTAACCATTAGGACTCTGTAGTATATATAATCATGGGAAAACACATCATAACTATTTAAACAGCTAAAAAAAATAATTTATCTAACCAAAACATGGAGAACACAAAAGAAAGGAACACTGTGGCACCAATGTCAAGTTGTCATGTTGTGTATTACTGCTGGTGGGCATACAAAACTCTAATGTTAGTTTGGAAGGGATCTTGGCGACTTTTGCCAATGAGTAAATATTTTACACAGTCCTGTTTATGGTGATTTGAATGAAATGTCCCTCAGTAGTTTCAGGCATTTGAATACTTGTTCCAAAGTTGGTGGCACTCTTTGGGGAGGCTTAGAGAGTATGGCTTTGCTAAAGAAAGTATGTCAGGGGTTAGATTTGAGGTCTTAACAATCATGTGCTAATTCCAGTTCATTTTCTGCATCTTAAAATTCAAAATATGAACCTTCAATTTGTTGCTTTGGCTACCATGTCTGCCTATTGTCACAATTGTCACAATTATTTATGATAGACTCTTGTCTTTCATGAATCCTAAGCCCAAATAAGCCTGTTATATTATAAGTTGTCTTGGGCAAAGAAAAAGCAACTAATACACAAAATATTGTACTTATACGATATCTTGAACACACATATTTATATGGTGTTAAAAAGTGGTTAAAAGCAGAACACATATTTCTCACAATGCTCGATAGATGTCAAGAGATATATAATCCAACTTATAGATTGGTCACTTGGTTGCCCTAGCTAGAAAAAAAAAGATGTGTGAGAAAAAGAAATAGAATTATAACTCAAAGTGTAGAATAGATATTTCTAAGTCCTTATGAAATTAATATATTTAAAAGTTTTCAGATAGAAAGAAAAAGGGAAAGTCCAGTGCATATACTGAGCTCTCGGTACTAATACACCTAGGGTGTAGATGCCAGGCACTGGGACGGAGCACACCTCACTGTCGGTGGTAGCCTCAGCTTTTTTCTGTAGAGTATAGAAGATCAAAGTTATCTCGACAGTTGTAACCCACACTGACATGGAATCTGAGAGTGGCCTCTTGTCTCTCTGGTCTTTTCCCAAGTCTATCATGAAAACAGCATATAAAAACACCCAGTGAGGAATAGTCTACAGCATACCTAACTAGCAATTCTCTCTACGCTAAGGTCATTCCAAACAGGAGAAGTCTGAGAAATTATCACAGCAGAAAGGAAGCTAAGCAGATGTGACAAAGTGCTATTTCCAATGAGACCTGATATCAGGGCAGAGCTGAACAATTCTAAATATAGTTTAGACTTGTGTTGAAAAGGGACAGTTCAATATAGTCCATTCTCTATGGCAAGTGCCCCATCCCATACAAATTGTGAACAGTGGAAGTTCAGTATGGGTGCTCTTTGGTAATGTTGTGTAGAATTTTAAACTTCTATAAATAAAACTGCTCTAAAGATTAAAACTTACTTAATACATTAATAAATGGGCACATACTAAATATAATAACCTATTATTCTATTTCTACTATGCAATGATGGACACTTTAAATAGTACATGTTTTCTAGACTATTAAGCGACAATAAAACAGAAAGCACAAAGTTTACTTACATGTTATGAAGTTGGTATATCATATGATTAAATCATGAGAGATGTCCCATAATGAAAGGAGAGACTGCAAAACTGAAGCACATTCTACATTCATTAATGACCATGCAAGTGGTGTTCCCACTCTAGAAAGCAAGTCAAATCCAATCACTCTCCACATATACTTTGGATGAAATAACAGATGCCAACATCGGCACAGTGGCTAGACACTTTGATCAGAATTAATAGAACTTGCTATAAAACAACATCAATATTTACTCATTAATCAGGATTTATGATTGCTACTTGCACTAACAGAATTAATTCAAGTTATCAGAACTAACCCAAGTTGAATGTAAACTCCAGAGGACGCAGTCCTCTGATAATTTTCCTATGCAGAAAAATTCTGCTGAAATTATTTTAACCCTTTTGAAAGCCAAATTAACAAATGAATGATCTAAGCTGCTAAAAAGTAAGCAATTTATTCTGCTGTTGGAATAAACATTCAAATAAATATTAAACAGGAAAACGGCATTTTCATTAGGCCTTTGGTTTTTAAAAATATTTATTTATTTATTTGTGTTCTCTCTCTCTCTCTCTCTCTCTCTTTGTGTGTGTGTGTGTGTGTGTGTGTGTGTGTGTGTGCATGCTTGCATGCGTGTACGTGAAAGGTCAGATAAAAACTTTAAGGAGTGGATTCATGCCTATGGGGCAGATGCAGGGTTTGTTTTGTTTATGCCTCAGTATTATGTACTCCATCATTGCTTCCCAGCAAACTTATGGCCCATTGTCCTGTCTCTACCTATAGTGTCACCAAAGGATATCAAATCTGGCTATTTACATGGGTTCTGGAGTTCCCAGGTGGGTGATCAGGTTTATGGACAGGTACTTTTATCCACTGGGCAATCTCACTAGCCTGCACCACTGATTTGATGCACATCTTAAAGTGTGATACCAGTGTTGGACTTGCATTCCAGGGCATCCAGACGTTGGGGTACATGTGCATCTGTGATGTCCTATCGTCCTTTCCTTTCTTTCTGAGTATAACCTCCTGGTACCTGTGTTCCAAGTGAGTATAGCAGTCAAGATTGGGAGTCCTGTGTCAATATCAGTGGTGATTTCTTTAGACTTTAGGGCTCTGATGTTCTCAACCTCTAATTTGGGTTGAAGTATGGAGTGGGCCACCACTTTGTGTTTCAGATTCAACAACTTCACCTAAGCCGCAGAACCGCAGAGATAGTGTTGCCAGGGGTGACTTGGGAGATGATTTTAGTAGATGCAGTGCTTGCTGCTCTTGCAGGAGGACTTGAGTCCAGATGCTAACATCTGCACAGAAGCTATGGGAGATGGGATGTGTCTGTAACCTGAGCACTGGGGGTTACCAATAGATAGATAGGTAGGTAGATAGATAGATGGATGGATGGATGGATAGATAGATAGATAGATAGATGATAGATAGATAGATAGATAGATAGATAGATAGATAGATAGATAGATAGATAGATAGATAGATGCATGCTGGGAGCTTGCTTATCATCAGGTTCAGGGAGAGATCTTGCCTTACAAAAGGAGAGAAATATATGAAGGAATACACCAGACATTGATGCTCTGGCTTCCTCATGAGCACAAATTTGTGTGTGTACACACATGTGCGCATATGCATGTAGTCTTATAAGGATTTGTCATGGTATGGGAGGCCCCCTGTGATGGCTTGTATATGCTTTCCCCAGGGAGTGGCACTATTAGGAGGTTTGGCCTTGTTGGAGTAGATGAGTCACTGTGGGCATGAGCTTTAATACCCTCATCCTAGATGCCTGGAAGCCAGTGTTCTGCTAGCAGCTATTGCAGTACGTCTCCAACCCAATTAAGTCCATGTAATGAAAACATGACTAAATTAACATGAACACAAAATGTGCACCTAGATTGGGCAGATCCACCACTACACTACTATATCCCCCAGCTATGAGATCCCTTATAGTTTGTGGTTTCTCTCCACCACATGCTTCTTCTGCGCCTTTTTCTTTCTATCTTCTCTTTTTTGGTCTTCCTCTTCCTCTCTCCTCTGCTTGTCTCCCCTCCTCCTTTCTCTCCCTCATGCTCTAAAACATTTTGCCCACCTTTTCCTTCCACTGCCCAATCACTGGCTCTAGCCTTTATTTTACAAGTTAAAATGGGAAGGTTTACATGAGGTCACCCGAGTATGTGATTCACTCATAATCTGAGGCATCCTCTCTTAGGGAAGTGGAATTAGCATCAGAATACAAACGGTACTAGGGTAATCCACAACAGCCTTCAGAAGAAGATATAAAACTCTCAGCCTCCTTGCACCATGCCTGCCTGGATACTGCCATGTTCCCGACTTGATGATAATGGACTGAACCTTTCAACCTGTAAGCCAGCCCCAATTAAATGTTGTCCTTGTAAGAGTTGCCTTGGACGTAGTGTCTGTTCACAGCAGTAAAACCACGACCAAGACATCCCCACACCTCTTTCTAACTTAGATACTTTTGAAAGAGTGATAGTAGGTTTGTTGGGGAGTGCTTTGAGGAGACTTGCCTCCTCATGATTCTGAATTGAGTCTGTTCTCTGAATCTGGGATCCTTTTATTACCTCCTGACCCCCACTTTAGACTCGGGTTGGTGCCCAGGTAGCACTGTGTGATTGCTGCTTTCTTCAGTTGTGTTGCCATTTCTAACTTCTCTTCCATTGTGGTGAAGAGGTGACCAGGGGAAGAGAGCAAATCTTGGTGACCAAGTAACTCCTGCATGATGATAGACTTTCTATATGGTTTCTCTTAGTGATGAGGATCGAGTACCCTCATGGCATGCTGCTGTTCCTCAGAGATATCACTGGTGTGATTTAAATAATATGAAACAATGCTGAAGGGGGGGTGGTTCAGGTACGACACTGGCTGCTTTGCAAGTACTAGGACCTAAGATTAATCCGCAGAACCTCCATAGAAAACTGCATAGTGTGATTCCAACACTGGGCAAGTGAAGACAGGAAGATCTCCAGAGCTCACTGGCCAACCAGTGTTGCCTATTTGTCAAGTTCCAGGACAGTGACACAGTCTCAAGAGACGGGCTCCTGAGGCACTAATTCACAGTGCAAGATGATAGAGCTATTGATGGGAAAGGCACCTGAGCCCTCGTATGTGCTCTGTGGAGGAAAGCAGTACCATCATCGCAGCGCCGTTAATCTTGTGCTGCAGCTGATGATGCCCAGAGGCTCCTGCATGTTTTACTACTGAGCTACAAACCCCAGATATAAGGAAACTTTTGCTGGGAGAAAAGCCAAGGATAGGTCTTTTTTTCTGGCTTGAGCAGCTCCATAAACAGAGGTAACACACTCAAAATGGGAGTAGCAGACTTTTTCTTTCTCCCAGGCTCTTGATTTAGCTCAATTTCATATGACTACGCTTTATGAAACTAGGTTAAATGCTACTTTCTGTTTCAACAATTAGATCTTCACGGAGACAAATCAGATTAACACGTCCACTGGACTTTTCTCATAATGTCTAGCGTATTTTTATAGAAGGTGTAAGTTTGTTTCATTTAAAAGCTGATTTTTCAAAAAATGCCATTATTTTTCATCATGGCTCTATTTTGTAGTTAAAAAAAAAAGAACAAATAATTTCCCACTCCCATCTCCAAAATCCTGTACACAGTTGATCTTGCTCTGACCCTGAGCTGGTGTTTGCAGCTGTGTCTCCAAACTAAATATAATTCCTAGAGTTACAGGCTGGGTAACTTGCCAGAAAGGAAAAAAAAAGAGAGAGAGAGAAGTGGAGGGAAGAAAACCAGTCCTGTGAGATTATCGATTCCAGATGGTCTGGATACTGTTTGAGAACTTTATTGACTTAAGTCACACAAATACTCCTCTGTAAACTATCCTGAATCAGGTTTGGCCAAGATTGTGTTTTGTCTCTCCCCAAACACCCTTACACACCATTACTAGAGTTCACACCTAATAGCACAGGAAGCAGAAATGTCATGGTGACATTAAATCTTACAGCATTTTAAATAGTCAAAGTTAGCTGATTTAATCTCTGCCCACTGAGAGTTGAGGTATGTCCACACAGCCAACATTCTGAAGTGTTCTGTGTTTTAATTTTGCATAAATCAGTAAGCTGGCCTGCAAATTAACTTGTATGGAAAACATGACTTGTAGCTTCTTCTTAGACAGTTTTTTCCTTTTTCTCAAAAATCAAAGAAAGGTTTCTCAATGTACTAGTTAACTCAATTTTATGAGAGACTTCAGATAAGCTGCACATCTTAAACAAGCATCAGTACATATATTTTAAAAGCAAATGGATCTGTCAGAGAAAATCTGCATAACTCATTGACCATAAATAGGGGGCAATCATGTTCAATTAGAAAGTGGACTTTATTTTCAAACCCTTTCATAAAATAATGTCATTGCTATGTTAGTAAAACAAAGTTTCTATTATTTACTTGAATAATTAATGCAGAAAAGCCTCAATGAGTTGTATGATTACTGTCTTGGAATGAACTCACTAGGAGTCACCTAAGGCATTTGGCACAGCGATGCAATGTTTAGGTAGATCGCAGTTAGTGTGCAAAGTAATGGGTTCCTTTCTGGCATTCCGATCCTGTACGACATTGTACTTTGTTCCAGTGTGTGTCCATGCCCACATTTCTCACTTGTCCCCGTCCTTTCTTCCCCCAAGTCTCTCCTTTTGCTTCCATCTAATACGGGTTCCATTACCCTCTTTCCCTTCTCCTGACTCCCTTAGGATCACTTCCTCCTCTATCACAGTATCCTGCTTATATTATTCTTGTGTGTGTGTGTGTGTGTGTGTGTGTGTGTGTGTGTGTGCGTGTGCGTGCGCGTGCGTATGTGTTCATATGAGCATGGGTGCTCATGTGTATGTGCATGTGGAAATTTCATGTAAAAGTTGACATCTGTGTCATTGCCGATCACTCTTTATTTAATTATGGAGGCAGGACCCCTAGCTGAACACAGAGATGGATAAAGTAAACTGACTAGTTCACTTCAGAGATCCCTCCCACCTTTGCTCTCCATGTTCTGAGATTACGGGTGGCCACAAAGCGAGGGATCTTAACTCTCACCCTCACACTGACAGGGCAAGACTTTCGTCAACTGAGCCACCTCTCTGGATATGCATTTACTCTCTCTCTCTATATATATATATATATATAGATAGATAGATAGATAGATAGATAGATAGATAGATATAGATATAGATATAGATATAGATATAGATATAGATATAGATATATCCCTCCCTCCCCCCACCCTACACACCTTCAAATTCAGATTCTTCCTAGGAGAGACATACAGGCTTTTAAAAGTCCATAAAATGAATGAGACTTTATGTTCAGTATAATGTTGCCTGACTAGCACATGCAAATCCCCTAATAGGTAAGTCTATGTGATCAAGATCATACAGTGCAGTTAGAAGACAACACAAAGCAAACATATACACAGTGAAAATGCACTTCTGCTCTTGAACAGAGATACGGTGATTGTTCAAGTAAGCATGCTAGCTAAGTGCTATAAAAATAGAGATACTGTAAAGGTTTTATAATTGTGTTTGAACAAACTAGTGTCTGCCTTCTTCCACATCTGTTCTTTCTGTCTTCAGGGTTCTTCCTGCCTTAATGTGGAACTAGAATTAAAATTAGAACCTGATATTACTATGAGACTATTTTTAACTGTCTTTAATTTCAAAACAATTAATTGACAATAAAATCACAAGAATGTTTTTAGTTTTAAATACTTTTTAAAAAATTAGTTTGGATATTTAAGTTACATTTTTAAATCCAAACACTAGTTTAAATATTTAAAACTTATTTACAATAATTACTGTAACTAAATAGAAACACTAAGATGTATATCTTAGATAGGATATCCTTGCTGTGAAAAGACACCATAACCAAGTAACACTTAAAAGAGACAATATTTTAAATGGGACTGGCTTATAGCTTCAGAAGGTCAGTCCATTATCATCAAGGCAGGAGCATGACAGCATCTGGGCAGGCGTGGCCCTAGAGGAGCTGAGACTTCTGTATGTTGTCCTGAAAGCAAACAGGAGAAGATTGCTTTGCAACAGCTGTAAAGGGGACCTTAAAGCCTACCCTCACATTGATACACTTCCGCCAATAATGCCACACCTTCCACCAGTGCCACTCCCTATGGGTCAAACGTATTCTAACCATCACAATGTAGGAATCTAAAAAAGTTTGCAAATATGTAACATAAATACATTAATCCAGCAATATTTCTTATTTCTTTAAGGGCACAACGTTGAGTTGTTATATCTGAAAGACGCATGGTTCTCCACACAACAAGCTATCAGCACCATTTTCTGTAGCAGAAATAATGTTGGTCTAGCCTTTCAGCCCACTTATCCCCTATAGATGTCATATGTCCAAGTTAATTTATGATATAAGTAATACTGGTCTCTGTCGCCACCCTATTGTCAGCACCTGGGAAAACCCAGGCCTGATCCATTCCTTAGTTCACCCCTGAGCTCCATCCTTAACCCCTATTTCTTCATGTGATTTTTCCCTCTGTTTCTTTCTCACCTCCTTCTGTTCTAAAAAATATTTTGACCTCTTGTTTATTTTGGGGAACTCAGAATTCTTTCTCTCTCTCTTTCTTTCTTTCTTTCTTTCTTTTTTAGTTCCCACACTCTTCTACAAACAATAGTTCATTTTCTTCTAGATTTTAATATATATGTTTTTGACAGTTGTGATCTCTCTATAATCTTAGATTCAGAAGCAACAATTCATGTTCACTAATCTTGGTTAATAAAACATATTAATCATCATTTAAAAATCCTTCATTAGGGGGGTTGGGGATTTAGCTCAGCGGTAGAGCGCTTGCCTAGCAAGCGCAAGGCCCTGGGTTCGGTCCCCAGCTCTGAAAAAAAAGAAAAAAAATCCTTCAATAGGAGATTATATTGATTTTCCAAGGAATCTGTACCACTTACTAATTAATAATACCCACAAAAGACACCAATTTATCATAAACCCATTTAGGAAAGATTTAATTTATCAACTTAAAATATCAGTGGCTATATGTTTTTATAAGATGTTATACATTTCTTACTGGTCAAGAAACTTCCCACAGTTATATAAAGAAATCATATTTTATAAACAGAAATTTTGTGATTTTACAAAGAATTAGAATTCAAAAGTTCAGTTTAGGCACAATAACATGGTTAAATTTTAGGTACTAAATATAAATATTATGCTGAGAACATCTAAAGTCATGGAAATCTATCAGTTTAGTTTTCATTAAAAGTTAGGCTCTTAACCAAGGTCGCCACCAACATTTAATAACCTCACAAGACGCCTATTCAGTCAATTATGTTTCTTTTTTCCATTTCGAGAAAAGCAAAACCAAATGCATGGTAATTTTAAGATTAGTGAAATAGCAACATGAATTAACTGTGATAGACAATTTAATATTTATCTGAAAAAATATTTTCTTTCTCTTTTTAATCAAATTGCACAATATATTTGTGTGGGGTTCACATCAGGACAAGAAAATTAATTTCTTTTGTTAAATACTTTGCAGGAGTTTCAGGGCTGATATTTTAGAGATTTTTTTCCTAAAGCACAGAAAAGTTATACACACACTTTTAAGCTTTTTATGTTGAAGATTTAATTTCAATAAGTATTAAGAAGAGTAATCCAATCCATCTGATTTATTTTCAAATGACTTTATCTATTTCAAGACTAGTTAGGTTATCTCCCCAAGACATCAGTACCGAGGCTTAAAGGAAGAAGCCACTTTAGATGGAGACGAGGCCAGGTTCACAGGGTTTGGTGCAGGCCTTTGAAGTCACTAAAAGCCAACAACTCTAGCCAACAACTCTTCATTCTTCATCTGCTCCCGAGTATCCTTCTCGAAAGCACTATTCAGAATAAGCTGTAATCCTGGTTCCTAAACTGACCAGCTTTATTATTTTTTTTTGACTTTTCTAATACCATTGTGTATTTCAGAGCAAGGAAGGAGAGGTATCAATGGATAGCAGTCTGCTTCCCCCACGAGTGCTCTACCACTGAGTTAGTAGCCTTAGTCCTCCTCATCTTTAGATAAAGGGTGTGACTAAGTTGTCCAAGCTGACCTGGAACTCATTCTGTAGACCAAGCTGAATTTCTGATCCCCCTCCCCACTGCGCGTCTTGAGTGTCTGGGATTACAGGCCCGTTTCTCCTCGGCTGACCAGCTTGCTTGCTTGCTTCCTCCTTTCTTTTCTCCTCCTTTCTTTCACTCTTTCTCTTTCTTTCTTTCTTCCTTTCTTTTTTCTTTCTTTCTTTATTCTTTTTTCTTTCTTCCTTTTTTCTTTCTTTTTTCTTTCTTTTTTTCTTTCTTTCATTCGTTCTTCCTTTCTTTCTCCCTCCCCCCACTCCCCCCTCTCTCTTTCTGTCTTTCTTTTTCGTTCTTTCTTTCATACTTTCTTTCCTTTCCTTATTCTTTTCTTTCTTTTTTTTCATCTTTATTAAATTGGATATTTCTTACTTACATTTCGATTGTTATTCCCTTTCCCTTTCCCGGTTTCCGGGCCAACATTCCCCTAACCCCCTCCCCTTCTTTACGGGTGTTCTCCTCCTCATCCTCCCCCCATTACCGACCTCCCCCCAACAATCACATTCACTGGGGGTTCAGTCTTGGCAGGGCCCAGGACTTCCCCTTCCACCAGTGCTCTTACTAGGCTATTCATTGCTATCTATAAGGTTGGAGTCCAGGGTCAGTCCATGAATAGTCTTTGGGTAGTGGCTTAGTCCCTGGAAGCTCTTGTTGGTTGGCATTGTTGTTCATATATCAAGTCCCTTCAAGCTCTTTCAGTCCTTTCTAAGATTACTTCAACGGGAGTCCCGTTCTCAGTTCAGTGGTTTAATGATGGCATTTGCCTATATTTGCTGTACTCTGGCTGTGTCTCTCAGGAGAGATCTACATCCAGTTCCTGTCGGTCTGCACTTCTTTGCTTCATCCATCTTATCTAGTTTGGTGGCTGTATATGTATGGGCCACATATAAGGCAGGCTCTGAATGGGTCTTCCTTCTGCTTCTGTTCTAAATTTTGCCTTCCTGTTCCCTCCCAAGGGTATTCTCATTCCCCTTTTAAAGAAGGAGAACATCTTTCTTGAGTTTCATGTGTTCTGTGCATTTAGGGTAATTTAAGCATTTGGGCTAATAGTCACTTGTCAGTGAGTGCATACCATGTGTGTTTTTCTATGATTGGGTTACCTCACTCAGGATGATATTTTCCAGTTCCATCCATTTGCCTATGAATTTCCTAAAGTCATTGTTTTTGATAGCTGAGTAATATTCCATTGTGTAGATGTACCACATTTTCTGTATCCATTCCTCTGTTGAAGGCATCTGGGTTCTTTCCAGCTTCTGGCTATTATAAATAAGGCTGCTATGAAATATAGTGGAGCATGTGTCTTTGTTATATGTTGGGGCATGTTTTGGGTATATGCCCAAGAGAGGTATAGCTGGATCCTCAGGCAGTTCAATGTCCAATTTTCTGAGGAACCTCCAGACTGATTTCCAGAATGGTTGTATCAGTCTGCAACCCCACCAACAATGGAGGAGTGTTCCTCTTTCTCCACATCCTCTCCAGCATTTGCTGTCATCTGAGTTTTTGATCTTAGCCATTCTCACTGCTGTGAGGTGAAATCTCAGGGTTGTTTTGATTTGCATTTCCCTTATGACTAAAAATGTTGAACATGTCTTTAGGTGTTTCTCAGCCATTCGGCATTCCTCAGCTGTGAATTCTTTGTTTAGCTCTGAACTCCATTTTTGAATAGGGTTATTTGTCAGGACAAAACAGCAACCAACAGATTGGGAAAAGATCTTTACCAATCCTACAACTGATAGAGGGCTTATATCCAAAATATACAAAGAACTCAAGAAGTTAGACTGACCGCTTTAAAGAACATATTAACCACTGTTTTCCTCAGGCTGGGCTCTAAATTACAGAAGGAATTAACAGTAAACCTCATGTAGGAACCTACAGTGCTTTACAATAAAGGACACTGACTCTGTTCATTGCTTGTATACTCAGGGGTTTTCTTCCCCTGAGGGAATCTGATAGTCAGATTAAATATCATAGGTTTTGATGTAAAGAAACTGCAAATTTTACATTCAGGGTAGCTGGAAGCACCACAGTGCACAGTGATCAAAAACAGGTAAAGAAAGTAATGACATGGTAATATTCACTGAAAAGCATGTATGAGGCTTTGACAGATTATACACATACATGCATATATGTACACATAAAACACACACAAAGAAAAACAAATACAAAGACAATTAATAGTCACACATACTTGAAAGCAAACCACTGATATGACTACCCTCACTATGAGCTTAGATAAAGCTTCAGTAATTCACACATGTATATGCATATAAACACACATGTACACACTTTCTTAGGATTTCTATTGCTGGGAAGAGATACCATGTCTATGGCAACTCTTTTGTTCGCTTTGATTTTTTTTTGTTTGTTTTTTGGGTTAGTTTTTAATTGGATATTTTAAATTTATGTTTGAAATGTTATTCCATTTACTGGTTTCCCATCCATAAACCCCCTATCCCATCCCCCTCCTATACTTCTATAAGGGTGATCCCACTCCTGAGCCACCTGCCCCTTTCTGCCTCCCTATCCTGACATTCCCCTACACTGGGAGATCCAGCCTTAGCAGGACCAAGGGCTTCTCCTCCCATTGGTGCCAATAAGTCCACCCTATGCTACATATGCAGCTGGAGCCATGGGTCTGCTCATGTGTAGTCTTTGGGTAGTGGTTTAGTCCCTGGGAGCTCTGGTTGGTTGGTGTTGTTGTTCTTATGGGATTGCAAGCCCCTTCAGCTCCTTCAATCTTTTATCTATTTCCTCCAAAAAGGACTTCATTCTCAGCTCAATGATTTGCTGCTAGCATTTGCACATTTGTCACACTCTGGCTGAGTCTCTCAGGAAATAGCTATATCAGGCTACTGTCAGCTTGCACTTTGGCTTCATCAATTTTGTCTAGGTTTGATGGCTGTATATATATGGGCTGGATCCTCAGGTGGAGCAGGCTCTGAATGGCCATTCCTTTAGTCTCTGCTCTAAACTTTGTCTCCATATCCACTCCTATGAAAAATTTTGTTCCTCCATTTAAGAAGGACTGAAGAATCCACACTTCTTGATGTCTGTGAATTGTATCTTGCGTAATTTGAGCTATTGGACTACTATCCATATATCAGTGAGAGCATACAATGTATGTTCTTTTGTGACTGGGTTTTTTCACTCAGGATGATATTTTATAGTTCCATGCATTTACCTAAAAATTTTATGTAGTCATTGTACTTAATAGCTGAGTAGTCTCCCATTGTGTTAATATACTGCAATTTCTGTATCCATTCCTCTGTTGATGGACATGTGTGTTCTTTCCAGCTTCTGGCTATTATAAATAAGGCTGCTATGAATAGTGGAACATGTGTCTTTGTTGTATGTTGGAGCATCTTTTGTGTGTATGCCCAGGAGAGGTATAGCTGGATCCTCAGTAGTGCAATGTCAAATTTCCTGAGGAACCTCCATACTGATTTCCAAAGTGGTTTTATCAATTTGTGATCCCACCAACAAAGGAGGAGTGTTCCTCTTTCTTCACACCCTAGCCAGCATCTGGTGTGAGGTGATATCTCAGGGTTGTTTTGATTTGCATTTCCCTGATGACTAAGGATTTTGAACATTTCTTTAGGTGCTTCTCAGCCATTCAATATTCCTCAGCTGAGAATACTTTGTTTATCTCTGTACCACATTTTTAATAGGGTTATTTGGCTCTCAGGAGTCTAACTTCTTGAGGTCTTTGTATATTTTGGATATTAGGCCTTTATCAGATGTAGGATTGGTAAAGAACTTTTCCCAATCTGTTGGTTGCCATTATGTCCTAATGATAGTGTCCTTTGCCTTACAGAAGCTTTGCAGTTTTATGAGGTCCCACTTGTAGATTCTGGATTTCAGAGCACAAGTCATTGGTGTTTTGTTCAGGAAAATTTCCCCAGTGCCCAAACATTCAAGGTTCTTCCCCACCTTTTCTTCTATTAGTTTGAGTGTATCTGGTTTGATGTGGAGGTCCTTGATCCCCTTGGACATTAACTTTGTGCATGGTGATAAGCATGGATCGATCTGCATTCTTTAACATGTTGACCTCCACTTGAACCAGCACCATTTGCTGAAAATGCTATCTTTCTTCCATTGGATGGTATTAGCTCATTTGTCAAAGATCAAGTGACCATAGGTGTGTGGGTTCATTTCTGGGTCTTCAATTCTTTTCCATTGATCTACCTGCCTGTCTCTGTACCAATACCATACAGGTTTTATCACTACTACTCTGTAATACAGCTTGGAGTCAGGGATGGCAATTCCCCCAGAAGTTGTTTTATTGTTGAGAACAGTTTTCACTATCCTGGGTTATTGGTTATTCCAAATGAATTTGCAAATTTCACTTTCTAACTCTATGAGGAATCGAGAATTTTAATGGGATTTTATTGAACCTGTAGATTGCTTTAGGCAAAATAGCCATTTTTCTATATTAATCCGGACAATCCATGAGCATGGGAGGTCTTTCCATCTTCTGAGATGTTCTTCAATTTTTTTTCCTTCAGAGACTTGAAGTTCTTGTCATACAGATCTTTCACTTGCTTGGTTAGAGTCACACCAACTTATTTAATGTTATGTGTGACTATTGTCTATTGTGAAGGGCATCATTTCCCTAATTTCTTTCTCAGCCTATTTATCCTTTGAGTAGAGGAAGGCTACTATTTGTTTGAGTTAATTTTATACCCAGCACTTCACTGAAGTTGTTTATGAGGCTTAGTAGTTCTCTGGTAGAACTTTTGGGGTCACAAATATACTAGCATATCATCTGCAAATAGTGATATTTTGACTTCTTTGTTTCCAATTTGTATCCCTTTGACCTCCATTCGTTGTCTGATTGCTCTGATTAGGACTTTGAGTACTATATTGAATAAGTAGGGAGAGAGTGGGCAACCCTGTCTAGTCCCTGATTGTAGTGGGATTGCTTCAAATTTCGCTCCATTTAGTTTGATGTTGGCTACCAGTTTGCTCTATATTGCTTTTACTATGTTTAGGTATGGACCTAGAATTCCTGATCTCTTCAAGGCTTTTAACATAAAGGCATGTTGAATTTTGTCAAATGCTTTCTCAGCATCTAATGAAGTGATCACATGGATTTTTTCTTTGAGTTTGTTTACATAGTGGAATTCATTGATGGACTTCCATATTTTAAACCATCCCTGCATTCCGGGGATGAAGCATACTTGAATATGATGGATGACCATTTTGATGTTTTCTTGGATTCAGTTTGTGAGAATTTTATTGAGTATTTTTGAGTCAATAGTCATAAGGGAAATTGGTCTGAGGTTCTCTTTCTTTGTTGGGTCTTTGTGTATTTTAGGTATAAGCATAAGTGTGGCTTCACAAAAGGAATGGGATAATGTTCCTTCTGTTTCCTTTTTGTGGAATAGTTTGGACAGCATTGGTATTAGGTCTTCTATGAAGGTCTGATAGAATTCTGCACTGAACCCATCTGGACCTGGGCTCTTTTTGGATGGCAGACTTTTAATCACTGCTTCTATTTCTTTAGGAGTTATGGGGTTGTTTAGATGGTTTATCTAATCCTGATTTATTTTTGGTACCTCATATCTGTCTAGAAAATTGTCCATTTCATCCAGATTTTCCAGTTTTGTTGAATATAGAATTTTGTACTAGGATCTGATGATTTTTTGAATTTCTTCAAATTCTGTTATTACGTTTCCATTTTGATTTCTGATTTTGTTACTTTGGATACTCTCTCTGTGCCCTCTGGTTAGTCTGGTTAAGGGTTTATTTATCTTATTGATTTTCTCAAAGAACCAGTTACTGGTTTTAATGATTTTTTTGTGAAGTTATTTTTTCTCTAATTGGTTGATTTCAAACCTGAAGTTGATTATTTCCTGCCTTCTACTCCTGTTGGGTATATTTGCTTCTTTTTGTTCTCGAGCTTTTAAGTGTGCTGTCAAGATGCTAATGTATGCTCTCTCCAGTTTCTTTTTGGAGGCACTCAGAGCTATGAGTTTTCCTCTCAGCACTTCTTTCATTGTGTCCCATAAAATTGGGTATGTTGTGCCTTCATTTTCATTAAATTCTAAAAGGACTTTTGTTTCTTTCTGTCTTCCTTTCTTCCTTTTTTTCTTTCCTTCTTTCCTTCCTTTCTTCCTTTCTTCCTTCCTTTCTTTCTTCCGTTCTTTCTTTCTCTCTCTTTCTTTCTTTCTTTCTTTCTTTCTTTCTTTCTTCCTTGACTAAGTTACCATTGAGTAGAGCATTGTTCATCTTCCATATATATGTAGGTTTTCTATAGTTATTGTTGTTATTAAAGAACAGTCTTAGTCTGTGGTGATCTGATGGTATGCATGGGATTATTTCTATCTTCCTGTATCTGTTGAGGTATGTTTTATAACTGATTATATGGTCAGTTTTGGAGAAGGTACCATGAAGTGCTGAGAAAAAGCTATAATTTTTTTGTTTGAGGATGAAATATTTTATAAATATCTGTTAAATCCATTTGGTTCATAACTTCTGTTAGTTTCCCTATGTCTCTTTTTAGTTTCTCTTTCCATGATCTGTCCATTGATGAGAGTTGGGTGTGAAATCTCCCACTATTATTGTGTGAGACACACTGTGTGCTTTTTTCTTTAGTAAGGTTTCTTTTGTGAATGTAGGGATCCTTGCATTTGGAGCATAAATATTTAGGATTAAGAGTTCATCTTGGTGGATTTTTCCTTTGATGAATATGAAGTGTCCTTCCTTATCTTTTTTTAATAACTTTTGGTTGAAAGTTGATTTTATTCACTATTAGAATGGCTACTCCAGCTTGTTTCTTTGGACAAATTGCTTGGAAAGTTGTTTTCCAGCCTTTTACTCTGAAGGGTTTCTGTCTTTGTCACTGAAGTGTGTTTCCTGTATGCAGCAAAGTGCTGGGTCCTCTTTACATATCCAGTCTATTAGTCTATGTCTTTTTATTGGAGAATTGAGTCCATTGATATTAAGAGATATTAGGGAATAGTAATTGTTGTTTTCTGTTATTTTCATTGTTAGTGGTGGATTATGTTTGTGTGGCTCTCTTCTTTTGATTTCATTGCAAGGAGATTACTTTCTTGCTTTTTCTAGGGTGTACTTTCCCTCCTTGTGTTGTTGTTTTCCACCTATTATCCTTTGTACAGCTTGATTTGAAGAAGGCTATTGTGTAAATTTTAGTTTGTCATGGAATATCTTGGTTTCTCCCTCTATGTTAATTGAGAGTTTTGCTGAATATTGTAGCCTAGACTGGCATTTGTGTTCTCTTCGGGTCTGTATGACATCTGCCCAGGATCTTCTGGCTCTCATAGTCTCTGTTGAGAAGTCTGGTGTAACTCTGATGGGTCTGCGTTTATATGTTACTTGGCCATTTTCTCTTATTGCTTTTAATGTTCTTTGTTTGTTTTGTGTGCTTGGCTTTTTGACTATTATGTGATGAGAGGAGTTTCTTTTCTGGTCCAATCTATTTAGAGTTCTGTATGTTTCTTTTATGTTTATGGGCATCTCTTTCTTTAGGTTAGGGAAGTTTTCTTCTATAATTTTGTTGAAGATATTTACTGGCCTTTTAAGTTGGGAGTCTTTGCTCTCTTCTATACCTATTGTCCTTAGGTTTGATCTTCTCCTTGTGTGCTGGATGTTTTGGTTAGGAGCTTTTTGCATTTTACATTATCTTTGATGGCTGTGTCAATGTATTCTATGGTATCTTCTGCCCCTGAGATTCTCTCTTCTATCTCTTGTATTCTGTTGGTGATGCTTGCATCTATGACTCCTGATCTCTTTCCTAGGTTTTCCATCTCTAGTGTTGTTTCTCTTTGTGCTTTCTTTAGTATTTCTATTACCATTTTTAAATCCTGGCTGTTTTTTTTCAATCCCTGCAGCTGTTTGCTTGTGTTTTCCTGTAATTCTTTAAGGGATTTCTGTGTTTTCTCTTTAAGGTCTTCTACTTGTTTACCTGTATTGTTCTGTATTTCTTTAAGGGAATTACCTATGTCTTTCTTAAAGTTCTGTATCATCAACATCAGATGTGCTTTAAATCCAAATCTTGCTTTTCTCATGTTCAAATATCCTGTATTTGCTTTGGCTGATGATGCTAAGTAGTCTTGGTTTCTGTGGCTTAGGTTCCTGTGCTTGCCTCTCACCATCATGTTTTCTCTGGTGTTAGCTTGTCTTGCTGTCTCTGACTGTGGCTTGACCCTCCTGTAAAGCCTGTGTGTCAGCACTCCTGTAAACTTGTTTGTTTGGTTTTTTTCCAAGCTGGATCTGTGAACAGAGAGCTGCTCCTTGGTTTTGTGTCCAAGCCACCAGGTGTGTTGCTTGGAGCAGAGGATTTGGTCTTACCTACGTTCTCAGGTATGTCAATGCTCCAGGTGACTGGCTTTCAGCTCTGGTCTCAGGCAGAAACTGGAATTGCACTTAGATTCCTGTGCCCAAAAGGTACATAGGGCACTAGGCAGGTTCCTCTTGGGTCAGGAATGTGGGCAGAAGTAGTTGTCTCCTCTGAGCTCTCAGAATTGTCTGCACTTCTGAGAGTCCAGATTTCTCCTCAAAAGGATTTGGGTACACAGAGCTGTGAGAGCAGTTCAGTCAATTTTCTGTTGTTTTTTTAACATTTTTGTTGATTCTTTGTGAATTTCACATTATGTATCCTAGTCTCAAACATCTTCCCATCTCTCTATATCTACCCTCCACACTTATAACCTTCCCCAAAAGAAAACAAACAAAATGTCTATGTGGAAATTGTAATGTGTCACATTGTGTCACACAGTATACCCTTTTGTCCAAACAGCTTTTCTTACAAATGCCCATTATAGTGAGTTATTGGTCTGATCCAAGGAATCTAGTTTCTCTTACATCATTACTGGATCCCCACAGGGTTTCCTCTCAGATATCCTGTTGTTGGCCTGTGCTATGAAAATCTTGCAGCTTTTGGTCTAGAGGAACAGACAGCACGTTATGAATACCTGAAATCCTATATCTATACCTGAAATCCCAGAGGCCATTCTGGGATCCAGAACTCCTGAAGCCCAGAGGTAATGCAAGCCATCAAAAACCCAGTAGAGATATGCTACTGGATCTAAGTGCTCACTGGTCAACAGAACCACAGGCCACTCAGGCCAGAAAACCAAAAAGGAAATAGAAACCAAAGAGGAACACACCCATAAAACAAAGATAAACTCAGAAATTAACACATCTGAGTAGACCTGGTCCTGGTTATGGGGTTTATGGGTAAGCTAGCTAGCACTTTGGTGTGAGGACAGGATAACTGACTCTGCCCCTTATTGGCTATGCAGTGGTATGGTGTCTTGGGAGAGATGTTCCTCAACCCCTCACAGCCTGCACCATTCAGGAGAACTACAGACACAAGCATCACCAACAGAATACAAGAGATAAAAGAGAGAATCTCAGGCATAGAACATACAATTGAAGAAATCAATATATTGGTGTCTTAGAGACAACAGAATCAAGGCAAGTCTTACTAAGGAAAACATTTAATTTGGGCAGGGTGACACTCAGGTGACATGGAAAGGATGAATTCAGGTCCTCCACTCATAACTATAGCTGTAGCAAAATTCCTCCCCACACTTTTTTTTTTTTTTTTTTTTTTTCAGAGCTGGGGACTGAACCCAGGGCCTTGCGCTTGCTAGGCAAGCGCTCTACCACTGAGCTAAATCCCCAACCCATCCTCCCCACACTCTTGACACAACTGGGAGACAAACTTCAGCTAAAACACCCATTCCAGGAAAGAAAGAGAACATGCCCACAACACAGAGTGCAAAGCTAAGAGATTGCAGATGAGCCCTCTAATATGCAAAGCAGGAAAGCTTCAACCTTTCTCTCTGGTTATGTAAGAGTTAAGGCCTGCAGAGGGGCGGGACTTTGCACTTCTGCAGCTGCCTGCAAGTTGGTTCAGGGATGAAACAGTCTGAGTTGTCATAAATGCTAGGATGACATCATTGGAGCATGGGTGCCTTTGAGTCATCTGCAGTCCTCTAAGGAAGTGCAATGAACTCAGTGGTTCACTACATCAGACTTGGATGGAATCTTTGTTTGACCCATTATTGAGGTCAGGGGTGAAGAGAGGTTTGTTTGCATCTTTCCAATTAAAGCCAAGCATCCATATACTTAGAAAGTCCAGGATAACTTGTTGTCAACCGTAGTCACTCACTGTTTCTAGAACACTAAAGCTTGTTGCTTTTACTCTCTGTAGGTGCTGATTTCCACCCTGATTCCCACCTTCATTCCCTGTACTTTCATTTGCACTCCTTTGGAACATTTTCCCCTATAGAAGTCATAACCACAACAGCTGTTCAACTGACTTTCTCATTTTAACCTTTCAAAGCCTCAATAAGAGGCTTGCCTTTTAGGTTTGTGTCCTTGGCAACCTAATGGAAGGATGCTTTCACTTAGGATGATAAGCCTTTGTAGGGTGGTTAAGAGTGTCTCAGACATTTTGTATATTAATGATCAAGATAGAATTACATGAACATTTTAATATATCTAAAGTGAGTAAGTGATTGATTTAGGAATTTCAGTAAATGCAATCAACCTATGTCAAAGTGGGGAGATACCTGTCAGTTGGAAAAATGCTACATGTGCATCAGGACCTGGGCTTGATCCCTAGAATCCATGGAGAGTTGATCATAGAACCCATAGAACCAGTGCTTGTGATCCCAACACTAGGGAGGCCAAGACAGATTAACCCTGAGATCCATTGGCCCACCTATCTAGTTTAACTGGCAAATCACAGGCTAAGGAGAAAATCTTCAAACAAACATAAAATAAACAGCACCTAAAGAATGATAGTTAGTATTTAAGGTTGGCCTCTGGTTTCTAATACATGTACATGCACATTCCACAAACCCATTCATATGCATACATACATGCACAGAGAAAAAAACTTGCCACAGTTTTCAAGTAAGTGATTTTTTTTCCTTCTTTCTTTCTTCCTTCCTTTCTCTCTTTCTTTCTTTCTTTCTTTCTTTCTCTCTTCCTTTCTTTGTTTTTGTACCAAGATATTCAAAAGCATAGAGGACAGTTCATACAGTGAACATCAGAAAAATGTCCCTAATATTGAGCTCATGTATTTTTCACTAAAGTTATATGAACATCATGAGAGTGAAAGAAGTTAAATGAGTTAAATGGCTATTTGCAATAATGTCAACATTTATTCTAAATAATTGTTGGAATAATTACAGGCATGATGAATCAATTAATGCAAAGAAACAATCAGCAGGGACAGGAAGCCACACTGATTGATTTCTGGTGTCAGGCTGTTAGAATATGGCTATCCTAGATGATAAGTCTCTTAAGCTTGGGCATTCAGAGTAAATAAGAAGTGTATTGTGTGAATATTGCAGCTTTCCAGAAATCAAAATGTGAAAGTATGAATTTTCAAGAAATGGCATATAAAAGGTGTGCTCTGTTTGTCTTAACACTATCTGAGTCATGTAGGACAACTGACATGATTGAGGTGTTCTATGAAGATCAGGGTGCTGCAGGCTTGAAGCAGTTGGAGCAGACCATATGAACGAGCACTCTGATTTTTTGAAAATGGTGAGGCAGGGCACAGATTTTTCTACCCAAATCATTGAATGCTAGAAAGAAAATGCTTTGGAAGTTTTGTGAAGAATTCCAGCGTTGTCCCCAACAGAAGTTCTTTTGTCTTCCTTACTTCCAAGCTCTATTACCCTGGCTCCTTGAAGACAAGCTCTTTCCTACTCTTTCCTACATAAACAGTGACCTGGAGCCCTGTGGGAGTACTTTGTATTCGTTCTGAGGTCTTCTTAGAAAAGGTCACTGAGCCAGCCGTATGCAAGGTGAGAATTGTCAGAGTTGGGACTAGAGAAACACACGTTGGGAGTCCATTGACTGCTAGAATCTCAAAGCAGCCATCCTTAAAGCAACATATAAGGCAGACACCCTCGCTTCTACACCATTTCTCCTTAGAGAGTGGGTTGAGGAGGAAAGCATTTTCCCCAGAACTTTTTTTGTCTACTACCCCAGCAATAGAATAATATCCATATATCACCACATTCCTTATATATTACTATTGTTATTTGTTTGCTTTTGGTATGAGGCTTCTGAGGCTCAAACTCAGATCCTCAAAAAGCACACATTTTACAAGCACAGTCATTGCCCATCACCCCACGCCAATCTGAAGCATGCCTTGTACTGTAGGATTTATTTTGGTTGTTGGATTCTGATTGTACTGGGGTTGCTAAGCCATCTTTCACTTCTAATGCCACTTTGTCGGACGGTGATCTGTTATGCCCAAGTCTCAGGAACCCCAAAGACTACTGAGGAGCCAATTCTGATACAAACACATAAGAGTCTTTATTATGAGCTTGGGAGTAAGGTCTCATTGTGCCCATGGCAGCATGTCAGAGAGAAAACCTTGAGTCTAGGGGTGCAGGATCTTTATTTTAGTTACAGCAAGCTTGGAGAATTTCTATATGGGTCAGCAAGTTAATATTTTTTTTTAAAAAAGCTGCATTTATGGTGTAATCTGCAAGAACTGAACATAGGGACAAAGTCACCTGACAATCAGGATGGTCAGGTCATCTATTTTCAGCAGGATGTCTTAAGTTGTCTCTGTGTACCTTGATCCTGCTATTGTAGCCTGGCTATTGGTAAGAGGTGGGGTGAGTTTCATAGGATGTTTGCTCAGGAGGACTTTGTGATTTTCTTCCTGGAACTGGAGTTTACTCCCTGGTTTCCCACAAAATGGCATTTCTTCAAAAACAGGGTTGGAAGGGCTTTACAGATTTACTTAGGAAGAAAATCCAAGAATATTATTGGTCAAAATGATATTCTTTAGAAGAGATTTTCTTGACTTTGTGTACATGTTGCATGTCACAGAAGGGAATGGATGAATGAATGAATGAATGAATGAATGAACCAAAGCCTGTATAGATGCATGAAAGTATGTCATTAAGACTGACACATTTTGCCACTGGGCCCTTTTTTTTTACATTTTAATTCCACATTCCTCCCTCTAAGCCTTCCCGTATCTATCTCCTTGATCTTCTTTCAAATTCATGACCTATTTTTTTCATTTATTGATCACACACACACACACACACACACACACACACACACACCTGAACACATAAGTGCAACCTGTGCAATCTATATAATGTTGTATGTCTGTTTTCAGAGCTGAGCATTTAGTATCAGACAGCAAATGACCTACTCTTGCCTGTAGAAGATTATTTCTCCTGATCTCAGAATTTCTTAGTTTCTTGTAGTTGTTTGCCGAGTTGAGGCTTCCTGAGCTTTCCTCTCCACGTTACCATGCCCATTACTGTTGTTGTTCGGCTCATGTTCAGGCAGTGGTGCTGGCTTGGGCCTAGAGGACACCTGTACTTCACAGATAATTCATTCATCTAACTTCATTGCTGTCCATTCACAAAAACTAGGAAATAAAAACAACTTAAATGTTCTTTAACCGATGAATAGGTAGTGAAAATGTGGAAAATACACACTGTGAAATACTACTCAGCTGTAAAAAAAAAAGGAAGGAAAAAAGAAAGAAACTGCAGACTTTGCAGATAAGTGGAAACAATAAGAAAAGATCATGTTGAGTCTCAGAAAGATAAATGGCACGCCATGGGCTAACTCTCATCTGAAGTGCCTGACTCAAGTTTTTAGATGGGAGTATATATATCCTGGAGTTACTACAGAAACCAGGACAGTAAGAGGATAATGATAGGGGGCGGGGATAAATACAGAAAGAAAAAGAGGATAAAGTCATGATAAGAATGTCTGAAAAAGTCATAAAGAATCATATTATTAACCATCTACCTAAAATACCTTTTATGCTTGGTTGATAAATAAATATAAAATCTTTCCCATATGGACTACAGTGCTATTTCCAGGAACCAAAGCCCATCTAACAAAAACCCAACACCAGGCATGAGAAGCTTTCTTTTGAGTTGTTCAGGGTTGTCCGAGAAACTCTGAAAACACTGCAGGCTACAGCTATTGTCCTTGGTTACCTCAACCCACCAAGCTGGAAGGTAACCCCTTGTTTACAAAGTCACCATGTACTCCAAACACAGGACCTTGAAGATCTGAGCTAGATCAGACCTGAAATCCTCATCTTTGAGGACTAGATTTCACAAAACTAGGAGGTGCTTGGATTTCCCACATAGCAGTCAAGCAGGGATTTAAAAGATTCCTAGTACCTAGCACTGACACCACTGAGAATGCTGGGTGTTCTACACTAGAAACCACTATGGGAATATGGGATCTATTGAAAAGCATGAGACTACCACCCTCTGCTGTCTAAATCCCTTTTGCTACTTTATATCTAAGAAGGAAAAAGAGACCACCTATGGGACTGAGGTGTTTATTTTTCTTGCTTTCTCAATGAACAGAAATTGAATTAACCAAGCCCTTTCTATCCCCTTCTTCTCTACGCTTTTTCATTTCCTTTTCTTTTTGAGGTCGCTTGTCATGAATGGTTTTCAAAAAGTATTACCTTAATCAATTTACAGGAAATTAAACATGTGTACCACATCACAAAATCACAGCCCTAAGAAAGAACATCTTTAATGGACAGCCCTTGATAAATGTCATCTGAGGTTGCCCTCCGTTCTTCACATACATATATGTGCTCATGCTAATCTAAAGATGTATGCGCACATACACAAAAGAAAAAAATGTCCTTTTGAAGATGCAAAAATAGACTTAGAAGGATTCACTATGGCCTTTTCTTTCTTTTGGAAACTACCTGGAGCAGCATTGGAGGAAAAACCAAGAGAATAGGGAGAAAGCAGGAAAACCAAAAGAGGACATGAAGATAAAAACGTAAGGCAAGAGCTATGAGGAAATGCCATCATTGTCATACGTAAAGGAACATGTCCAGTGCACAGCAAGTAGGCTGGGTTTGGGATTTACTTTAGGTGTGTGTTGGCCAGATGACAGCCAGCTACATACATGCTTTTCCCTTGCTATACTTAAAGAGATAAGCTTAACCACTCTGGATACCTCCTTTGCACATAGTAGGAGTGCCTGATACACTGTGATCATAATTTCTGCCTCCTCTGGCCACAACAGCTGTGTTTGCAGAAGGAGGATACCACTCCTCTCTAAGCCCTGGAGGAGGAGACAGACCTCAGGAGAATCACAGAGTGCCAGTGTGTTTATTTTTAGGAGACTCTAACAGACCTCTTCTTCCTTTTTTGCAGAAAGAAACCAAAAATCAGAAACACACACAAGCATGCACACACATACATACACACATGCCTCCAACACAAATACATACATACATGGGCACACACATACACAGATACTCATGTTCACACATATGTGCATATAACCACACACATAACCACACACACACACACACACACACACACACACACACACACACACACACACACACACATACAGTACGGGGAGTTCCCTGGATCTACCCTGAAGAATTACAAATTCTGTAATGTAACAGCTTACATTTTCTATCTTTACTGTTCTAATGACTTTCTGAAGGTAAACTATAGCATTATGACAAGGCGGTTGGGCATTTAAGGTGATAAATATCTAAAGGTAAAATATAAATTTTAGTGATTCTATGTACTTCCAGTTTGAACAGTGGATCCATCCTTGAAAATGATGAATTCAGGTTTTCCTTCTGGAATTACCAATTTCCATGATATATTTTAAATTTTATTTTACTGCATATGTGTGTATTTTCATATTTGGAGGTTGCTTGGCATTTGAACAGATAAAGAATGGACAGATTGCTGTTTAAAACTTAACCCACATACATACCTTTGTTCATTTGAGACGGGGTCTTTCTCCACAGCTGTGGAGCTTACTCTGAGGGCCCAATTAATGTCAACAATGAAGTAGAAAGTCACTTGCCTCCGTTTCTGTAGTGCTGTGATTACAAGCAGCACACCCGGCCTCACCCAACATTCTGAAGTCACATAAAAATAACTTTCAAAACTTTGTTTTAAACTGCTAAAAAAACGTTTCCAGAAGTGAAAAACAGCTTTTACTCTCTCAACCAATATTAGATAACTTTATTTAAGATGTTTGAAGACAGGGTGCATGGCAGCCACATTATTTAAAATCTCCATGATCTATCTAAACTTCAATTTTGGGAGGAAAGCCTAGATGAAAATTTTTAATCAGCCTGTTTTGTGACTCCCTGTGAATCCTTCATCACAAGAATCAAAACAGAAACTGCTTACACTGTGGACTTGGATCCTAAATAGCTCTTTTCCAAGTTCTGCCAGACAGGATTGCTGAGCTGGTTTTAGGGTCTGGGCAGGCCTGGAATCATAGTGTGAATGCACTAAAACCAGCATCTGTTACAGAGTTAATGCTGTTGGCTGTCACTACGGGTTATGGACCCACAACAGCAGGATGCACACGCGAGGGCCTTAGCTGCTCTTGTTCATCTAAGCCAATGTAGTTAAGGTAATGGCTGTCAATTTCCTCATTTGGCAGTTGAATAGGTATATGCATTTTATATCTAAGTTGAGTTACATTATAACAAACTTGTATACTATGCTATGCAATGGTTCCATATTTTATGACAGCCTCCACAATAAAGTCCCTCTCTGTCCCCGGAGTCTCCCCATTTTCAGCATGCTGTCTCCTATGTGTCTTGTGGCCTGCTTGTTGTCAGTTCTCAGAATCTTCTGTTAATTTAGCTAAAAGCCATGGGACTTTAGGAATGGAAGCATGTTTCCAGAAGATGGGTATTCAATCAGGCACAAGAAGATTTGCTATATAGGAGACCACCCCTCCCCAAGGTGGGGATCCTGTGTTTAAGACACTCCTTAGCATGAAAAAAAGCCTTTTGCTTTTTCTGAGTTAATGGCCAGGCAGACATGGTCACTCATTCTTTAAACTATCAGAGAGTTAAACTCCTTGAACCTTAGCACATCTACTTGCATCCCTGTTTTAGGAAGGAGAGGTGCTTTCTTTAACATACCCAAACAATACAAGGCCTGAAAAAATTCCTTTTCGTTACAAAGTTAGCAACACTCACTGCACTGCAGTGAGCCATAAAGATCAAAGAAATTTTAATCTCCACCAAACCTGACCATTGTAATTTGGGGCTGGGGATATTTCTTGAATTTGGCATCATCCAATTTACACACCAGATATAACGGAATATTGCAAGGTAGAGGTCAAAGCCTTCCTTGTAGAGCCAGCAATCATCGAGTATAATCTCAGTTGTGGGAGCAGACAGGAGCCAATCACAGAAGGCAGAATGAAGACAGTAGCAATTACACCCCAAGTTCTAGTGCCCAAAAGAACAGGACAGCCTCAATTATTCACCCCAGATCCAGAATCAGCCCCAGCACAATCCATGCACACTGGAGAAGTGTCAATAGAGGAAGTCTGCTGCAAACTCATGGACTCATTTGAAAAATTGTAAAACAAACCAGAGAGAGTTGCTGTATTTATGACCCCAGCACAAGGGTCAGAAGAGGAATTCTTGGAGCTGGTGAAGACCGACTTCTCAACATTGCTGTGAATGGGTCCCCAGGGGAAAAGGGAATAGAAAGTGGCTATAATTTCATCTTGCTCACTTGAAATTATGGGGTGGTATTTATAGTTCTGCTCTAGCTGACTGACAGGAATGCTTTCCCTGGGAGAGCAGGATGCTTTTTCCTCTAAGGGAAGAGAATGTTCAAGAAACTCATGGTATTCAGTGAGGAAGGGGAGTGTGGACCTCTGAGGAAGATGTCTGCATTGATAGAAACTCATGGTAAGACTTAATGCTAAGCTGGAGTCTTATGCTCTGGGTACCCCTGAGGCCCAACGTAGAAACTCACTGTTGGACACCAGGAGCTGGTGACAAAGACTGTCACCAAGAATTGTCTGCATTTACTGAAATCTGCCCACATGACTGCAAGGTGGGGGTTTTACAAAGTATATGCACTCTGTACAAGACAACCCCACAGGTAATTGTGCTGAGGGTAGGGCCAATAAACCTCTTTGGGTTGCTAAGCACAACTAATGGGTAGGTAAAATCCATATCTGTAAGTGACTAATAGAGTTGAGACTTGGAGAGACGAACTCCCAGTGACCTGTAACTCCACATACTTTGGAGTGAATGTCAATGATTATAGTAATAACTTCATCCCAGAAATTGTTTTTGTTTTTCTTTTGGTTAGGTTTTCTGGCTAGCCATGTGATCATTAAGTAAAAATTGATGCATGCACTATATTACATGCTAGATACAGTTGTTAAAATGCATTGAATTAATAAATATAATAAACTAGAATAAATTCTGATGGAGAACTAGTTGTAAAGGGAAAATTACGTAAAATTTCTTGCTATTGAAAATCCGAGTTTTTACATACAAGCCCAGGACTTGGGAAAAGATGCAGACGATCAGAAGTTCAAAGGTCATATCAGTTGTCATACAGGTTAGCA
Organism: Rattus rattus; assembly: GCF_011064425.1. Taxonomy (NCBI): domain Eukaryota; kingdom Metazoa; phylum Chordata; class Mammalia; order Rodentia; family Muridae; genus Rattus; species Rattus rattus. The sequence goes on along the minus strand of NC_046167.1, from coordinate 26,905,598 downwards.
TTTGTTTACTTGATACAAAGTCCAGTCATGTAGGACAAGGCAAACTCAACAGAGGAATCTCCGGCATCAGAGGCATTTAGCTTGAGGATATACCTCTGGGGGCACTGTCTTAATTACTAAGTGATGTAGAAGAGGCGAGCCCACTGTGAGCAGGGCTTTCCCTGCACAGGTATGCCTTGGCTGTATTTAAAAAGCAGCTGAGCAATCCAGAGGGAGCAAGCCAGTTAGGAATATCCTGAGTGCTCTCTGCTTCAGTTCCTGTGCTGAACTCCTACCCCGGCTTCCCTCTGTGATAGACAGTAACTTCTGAACTGCAGTAAACCCATTCCTCCCAAATGTTGCTTGTGGCCTTAGATAAAAGAAAACTAGAATAGCTACACAGAGAGTTCTAGGCCACCCAACATTACAGAAGCTCCTGCCTCAAACAAAAGTATTTTCATTACAAATAAAAAAAATACTATGATACATATGTTACATTAAATGTATAACTGAATAACAAATAAAATTATGTTAATTTTTTGCCAAACAGTATATTGAACTTTCCTATGCAAAATGCTCTCATTAGGATACTATCATGGAATAAATCACGTATAGGGTTCTTGGGGGAGAGTCCCAGGGTAAGATGAAAGCAGTCATGCTTTTCTTTTGGTAAAAAATTTAATTATGCACTAACTTATGTTACATACATATCGGGTATAAAAGCATCATGATAAGTGGACATATTTAACACTGGATTCCCAGGCTACATATGGAATTCCAAGGCACTGAAAATAGTAAGACATTTCACCTATGAAACCATAATGATGTATATTTGTAATGTAAACCTTTTCTCTCAAAATAGTATTCAGTGATTGCCAAACTCCATGCGGTGAGCCTCTGGCCTGTGCTTTGCCTAAGACATTTCTGAGTATTGGAGCAATAACTAGAGCTCATCTACACATTAGACTGCAATTGTCCCTATGCTCACTGTGTGTGAGGATTGTTTGGATAGTGACTTACTTATTCACATATACTTCCAGATGTGTCCCAGCTGTTTCAAATGTAAAATTTATCTTTGTTCTCTCTTTCTTTTTTGGTAGAGCCTGGGTCCATGAACATACTAACACTTACTCTACTATTAAGTTCATTCCTCGTCCACTTTTCTTTACTCTTGTTTTTCCCTGTTTTCTTTTCTTGCCTTTTCTTCTCTCTTCTCTTTTCCTTTCAATTTCAAGGCCACAGTCTTTGCTGAAAGTCCAAAGAATCCTACTTAATTTGATGTAACAGTTTCATGAGCCCAAAGCAGGAGGTTCTTTGATCTGATTTAGGCAGAAATGACATATGGTGAAACTCTTTGTTTAACACCAGACTCAGAAGTTCGTGTGGGCACGTGAAATTGGACATGATACTAAGGAAGCTGACCCAGGGGAAATCACAAATTCTAGGGCTGCCTGGACTATAGAGTAAGTTCAATGTCAGCTTTTCTGAAATCCCATCTCAAAACAGTAATTTTGAAAAGACAAAAAGAAAGGAAACACATTTGTGAGTGCTGTGTCAACACATCTAAATAATGCTATTTGGAGATAGCAGAATTTGGGGCAGGGGGTAGATGGACACATTCAATACTATGGGGGCCTTCCACACAGAATTATACAGGGAAGAGGTGGGGCTCACCCCATTTGCTTTTTTCTGGTTAGAACAAAGGATATTGTGTATGACCTGCTCTCATTACAGGTTCTTTTCAAAATGTTTGAAAACAGTAGATGGTATGAAATATAGCCATGGCAGAAAATATCTTGGTCGTGAAGCCCAGTGAATGCATGCCCACTGGGATAGATTTGAACTGACCTGTGTCCTGTGGACTAATTTCCTATATGGTACAGTGTATGCACTGTGACATAGCATTATTCTGTTCTATGCATATTTTTAAAAGCATCAAATTTATAATGATCTGGCTCCATGTGGCTCATATAATACAAAATAGGGTTAAATGAAGTGGTTCTTGAAGTAATGTTGACCTTTGGGAATTATTTGGCAATGACTGTAGACATACTTGGCAGCCACAGTGGGAAAATACTGGCATTTAGTGAATGCAGACTAATCAGCAACAGACTTTAACACAGCTTTTCACAAGTCTATGAGATCATGTACTTATGCATACATGTTTCATAAATTTCTGTAGTCGATAATGATGAACAAAATATGCACATGAGAGAGGCCATCGGACTAGCACTCAAGGACAGGAGAGTCACAGTAAACTGTTGAATATTAATTGATCACTTAGTCTAATACTGAAGTTTCTCTGAAAAAGCAGGTAAAGAACATCCTGGAAAAGTGTACGACGGTGACTTTCTCCTCACATGCAAAGATCTTGCACCCATATAGAAAAGCACTGAGTATGTTTTAAGTCACTAAGTCCACTGGACAGGCAGTAACAAAAGCTGTCTTTGTTCTCTAACATCTAATTTCCTTCTATTCAGATTTCCCAAATACAGAAATGCTATAATTTGTATTTTAGGTAACCTTTCTCTTCCTGGCTTAACTGTGTAGTCCAATACCACGTGAGACGCACTCAGATTGAACAGAAGAGAATTGTTCCTGGCTGGCTGTAATTTAGATTCATGTTTAATAGAGGATTCTGCATTTGGCTCCAGTGCCCACACTGAAGCTGCCGGGCTGACCTTCAGTGGATAGAATCCCAGCAGCCCATGCAATCAAACCTTCTTGCTCACAGGATACTGGGAGGAAGATTCCTGTTGGGTAGCTCTCAGCTCCGGAGGGTAAGCAAAGGCCTTTGCATTCTTTTGGTCCATGCTCGAAGCATGGCTTCCAAATTAACTTTGGTGGTTGATTCTCTTGTCAACCTAGAAAGGCAACAAGGTCAGGGTGAGAACAAGCTTAGACTCAGCATGGCATTCATGTGGCCCACCTTTCATCAACTAGACTCAAGATTCCTCACCACACTCACCTGGTCACTGTTAAAAGAGGAGCAAAGTCACAAGAAGCAAACGAGTACTTGGACCTTTCTACAACCGTGCTGGACATAGCCCAGCAATATAAGAACAGCATCAGTGAAAGGGTTTCACATCTACATTCAAGAAAAGTGACATTTTTAAAAGGATGCGCAAAAGGAAATTATTATTTAAGATAGGTCAACAGAGACACAGCTGTGTGGTCTCTGTATACTAAACAATCACTCTTCACAGAAATGTATACTCAAGCAGGATCTTGTTCCATTTACCAGTTCAGGCTCAGCCACTCTTAGTAGAGAGCAATCCTTCTCTCCCGAGAATTTCCTTCTAGTTATACCACCAATAAAACTGTATATGCTGAAAACAAAGCATAATCAGAACGTGTTTGCCTTACAAATGAGAGAAACACGGATTAATCTTCAGAACTCATATTCATAACTCAGAACATAAAACAGGGGCTGTGCCTAGAACTGAACTGAACTGGTCCCACAGTTCCCTGCGCCCAAACCCCGAAGGGGAGAGAGCTGAATTCCCAGAAGTGTGGACAATCCTGAGATCTCAGGGGAGACCGCCACTTCTGCCCACTTCTGCTCACATTCCTGGCCCAAGAGGAACCTGCATGGTGACCTCTGGATACAGGAATATAGGATCAGTCAACAGCAGAAACCTGCTGGGTCGGGCCTGTGCCCATAACTTAATTGAACCAATCTCATAGCTCCCTGCACCCAAATCCCCTGGGGGAGAGAGCTGGACCCTCAGAAGTATGGACAATCCTGAGAACTCAAAGGAGAAAACTACTTTCTGCCAATATTCCTAAACTAAGAGGAAATGGCCTAGTGCCATCTGTGCCCTCAGGGCACAGGGGCCTAGGAGCAGTCAGGTACAAAACCCTTCAGGTTTCTGCCTGCACCAAGAGCTGAAAGCCAGTCACCAAGAGCACCTACACACCTGAGAGCAGAGGTAAGACCAACTCATCTGCGCCAAGCAACGCATCTGGAGGCTCAGATCACAAAAACACAGGGGCAGGTCTCAGTTCCCATATCCGGCTGGCTTAAAGAAAACACATCTACAGGAGTGCTGACACACAGGCCTATAGGAGCCACTGGCAGAAACAGCTAGAAAAGCTAACACCAGAGACAACCTGATGACAAGAGGCAAGTGCAGGAAACTAAGCAACAGAAACAAAGACTACTTGGCATCATTAGAGTCCAGTTCTCCCACCAAAGCAAATATTGGATATCCAAACACACTGGAAAAGCAAGATTTGGATTTAAAATCACATCTTTTGATGGTGATAGAGGACTTTAAGAAGGATATAAATAACTTCCTTAAAGAAACACAGGACAACACAAGTAAACAAGCAGGAGCCCTTAAAGAGGAAACACAAAAATCCCTTAAAAAATTACAGGAAAACACAAACAAACAGGTGAAGGAATTGAAAAAAATCCAGGATTGAAAACTGGAAATAGAAACAATAAACAAAGCACAAAGGGAGACAACCCTGGGGATAGGAAGAGATCAGGAATTATAGATGCAAGAATCACTCACAGAATACAAGAGATAGAAGAGAGAATTCAGGGGCAGAAGATGTGATTGAAAACATTGACACAACCATCAAGATAAAGTAAAACACAAAAAGTTCCTAGCCCAAAACATCCAGAAAATCTAGGACACAAGGAAAAGATCAAACCTAAGGATAATAGGTATTGAAGAGAGTGAAGACTCCCAACTTAAAGAGCCAGTAAATATCTTCAACAAAAATTATAGAAGAAAACTTCCCTAACCTAAAGAAAGAAATGCTCCATAAACATACAAGAAGCCTACAGAACTCCAAATAGATTGGAACAGAAAAGAAACTCCTCTACTCACATAATAGTCAAAAGACCAAATGCAAAACAAAGAAAGAATATTAAAAGTAGTAAGGGAAAATGTCAAATAACATATAAAGGCAGACCTATCGAAATTACACCAGACTATGCAACAGAAACTAAGAAAGCCAGATGATCCTGGGCAGATGTCATACAGACCCTAAGAGAACACAAATGCCAGCCCAGGCTACTATATCCAGCAAAACTCTCAATTGACATAGATGGAGAAACCAAGATATTCCATGAAAAAAACAAATTTACACAATATATTTTTACAAATCTAGCTCTACAAAGGATAACAGATGGAAAACTCCAACACAAGGAGGGAAACTACACTCTAGAAAAAGCATGAAAGTAATTTCCTTGTAACAAAACTAAAAGAAGAGACATACAAACATAATTCCAACTATAACAACAAAAAATAACAGAAAATAACAATTACTATTCTTTAATATCTCTTAACATCAATGGACTCAATTCCCCAATAAAAAGACATAGACTAACAGACTCGATATGTAAAGAGGACCCAGCATTTTACTGCATACAGGAAACAGACTTCAGAGACAAAGATAGACACTACCTCAGAGTAAAGGCTGGAAAACAACTTTCCAAGCAAATGGTCTGAAGAAACAAGCTAAAGTAGCCATTCTAATATTGAATAAAATCAACTTTCAACCAAAAGTTATCAAAAAAGATAAGAAGGGCACTTCATATTCATCAAAGGAAAAATCCATCAAGATGAACTCTCAATCCTAAATATCTATGCTCTAAATACAAGGGCACCTACATTTGTAAAAAAAAAAAAAAAATTGTACCAAAGTTCAAAGCACACATTGCACCTCACACAAAAATAGTAGCAGATTTCAATACCGCACTCTCATTAATGGACAGGTCATAGAAAAAGAAATTAAACAGAGACATAAAAACTAACAGAAGTTATTAACCAAACAGATTTAACAGATATTTATAGAACATTTGATGCTAAAACAAAGGAATATACCTTCTTCTCAGCACCTCATGGTACCTTCTCCAAATTTGACCATATAATCAGTCAAAAAACAGACCTCAACAGATACAAGAAGATTGAAGTAATCCCATGCACCATGGACTGAGACTGGTCTTCAATAACAACAAAAATGACAGAAAGCACACATGTATATGGAAGCTGAACAATGCTCTACTCAATGATAAACTGGTCAAGGAAGAAATAAAGAAATTAAAGCCTTTTTAGAATTTAATGAAAATGAAGGCACAACATACCCAAACTTATAGGGCACAATGAAAGCAGTGCTAAGAGGAAAACTCATAATTCTGAGAGCCTCCAAAAACAAACAGGAAAGAGCACACATTAGCAGCTTGACAGCACACCTATAAGTTCTAGAACAGAAAGAATCAAATACACCCACGAGGAGTAGAAGGCAGGAAATAATCAAACTCTGGGCTGAAATCAACCAAGTAGAAACAGAAAGGACTATACAAAGAATCAACAAAACCAGGAGCTGGGTTATTTGAGAAATTCAACATGATAGATAAACCCTTAGCCAGACTAACCAGAGGTCACAGAGAGTATATCCAAATTAACAAAATCAGAAATGAAAAGTGATATATAACAACAGAATATGAGAAAATTCAAAAATCATCAGATGCTAATACAAAAGCCTATATTCAACAAAACTGGAAAATCTGGATGAAAAGGACAATCTTCTAGACCACATGCCAAAAGTTAAATCAAAAATCCAATAAACCATCTAAACAGTCCCATAACTCCTAAAGAAACAGAAGTAGTTAATTAAGTCTCCCGACAACAACAACAACAAAAAGCCCAGAACCCAATAGGTTTAGTGCAGAATTCTATCAGATCTTCATGAAAGACCTAATACCAATACTATCCAAACTATTCCACAATCCAAATACAAAAGGAACACTACCCAATTCCTTCTATGAAGTCACTATTACCCTTATACCTAAACCACACAAAGACACAACAAGTAAAAAGAACTTCAGACCAATTTCCCTTATGAATATTGATGCAAAAATACTCAATTAAGTTCTTACAAACTGAATCCAAGAACACATCAAATCGATCATCCATCATGATCAAGTAGGTTTCATTCCAAGGAATGCAGGGATGTTTCAATATCTGGAAATCTATCACTGTAATCCACTATAAAAAAAAAAAAACCAAAGAAAAAAAAAACACACAATCATTTCATTAGCTGCTGAGAAAGCATTTCACAAAATTCAACACCCCTTCATCATAAATGTCCTGGAAAGATCAGGAATTCAAGCCCCATACCTAAACATAGTAAAAGCAATATACAGCAAACCAGTACCAACATCAAACTAAATAGAGAAAAGCTTGAAGCAATGCCACTAAAATCATAGACTAGATAAGGCTCCCTACTCTGTCCCTACCTATTCAATATAGTACTCTAAGTCCTAGCCAGAGCAATCAGACAACCAAAGGAGGTCAACGGGATACAAATTGGAAAGGAAAAAGTCAAAATATCACTATTTGCAGATGATATGATAGTATACTTAAGTGATCACAAGAGTTTTACCAGAGAACTACTAGGTCTGATAAACAACTTCAGCCAAGTGGCTGGGTATAATATTAACTCAAACAAATCAGTAGCCTTTCTATACTCAAAGGATAAACAGGCTGAGAAAGAAATTAGGGAAATAACACCCTTCACAATATTCCTAAATAACATAAAAGTCTTCGTTGTGACTCTAACCAAGCAAGTGAAAGATCTGTATGACAGGAACTTCAAGTCTCTGAATAAAGAAATTAAAGAGATCTCAGAAAATGGAAAGACCTCCCATGCTCATGGACTGACAAGATTAATATAGTAAAACTGGTCTTTTTGCTAAAAGCAATCTACAGATTCAATGTAATCCCCATCAAATTTCCAACTTAATTCTTCATAGAGTTAAAAAGAGCAATTTGCAAATTCATTTGAAATAAAAAAAAAAACAGAAAAAACTATACTCAACACTAAAAGAACTTCTGGGAGAATCACCATCCCTGACCTCTAGTACTATTAGAGACAAATAGTGATAAAAACTGTAAGGTATTGGTACAGAGACAGGCAGGTCGATCCCTGGAATAGAATTGAAGACCTGGAAATGAACCCACACACCTATGGTCATTTGATCTTTGACAGAGGAGCTAAAACCATCCAATGGAAAAAAATAGCATTTTCAATAAATGGTGCTGGTTCAACTGGTGGTCAGCATGTAGAAGAATGCAAATCAATCCATTCTTATCACCATGTACAAAGCTTAAGTTCAAGTGGATCAAGAACCTCCACATCAAACCAGATACACTCAAACTAGTAGAAGAAAAAGTGGGGAAGCATCTCGAACACATGGGCACTGGGGAAAATTTCCTGAACAAAACACCAATGGCTTATGCTCTAAGATGAAGAGTCAACAAATGGGACCTCATAAAACTGCAAAGCTTCTATAAGGCAAAGGACACTGTAATTAGGACAGAACGGCGACCAACAGATTAGGAAAAGATAGTTACCAATCCTACATCTGATAGATGACTAATATCCAATATATACAAAGATCTCAAGATGTTAGACTCCAGCAAGCTAAATAACCTATTAAAAAATGGGATTCATTCCTACTTATTCAATATAGTTTTTGAAGTTCTAGCCAGAGCAATCAGACAACAAAAGGAGGTCAAGGGGATACAGATCGGAAAAGAGGAAGTCAAAATGCAGATGATATGATAGTATATTTAAGTGATCCCAAAAGTTCCACCAGAGAACTACTAAAGCTGATAAACGACTTCAGCAAAGTGGCTGGGTATAAAATTAACTCAAATAAATCAGTAGCCTTCCTCTACACAAAAGAGAAACAAGCCGAGAAAGAAATTAGGGAAACGACACCCTTCATAATAGACCCAAATAATATAAAGTACCTCGGTGTGACTTTAACCAAGCAAGTAAAAGATCTGTACAATAAGAACTTCAAAACACTGAAGAAAGAAATTAAAGAAGACCTCAGAAGATGGAAAGATCTCCCATGCTCATGGATTGGCAGGATTAATATAGTAAAAATGGCCATTCTACCAAAAGCAATCTACAGATTCAATGCAATCCCCATCAAATACCAATCCAATTCTTCAAAGAGTTAGATAGAACAATTTGCAAATTCATCTGAATAACAAAAACCCAGGATAGCTAAAACTATCCTCAACAATAAAAAGGACTTCAGGGGAATCACTATCCCTGAACTCAAGCAGTATTACAGAGCAATAGTGATAAAAAACTGCATGGTATTGGTACAGAGACAGACAGATAGACCAATGGAACAGAATTGAAGACCCAGAAATGAACCCACACACCTATGGGCACTTGATTTTGACAAAGGAGCCAAACCATCAAATGGAAAAAAAGATAGCATTTTCAGCAAATGGTGCTGGTTCAACTGGAGGTCAACATGTAGAAGAATGCAGATCGATCCATGCTTATCACCCTGTACAAAGCTTAAGTCCAAGTGGATCAAGGACCTCCACATCAAACCAGACACACTCAAACTAATAGAAGAAAAACTAGGGAAGCATCTGGAACACATGGGCACTGGAAAAAATTTCCTGAACAAAACACCAATGGCTTATGCTCTAAGATCAAGAATCGACAAATGGGATCTCATAAAACTGCAAAGCTTCTGTAAGGCAAAGGACACTGTGGTTAGGACAAAACGGCAACCAACAGATTGGGAAAAGATCTTTACCAATCCTACCACAGATAGAGGCCTTATATCCAAAATATACAAAGAACTCAAGAAGTTAGACACAGGGAGACAAATAACCCTATTAAAAATGGGGTTCAGAGCTAAACAAAGAATTCACAGCTGAGGAATGCCGAATGGCTGAGAAACACCTAAAGAAATGTTCAACATCTTTAGTCATAAGGAAATGCAAATCAAAACAACCCTAAGATTCCATCTCATACCAGTCTGAATGGCTAAGATAAAAACTCAGGAGATAACAGATGCTGGCACAGATCTGGAGAAAGAGGAACACTCCTCCATTGTTAGTGGGATTGCAAACCGGTACCACCACTCTGGAAATCAGTCTGGAGGTTCCTCAGAAAATTCAACATTCCACTGCCTGAGGACCCAGCTATACCTCTCTTCGGCATATACCCAAAAGATGTTCTAACATACAACAAGACACATGTTCCACTATGTTCATAACAGCCTTATTTATAATAGCCAGAAGCTGGAAAGAACCCAGGTGCCCTTCAACAGAGGAATGGATACAGAAAATATGATACATCTACACAATGAAGTTTACTCAGGTATCAAAAACAATGACTTCATGAAATTCATAGGCAAATGGATTGAACTAGAAAATACCATCCTGAGTGAGGTAAGCCAATCACAGAAAAACACACCTGTTATGCACTCACTGATAAGTGAATATTAGCCCAAAAGCTTGAATTACCCAAGATACAATCCACAGACCACATGAAACTCAAGAAAAAGGATGTCCAAAGTGTGGATGCTTCATTCCTTCTTAAAAGGGGAACAAAAATATTCATAGGAGGGGATATGGAGGCAAAATTTGGAGCAGAGACTGAAGCAACAACCATTCAGAGCTTGCCCCACATGTGGCCCATACATACATAGCCACCAAAACTAGATAAGATTGATGAAGCTAAGAAGTGCATGCTGACTCTCCTGAGAGACACAACCAGAGCATGTCAAATACAGAGGCGAATTCTAGCTGAAAACCATTGAACTGAGAACAGAATCCCTGTTAGAGGAATTAGAGACCAAATTAAAAGAGGTGAAGGGGCTTGCAACCCCATTAGAACAACAATGCCAACCAACCAGAGCTCCCAGGGACTAAACCACTACACAAAGACTACACACGAACTGACACATGGCTCCAACTGCATATGTAGCAAAGGATGGCCTAGTTGGGCACCAAGGAAAGAGAAGCCCTTGGACCTGCCCAGGCTGGACCCACCAGTGTAGGGTAATGTCTGAGGGGTAGAAGCAGGTGGTTGGGAATGGGAATGCCCTTATACATGAAGGGAAGCAGGATGGGGTAGGGAACTTATGTTCGTGAAACCAAGAAAGGGAATAACATTTGAAATGTAAATAAAAATATATCCAGTGAAAAAAACTGAAGTATCTAATAAAAGCTTTTAATCCTCTTAGCCCTTAATAAAAGTTAATTGTATTACTTATGTTTTAAAAAAAACCCATAAAACAGCATGGTATTGTACTTTTTTTTCAGACAAAAGGTCTCTGGCACACAGCCAAATCAGTGACCTCTGGGGCAGTACTAAGATGGAAAGCAATTTCCAGAAACAACGTCCTAGAGCTGACCTCTGGCTTCCATGTATACTTGCATGCACACTCACACGTATGCATATACATACAAAATTACATATATTCAGTTGTCTAAATCACATGGAAGAATTTCAGGTCGTTTTAAGTTTAATATCAGCAAATACATGCAAATGTGATTATAAGAAGCTGATGGAATCCTGAGTTAGCTTAAAGAGCTAAGAAAGGGCAATTATAAAACAAAAATGGCACATGAAATTCCACCCGAGTTTAGAAATAATTAAAGAAAGTAAGTCACGTGACTATTTGCTATTGACATTTTTTTTTAAATGCCCGAATGAAAGCCAGTGGAGACGATAGAAAGTCCAGAAGAAACTAAGGTAATTTCAAAACAAAATGATCAGTAGAATGAGGGAAGGTAAGAACCCACAGAAAACAAAGGAAACCACTCATGAAACTCCTCACACACAGGAGAAAAGGAGAATGCAATTAAAAAAAAACTGTATCAAGTTAAACTATATTTTTTCATTGGTTTTTTAAAATGACTGTATTTATTTTTGTTTCTCTGTGTATATTGTACATGTCTCAGTCAAAAGCCAACTGTGAGTGTTTTCCTCTATTTTTCCTTATTGTTTAAGACAGGGTCTCTTCCTGAGCTCAGAATTCAACAAAAGCAGCTAAAGCAGAATTCAGCTGAAGCAGCTGCCCAGGAAGCTTGGCACCTTTGCTTATCTCTGCCAAGTTCCTGCTAGCACAGCATCGATACACGATGGAGATGACTTTCTACACGGGAGTCAAACTCAAGTTGGATGCTTGTGTAGCGGGTCCTTTACCAACTGAGCTATCTCTCTAGCCCCTTCTTGGTTAAAAAGAATTATTGCTCCTGTGTGTGTGTGTGTGTGTGTGTGTGTGTGTGTGTGTGTGTGTGTGTGTGTACACAAGTATGTGGGTGCCTGACCAGCCTCGAAGGAGTTATAGATGATTGTGGGCCACTCAACACAGGTGCTGGTAACTAGACTCTGGTACTCTTCAAGAGCAGCAAATGCTCTTAACGAAAGATACATTTCTCCAGCCCTGCCCGTTAATTATTTTTATCTGTGAAGAAATCTAATATTGATAAAAAAAAGACCCATTGTTATTCAAAACTAGTTGAAATGCTGCTCTTAATGATAGCATCGATGAGCTTTATGTTGCCCACTTGATGCAATTTGAACCTAAATGAGAGTTCTTGCATTTGCCGCCGTTATCTAAAACCCATTGGCATCGATTTTCAGAGAAAACACATTATCTGCAGGAAAACTTTCTGACAATCACAAACACGCATGAAGAGCCCAGAGGCAAAAATTTTGTCGAATCTTTAAAAGATAGCTAGAGGCAAGAGTTTGAGCGGTGGGAGCAGATCACCATAAAACTCTTGTCGGTCTGAGAAATGTTTCAGAGAACAAAACCTATTCAAAGCACAACCAGAAAACAGCATCAGGACCATGTGGTGACTGACTGTACCATGACCTTGCTAGAAAGGACTGACAGGTCTGCCACCTACACAGTAATTCACAAATTGCCTGCCTGCCCGTTGGAGGAGCGAAGGACACTTTCATAAGCAAACACAATGACAGCACACATATTTCATCATGTCACTCTCTGGGTATAAGCTGGTTTGTTTTCTCAAATAATCCCAGAAAACAAAACATAATGCTATAGTGGAGGATGCACCAGCTCAATGATGTATTCCAAAGAAAATTAAAAACAAAACAAAACAAAACAAAAAACAAAAAAAACCTTCACTGGGGGATACAACTAGGTCAGGTTCTAGACTTTATTTTAACCTTAAAGTAGACCCACCAAATAATGAGACCATAACCAACTTCAACCCTCAGTTTAACAGCCTAACTTCACCCTGGCTACATGGGTCCACACAGGGATCCCTTCCAGGTAACCTGTTCTGATGATTAATAGTAAGCAACACTCTGAGAAAAACAAAGGAAATGTGAAAAACTTAAGAGAAATTCTGCATAGCCTGTTACCTTTGTCTGATTTAGCATTTCCAGTGTGTCCTAGGGACCAGCGGGTGAAATGTTTAGAATAACTCCTTCCATCTCTCTCTCTCTCCCTCTCTCTCATCCTTCCCCAACACACATTGTAAAGACAGCTGCCCATTGCTATTATAGCAATTTAGGGCTTGCTCTGGGCCACCAAGGCTACAGGGAAATGCTGATATAACTTCTTCCTTTAGCACATTGGATTATTAGGTGCCTTTTCCCTACGGTATCCTCACTGAGTCAGACCTTTGGCTGTTATGTCAAAGCTACTGTTTCATTAATATTTTTGTCCTTTGGAATTTTCCTGCCTACATCAAACACAATCTTTTTTGTTTCAATGTGATTTTAATTATAAACTATGATTTAAATTGATCTGAAAATTAGACAGTAAACCACAGTGGCACAGTCTGTCACTGTTAATCTGTTAGAATAATAATATTTCAGCAAGAATATCCTGACAATAAAAAAGTCCTTAGACAAAGGGTGGGATCTGCATGACCCTGTCTTGAAAGCACACTTCCACAGCCTGGTCCAGTACTTTGCATAGTGCTAAATCTGAAGAATGAATTTCTAGTTCTACATAGCTTTTCGGAACTTATGTTTCCATACATAGAGTACATAGAATATAATATGAGAGATAACCTAAAAAGTGGTGGTTTTGCATTATGATTCCCAAGGTTTGAAAATATACTGTTATTTCTACAAGAGAACACTAGTGCTGTCTCTAAAATGCCATGATTTCAAAGTTTTTATTTCCTCCAAAATTCATGTTAAAACTTAAAGTTCAATGAAGTATGACTGTATCCCATTTCTTCTCAACGAAGCCTCCCTCCTTGGGGGAGAAGGGAATCTCACAAGGCTCAGAAAGTAAAAGAAGCTTAAAAGGCTCTTCAGGAAGCTTAGGAAGCTACATGATATGCAAGATCCCTCATCATGTAAAACCAGTAAAGATGAATGGGGAGAGGACACGTCCCATGAACTGGACACCAGTAATGAGCTTGAGGTTCCCACCCGGAGCAGTGGGAACTGAGCATGCGTTCTTGCTTTCCCTCATTGGCATAGATTTTCAGAGAAAACGCATCATCTGCCGGAAAACTTTCTGAGAGTCACCGTCATGAAGAGCCCGGAGGCAAAGGCAAAACCAACAAACAAAAAAACAAACCAAGCAAAATTTGTCCACACCAGGACTTTCTGGAGCTCCTGGAGTGTGCCGCTTGTGAACAGTCCCCCACAGTGAGCGGGCTTCTCCATGAAGCGATTAGTTTCCTAAGAGTCACCACTCTCCTGGGACCCCCAGTAGGCTCAGTGGCTCACCAAGCTGGGCTCGTGTGGAGCTGAGTCTTTGGTGTATGGTTGTTGTCCTCTCTGAGGTGTGCCGTAGTCCACACCTCTCCAACAAAAGCTACAGACCAGAGAGCCTGAGTGGAAAATTCATATTTGAGGATTGTGTGTGGAATCCCTAAAATAAAGAGCCGGGGAAAGAGTGAGACTCTTTTTCCCATTCTCTGTGAAAACACCACATTCACCAGCTCCAGAGGACAGGAAGACACAGTGCCACCAGAAAAAAGCGACTGGTCCACACCGCCATTTGCTGGAGCACTCATGTCTGATGCCCATACTCTAGAACTGAGAGAAAATAGAGGCTCTTTACAGATTAGCCTGTCTGCTTCTCCTGTTACGTTGGGAAGGATGGACTGGTCATAACATCACGTTGCCTAACGTCATAGCCAGGACGAATAGACACTGTAAGTCATGTGCCAGATAATGCTCTTAGATGCACAGTCTTGCCTCCATTTTGCAAACAGGAAAACGAACGCTTCCTTGAAGATGTTAGGTGAGTTGTCTGAGATCACTCAGGCCAAAATGCAGACCTGAAGATGACCTGCTTCCAAGCCAGGCTCTTCCTCCTGGTCTACGGCTGCCAACAGAAAGCAGCAGACAGGAATGCTATGGTGGCCTCTCTAGTTAGGTTCAGGCACCTTGAATATAAGCAGAAGTCGTTATAGCTGTTTCTCAGCAGCTTTGTTGATATTACAAAGGCCTCCAGCTGAGGGAAGCCTCCTATCATGCATGTGAAAATCAAGTTGATTCTGTAAAAGAAAGAAAGGAAAGAAAGAAAGAAAGAAAGAAAGAAAGAAAGAAAGAAAGAAAGAAAAGAAAGAAAGAAAGAAAGGGGAGGGACGGAGGGGGAGGGAGAAAAGAAAGAAAGAAAGAAAGAAAGAAAGAAAGAAAGAAAGAAAGAAAGAAAGAAAGAAAGAAAGTATGAGCACTATTTCCAAATCCCATTTGAAGATGAGTAAGGGCTCATCTCAGGCTGATGTCCTGGCTCAGGAATGAGGGGTTATATAGAGATAGCAGAAAGAGATTATTCACATAGTCCTTGGGAATAAACAAAGCATTTAGAATTAGGTTACTTTGGTAGGGTTGAATTGATTCAGCCATCTGGCCACATACTACTCCGAGTGACTGAAGTCTGTTTTAATCATTTAATGCCCCAAGCTTCTCTTGCTTAGATGACAGAGTTTTATATTGAAAATGTCGCAAACACTTAAATCCTATTCCTGTGTGCTCATAGTCTGTTAAGGTCTGGGTTCCATAACTTGGGCTTAAAGTTTTTACCTTCTTTTCAAATAAAAATTGTCTCCCCCATATTAGTTTCCAAGAACAAAACCAAGAAAACTAACTATCATAGAGTGTGCACATTTTCAAAGATGTTTTAAAAACGATGTGAATCCACTTGGTTCATTACTTCTGAGACTGTGTGCAGAGACATCCTGGAAACAAAAACAACCCGTTTCCTGCAGCTTTCTGCTCACTGATTACTTATTGTGTTTATCTGTCATCTGCTTCCTTTGACATATTTCTATACATTTTTCTTCTCCAATAAATGGCTGGTGGAAACAGCTGGGACTGGAAAAAGATTTATACTAACTATTACAACATTCTTCATGCTGCTTCACTTAAAATGCTATTAAAATTAAAAAGACATTATTGCCTTTCACCTTGGTTCATGATGAGTCATATGCTTCCAGGCTAAATCTGTTTAAATATTTAATCAGTTCGTTTTATTCACAGTCTTTTTAGAATAAGGGCTCTTCTGTGTCTGCCTGTTTTTTCATTATTTGCTTGTTTATTTATTTTAAAATTAGATATTTTATTTATTTACATTTCAAATGTTCTCCCTTTTCCTGGTTTCCCCTCTGCCAATCCCCTACCCAATCCTCCCTTACCCTGCTTCTATAAGGGTGCTCCCCCACCCACCAACCTCATTGTCCTAGCATTCCCCTATATTGGGACATTAAGTCTTCACAAGACCAAGGGCCTCCTCTCCCATTGATACCAGATAAGGCCCATTTAGCTACTTCAATCCTTCCCCTAACTCCTCCATTGGGGTCCCTGTGATCCGTTCAATGGTTGGCTTCGAGCACCCCCATCTATATTGGTCAGGATCTGGAAAAGCCTCTCAGAAGACAGCTGTATCAGGCTCCTGTCAGCAAGCACGTCTTGGCATCAGGTTTGGTGTGTGCAGGAAGTCTCTGGATGGCCTTTCCTTCAGTCTCTGCTTCACTCTTTGTCCCTGTATTTCCTTTAGACAGGAGCAATTCTGGGTTAAAATTTTGGAGATGGGTGGGTGGCCCCAACCCTCAACCAGGGGACCATGCCTAACCTCTGGATATGGTCTCAGAGGTTCTCCCTCCCCTTTGTGGGGTATTGTCATCCCCATATCAACTCATGGTAAAGCTTTGTTGTCCTTCCTTTTCATGAAGGATTTGAAGATACACCAGTGACAATGTCTTTTTGTGTTATGAAGATGTTTTTAAAGACACACTGAGACATTGATATTTTGAGCTAATCCAGAATAACATATTTAAATAAGCAAATTAAAGTGTGTCTGTATACTGCTTACGATGTTCCCATTTTCCAGGGAAAAGTTTCATTGGCTCTGCCTTGAAATGATGCTCAAAAATACAGACCCATCTGCATTTAAAACAAGCCTTCTTTCAGGCCCAAAAACCTCCAAGTTTACAAAGTGCAGGCTTCCAAGATGTACAGGGATTCTTAGGAATGCAAGCATAAGAAAGATGTTACCAAATTAATTAATAAAGGAACACATCAAACTGTGTGTCTCTATTCAGCTTGCCTGTATCTGTAGCATCCAATAAATATGTATTGGTGGCAAATACCTCAAAACAGCTTTCCCTATATGCTTTTATCCACAAAACACTCCCTTGTACTCACAGCTAAATCATTGTTCTGCTTAAACAAATTAGGAAATGCTTCAAAAAATAATAGTTTTTCAGTGGCAAGATGGGACATTCTGCAAAACCTTAGGAAATCAGACTTCCAGTGTTGACAAACTCATGCAAGAAAGGAAGACTCTGGAAGAGAGAGCCTCTTCCTGGCTTTCGGGAGGATCAGTGGTTAGTTCCAGTAAAGACATGTGTCTAGATGTGTACAAGAGAAAATGCAGCATAACAAACTGAATCATGACTGTTTCTTAGTCAATTGAAGAGAAAATTTATCACATGCAGTGTGTAAGAGGTAAGGCTACTGGTTACTTAAAAATATTTGATTAGTAATAGCAACAAAACATCTTTGACAGTTGTACAATATGTTATCATGTGGGGCAGAATGGTAAATTAATTGCTGGTCATTAAAATTAAGATTTGCAACTTGTGCTCAGAGCTGACCCTGTGCCATAGCTCTATCTACACAGATCCCATGGGGAAAAAGCTAGATTCTCAGAAGTGTGGACAATCCTGAGAGCACAGGGGAAACCACCACTTCTGCTCATATTTCTGGCCCCAGAAGAACCCATCTGGAGCACTCTGGACACCGGAACCAAGGAGCAGTCTGGGACAGGATCCTTCCTATTTCAGCCTGCGAAAGGAGCTGACCCTGTGATGCAGCTCTCTGTACTCAGATCCCCTGGGAGAAAGCCAGTCTCCAGGAGTGGTGACACACAGGCTTACAGGAGGTTCAAGTCACTGTCAGGACAGCAAGACAAGCTAATACCAGAGATAAGCAGAAGGTGAGAGGAAAGAACAAGAACCTAAGCAAGAGAAATGATGGCCACTTGGTATCATTAGAACCAAGTTCTCCATCACAGCAAGCACTGGATACTCCAACACTCATGAAAAGCAAGATTTTAATTTAAAATCACAACTCATGATGGTGTTAGAAGACTTTAATACAATATAAATAACTCCCTTAAAGAAATACAGGACAACACAGGTAAACAGGTAGAAGCCCTTAAAGAGGAAACACAAAAGAGGAAACACAAAAATCCATTAAAGAATTACAGAACATACAACCAAAAAGGTGAAGGAATTGAACAAAACCACAGAAACAGCAGCAATAAAGAAATCACAAAGAAAGACAACCCTGGAGATAGAAAAGCTAGGAAAGATATCAGGAGTCACAGACACAAGCATTACCAACAAAGATAGAAGAGAACCCCAAGGGCAGACGATACCATAGAAAACATTGACATAACCATCAAAGAAAAGGCAAAACACAAAAACCTCCTAACCCACAACATTCAGGAAATCCAGGACACAAGGAAAAGATCAAACCTAAAGATAATAGATATATGGGAGATAGAAAATTGTCAACTTAAAGGGTCAGTAAATATTATAAATTTATAATTTATAATATTTTAAATTATAGAAGAAAACTTCCCTAACCTAAAGAAAAAGATGCCCATAAACATACAAGAAGCCTACAGAACACCAAATAGACTGGATCAGAAAAGAAATTCCTCCCATCACATAATAGTCAAAACACCAAATGTACAAAACAAAGAAAGAATATAAAAGCAGTAAGGGAAAAAGGTCAAGTAGCATATAAAGGCAGACCTATCAGAACTACACCAGACTTCTCAACAGAGATTATGAAAGACAGAACATCCTGGGCAGATGTCACACAGACCCTAAGAGAACACAAATGCAAGCCCAGGCTACTATATCCAGCAAAAATCTTGATTAACATAGATGGAGAAAACCAAGGTATTCCATGACAAAACCAAATTTACACAATATCTTTTCACTAAACCAGCCCTACAAAGGATAATAAATGAAAAACTCCAACACAAGGAGAGAAACTACACACTAGAAAAAGCAAGAAAGTAATCTAATTTCAATTAACCTAAAAGAAGATAGCAACAGAATAATAATTCCACCTCTAACAACAAAGATAACAGGAAACAGCAATCTTTGGTCCCTAATATATCTCAAAATCAATGGACTCAAATCCCCAATAAAAAAACATAAACTAACAGACTGGATATATAAACAGGACCCAGCCTTTTGCTGCATACAGGAAACACACTTTAGAGACAAAATAAGACACTACCTCAGAATAAAAGGCTAGAAAACAATTTTCCAAGTCAATGGTCCCAAGAAACAAGCTGGAGTAGCCATTCTAATAATGAAAATGAAATCAACTTTCAACCAAAAGTTATCAAAAAAAAGGACATTTCATATTCATCTAAGGAAAAATCCACCAAGATGGGCAGCTCTCAATCCTGAATATCTATACTCCAAATGCAAGGGAACCTACATTCATAAAAGAAACCTTACTAATACTCAAAACACACATTGTACCTCACACAATAGTAGTGGAAGACTTCAACACCACACTCTCACCAATGGATAGATAATAAAAACAGAAACTAAACAGAGACACAGAGAAACTAACAGAAGTTATGAACCAAATGCATTTAAGAGATATATACAGAACAATTCATACTAAAACAAAAGAATATACCTTCTTCTCAGCACCTCATGATGCCTTCTCCAAAATAGACCATGTAATCAGTCACAAAACAGGCCTTAATAGATAGAAGAAGATTTAAATAATCCCATGCACCCTATCAGATCACCATGGACTGAGACTGGTCTTCAATAACAACAAAAATGGCAGAAAATATGGAAGTTAAACAATGCTCTACTCAATGATAAATTGGTCAAGGAAGAAATAAACAAATTAAAGACTTTTTAGAATTTAGTGAAAATGAAGGTACAACATACCCAAACTTATGGGTCATAATGAAAGCAGTGCTAAGAGGAAAACTCATAGCTCTGAGTGCCTCCGAAAAGGAACTGGAGAGAGCATATAGTAGCAGCTTGACAGCACACCTAAAAGCTCTAGAACAAAAAGAAACATTATAGGGGTTGGGGATTTAGCTCACTGGTAGAGCGCTTGCCTAGGAAGCGCAAGGCCCTGGGTTCGGTCCCCAGCTCCGAAAAAAAGAACAAACAAAAAAAAAAAAAAAAAAAAAAAGAAACAATATACCCGAGAGCAGTAGACAGCAAGAAATAATCAAACTCAGGTCTGAAATAAACCAAGTAGAAACAAAAAGAACTATACAAAGAATCAACAAAACCAGGACCTGGTCTTTGAGAAATTCAACAAGATAGATTAAACTCTTAGCCAGACTAATCACAGGGCACAGAAAGCGTATCCAAATTAACAAAATCAGAAATGAAAAGGGAGCTATAACAACAGAATCTGAGGAAAGTCAAAAATCATCAGATCCTACTACAAAGGCCTATATTCAACAAAATTGCAAAACCTAGATGAAATGGACAATTTTCTAGACAGATACCAGATACCAAAGTCAGCATGTAGAAGAATACAAATCTATCCATTCTTATTATCCTGTACAAAGCTCAAGTCCAAGTGGATCAAGGACCTCCACATAAAAGCAGATAAACTGAAACTAATACAAGAGAAAGTGGGGAAGAGCCTTGAACACATGGGCACTGGAGACAATTTCCTGAGCAGAACACCAATGGTTCTAAGATCAAGACTCTAAGATCAAGAATCAAGAAATGGGACTTCATAAAATTGCAAAGCATCTGTAAGGCAAAGGGCACTGTCATTAGGACAAAATGGCAACCAATATATTGGGAAAATATCTTGACCAATTCTATATCTGTTAGAGGGCTAATATCCAATATAAACAAAGAACTCAAGAAATTAGACTCTGGAGAATCAAATAACCTTATCAAAAATGGGGTACAGAGCTAAACAAAAGAATTCTCATTTGAGGAATTATGAATGGCTGGCAAGCACCTAAGGAAATGTTCAACATCCATAACCATAAGGGAAATGCAAACCAAAACAATCCTGAGATTCCACCTCACACCAGTCAGAATGGTTAAGATAAAAAACTCAGGTGACAACAGATGCCGGCAAGGATGTGGGGAACGAGGAACACTCCTCCATTTTAGGTGGGATTGCAAGCTGGTACAACCACTCTGGAAATCAGTCTGGATGTTCCTCAGAAAATTGGACATAGTAATACCTGAGGACTCAGCTATACCACTCCTGGGCATATACCCAAAATGTGTTCCATCAAACAAGGACACATGCTCCACTATCTTCATAGAAACCTCATTTATAATGGCCAGAAGCTGGAAAGAACCCAGATGTCTCTCAACAGAGGAAGGGATACAGAAAATGTGGTAAGTTTATACTGCTCAGCTATTAAAAACAATGACATTATGAAATTCATTGGCAAATGAATGGAACTAGAAAATATCACCCTAAGTAGGGTAACCCAATCATGAAACAGCACACATGGTATGCACTCACTGATAAATGGATAATATCCCAAAAGGTCAGGTTACCCAAGATACCATCCACAGACCACATGAAGCTCAAGAAGAAGGAGGACCAAAGTGCAGATGCTTCAGTCCTTAGAAGGGGGAACAAAAATATTTATAGGAGGATATACGGAGACAAATTTGGAGCAGAGACTGAAGGAAAGGCCATCCAGTCACTGCCCCACCTAGGGATCCAGCCCATATACCTACAGTCACCAAACTCAGGCAACATTGCTGATGCCAAGAAGTGCCTGCTGATAGGAACTTGATATATCTGTCTCCTCAGCGGCTCTGCCAGAGCATGACAAATACCGAGTGGATTCCTGCAGCCAACCATTGAACTGAGAACTGGGTCCCCATTGGAGGAGTTAGAGAAAGGATTGAAGGAACTGAAGGTGTTTGCAACCCCATAAGAACAATGTTACCAACCAACCAGAGCTCCCAGGGACTAAACCACCACCGAAAGACTACACACGGACAGACCCATGGCTCCAGCCGCGTATATAGCAGAGGATGGCCTTGTTGGGCACCAATAGGGGGAGAAACCCTTGGTCCTGCTGAGGCTTGATGGCCAAGTGTAGGGGAATGTCAGGGTGAGGAGGCAGGAAGGAGTGGGTGGATGTGTAGGGGAACAACCTCCTAGAAGGAGGGGGAGGGGTTTATGGATGGAAAACCAGGAAACCGGGAAAGGGATTTACATTTGAAATGTAAATAAAAAGTATCCAATTTAAAAAAAAAAGGGTTTGCTATAGGGGAAGCTGTTTCTTTAGCGTTGATGCTAAGGGAGAAGTAAATGATGTCTTTCTGGGCGCGCATGCATCTTTTCTGCACCACTTTTAAAGCATACCATGTTCATGGGTAAAAAATCAAGCTATGATCAGGAGACCATTCCTGTAATCTTGATACTAGGGAGGTGGAGAAAGAAGCATATACCACCCAGGGCTGGCTGGTATATCAGGGTTGTTGAATAGGTTCAGTTAGAGATCACAACACACACACACACACAGAGAGAGAGACAGAGAGAGAGAGAGAGAGAGAGAGAGAGAGAGAGAGAGAGAGAGTTTACTAAAATGTATATTCAGTGGCAGCATAATATAATAGTCAGCAGGGAGAAATTCTGGAAACTATGATGTTTTGAACACGAAGCGCATAGCAAGTTGTTGTGATTTGAGTGATAATGCTACCATAGCCTGAGGTATTTGAATATTTGGTCGGCAGGGAGTGGTGATGTTTGGAGGTTATGGAAGTTTTGGAAAGTAGAGCTCCTTATAAGAAGTACATCAATGGCGGTGGGATTTTAGTACTTGTAGTCCCATCCCACTTCTGGGTCCTTCTCTCTGCTTCCGGCTTGTATTTGAAGATATGAATTCTCAGCTTCATGTTTCTGTCACTGTCTTCTAAAGGTTTGCTTTGTCATGGTGTTTTGTCACAGCCACAGAGAGATAACTAATACACATTGTCACTGAGGCTTTGTCTCCCAAATTTCACATCACATACTGAAGTTCTCTTTTCTGCCTAAATACTAGGAATTATCTATTTCAAAGCTCAATTCTGCAGAATTTCTCCCAAGGAAGCTTTCTTTGTTGGAGAACGAAATTCTTTGTAGATACAGAATTAATTTAAACTTAATTAAAATATTTTTCTCATAATCACATTCAGAAAATACTTGCACTTAAACATATGTTTTTAACATAAACTCTTGGAATTATATTTAAGAAATAAAGCATAAGTCACAGCATTTTTAGATAAAAGTAAAACTATGAACAGTAAATGCTCTTATTACTAAGAATATATTTTAAATTTTTACTAGGTTGATTTTTAACAGCTTAATAAAAGGTAGATCTCTTGGAGCACGATCTATCTAGCAGGGGCCATGCCCTCAACAGGGATGATACCCTTAGAGATAATTGATGCTCCATCTTTCCAAAATCATCATCTGTTATCAACTCCTCAGCCAGGAGTAGGAACTGGTGAGGCCTTCCCCCTTCCATACTGTTATATCTGACTGGCTTGACACTGTTCAGGTCCTATAGCGGGACCGTAGCAGCTGCTTAGTCATAAATGTAGTGGTCTTGTCATGTACAGAAAAGTCTGATTTTCTCTGCCTCTGGCTTATAAAACCTTTCCGCTTCTTCTTCAACAGTTCGTAAGCCTCGTAAGAGTGAACGTGCCGATGCTTGCTTGTGCAAATGCACAAGCAAACATGCCTACGTGCCTGCGTGTGTGTGACATAGATGTCCCACTTGGGGCTGAGCACTCCACAGTTACTTATGTGCTTTGGCTGTAGGAGGGACAGAGGTTCTTTTGTTCACAGATAAGCACTAGTGAAACCTGGGATGTTAAATGCAGAGGTTTATCCCTTCAAAGGGAGGAAGGCGTATATGGCTATGAAGATAAAAATCCCTAGGGCCTATAAGATTCCTACACATGGATTCTTAGTCAGGTTTATCATACCAGGAATGTAATACCTGTGGAGCTTAAATACAACCATAAAGTTAACAATCTTCCTTCTAACATATGTGCCACTACTGTACATAAGCGCTATCTTGTCATATTACAGTTCACAGGGTTCACAGCTAGATAACACTGTTGGTGGCTTTCATTCTAACCGTATATACATCTTCTGATTGTATAAGAGCTATCCAGTAAGGAGAAAACTTCCTGGTCAGCATCAACTTAAGTTTCCAAGACACTTCTGAACAACAACTTTAGGGAAGACTTCCCACATTAGACATTGTACTTTTTTTTATGTAATCCACGACTTCTGGGATGAGCATTACACACAGTGTAGAGTAACTCCAATTGAATTCTTTTATAGGGATGTATACATATATAGGTATGTGTATGTGGATATGTATAAAAACACATAATATGAAACATTAAATAGTATGCTTCTACATACCCTTTTCAAGCATTGTTAATATTGGTTGTGCTTCCACATTAGGTAAAATTTAACATAAGTCTTTGGCAATTTCATACATCTATACAGTGTGTTGTGATCGTATTCATCCAATTAATCTTACACGCACTCCTAATAATCTTATTGACCCTCTTTTTGTCCCTCAAGTCCTCTTCTACCTCTATTTTGCTTTTTAACACAATTGGTTTCATTAGGGTTTTTGCATGAGACCAGAGAGTTAGTTAGTAAAACACAAACAACTAACAAGTGAAAAACCTGACACCCCTTCACAAGCAGCCATTAGCTGCTAATAGCTTCTCAGATAGACCTGAGGTCTCATGAAACTTTGTTAAAATTTGAAGGGCCAAATCTCTTTCAAGTCTTGGGCAGCTTATCCATCACAGCTCTGTTGATGATTTTTAATTTTTAACTACATATAAATTAACTAAAGATATTTTTAAGATTTCGAATACTGCACTTAAAAAACAATTTATCTAATCACTGTATTTTAGTCCAATTATTATAATTGCAGATCTTCATTAAATAGACATTGATCTTACAAATATGTACTTAGTACTGCTAAATTTTTTCATTTTTATTGGATTTATTTAAATTTACATTTCAAATGTTATCCCCTTTCATAAACCCTCTATCCCATCCCCCTTCCCCCTTCTTTTATGAGGGTGTTCCCCTACCCATCCACCCACTCCTTCCCACCTCCCCGCCCTGACATCCCCCTACACTGGGGATCCAGCCTTGGCAGGACCAAGGGCTTCTCCTCCCATTGGTGCTCAACAAGGCCATCCTCTGCTACATATGCAGCTGGAGCCATGGATCTGTCTACGTGTACTCTCTAGATAGTGGTTTAGTCCCTGAGAGCTCTGCTTGGTTGGTATTGCTGTTCTTATGGCGTTGTAAACTGCATCAGCTCCTTCAATCCTTTAGGACTGCTAATTCAATCAAATCAATATAGCAATGTTTGAGATTAAATATTTGTCTTGGGGTTTTATTGTTGTGAAGAGACACCATGATCAAGGCAACTCTAATAAAGGAAAACATTTAATTGGGGCTGACTTTCCAATTTCAGAGGATTAGTTCATTTTCATCATGGTAAGAAGCATGGCAGTGTCAAGGCAGACGTGGTGTTTAAGAAGGTGGTCAGACTTCTGCATCTTAATCCAAAGGAAGAAGACTGCCTCTTCTGCATTGGATAAAGCTTGCATACTAGGAGCCATCAAAGCCCACTTCCACATTGTCACACATCCTCTAAAAGGTCACACATACTCCAACAAGGCCAAACTTTCTAATAGTACCATTTCCTGTAGGCCAATCATTAAAACATATGAGTTTATGGGAATCTATTCAAACCTATTCAAACCACCATAATACCCCCTTCAGACTAATTTAACAATAGGGAGTTGATCGATTAGCATTCATCTACCCATCTGGTAAACAGTAATGCTATAGTCAAAGCTAAAATGTACTGACGCCAGGTCAGTCCTAAAGTACTGGGCCCTGCAAATATTGAGAATGGGTATCCCTGACACCCTTCATGCAACATAAAATATCTGCTCTTCAAAATCTCTATCTCATTTATGAAGCTAGATTCTCTCAAGTTTCTATCAAGTGAGCAATATAGCAAAACCTTTCTTCTGTGTTGAAGTCATTGGTTGATTTTAACAAGAGATAACAAGCCATTAAACACCATGAAGAAATTTTATGGTCACCTTGAACTATAAGTGTCTTAGTTAGGGTTTCCATTGCTGCGAAGAGACATCATAACCAAGACAACTCTTACAAAGGACATTTAATTGGAGCTGACTTCCAGGTTCAGAGGTTCAGTCCATTGCCATCAAGGAGGGAGCATGGCAGCTTCTAGGCAAATGTGGTACAGGAGGAGCTAAGAGTTCTACACATTCATCCACAGGAAGCCAAGAGCAGACTATCTCCCGTGAGGCTGAAAGGAGAGTCTCAAAGCCTACCCCCACAGTGATACACTTCTTCCAATAAGGCCACACCTGCTCAACAAGGCCACACCTCCTACTAGTGCTAGTCTTTTGGCCAAACATATTTAAACCACCACAAAAAGGAAGATATCATTCTAGTTAAAACATGTGTCTTTGAGGTTGTAGTAATTCCACCAAAATACATCTACAAATGACCTGGATCCCTGCCAGTCTATGGTTCAGTGGATAACTGACAGCATTCCTTTCCTAGACAATTACTCATTTTTTTCTGGAAAGGAAATGAGTGAGGAAATCAGTTCACTCGCAGATGATTTTGTGATATCGATATCATGTCTGAATCACTCCCAAGAGCATAGTTCCCTAACAGAATGGTTATTACGTTATAGTATTTTTAGGCAACAACATGGCAGCATTTAAGGCTTTCAAGAAGGAACCCCAAACAACATATTTGAGAACAGAAATGGATGTTGTATCATGACTTGAACATGAAATGGCCTCTGTGGGCTTGTGTCTGCTATTTTGAGAGGTTGAAAAGAACTTTAGAGGGTGAGACCTTGCTGAAGAAAATAGCTTGCTGGCCCTTAGGAGGATACTTCTGTCTGTTTCCTGCTTGTCATGAGGTAGACAACTGTCTCACACCCCGATCTCTCACCACTCTGATGCCCTGCTCAAATGTACCAGGACAAACAACTGTGGAATAAATACTCTTAAACCGTGATCAAAATAAAATTTTTGTTTTATGAGCTGTAGCTTGATATTTTGGTAAAAATAAAAACAATGCAAAAGTAACTAATACATTGTGGTAGACTGAATAAAAATACCCCCCATAGGCTGATAGATTTGAATGCTTGGTTACCAGGGACTTACAATATTAGGAGATGTTGGGGGGAAAGTATAACTTCCAGGTTTCAAATGCACAAGTCAGGCATAGTGTGTCTCTTTGTTAGCTTCCTGCCAATCCTACTGTAGAACTCTCAAGTATGTTTCCAGGATAATATCTGCCCATGTGTCACCATGCTTCCCACTCTGACAATAATGAACTAACCCTCTAAACCCTATAAGTAAACCTCAGTGTAACATTTTTCTGTGTAGTTTCCATAGTCATGATGTTCTGCAATAGAACTCTAAGACATACATCTTCTCTCATTTTAGTTAAAAACACAGCCTTTAATTCTGAGTGAGAAAGACCTATAGGGATAGCAGAAGGGCTTCAGAATCCCATGAAGTAGTTGCGTTAAACCAAGAGATCTAGCAATAGGCCCATGAGAGGAGCATTATTGAGTATGAAGGCATATCTCACAGGGACAGAGTCTACATGGGCAAAGGGTCTGGAACTTGACCTGTCTGGGAAGGAAATTTTTCTGTAGTAGGGTAATAGAGCAAAAAAAAAAATGAACACACTGAAGATGTGGGACTATTTGAATACTACAGAGAAGGAAACCACAAACACAAATGAAATAAGAACCAAAGCAAAGCTTACAGTGTATTGCTAGAATCAGGTGTCTATGTGAACTCAAGGGTTACAATATGTAACCAAAAGCAGTAAAACAGCTAGAAGAGGCTCAGTGGTGGAGTGTTTGAATAGAAAGTATGAGTCCTCAGATCTCAACACCAGTGTCCACACATACAGTCATGCAGTCAGCAAACAAAGCCAGTACAATTATAAATGCCAATGGCATGTATGTATGACATATGTGTATAGCATTTTATGTGTATTTGCACAGGTAGGTAGATAGATAGATAGATAGATAGATAGATAGATAGATAGATAGATAGATAGATAGATTTCCAGGTCTTAAATTTTTTCCTTAGAGAATAGAACAAAGGAAGGAAGGGACAGTCACCATTCAATAGCCATAATAGTAGCAAATGGTTCTAGGGAGACATTTATATGTTATTAAAATGCATACTCCCAAGTGTTTTTTGAAAGAACAAAATGTCATGGGAATGCCCAGGAAATGAAACTTTAACAAATAGTGGAGTTAACATCTCAAATAATGGAACGAATTAACTGTGTCAACTACGTGCAAAAAATTAACTCTTTAATTCTATAATACCCTGCCCAAGTGGAAAGGTATGCAGTGGGAGAAATTCTGCAATGCAACTGACCTTCTAAGTTGTCAGAGGTATGAACATCAAGAACATTTTTTAGGAAAGATTCTATATAGAAATAAATTGAAAACCTGGGATGTCAATGTATAATTTGAAGACAAATTATTTTAAGACAAAATCTTTTGCAACTAAGTATGGGTAGGAAAAGAGTAGAAACCTTAAAATATTCCTGGTTCTAGTGGTCATGTGGTACTTATATAAGCAGTGTCTTTGGGTTGGGGGTGAGCATGGAAACAGCTATGCGGGAGTGAGGATGGAGGAGAAATTGCAGGTGATTAAAGTCATGGACTTTATAAATATGCACACAGGGAGAATATGTGACTCTTGACAAGAGTGGAAATGTGCTGTATTTAGGGGCTGATGATGAGTCACTGTAGGCAGGCTTGGTGGGGGGGGGCGGTTACAGCTCATCTAATTCTGAGATGCAGGTGGTTCTAATATTGCCTACGCAGATGTATTATAAAAGGTGAGGAAATGGGAGGGCATGACTAGTGAGGCAGGAATGGGGATGTTGTTCTCTTTATATTGCTTTGTGCTGTCAAGGGCACCCTTTGTCAATCCCCAATAAATATCTCATGTGAGGTCTGTTGCATGATGTAACTTTGTGGTATCTCTTGGCCTTGATCCACCAAGGTACTCTTCTTCTGAAAAATCCTAACAATCATAATATTTCTTTCTAAATTATCCAAGATCAGGAAGCATGCACACTGTTGCATACTCTATAGAGGCATTGACATCTTCTGGGCACTGTTAATTCTCACCACCAGAATATCAGCATTCATACATCTCTGGATGTCTATTTGGTGAACCTGTAACAAAAACTTGTTTGATTAGAAATATTTTAATTGTCCTTGAAGAAACATGAAGAAGAAATTCATAAATCAGGGCATAAAGTAAAGGTGGGGAAATGAGAAGGAGGGGGCTCAGGAAGGGCAGTATTCACTTCCACATAGGGCTCTCAAAAGATCGGGGGTTGGAGGCACTGAGTTATTCCTTATGCTTTTGGATCTCTGATTGAAGTTGTTGGATTTTGTTTACTGTACTCTATTGATTGACATAGAGGTATTATTCTTGGAGAAAGAGACAAAGGCCACCTTTTTCAACTGTAAAAATATCTACTCCTTGTAGATCTTGGAGTACCGCCACTACCAAGGATTCAATTTGTCCTTGAAGGGTGAGCATGGTTTCGGCAATCTGTTAGAGGTCATGAATGAACTGAGAAGAAAATTGATGATACAAGGTCAGGGTAGCCATGCTTTCAATATTGAATTTCGAGACCATTATATTTAAAAATTGTACCAGGCAACCTCTCCCTATTTTTGTCTGGTACTTACCTGCAGTGTTACCACTGATTTTAAAACTCACTCTTAGCTACATTACAGATAAAGTGTTATTTGTATTGTGCACATCGTGAAATAACAACAGTGCAAAGCAGTTGTCACATGTGTGCAGCAGTTGCACTGCCAATTTCTATGTCCCCATGTTATCTAACCAGTGGGAACATAACCTCTAGCCTTGTCATCCTGCTGCTTGTGTGGTCCTTACTCTTCGTTGTCATTGCAATCTCAATAAAAATTACATTTTCTTATTGAACCTCCCTGACAGTGGCCTTGAAACGTTGGGCCACTTCTTTCTGCTCTCTTTCTTCCCCCCAGAAAATAATCTACATATATTATTTATTACATGTTATTAGTGCATGGCAGATGTTGGAGTGAATTGATTATGTTCCCCATTGTCCCTATGTGGTTATCACCATGTACAAGGGACAGAACAAAATAATGGAACTTGTAAATAACAGCACAGCCCTCCCTCACTTTATAAGCAACATTAATGGTGCAGAAAAGAATGCTAAAAGAGCCAAGGTTAGGCAGGTAAGGCCTCCTAACCAGCAGGGGCATCTGGGACTGCTCTCAACAACCTTAAGCAGGAAGTTCAGGGCATCACCCTTAAGAGCATTTTGTTCTCAGTGGCCCTAAGTGCACAGGATAAAGGTCAGAGCATTTCTGTAGCAGGGACAGTGATATGGCCAATGTATTAGGAGATTGGTAAGATTTGCTCTGGACTCTGGACTCTATCTTCTCACAAAGTTGTTGTACTACAACAAATTATGTGAGTAGATGTACTCGTTCAATGATTTAAAGCAGCGTAAATATAACTGAAAATGATTGCCATGTCTGTACTACTCTCAGGGCACTTTGTGTACAGAATACTATAAAGGTTAGTTCAATGGCCAATCTAATCTCTATAATGATGTAAAGGATAGCTGACGAAAATGGGTTGTAACTGATTTCTAAGACACTCACCCATGAGCTGAGTAGTAGTTCAACTTCACAGGTACAAGAACCTGCGTAGAATTCCCAGAACCAATTATTTAAAAATCTGGGCATGGAAGCACCCTCCCTAAACTCAGTGTTGACTTAAAGACATTCAGATCTCTAGGAGTACAAGAGCCAGCCAGAGTGGCTTACTTGGCAAACTCCAAGCATGTGAGAGACCCTGGGTCAAAACCAAAAATAGTGACAAGTAAGAAACAACATCTTAAATTGTCCTCTGGTCACCCCAGGTGTGTTTACACACATACAATCACACACACACACACACACACACACACACACACACACACACACACTAGCACCACCAACACCAACACTACAACTACCACATTTTCCATAAGGGAGAATATTTATAGTGCTCGTATATCACACCTATCATTTCTCAAGTAAATACAATAGTCCTTATTTCACTGCCTTGAATGCAGTAATCACTTGAATGATGAATTAACTCATTTTTGGAGCAATTTCATTTATAATTATGAGCTATTTTGGTAGCTTGTTGCTCTTCTTCCTTAATTTACAAAGGAAAACAGAGATCACATATGATTTCAAATACTGAGGCATGTGAATACTTCACTCACTCTTCTCTTTAATACAATTGGCCACAGAACCTTGCAGTATGCATCAGGAATAGCCATGGTCCCCTCCTGCAGAGTTATTGTAGACCCTCTTATAAAGGCAGCATCCTCCATGTAAAAGTTACATTCTCCATGGGGTCACAGATCTGAGTATGGCTCAAAGAACAATAGAAGACCAGGGACTGCATCTGACTTATAAAAATTTTCATTGTATTATC
This sequence comes from Rattus rattus, assembly GCF_011064425.1. NCBI lineage: Eukaryota > Metazoa > Chordata > Mammalia > Rodentia > Muridae > Rattus > Rattus rattus. The sequence continues at coordinate 26,873,703 of NC_046167.1, read as the reverse complement.
AGAAACTTCCAGAATTCTATTCACTCTACTAGGATGTTATAGCCCATAATAGCTGCATGAGGCAATTCTGTTTAAAACTCATTCAGTTTTTCCTTAAATGCACATAACAAAAAAGGACGGCAAGCAAACATTTATTTCATTTGAAGATTCAGTTCTCAAGGTTATGAGGTCATCAAGTACATTTTTTGCAAGTTACATGTTATCAAATCTGTCTGTGCTGCTTGTCCTGCTATAACTGTCACCTAGTTTGGGAAATTCTACTTCACTGATTTTTTTCAAGATGAAAATCTGTTCAAATCAAAATTCTTAGTCCTCTTAAAGGCATGGCCTCCAACAAAAACCAACTGCACTCTGGACTCATAAGAAAAGCTGAGGACTCACGAGCAATGAAGCCAGAAACTTAGATGCACCTCTGTGTGGGGAGAAAAAATAACAACTGGAAAAGGGACAGTTTTTAACTGGTAGCTGGTATCAAATGATACAAAACTAAGCATCTCAAACACAGGTACCAACAGAACCCATAGCAACTGCTTAGTCTACAACATGATTTAACCCATACAATAAAAGACTACAGAATTAACATTACCTAACTCATTGTTCTGCTTTGTTTAGCAGGCTGACCTTGTCCATACACAGACATAGATTACTGAAGCTGTTGTATTACAACAAATTATGTGTATAGATTTACTACTTCAGTGATTTAAGTCAGTATAAGTGAAAATGATCATCATGTTTGTACTACTCTCAGAACACTTTGTGTACAGAATATCATAAAGGTTAGTTCAGTGGCCAATGTAACCTAGTCTTTATATAATGCTGTAAAGGATAGCAGATGAAAATCCATTCTAATTGCTCTCTATGACACTCAGTCATGTGCTGGGGAGTTGGTTTAACTTACACGTACAAGAACCTGCCTTGAATTCGACAGAATGATTTTTTTAATCTGGGCATGGTGACACCCTTATGTAAACTCAGTGCTAAAGAAGTAGAGACAGATCTCTGGGAACTTTGGTACCAATATATGTGGTGGGTAAGTGTAGCTAGAAGCATACTGTAATAAACCTCACCCAGTCTTTAGAAGGGTAGAGAGTCTGAACATTAAAAGGCACGGTCATTATTTCACTTAGGAAAGAAGATATTCAATGGATTTCTTTCCCACATGGCTAATTTGAGAATTATTTTTAACTCACCTCCTTAATCTGGGAGTCACCTCCTTTCTGGTTTCCTTGGTCTCTGGTGTTATATTCAGATTTCCAGTGGAAACACTATAATCACTATTACAGAAACTTTACAGGACATGAACCTTCCAGTTTCCATCTGTGCTTCAAAGCTCACACAGTGCCAAAACTATCCTCATCTGAATCCCGACCAGATAAAGCAATTTATTCTCCCAGGAGTACTGACACACCTAAGATAACAGGTGAGACCTCCACTATGGCCCCAATACCGGGCCCAAGTGGGACCCACCTAGAGCCCATAGGACCCAGGAACCAATGAGCAGCCAGGAACATGATACTTCCGATTTTCATCTGTGCCCCAGAGCTGATCCTGAGCCACAACTATTGGCACCCAAATCCCACCCAGAAAGAGCTTGTCTCCCAGGAGTGCTGACACATCTAAGCCCACAGACTCACATGAAGACCAAACTCCAGCAAGAGACAGCATGACAAGCTAACACAAAAGATAACCAGATGGCAAGAGACAAGCACAACAATATAAGCCACAGAAACCAAGGGCACTGAGTTACCAGAACTCAGTTCTCCCAGCACAGCAAGCCCTGGATACAACAAAGGGGAAAAGCAAGAATCTCATTTAAAATCACATCTCGTGGTAATGATAGAAGAATTTAAGGAAAACATAAATAACTCCCTTAAAGAAGCACAGGAGAACACAGGTAAACAAGTTGAATTTCTTAAAGAGAAAACGTATAAGTCGCTTAAAGAAATACAGGAAAACAAACCAAACAGGTGAAGGAATTGAACAAAACCATCCAGGATCTAAAAATGGAAACAAAAACAATAAAGAAATCACAAAAGGAGAGAATCCTTGAGATAAGAAACCAAGGAAAGAGATCAGGACTCATAAATGCAAGCATCACCAATAGAACACAAGAGACAGAAGAATCTGAGGTATAGAAGATACCATAGAAAATACTGACACAACAGTCAAAATATGCAAAATGCAAAAAAAGCTCCAAACCCAAAACATCCACGAAATCCAAGACACAATGAAAAAGATCAAACATAAGGATGACAGGCATAGAAGACAGCAAAGATTCCCAAATCAAAGGGCCAGTAAATATCTTCAACAAAATTATAGAAGAACATTTCTGTAATCTAAAGAAATAGATGACCACAAAGAAACAAGAAACCAACAGAACCCCAAACACATTGGACCAGAAAAGAATTTCCTCCTGTTGCATAATAATCAAAACACCAAATACACGAAACAAAGAAAGATTATTAAAAGCAGTAGGGGGAAAAGGTCAAGTAACATATAAAGGCAAAACTATCAGAATTACACCAGATTTCTCACCAGAGACTATGAAAGCTAGAATATTCTGGGCAGATGTCATAGAGACCCTAAGAGAACACCCAGGGTATTATACACAGCAGAACTCCCAATTACCATAAATGGAGAAACCAAGATATTCCATGACAAAACAAAATTTAAACAACATCTTTCCACATATCCAGCCCTACAAAGGATAATATATGGAAAACTCCAACACAAGGAGGGAAACTACACCTAAGAAAAAGAAAGAAATTAACCATCTTTCAACAAATCCAAAAGAAGTTTCACATACAAACATAATTCCACCTCTAACAAAAATAACAGGAAGCAACAATCGCTGGTCCTTAATATCTCTTAACATCAATGGTCTCAATTCCCCAATAAAATGACATAAACTAACATAACCCTAACACTAACCCTAATCCTAACCCTAACAGGATCCTAAGTAAACAGGATCCAGCATTTTGCTGCATACAGGAAACACACCTCAATGACAAAGACAAAGGCTACTTCAGATTAAAAGGCTAGAAAAAAATTTTCCAAGCAAATGGTCCCAAGAAACAAGCTGGAGTAGCCATTTTAATATCAAGTAAAAGCAAATTACAACGTCAAGTTATCAAAAAAAAAGATAAGAAAGGACATTTCATACTCATCAAAGGAAAAATCTACCAAGATGAACTCTCAATTCTGAACATCTATGTCCCAAATGCTAGGCCACCCACATTCATTTAAAAAAAAAAAAAAAAAAAAAAAAACTTTGCTAAAGCTCAAAGTGCATGTTAAACCACACACAATGTTAGTGGGAGACTTCAACACCCCACTCTCACCAGTGGACATATAGAAACAGAAATTAAACAGAGACAAAATGAAACTAACAAAAGTTATAGACCAGATGGGCTTAACAAATATCTATAGAACATTTCATCCTAAAAAAAAAAAAAAAAAAAAAAAAAAAAAAGAATATACCCTTCTTTGTAGCTTGTCATGATACCTTCTGCAAAATTGACCATATAATTAGTTACAGAACAAGTCTCAAATCATACAAAAAGGTAGAAATAATGCCATGCATCTTATCAGATAGCCATCAACTAAGGCTGGTCTTCAATAACAACAAAAACAAGAGAAAGCCCACATACACAGCAACTTAACAACACTCTACTTAAATGATAACTTGGTCAGGGAAAAATAAAGAAAGAAATTAAAGACTTTTTAGAGTTTAATGAAAATGAAGGCACAACATACACAAACTTAAGAAAACATAACAAAAGCAGTGCTAAGAGGAAAATTCGTAACTCTGAGTGCCTCCATAAAGAAATTCGAGAGAGCATAAACTAGCAGCTTAACAGCACATGAGAAAGCTCTAGCATAAAAAGAAACAAATACACTCAAGAGGAGTAGACAGCAGAAAATAATCAAACTCAGGTGTGAAATCAACCAGGCAGGACCAAAGAGAACTATACAAACAATCAACAAAACCAGGAGCTGGTTCTTTGAAAAAAAATCAAAAAGATAGGTAAACCCTTAGCTAGACTAATGAGAGGGCACAGAGACAGTATCCAAATTAACAAAATCAAGAATGAAAAGGGAGACATAACAACAGAAAATGAGGAAATTCAAAAAATCATCAGACCATACTAAAAAAGTCTATACTCAACAAAACTGGAAAATCTGGAAGACATAGAAAATTTTCTAGACAGATATCCCGGTTGAGGGATGGGGTAACCCACCCTTCTCAAAAAATTTAACCCAGAATTGTTCCTGTCTAAAGGAAATATAGTGACAAAGACTGGAGCAGAGATTGAAGGAAAGGACCTCCAAAGACCACCCCACCTGGGGATTCATCCCATATGCAGCCACCAAACCCAGTCACTATTGCTCATGCCAAGTACGGCTTGCTCACAGAAGCCTGACGTGGCTGTCTCCTGAGAGGCTGTGCCAGGGCCTTACAGATACAGATTTGGATGTTTGTAACCAGCCATAAGACTGAGCACAGGGACCCCAATAAAGCAGTTAGGGGAGGGACTAAAGCAACTAAATGGGTCTGCAACCTCATAGGAAGAACAACAATATCAACCATCCAGACCCCCCAGAGCTCCAAGGGACTAAACTACCAACCAACGAATACACATCGATGGTCCCATGGCTCCAGCTGTTTATGTAGCAGAAGATGGCCTTATCTGGCATCAATGAGAGGCAAGGCCCTTGGTCCTCTGAAGGCTTGATACTTCAGCATAGTGGAATGCTAGGGTGGTGAGGCAAAAGTTGGTGGATGAGTGGAGGATCTCCCCTCATAGAAGCAGGGAGAGGGAGTGGGATAGGGGATTTGTGGAGGGGAAATATTATCAAAACATTTGAAATTAAAAAAAAACAACAAATTTTTTAAAAAAAACTTTACATAGAATTACATAATAGAATATGTTCTCTTAGTGCATCATTAATATGTATGTACTAATACTATTCAAATCATCGAAGCTACTCATTTACCAAACCTTTTTATCATGAAATTCCATTGACTATATTTCTTTCTGTATCACTCTGGTGATATAACTGATCAAAAGTCATATTCCTACTGTACTCTAAGAAAGAATCTATCAATTCATGCTAATTAGCAAGTTACTGAGAATTGTCAGAGACAAACTCGGTACTAGTCAGATTTCTTTGACTATTACAGATACCTAAGACCTTATAAAAAGAAATGGCTCCAGTTCGTTCACCCTCCATCCTAGAACTTTTGTTGTATGACTGCTGGCTGGGCTGCTTCTGACCCTCTGGTGAATCAGCACATCATGGACCAGATGTGAAAAATTAAAAGACTGAAGTTGCACTGTCCATTTAAGGGCATACTTACAATGTCCCAAAACATTCAATAGACTCTATGTTTTAGAAGCTCTACATCCTTCCCATAGTACATATAATAAAAGCCAAGTCTGGGCCTGTGAAAGGTATTCCATACCCAAACATTCATAAGTAATGTAAATACCTAAGTGAGCTGTATCTACATTGACTAATGCCCAAAGTTTCAGGATTGGAGAGATCTTTTTTTCAGTAGATAAAGGGCTTGCTCTGCAAGCTGGAGAAACTGAGTTCAACTTCTTAGCCCCCAGGGAAAATTCTGGGCATGGCAGCAGGCATCTGTAATTCACATTCTGGGGAGGCAGAAGGAGACATGAAGCTAGCCCACCTAGCAGAACAGATGAGCCCCAAGTTCAGGGAGAGACACTGTACCAAAAAGAATAAGGTGGAGAAACATTGAGAAGGACACATGACTTCAACCTCTAGCCTTCACAAGCATGCTCACCTACCTACACACATGAATATTCACACTCACCACTTGTACACAGAAAGAGAGAGTGCTCGAGAAGGGGGGAAGGGGGAAGGAGAGGGAGGGGGAGGGAGAGATGCTTTCTAAGGGCATACAATTTCTAAGCTCTCCTATCTCGAAATATGCCATGACAGTGAGGGCTTGTAGTATAGCTGCCAGTTACCAGCATGAATTTCACAAGCAAGTGTTGTGATGTCATGGAGGGACACTCCACTTGAGCATGCTTTATAGTAGGCCCTAAACTGGGTTTCTATGGAATCTTGTCAGAACCAAGAAATGTGTATTTCACCTATTGAGAAGAAATTCATTAATGAAAAGTGTAGATTATGAAAGCAATTAAATCCTATGTCATCTGGTGTCATCAAAAACAAAAAAAGAAATGGCACAAGTCAACCAATTTTAAATCACATTGTGAAAAATCTGATGATAGAAATTTTATAGTAACAGTAAAAGTAAGTATTAGAGATGAGCCAATATGTAAGATAAAGTAGTTTATCAGCCAGCATATCAACTAACATTTACACACATTTTCATGTTTTTCGACAACACAGAGAAACATGGTGTTTTGGGCAGTAGCCCTGTTCAGCTAGAACATTTCAGAAGAGAACAGACAGAAGACAACATGAAAAGTCAGCTAGACAGTGCATGGAAAGACTAAAAAGTGAGTCCAGAAAACAGTTGTGAATTATGGGCGCGTGTGTGGTAATAATTGCTGTTCTGAGACTGGAGGACTCTGGGGCACCCCTACCTAGCTTTGTAATGTTTCCAATAGCCTGAGATATTCTTGTCTTGGTGATTACTATCTCTTCTTACTATAAGGTTTACAGCCCACCCCCACGCCATGAGCTAGGCAGCTTCTTAGAAATTTCATTTCATATTAAACACAATATAAAAATGTGTTGTCATAAATCAAATAGTGTGGTTCTGTAGACAAACAAAAAACAAAAGACTGAAGCATCTCAATGGCAAAGATGACATCTTCTTTAGAGTTTACATTCTAAAAATCTCAACTTTGAGAAATTGCTTTTTTTAAAAAAAAAATGAATGGGAGAGGAAAACACATGCAGCCTTGTATTAACAAAATGGCCCCTGACATCACAATGCACAGTCTGGACAGCTTTGCTTATCTGAATGGTGTAGTTCTCAGAGCTTTAAGAGAGAAAAGTAGAATATTTCTATACAAATGACATTTATTTAAGGGGCATCCCTTTGCAGAGCTTCAGGGAACTCCCACATTCCTACTTAGCTGCATTAGGAAACACAGAGGACTTTCTACTACCATTAAGTCTCATTATGTTTTCCTGTTGTAAGTCAAATCAAAGATGGAGCTTGACCAGTTTTGGTTTTGTTTCTTTGTTTGTTTATATGTTTTTCTCCAGTGTAAGGACTGGCTACCTTAAATCACCTGGTTTAAAATGAAAGTAAGAAAATAAAGATCAAACTGCTCCTGACTTCACTAACTCTGTGATTGCCTTTTGATCCTTAAATGTAGACATGAACTGCTAAGCATAGTAGTTCATGCTATGGCTGCCTTTCAGAACTTTCAAGCATATAGAAATACTCAGCTTCCTTCAGAGACATTCCACTGTGTTTTGATTGATTTTAGATCCTTCTCTCTTATATAGAGAACTGTAACTGACTGGGAAATCCTAATTATTGCTTTGCCTTCTTATAGTTTTAATTAAAAAACACTTTATATGGTTTTTTTTTTTTTTGGTTCTTTTTTTCAGAGCTGAGGACCGAACCCAGGGCCTTGCGCTTCCTAGGCAAGCGCTCTACCACTGAGCTAAATCCCCAACCCCACTTTATATGTTTTCTGATCACATTTCCCCTCCCCAAATTCCTCCCACATCCTCCCCACTTCACTATCAGCCTAACTTCCTGCCTTTCTGCTCTTTAAAAAGCAAATAATAAAGAGAAAATACCTATACTCAAAACCCCACAAAAACATAAAATGGAACTTAAAATATATAAATAATAGACTAATAAGAAAATCAATGTCTAAACAAGGCAAAAGAAGTCTACAAAAAGAGGAAGAGACAGGAGGGAGAGAAAGAGAGAAGCCGTGGCAGGACGATGGAGGCTGATGTAAAGATTCCGCTCTTTATTTACAGATTATCAATGTTCTTAAGGGATGGATGGCACTGGGCTTTGTATGATTAAGTGGGCAGTTATATCTTATCAATTGGGTCAAATATTATTGAGTTGTGTGTTCTTTTATGTGCCGGTTTGAATGTAGGAAAGAGTGTGGCGGCAGGAGAGACTGGACTGCTGAGGAGTTGGGATGTGGTGTGGACCTAGCAGGGTAAAAGACAATACTTTTTTTATTTTTATATCTTACAACAACAGATGGCAAACTAATGTGATGGGCAAGAATCCACTAGTAATCCTAAGAGTTGAGAGTGAAAGGAAAATTATACAGATTTAAGGTTTAAAAATATAAAATTAAAGGAATAAGTTTCCAAATTCACAGACTCAGGGCTAAACACTCCTAGTGAGAAACAAGCCCAGGCAAGTCTAGGCATGACGGGGCCCGCCCTGCCGCTAGGACTAACAGACCATAAAGATGAAGAAAAAGTAATATAGGAACCAGCCCAAGCTATCAGGACTGACTCATAAACCATCTGACAGGAGGGCATCTCCCCCAGCTTACTCAAAGTCACACTTGAACCAGATGTCCTTCAAACCCTGATAAGCCCCTGGCTTCTAAAATCCCAAATGCCCCAGTCAGCACGTACTCTTCTGCTGTGTTATGATCTCACTGCTATGTTTGAATGAGCCAATTGTGTGTAACCATGCCAAAACCCCTTAGCTTTCCCTATATAACCCCTGACTCTTGAGTTTTGGGGTCCACACCTCTGTCTCCTGCGTGGGATACGTGTCGGCCCAGAGATCTCCATAATAGATCTCCGTAAGAAACCTCACCTTTGCTTATTACATCCAAAATGGTCTCTCTGTGTCTGGGGTCCGCGATTTCCCAAGACTTGAGTAAGGGTTTCTCTTCGGGAATCTTTCAAGAGAAAGTTTTTATTTTCTAAGTAAGAGGAGGCTAGTGCCATGTTAAGTCATATGATACCTTAAGGGTGGAAATTTAAACAAAGAAACAGGGAAGCAGCCTGGACTGGCAGGCTGTAGGTCACAGGTTGTGTGTTAAGTAATGGCAGCTCAGAAAGTTAGAGATTAAAAACTGCTTTTTAAAGAAAGTTGCTTAGAAAGTCTTTCAGGATACTCATATTCTTCTTAACGTGGGCTCCACGGGAATTTTGGGTTGAAATCCTAGTTAGACAAGCTATTTCTTAATTACAGGTCTTACTAAAAGGTGATTAAGTTTGTTTTTAGAAAGAAGAGAGTAAAGAGATTACCTGAATCAGGTGGGGATTTTCATCCATGGTTCAGAGCTTAGATAGGGAAAAATTAGTCTCTGATTCCAAGTAGAGAGTTGTGATGAATGTCTGTAACACCAGGCAGAGTGAATGCAGACATATATTATAGAAGTTACTAAGGTTAAAGAAAAATCTGTGGCTTCAGGTAGAGAGTTTAACAGATGGATATATTTTGGGCTAAAGTCCTGGTTTGATATGTTTCTTATTGATATTGGAATTGAAAGAAGGTATTTGGCTTTTTTTATGAATTACTCCATTAAAGACCACATGGCTCGTTGATGCCGACTAGTGAGGGTTTGTGGTTATTTTTTTATGTCTACCACAACAGGAAGCTCAGATTCTCTTAACATGGGCTCCACAGGAATTTTGGGTTAATTTCCTGATCTCACAGAGTACAAAAGCCTATCAGGCTCATTGTTTAGCTTACTTCCTTTTTAAAAAATTGTTTAATCTTTATAGTGGGTGTGACTTTGAGTTTGTTGGTTATATTTTTACTCTGGGAGAGAGTGCAAGATACAAGCTTTTCTGGTTACACACTAAGGAACACAGTATTTTGGGAGAAAGATTTTTGTCTTTGTGTTTTTAAAAAGTGTGATTAGGCTCTGGAAACTTCACAGAGTCATACTGATCAGATTTGATAGAGGTAGACCGCCTGAAAAATTGATTCAGGAGAATCAAACAAAAATATATCTCGATTCTAAACTTTTGTCTTGAGGAGTGTGCCTCCTTGGATTCCTGGTCTCAAGGACTTTCAGCCGGGTCCAGTCAGGACACATCGGCTACTGAAAGACCCCCCCCCCTTGAAAGGGAAATTATACAAGCTTAAGGTCCGCAACTAAAAAAGTAAGTCTTAAGATTCACAGACTCAGAGCTGAAACAGGCCCGGCAGGTCCAGGGGGTAACGCCCAGGCCCTGTGGGGTTTAAACGAGGCCCTGCTTTGTGGTCTGACAGACCAAAAGATAAGGAAGAAGGAATGCAGAACCAGCCAGAGGTATCTGAATTTGTACTCATAGGCCATCTGGCAGGAAGGGATAAGCCCCTAGCCCCTGACATTCCAGACGCCCCAGCCTGCTCTTTTGCTGTGTTTTAACCTCATTTGAATATGTTTGAAATAACCAATTGGGTGTAACCATGCATCCGTGCCTCATTTGAATCCACCAATCAAGTCCCTGTAACCATGCATCTGCTTCTGTATGCCTGCTTCTGCTCCTCAGAACCCTATAAAAACCCATCCCTGGTTCTGCTGGGCACGCCAGTCCTTCCGAGCTGACTGAGACACCCGCAGGTACCTGTGTATCTGGACAATAAACCCTCTTGCTGATTGCATCCAGTGGTCTCGGCCTGGTCATTGGGCTTGGGGATCTCCTTCCCGAGGGAAGAGTCTCACTGAGGGTCTTTCACTACAGCATTTGCTTCATTCTTCCTACCCACTATCCCCAAGGATATCTCAACGCCTATGTACAACTTGAAGAAGTTATAGAGGAGTCGTCGCCCCAATTCCCTGGACTTTGGGGGACTGAAAGTGGTTATTCTAAAGTTGTTTTTATGAGGAATTTACAAATGGTTGTAATTTAGCAGGAAGGAATTAGCTAGATTGAGTTATACAGTTGTAATCTCATTTGTTAACTAAGCTAAAATCATATCTTTGCTTTGATATAGAATTTATTTGTTAAAAGTTTAAAAGTACAAGGTTTAGAGCCAGTCCTATTGATGTCATTACAAACTTCTGAGTTGATTACACATGTGAGTTAGGGGCCAAATAGCAAACATATTGCTGACTTTGTGAGAGTGCTTTCAAGCTATTATTAAGATATAAAAACAACAGTAAAGATATATAGGTAGATGGTTTTCAAAAACGTCAGAAATCCACAAAATTTGAGATTTAAAGTTATTTATCTTTTGTTGAGACATATCTGCTCCTAACAGTTCCCCTTTGGCGGAATTAATGAAGAATTTGAACATCTCTGCCTCCAGGTGAGGCAATACTTTGTGGCTAGGCAGCCACTAGACAAAACTGCCTGTTTAATCTGCAGACTAATACTGTCCAGAAAAGGACAAATTAAGCAGAATAGTTGGCTGACAAACTCTGCCAAGACAGGGTGATCAGCCCTTCAAAATCTGCATTTCAAGAGTCTGTCAATTGATTTTGGGCCAGAAGGCTGAAGACTTGTGCTCACATGTTGCTAACAGGGAACTGTGCTAGTGGAGATTTGTCTCTACAACCTCTCAGTTCTAGAAGCCATGTTAGGATTCCTTTGTGTATAGATATTTGGTCATTCTCAGATTTCCGATGGGGTTGAAGACTAATTTTAGCATAGCATATCAGGCTGCATAACTCTGATTATACATATTTTATTGGATAGTTATCAGATAGTATACAAGCTAGCCAAGATATAATATAGATTTTAAGCCTTTCTTAAGCTGGAATGAATAACTAAACATTCTGTTTAACTGATATAGTGATGGACTGGGTATTGAGTATATCATATGCTTTATAAATTGTAGAATGGCAATAATTGTACTCAATTTATATTTAAGTGAAAAGGCTTTTTAACTGGACAAAAAGGGGGAAATGTTATGGTTTGCCCTGAAGTTATCTGTATTTTGATGCTAATTCCACTGCCCCAAGGGACAGCTGCCTAGTCACTACTAGGGAATCAGGTGACTTCACCAGAACCTTTTCCCCATAGAATTTTTAAAGTACAGGTGAGGGGCAGGTACAGGATAGAAGGAGGCCTGTCATTGGAAGAGAAGGAAGGATGGTCGGGAGAGAAGTTTGAAGGAAGAGGAGGAGACTAGAAGAGAAAGGAAGGGACAGGAGGGAGAGAGAGAGAGAGAAGCCATGGCAGGACAATGGAGGCTGACGTAAAGATTCCGCTCTGTGTATTTACAGGTTATCAATATTCTTAAGGGATGGATGGCACCAGGCTTTGTATGATTAAGTGGGCAATTATATCTTATCAATTGGGTCAAAAAAAAAAAGTCTACAAAAATACCACTGAGTTCATTTTCTTCTTGGCAACTGCTCCTAGGCATCGGGCTTACCCTGAATTGGGGTTAATAAATCCAATGGAACTCTTGGAGGAAAACAGTAGGTATCAATTGCAGACATCTTCTTTGGCTAGCAGCTGTCTTTGGTGTGTACTTTCACGTTTTAGTGCTGGGACTCTGTCTGGCTTGAACCTCTGCAAGCCCTGCATGTAGTGCCACAGTCTGTTAGTTCATATTGCATCAGTCCTGTTCTGTCACAAGACACTGCTTTCTTGACATTATCTACCACCTCTGGCTCTTAAAAATCTTTCTTCTTTCTCTCTGGATAAGTCCCAGAGCCCTGAAGGGAGGTGTTTGATGAAGACATCTCATTTAGGACTGAATATGAAACACCAACTTCGAACTACACATGCTGTTTCATTTGGAGGAAGGAATGAGATTGTCTGAGGTGTGACACTTGGACAATTTATGAACTTAAGAACTGTCTCTTCAGACCATTTTTAGTAGTGTTCAAAAATACATTTCTTCTTCTTGGATATGGAAGTAAATTATACTTTATATACCTTGTTTTAACAAACATCAGAAATAACACAATAATAAAATCCATTAACCAAGTATATTAATATCCTCCAAACGTTTATCATCATAGCACTTGAGAAAAGTAATAAAATGTTTTGTATATGTTTATATGTTATGTCAGCAACATATTTGGGAATTAAAATTAAGGAATAAATATTATAAATGTAACTCAACTCAAAGATTTGAATGTGTTATCTATCTTAGATGTGGCCCACATTAATCACTGCAGCAGCAGTGAAATTCTTTCAAATGGTAAATACATAAAAATACATTCTTTTTACCAGCATTGTCAGTTATAATTATTGAATAGGTATTTTTTAACTTTTTTAATATTGGTTATTATTGTGAGATTTTATTCTGAGGCAGAATCTTATTCTACAGTCTTGGATAGCCTTGAATCTATGATCCACCTGCACTAGCCCCTCAAGAAGTTGGTCATAGGTATCTACTGCCAAACACAGCTTATTTCTATCATTCTTTCGGTCTCTCCCTCACCCTTCCCCATTTTCCCTGCCCTGCTAGAATGTGTGAGTTTATCAATGTGTGTGTGTGTGTGTGTGTGTGTGTGTGTGTGTGTGTGTGTGTGTGTTGCACATGTTAGGTATAAGAAGGCTAGGACTGTTATTCCTCAGATGCTGTCCACCTTGTTTGTCAAAATAAGGTCTCTGACGGGCTTGGAACTCACTCAAGCAAGCTAAACTAGTTGGCTATCAAGGCCCAGCGACCATTCTGCCTCTACCTCCCAGTTTGGGGTTTAAACATGAGCCATAGTACATGGCATTCTCTATGCAGTGATGGGGATTAAACTCAGATTCTCATTCATGTAAAGCAAGGACTTTATAGATTGAGACATAACCCAAGTTCCCACTTGTAGTTGATGTCTATATGCAGGCGAGGGCTGGCACAAGATAAGGCAAGGCCTGAGATTGGGCAGTGAGAAAGTAAGGTGGGGACAGAGATTTTGTAAGGCAGGAGAGAGGAAAAGATAGGAAAAGAACCAAGATGGAGGCAGAGGAGGATGATCCAGATCTGTGTGGCCTTAGATGGCCACAGATAGTTATGAATATTTCATAAGGGGTGAATTTTTATAGGAAAATTTGTCTTATCTAGGTGGGCAGTTTATATCATTATCCATTGTTTGTGAGTTTATTGTGAAGATGTTTTGTGGAGTTCGAATTTACTGATATAAATCTGATTGCTAAATTACAAGCTTAATGAGTTTTGAATTTAATGGGTTACTGGAAGTTGTGACTATAACTAGGAGTTGTAGGTGGATGCTGGGAATATGAGCAGAGTTTGCAGCAAGAGAGCCTCAAGATAGGTGGACTCTGTATGGAACGGGCGCGGCAGTGACCCAACCTACCTTGGGAACTAGGTGATAGAGTTGCAAGAGGGCGGCGGCTGCTAGGCTCAGAGAGTAGCCAGTGGCAGCATGGCCTGGAGATTGGGAGCTGGCGAGTCAGGTTGAGATGTTTTGCTGATTGAGACGAAAATATCCCCCAGATGTCATGAGGCCTAAGGGAGCAGGCACTAGCGAGAGATGGTAGAGATTCTTTTATTAATATTTACCGCTACACCCACTTCTATTATTTCTTCACCCTAATTCTGACATTCATTTCAAATTCTGTGAATGCTATAAACACTTTTGCAGCTGGCATATTAGTTTTGCTGTTCATACTCATCTTTCTCATTTCCTAAACATGGAATTGACAGCTTATGATATGGAAGGCTTCCTGAGGCAAAGCCGTTTTAGGTCAGAAATGAGAAGTCACAAAGTGCCACAAGGATAGGGAAACAAGTAAAAACAGAAAGCAAATCGAGACAGCAAATCTAATGTGCAGCCTTAGAGTCAAACATCATCCCAATCATACACTAAACAAGTGTTGATGGCCCCAACAGCACTGGCTCATTTCTTACCATAGAAGGTGGCAACTGTGAAGCCTCTGGAAACTATCAGGAGCTTTCCTCCCCACAGTAAGAGATGTTCCTGAGCTGGGAAACACTACAGAGCAAGAAGGTTAACACTGAGCTTATATGAGAGAATGTCATTGCATTCCTTAGAATCTAGAAGGAACCAGAGCAATCTCTAGCTCTGATGTCCCAGATAACATTCTCTTCACACCTGACCCGACATGAGCATGCTTTTTACTACTGCAGCGTGACTGGCAATGCACGCTTTTCATCAGAAACTGGACTGCTCTCCCTCTGGGTCCCAAGAGATAGCCCTGATCTAAGATTCTCATTTGTTAATGATGTCATGTTTCTTCTACTTTTCCTCTTCTTATAACTAAGTCCAGACCACCTATATCTAGGCTCATAGCTTCACCTTCCATCCACTTCTTGTTTGGAAGCAGACTAGTTTTGGCTGAGTGTACCCTGAGGCTGAGCTTGCCCTGAGGCTGGGCTCTGAGGAGAAACAGAACTTCATGGAGGTTTCAAGGTGACACTGCCTTTATGTGGTGATCATTTTGGTTACCCAGCTAGCTCATCTGTTCTCAGGCCCCATAAAAGAAAGAGAAATAATTCAGAGCAACAGAAGAATGATATAAACAGAAACCAGATGCTCAAAGCCTGGAGTTCACTTGGCCCTTCTTTCCCCTAAGGATGCATTTTGTGGATGTAATGTTTGATATAAAAATAAAGCAACACATTCTAGTAGCTAATTGTATCTCTGCTTGCTTATTTTCTTTTCTGTTCTTAAGAAACAAATGGGTTTGACAGCATGCCGAAATCTCCTGTATCCTGTGCCTAGAAAGCTGAAAGGGGCTCTGTGTTCCATTCGACGCTGAGAACAGACATGGCTGCTGCATGTGTCTATGTCTGAAACCTTTACTAGGGAAACATGTCAGCCTTGACCTCACATCTGTCTAAGGCATTAGTTACTTTATAAATTATTCTAAAGAGTAGACTGAATTATGTTCCTTGAGAGAAGACACAGCACTAGTATTGAAAATGAGCACACTGTATTAGTATCAAATGATCAAACTGCACATCACAGACCCCCCACCCCCACCCCCTGAGTGATCGGAGAGTTGTATGGCCACAGGAGGCTCCCAGAAGACTGCAGCACTGAAATCTTATCCAAGAATTATCATCTGACCCTCATACTTCTGTCTGTCGTCATATTCTGCCTTATGCACTATGGGCAGAGTTGGGCACTGAGCAGAGAATAAAAGGTCTTAATTCATCTCACACCATTTTATGATTTTTTTAAAATTATTACCAGTGCAGCAATGACTCTTCAGTGGCACCCAAAGGGGAGAGCCTCCTCACCTGGTAAATTCAGTCATAGATGACCCAATCAACCAGGGTAAAGGATGGGCTTGGAGGGGGAGAAAAAAGGCATTGTGCTGAAGTGCCTGAGTTCCCACATTTAGCTTTGCACAATGATGGATGAAATCTGTGTTTACGTGAAGTACACTGTGAGATGGCATGGCAACTATAGTTTTTCAAAGGCAGCATAGTTGTACCATAAACAACATAAAAATATGAACTAAGGGGAACATTTACTCATAATATAAACATAATAAAATGAAATCGCAAGGACTTTGTAATCTAGGACAGAGACTCAGCCATTAGAGTACACTAAACACAGAGTTAAGACATGAACTCAAACTTTCCCCTTCCTCTCAGTCCTGGGACTTTGGCCAGGCCAGGGTGGCACCATCTCTGCCAGTCTCTGCCTCAGATGTACTGGGGAGGGTGTGGAAGGCTGCACAGATGGTGCTGTAAGTCATATGAGGAGAGGAACCCAGAAAGTCCCTAATCTAGGCATATAACTCCCACCACATAATAACCGAATAACATAGAGAAGGTATAAACTAAGAAAAATAAAGTGAAATAAAATAAGAATGGTGGCTCACAAACCCCATTGTCTACCCGGATATCAAATGATTCTGGGGATCCACTCTGTTAAGTGAAGGTCCAAGTCTTGTATATTTCACTTAAATCGATGCAGCTCAGCGTAACTCAAAATTGACTAAGCAACTTTGGCTTTTACTCAAACAGGCTAATGTTTCTCCCATTGCCATTAGAAGGGTTTGCAGTGTTTATCAAAAACTGGGCTCCTGTTCAGCTGACACAGCCCGTGGTTTTCCACTCATTTCATACTCACAAGCTCTCTTTTCCCCAATCTAAATTTGGTTCATTTACCTTTTAGTATCTCTTCAATGAAAAACGATCAATGTGACTTACAAAAAGAACATTTATGAACTTCAATAGTGTCACATAGAAACCACAAAATATTAGTTATTTTCTTTCATTTACAATGACCCACTATTCTGCAAACTGTATGAAGAAGAGAGGATAAAGGCAAGGGTTTTAAAAAGCCTCTCTCTACTTCTTCAGTAGTTCATTATACTGAATGACTCACAGCAAAGAACTTACTTCTGGAAAATGATAGAGGGATTTATTTAGTATCGCTTTCTTAAAACCTGATTTGACTTCTCTGTGCACATATATTTTCTTGCTAGTTTGTGACTCAGATATATATATATATACATATATATTTCAACATAAATATTATGATAGAGATATGACTAGAAAGTCATACATCACAAAATATAGGTATAACATGGTCATTTTTACTTTTTCTCGAGGAAAGCAGACATTAGTTGGAGCTCAAAAATCTATGTGCTGATTCTCTCCAATTATGATTCCTCTATTATGCCCTGAATACTTCATAAACCACAGAGGGGTACACAGTCCAAGTGAAGAATAGTGTACTTCATTATCACAGTGAGAGAGACCACAGACCAATTAATCTTAAACTGAAATTTGCACTTTGGTACAATTATGTTTCTGCTGGTAGTGCCATACTCATTTTGACTTATAATGCTTTCATTACAAAAGGTTTTTTTTTTTCTTTTCTTTTTTTCAGAGCTGGGGACCGAACCCAGGGCCTTGCACTTGCTAGGCAAACGCTCTACCACTGAGCTAAATCCCCAACCCCCAAAAAGGTTTTGTTCAATGTTTTTTAGATCCTAAATACATACAAATGTACGTGCCCCATAGCCAGCTATTCACTAGCCCACTAGCCAGCCCTACTGTGTGCCTTGTAGTCATCTGTGAACTAACCCCACTGTGTACTTGGCATCAGCTCTTCTCCCCTTTCTATGAACATGAACACAAGTACTTTTGGCACTAGATTGCCAGCCTGAACCAGACACATCTAAGTCCCGACCCCAGAACTACCTGTAAGTCATGCCTCTGTATTCCAGACTCTGACAGAGTAGTCACTCAATGGACTCAATGAATCAGACACATGTGCTCTACCTGCAAAGCAGCACTCAAAGCCATGCATTGCATTAGAAAGATTAATAACTCCTACTGCTCCATGTTTCTTTGTCAGTGGAGCACAGACCAAAAGATCCCTCAAGAGTCCTCACTATAAATTCCACTGATGCTACAGAGACTCATCGTTTGACCATTGAGGACCCTTCAAATCTTCACTGACCCTGATGTCAGTCTACAGAACTGTATGGACTATGTTTAGACACCAGATCTAGAACTTTTGTACCTGCCCAACCAGTACCTGCATCCATAATTAGAGGCTTTACCCACTGAAACTGGTGGACAGGATCTAAAGAAATGTCTTAGTGGTATTCTCATTTCTGTGAGAAAAATACTTTGACAAAAACAACCTAAAGAAAATAGTTCCAAAGTGATGCAGTTTGTCATGAAAGGAAGATAGACTAGCAGGCAAGGAAGGCATGGTAACAGGAGTAGAAGTCTGGCTGGTCACATTAGCATTTAAGAAGCAGAATATTAATAGGAAGTTATTTGGCAATCTTCCTAAAGATTCATCATCCTTCCGAAACAGCATAGCCAGCTTGAGTCCAACTGTTTGAAGATGTGAGCCTATGGGGACATTTCACATTTACACCACAACAGGAAGTGACATCACTCCCTAAACTCTGCGGCCAGCAATGTACCACAGCAACTATGAAAGTTAACAGAAAATATCTCCAGCAAATTAGACCACAGTGACCCCCCAAAGAGGAAGCCTTTAATTAATAGTACAAACTCATTATTTTTTAGGGAGCTAGGCAAATTCAAGAAGACAACTTTTAAAACCCAAGTAAAAAAATACATAACTGAAATTAAAAGTAAAGCAGAAAAATGAGAATAAGTAAGTCAAATCTAAAGTCTGGAATGGAAGGAAACTCTGACTGCCACTAGCTGGTTTAATTAAAGAAAATGAAAATGTCTATGAGCATGAAGACAGGATGTCAGAAAATATTGTCAGAGACAAAAGAAAAAACAGTAGAGAAAGAAAGAAAATCTAAAGAATTTTCATGATAAACAGATCCAAAATTTGCATTTATGGATAAAAATATTACTTAATGAAATAGTGGCTGAAAATTACCCAAATCTGAGGAATTGTTGAAACATGTATAATAAATTTGGATTCAGAGCCATGTGTTGTAGTCAAATTGTCAAAAATTAAAGAAAGGACAATCTCGAAAGAAGAAAGAGAAAAGACATCCCTCACATGTAACAGACTCTCTTTTAGATTATAAGCAGGCTTCTCTGTAGAAACTGCAAGCCAAGAGAAAGTGGAATGGCATTTTCTGATTACTGAAGGATCAAAAGTGCTAACCAAAAATTGTGGACCAGAAAAAATTCTTTCCAAAAATGGTTTCAATATAGACTTTCCAAAATTGTTTGAAAAAAATCATTATTTCTAGGTTTGTCTTGTAAGTAAAGTGATAAGGAAATGTTTAGATATGATATAAATTATTAATTAATAATTTCAAAATAACCAGAACTCAAAGGCAAAATTCAGAACATTTGCACTATAATGCTGACTTTAAATTATTCTTGGTTTTAGTTTATTAGATAAGACAATTCTTGAAAATAATACTGACAGTTTGTTAGGCAATAACAATATAAAATCTAATTTTGACATTAATAACAAAAATAGGGAGAGCATCGGTCTAACGTGTACGGTTGTTATAAGCTTATTGTAACTGTTGATCATATGCAAACACAGTTGTCATGACCAGCATGCAAATGGGAAGAGAAAATTACAAACCCATACCTGTCCCCAAAATTATGAAACAATAAAGAAAGACAGGAAGCACAGAGGAAGAATAGGGAGAAGACAATCAAAGGCCAAAAAAAGGGTTTTTTAAATTAATCAACTTAAGTATAAATGTAAATGAACTAAATTAGCCAATGAAAAGAGAGCAGCTTAATGAATCAACTACATGCTACTTATAATCGCTACTTCTGAATATATAAGTAGTCTTCGATAAAAGTGTCAAAGTACACAAGGAAAACGTGTTTTCTTTAATAAGTGAACATGAAAAACCTGGATATTCAGATTGTTTCTTTAAAGAAAGAAAATTAGAATCTTATAAGACATAAGAAGTCAACTAAATGGGCGGCGGATTTCAATGGAAATCCGAAAATGTTAAACTTCTGGTTGGAAAAAAAAACTAAAGCTTGTGACATTGGTCTTCCTAATGATTTCATGCCTGTGAGCCTAAAGGTATACATAAAAATGTTAAATCAAAACAAGTGGGACAGCAATTACCCGAAAGTTTTCTCTACATTATGGGAAGCAATCCCTGAAATTACCATAAGGTAAGGGTGAGTCTCTAAGACAAGCAAGGAATTTGAGTAAATAAACAGTAAGAACAATGAAGCCAAACGGTCTGATCCAAAAGTAAGCGAAGTGCAGAACACTTTTCCAAGGGAGATAGACTGAAGCTTGTTCTAATTCGCTTTCTGTTACTGCAATAAAACAACAAAAATTCAACTTGGAGAGAAAAGGGTTTATTTCACCTTACCCTGTCATGTCACAATCTGTCACTGAGGGAAGTCAAAACATGATATTAAGCAGGAATCTGAAGGGAGGAATTAAGCACAGGCCATGGAGGAATGCTGCCTTCTAGCTCACGTCCCCTGGTTTGCCCAACTACTTTCTAACAGAACCCAGGCCTGCATAGGGATGGGACCTTTCACAGTGTGCTGGGCCCTTGTCTATCCATTAACAATGAAGAAAAGGTCCCCAAAGGCATGCCCACTGGGCAGTCTGAGGGAGGTAATTTCTCAAATGAGCTCTCATTCCTTCTTGAACACACAGATAGTGTTATTCCTGAGATCTGTGAAAGAAAAACCAGTTCCACAGTTACATTGTCCTTGGGCAGGTGGGGCTTACAGGCTGACTGACTTTTACACCATCTTCATAGGTAATTAAATCTGCATTCGTATATTTTTATTTTGTAAATGTGCACATTTTAATTTAGCAAGAGGAGGAAAACTTCTATTTATAAATGCTCCTTAAAAAGTTCAGCAATTCTTAAAAGTATTAATGTTTTGTTAGCTCAACAGGCTTTAATATAGTGTAGGGGTATTGGGGAGGTGTTTCCCCACTCCTGCCTTGGCCAATTAAAGAATTAAAGGGCAGGAAAAATCTTGAGTACAACAGTGGAGAAATGTCAAACACCAAACCCCACAGATAGCAGTAGATGAAATCATCGGTTGGAAAAGGGTGTTTGTGGAGCAGGAGGTTTACACAATGCAACAGATGCATGGGGGGAAAGACCCTGTGCAAAAATCCAAGGGGTACTGGAAAGCTGAAGCTCCTTTCTCTTCTGCAGGGCTGGGGTTTAACATTCTCTAAGGGTTTTCCTCCCATAAAGTACGCCTGTTAAGTTTGAAGAAAGATTGGATGGCAGATTGGTCCACTGTTATTTTATAAATATGTCTCAAACCTTGTTGAACCAGTCCCTTAGTAGGTGGCTGGTTGATGGGAGAAAAAAATAATCTCCAAGGCCTTAGTTTTAAGCGGCCAGGCTTTTGTCTCAGGTTGGGAGGAGGAAGAAGCTGGCTACCTTAGATGCTCCTTTATTGCCCTGTCAGGGTCCATGATTCACCAAAGAGTGATGCCCCGGACTCGAACAGTTTGTAAAGCAAAGAGAATTTTACTCTACAGAAGTCCAGCGTGCTGTGGTCTCCCATTCCAAGATGGAGACAACCAAGTGAGCTCACAGGCCCGATTTAGAGGTAGGTGTCCCTTATCTTACTCCATCTCGAGAGACATTCTAGAACCATTACCAGGGGATAGGGACTGGAAACTATTGCTGGGGAGTTCTGGAAACTGTTGTTGACCCATTGCCCTTGCTTCAGGCCAGGTGGCCTGGCAGCTTCTGAGGGCAAGGCAGTTTCTGACTAGCTGCCTGATGCTTGGGGTTTGTTGTTGTTGTTGTTGTTGTTTGTTTGTTTGTTTGTTTTTCTAGTAACTGACTTGCGAAGGCTTGCCTGGACTTGCCCAGTTCTTAGACCGAATATCCTTCACTGCCACTTTAAAGCCGGCCATGGTGTCAGCCTAGCCTTCTCACCCAGCCACGGTCCTGCTTCCCTGTTTGTCTGCCAACCACAGAGTCTGCCTAACTTCTACCCTCTCAGTTTGACAACTGTTATTCTTCATAAGATGTTAAATTTTTAAAATGAGAAAATGATATGATTCTACACTGATATTCTGCTATGATTCTTACTAGTGCAAATCATTCTGTGACTTAGATATTTTACATGTCCTGATGGTATTGTTACATGTCATTTGTTTTAATAAGAATTCCATATGGGCATCTTAGATGTAGTCTCAAAGCTTCATTGAAACCTATGAACTAACTCAAGCTAAGTAAACACTTAGCTATTGTGTTTTTCCTATTCTGTCCTTAAAATTGACCATGTTCTATGCTTAAAATGTGGTACATACACTATGACCCTTGAAGGTCTTTCCACCTGGATAGAATGAATTTAAAATATGTTTTATCAGTTCAGTTATTCCAAAGCACTTTATGCCCTCTGGTGCTCATTTGAAACTTAGATATTTCTTTTAACACATTTTTTTAAACCAAAACTTTACATTCTACTTACTTTGAAAGAGCACATTCTAATTTGAGTGCTAAGATATTTTGGCTGGAACACTGGAACTTCTTAACCCGATAGCAATGGGGTGCTTGAATATGCAATATTCATTCCTTAAACTCATTTTCACCTCACTTGGATACTTTTAATTTTCCATTTCCCTTAATATGGAAGTCAAAGATGCTATTCCAGACCATATCAGGCAGACGACACAGCAGACACCCCGCAGTGTGCATTTTCGGACTTATTACTGGATTTCTACTTTCATTTAGAGTATTTCTCAAAATGAAGGTTAATAAACATACTCTCTATTCTGCCACAATCATTTTGTGCTTACTGGGACGCTAATTCAAATCAGTGTTCCCCTCCCATTCCAGTCTCAGTAGAATAAGCCCTGTTTAACACTCAAATATAGTCTATTACACTTAACTTTTTTCTAAGAAACCCTCCAAAGGTTTTACCAACTTTATTCAATTGTTAAAAATAATTTATCTAAAACCATATTTTCTAAACTTTTGGAAAATGAAATCAAACAAAAATACCAATCTTCATCCACTGATGTCACCGCCCACCTGAGGATGAACTAACCATAGCAGGTACAGGATCCCATGCCCTCTGGTCAGACACTAAATCATCCTCCATTCGGAGAACCTCCAAAGTTCTTGGTACTGTCAGCTTCTAATTAATCAAACATTTATTACGTGCTTTAAATTTGGCCAGGATTTCATGTAGTTTTCTATCTTGCAGGTTGATTAAAATCAAAGTCACGAGTTTAAACAGAATTCTCTCTTGTTCTCTATTGTCCTTATTACAGATGTGACAGCCACACCTCCTGAAACAGCTTCAACGGCAACAGCCAGTCAACCAAACTTCAAGGCACGGATCTGAAACTGAGACAGCCTGGCTTCTTAC
Source organism: Rattus rattus (assembly GCF_011064425.1). Taxonomy (NCBI): domain Eukaryota; kingdom Metazoa; phylum Chordata; class Mammalia; order Rodentia; family Muridae; genus Rattus; species Rattus rattus. The sequence continues at coordinate 26,850,122 of NC_046167.1, read as the reverse complement.
ACCTGAGAATTCACAAATGCTTTCTCTATCAAGTGTGTCTAACCTGCTGCCCTTTCACCGCTGGGAGACTCATGAATGTGCCCCATTGCATTTCTTAAGGACAACATCATGTCACCATCCCAAAAGACTGGACACTGTCGCTGGGCCTCAGTTTGAATAACATCATTCTCTTGTGACCATAAAGAGCTCTGAGAAGACCATGACAAACTTGGTGACATGAAAACAGAGGTTCAGAATTCTCCCTGCGAACTCGTCTCCGAGTGGAGTCTGCCTTGTTTTTATTTCTATTCATAAATTGGCTTGGTAAGAAATCATGTAGTGTAGTTTTGATAAGAAAACTTAATGTTCCATTATGGTCCTTCTCCACAGTTTGTGAGCGTTCTGCTTTCCTCACTGGTATCTTTATGAAGGCCTGTCACCTGCTTCCATATCCATGGGGAAGGTAGAAAAGCAGCAGTAAAAAGCACTCATTTAGTACCAAGCTGATTGTCTTATTGAAGTGTTGAAACTTCTTCACATAACTAGTGGGGGTTACTGGTAATGAAATAGAGGGCCCAATCTTGCCACACCACACTTACTGTTAGTATGCGGGCTATTCTACTAGGCTGCCCTTGGGGACCAAGCAGCTGCTTAAAGCATCACCTGTCTCTTGCCAGGTGGATCAGATGTGTGCTGTGGATAAAAGGCTCCCAGCCACCCAGATCTCTCTGTGCACTCATGTCACTCCTCTCTCTCTCTCTCTCTCTCTCTCTCTCTCTCTCTCTCTCTCTCTCTCTCTCTCTCTCTCTCTCTCTCTCTCTGTGCACTCATGTCACTCCTCTCTCTCTCCCTCTCCCTTCCTCTCTCTCTCTCTCTCTCTCTCTCTCTCTCTCTCTCTCTCTCTCTCTCCCCTCTTTCTATATCTCTGTCTGACTGTCTGCTTCTATCTCTCCCCCATATACACACTCCTTTTTCCTACCCCAATAAGCATCTTACCCCAGATCTATTATGTGGTGTAATTTCTCAGGGTTATGCCTTTACTCGGGTGCCAAAAGTGCTCTTCCATTGCTAGAATTTTTATCATAATACTTACAGTCTCCACTCTGTTTAAATAATATCTTAGGTACAGAAACACTTACGTAGGTTTGAGAGGATGACTCTCATATGTACTGTGTATGTATGGGGTGTGTGCCTATGTATGTGGTATGTGTGGGTACATTGTAAGTTCACTATGTGTGCATAGGGTGCATGTATATACATATATGAAGGTGTGTGTCTATTCATACTGGGTGTGTGCATGCATGTGTGTGTGCGTGCATGTTGTGTGTGATGTATATGTATACTGTATATGTATCTTGTATGTCAGGTGTGCATGAGTGGTATATATACATATAATATGTTTATGGTGGTTGTGTACATAGTATATGTTTATGGTGTTTATGTATTTGTGTGTATGTTCCCATGAGATAGAGACATGAAGAAGAAAACATTGATTATTAAAATGTATGCTTTATTCATGACTTTCACGTTGTACTGGCTGGTTTTGTGTGTCAACTTGACACAAGCTGGAGTTGTCACAGAGAAAAAAGCCTGCCTTGAGGAAATGCCATCAGGAGATCCAGCCGTAAGACATTTTCTTAATTAGTATTCAAGAGAGGAGGGTCCCACCCATTGTGGGTGGGGCCATCCCTGGACTGGTAGTCCTGCGTTCTATAGGAAAGCAAGCTGAGCAAGCCAGAGGACCCAATCCAGGAAGCAGCACCCTCCATGCCTCCTGCCTCCAAGTTTCTGCCCTGTGGGAGTTCCTGTCCTGACTTCCTTTGAATAGCACTGCGGAAAGTGTAAACTGAATAAACCTTTTCCTCCCCAACTTGCTGTTTGGTCCTGATGTTTGTAGGAATACAAACCCTTACTAAGACACGCATACACCATACAGGTTTAGAGTCTAAGAAAAACCCCGTTAAAAGCATCGCTGTATTTATAATCAAGAAGAATGGAGGCAGACGGACTTAAACTAGTGTGAAACGTGGCTAAACCCAAGTTTGCTTGATATTTGTTTTGTAATAAAATAAAAGACAAAGATATGACTTCACTTTTCATAATTCCTATAGTGCATGTTCATTGTGTGTGCAAGGTTACTTGTGTTACATGTATGCATGTTTGTGTTTGTTCATACTGCACATATGGTGGGAGAATGTATGATATATGTATGGTGTGAACAGAGTGTGTGCATATGTGGTATTATACAAAAACGTATTTTTTCTGAAAAATATATGCTTAGATATTTGTCCAACACTTGGATTTTTTAACATTACAATTAAAACTTGAGGTCTAAAGCAGAATTCTCATTTGCCTTCTTCTCGTTACAACTTTAGATTTATAGCAAAACTGAGCAGAAATGTCAGATTTCTTATAGATTCCCAACAGCCACATACACACACATGGTCTCCCAGCTTCTGGAAGCCTACACTGGCCATATCCACACATCGTTGTCATCCAGAGTTCATGGTCATGGGTTTTGTTATGATGTCTGTATGGGTGTCACCAAATGTACAATGGTGTTTATAAGCCATCAGGATGTCAAACAGCGACTGTTCACTGCCTGTCAATCAGTTTCACCTTCTCCTCTCTCCACACAACCTCCACCAAACACTGACCCTTTTATTGTTCTATATTTTGATCCTCCTGAATAGCTAATCATTCGAATTATATAGAAAACTTAAGATTCCTCCTGTCTTTCCTTGGCTTGAGGGATCATTTCTTTCTAGCACCAAGTAGTATTCTGTTATAGCATTATGCCTTCATTTAACTATCCAAGAGCCTGTTGAATGACTTTTTTTGGTTGCTTCTACATATAAAATTTACAACATTTTGATAGTGTGTAAATAACTCAGCTGAACACTTATAACACAATGTTTTGTTTCCTTCTTAGCTTGTTTTCAATGCTAAAGAGCAAATACAGACTCTCCTACAAGCCGCCATGTGTCCTATCAAGGAGCCAAGTCCCCAGCTCACTGCACAGTTATTGTGTGACAAAGATATAGCTTAGTTTTGTAAATGCCAGAAATTTTTCTGGATCACTTTTGCTGGGTCATATGCTGACAATATGTTTTAATCATACTCCTGGGAGTTTCTGTAGCACAGGTCCTCTGTAGCACTCGGTACTGGGCTGGGAATGTAGTTCAGGTGGTAGAGGGCTTGCCTATCATTCTAGAGGTCTTGGGTCACATTCCAAGTACCTTATAAGCCAGGTGTGGTGGCACATATCTGTAATCCCAGCTCCTATGTGGTAGAAGAAGGAGTATCAGAAGTTCAAGGCCATCTTTGGCTGTGTAGGGTGTTGCAGACAAGCTTGGAACATGTGAGAACCTGAAATATTGCTGGTATTTTCACCAGGGATTATTGGTTTGGCCTTTCAGGTGGGCACAGCTGCATTTTGTTGAAAAGTGACCTTGATCACTGTCGCATCTATAGGTCATCTGTGTAACATCTTTAGTGAGATTTCTATTCTGATCTTTGTATTCATTTTTAATTAATTTTTCTCATTTCTTAAAAAAACATTTGAAGATTTTGTTCTGTATTGGGCCCACGTTCATTATCACCTATACATTTTACAAATTATTTCTCCTGATCTGCCTCTTTTTTGTCTGAATTTGCTGACAGTAGTGCTTAGTCATTAAGGTCAAGTAATAAATTTTTGGATCATGCTTTTGGTATTTGTGACACAGGATTTATATGTAAACTTAGGTAGGCTGTGGTAGCCAGTTTCCATTGAAACATTCTTCTACATGTTACTTTGAAGGTTATTAAAAAAAAAAAGGAGACATTTAAGTCAACAAACTGTGAGTAAAGAGAAGCTTAATAGCATAAATGGGTATTATTCAATTGGTCACAAATCTTAAGAAAAAAGACAGTTGTGAAAAGAAATACATTCTGGGGTTATTTTGATTTTGTTATTAGTTAGTTAGTTAGTTAGTTAGTTAGTTGGTTGGTTGGTTTTCTGGAGGTAGAGTTTTATTTCCCTACATCCTTTTTTATTATTCCATAAGTTAATTTATATAGTAGCTTTTTAAACTGCTGTTGATTATAGATTAAGATTTACTTCTGAATGGCTCCTAGGACAGCCTTGCCTGCGGCTACTGGAGAATAAAGCAAAGACAACCAGAGGCAGGAGGCTGAGGCTGGTGGTCTGGGCTCTCAACTAGACAAACTGCAGTGCCCAGGAAGCGCGATGTGTTTATACATGATGTAATGTTGGACAAGAGGCAGGGTTATTTCATATAGATAAAAAAGAAGGCACTGTTTATTTCATGAATACAGTTGGATCAAGGAGGGAGGCTTACAGAGTTGCAGTAAACATGGACGGGAGGAGCATAAAGAAAGTTATGAAGTATAGATTCTATACACTGTCCACACACAAATTGAAAGGCTTTGCCATGGGTCTAAAGTTCGGGAGTGTTTGACACATTCACTCAGGTCTTTCTCCTCTTCCCACAAAGAACTCTGTTCAATTGTTTTTAGTGGCAGATTTCAGATTCCCCAGAGCATAATCTCATGGGCCAATTCCTTATCCCTCCCCTTTTTTCATATATACACACATATGCATGCATACATGCATATATGCACACATACATACACATGCACATACATACATACATACATACATACATACATACATACATACATACATACATACTATAAACACAGAAGCATATACTCTGTAAGATTCTGTTGCTCTTGAAGTCCTTGATTAAAACTATGGATTGTGTTACCAACAATGGCTCCAGAGTTCTCTGGACTAGCTCTTTGTTTCTGAGTCAGCTCCCTTGTATGACTACTGTAGAAGGCTTCAGGACTCTGTTCCCAGTAGAAAAGACAGCAGCGATTTGCAAGATATTACCCCAGTGGTGACTTCTCAGCAAATTCTCTGCACCTTGACATGTTAGAACATTTTGTTAAATTAAAAAGTGTAAGATTGGTCAGTTTTTCCTGGAAGAGATGGATAAAGCTGAGAAAGAAAATGTTCAAGGATTTGAAACTTTATTTCCGGCACCACCTACATGACGTGGAAACTTCTATAAGTCTTTAAAGAACCCTTCATTTTGACAGCTATAGGGCTGAGGAGGATGAAATCCATCCTAAATGATGCAAGTTGCTGATGCCACAGACTGAAGAAACAGTCTAGTAAGCCATAGGCTGTGGAATGAAGATATAAAGTGAAAATGATATTAAAAAAAAAAACTGGAGTGGGATAAAAAGAAGAGCCTAATGAACGTGCTCTACCCACCTTTGCATTACAAGTAGGTAGGCCATCCTCACCTGAGGAACAGAACCACACTCACTTGAGGAAACTGTTGCTTGGCTAGGTAGATAGTTCAGTCAATGGAGTACTTGCCATGAAAGTTTTAATAACCAAGCTTAGAACCTACATAAAAAAAATCCATGTGTGGTAACATGGATCTGTAATCCCAAAGCTGGAAAGGCAGGGACAAGGGGACCCCCCAAAGACTCTTTGGACACCCACTTTATCTGAATTGATAAGCTTCATTTTCATTGAGAGTCTTTGTCTCAAAAACTAAGGTAGAAAGCAATTGAGAAAGGCACAAAGAATCCACCCCTGTTCTAACATGTACGTAGACATTCACATAAAAATATCCTACACACAGCAAATGAAAGCCAAGCTTGAAGTAATTCTTTGCAAGCCCTCTCAAGTTTCCCTTGAGACTATCTCTTGGGACCTTTTCTCTTTTAGACTTAGTAATGCATTGAGGTACCAGTAAGACCTGAAAACCAAGGTATCCAGGATGACTCTAGAGAGCTAGAAAGTACTGAATAGGAGATAGGACAGGACTTTTTGCCATGCACACAGGCAGAGGATGAGTGTAAACTTGTGTAAGGCATGTGTAAGGAGTATATGAAAGTGGTGGGAAGAAAGGTTTGGTTGGGTTGAATTTATTGAAAAAGACCACTGAAATAGAAATTATGGTTCTGATGATCAGCTCATAGAGTTTAGAAAGGTCACTGGGTCTTTAATTGGTAGAAACTGAGAAGTACACCGAAATCTGACCACTAATACAGTTGCCACCTCAGAACTACTTCTGCAAAAGGAAAACATAGGGACAATGGAAAGCTGGTGTGGGTCTGGTATTTGAGGATATCTTTTTACCAGTCCTGGAGAAATCAGTCCATGCAGGGAGATCTGGCACCATAACCCATCTCTTAGAGCCCAATGACAAAAGTTGCAACGAAAAAATGGAAAGATCTGCCATGCTCGTGGATCAGTAGGATTAGAGTACTAAAACTGGTCATCTTATAAAAAGCAATCTACAAATTCAATGCAATTCCCACCAAATTCCAAAACAATTTTACAGACCCTGAAAGAACAATTCTGACTTTTGTATGGAAAAAACACAAAACCCAGGATAGTGAAAACAATCTGGTACAATAAAAAAACTTATGAACTTATCACCATCCCTGATTTCATGCTGTACTACAGAGCAATAGTAATAAATACTGCATGGTGTTAGTATAGAAACAGACAAGTTGATAAATGGAATCAAATGGCAGACCCAGAAATTAACCCACACACCCATGGTCACTTGATTTTTACAAAGAGTCCAAAACCAAACAATGGAAAAATGAAAGCATCTTCAACAAATGAAGCAGACACATGGGAGGATGTTTTACTGAGAACAGAAACATGGTATTTTTCTGGAAACAACCTGGGAAAAGGGTTTTCAGAGTTTTCCTTATTTTCATTTCCAGATCATGAAAAATGATAACTTATCCCTCTCTCCAGGTAAGTAGACTCTTTATTATACTATCTGATTTTTTTCTTCTGCTTCATAGTAATTTATCTTATGCATAGCACATGGTAATTTCCCATTATGAATTTAATAGAAAGAGTAAATAAACATAGACAGGTGAGTGATAACCTCTCAAGTGCACTCTGATATGTCTACGAATGTATCCTATATTCTCAGGTGAATACTTCATTATTTTGGAAAACATGGATGTTTATTTGTGTCTTTCCTTGAATGCTGATACTTAGTTCTGTCCCTTTTGTCATTCATTCAATGTAATTGGAAAAGTAAGGCCAAGGTATGCCCCCAGAAAATTGTATCTCCAGAACTATGGATGGGTCATTAAAGCATGCTCAATAAACAATGTACATACTTTCTCCATTTGTATTTCATTTGTCTATATTTTGATTAGCTAAGCTTTTTCAAGAACTTTTTAAATATTTCTCTACTCGTGTCAGTTTGTTCACTAACACATACACCTTATTTACTTTAAATTTCCTATGTTAACATATGAACAATCTAGGGTCTACTTCTATTAAATGTTTGCTATCTTTAATGTCAGTCAAAATTGTTTCCTTTATGAATGACTTGCTTTGTTCTCCTTCTTAATACAAAACTTGGTAAGGGGTTGGCAATGTTAGCCAACACCAGGCTTCTCCTTTGACCTGTAATGTGAATGGTCTGAGTAATCCATTTGCCCACTGAGGCAGCCTCAGACTCTGCTGCAATTTTATTCATATTTCATTTACTAGTTGCATATAGTCTTGTGGAGAAAGAAGAATGAGGTCAGGACACCTATTACTCTCCAGAGAGAATGTTATGCCTGCCAGACCATGCATTGCTGTTACAAATCACAGCAGCTCTGGTGAGTGGTTGGTTTTGTGGTATTGAAACTAGGGCTTAGCTCTTCCTCCTGCCACAGGATTCTGTACAGATCTAATTCCTGCCTACTATCTACCACGAGCATTTGTCATGGTCTAGAGTAGAGGAAGGATGTCTTACAGTTTGGCTTCCAAATTCGGTGGACCTCTGCCTTGTGGCTGTGAAAGCCCTACAGATCTCAGAGGATATTATCATATGTCCTTCTTGTCATACATGTGGATGTGGCATGTGACTTGGAATTGGTAAAGATTTGGGGGGATATTTTTCTGGTGAGTGTTAACATGCAGATTGAGTCTTGTCAGAATGTTGCTGATCTGTACAAACCAACATGTAGTTGGTAAGCTTTGGAAACCTGTGCTCATTTCTGCGTGTTGATGGTGATAGTGGATTCTTCCTCCTGTACTGACAGAAGAATCCCTGTGCCTCTTCCTTCCTTGCTAATCTCTGGCTAGCTGTGTGTACATAGTTCTCTAACATGAAAAGACATGCTTTCAAATCTTACAGTGCTCACTCTTATTTCTGAATTAGAAAGGACAATCTCTTCCAACTCTGTACAATCTAATAAATAGTTAAAATTTAGCATTATTGCCAGTCATGTTTCTAAATGTAGTCAGTATATCTCTCTTCCTCAATAATAATGGTGAAGTGTTAAAACGGATAGCTTGCAAAGTAATTTAATTCATTGGTGTTTCCCAGTAATTCAACCCTGAAATAATTTACCTGAATCCTAGACTTGGATTATTATGACACAATTCATTAGAGCCTCGCAAATGTTTCTTCTTTAAATCTTAACCCCTCCAACTGGGTTTTCTACTTTCATTACTCCAATGTATTCGGAAGAGAGAATCACAATTGAGGAATTTCCTCCATCAGAACGGCCAGTGGGGAAATCTGTGGGGGCATTTTCATGATTAATGATTGATTGGGGAGTGCCTGGCACACTGGGGGCAATACTAACTTTGGGCAGGTGGTTCTGGGTTATATAAGAAAGCGAGCTGAGCAAGCCAATTGGAGCCAACTAGTAAGCAGCACTCCTTTGTAACCCCTACTTTAGCTCCTGCCTCCAGGTTCCTGCTTTAAGTTCCTGTCTTTGCTTCCCTAAGTCAATTGTGATGGAGACAGGAAAGTATAAGCCCAATAATTCCTCTTCTCCTCATGTTGCTTTGGGCCAGTGTAATCACAACAATACAAAGCAAACAGTATACTTAATGAGGAACTTCAGGTGTTTGGGTTTAAAAATGTCTTTATATTTTTCATTCTTTAATAATTTCAAAGGTCTTTAAATTTCAAAGACTGCAATTATATTTGAAATATACTACATGCAATTTTTGAAGTTTCTTCAACTCAAAGTTTGAGGAAAACTCGAATCTAATAATTAGAATAAACTTTTTTAAGTAATACATTTTTTCACAACTTGAAGGAACAAGTAGTTTCATATAAGTTGCGTTTGACAATTGTTTAAATTCTAAGTAGCAGTGGTGCAGATGTTGTCTAGGGCATTGCCAAGTTTATTCCCTGGCATGAACAAAGAATTGAACAACCTGAAGGGACAGAAGGGCTCATTGAGGATAAAGGAAAGGCTATGATTTTATACACTTATGACAGAAAAAGGGTGGGTGTCCCTTAGACAGATGATGATTGGGTTTGTTATAAGCCCGGGGTCCTTCCCCAGCTCTGGTGGTTTGGTATAGACACCTGTCCCTATATCTTTCCATAGTTTCTCCTCACAAAGCTCTCTGGGAACAAGAACTGGCCATCTCATGGAGGATACAGACAGCCATGGACATCACCATTCCCTGGGTTGACCGTGCTGGCCTGTCAAGGAAGCCAGCTAGTCATGAGGCTAGGATGAGACATAAGCAGCATTTCTCCATGGTTTTTGCTCCAAGTTCCTGCTTGAGCGTCTCACTTGATTTCCTTTATTGATGGACTGTGAGTCGGACACATACAACAAATAAATCTTTTCCTTTTTCTTCTCATTCTGTGACTACCCATGATCCTTTAAACCCACTTTCATACTAATTTACATTCCTGGCAACTGCATGTAAAGATCCTCTTTCTTCTGTTCTTGCCAGCATTTATGACCTTTGGGGTTTTGTTGCTAGACATTCTGATAGGAGTAATACAATAACTTGTACTTGTGGTTTTGATTAGCATTTCTTGATGATAAGGTGTTCTGTCATTGTTATACAGACTTACTGTAACTGTTTACGCTTATATTTAAGAAGTGTCTATTCTGGTCACCTGACTGTTTCTCATTGTTATTTTGTAGTTTTGAGTTCTTTATATATTCTACATAGGAATCTGCTGAGTAAGCACTCTGGAAACATTTTCTCCAGTTCTGCAAATCGCTTCATCACTTAGCTTTTTCCTTTGTTAGGCAGTTTGGTATAATCCCACTTATCGCGCGCACACACACACACACACACACACACACACACACACACACACACACACACACACACACACACACACACACACACGGTAGGGGAATAGAGTACATTACCTATAATCTCAGCAATCAGAAAGTAAAGTCAGTAGAATCAGAAATCCAGGGTCATCCTCAGTCACATAGCAAGTTCAAGGCCAGTGTACTAGATTCACTCTGTTGCTGGGACAAATACAATAGCCACTGTAACTTAGGTCCTTATTTAAGGAAAGTCAAGGCAGGAACTCAAGCAGGGACTTGAAGCAAAAACCAGAAGCTTGCTCACAGCTGTGGCTTAGCGAGCTTTCCTACACTAGCCAGGACCGCTTGCCAGGAAATGGTGTGTTTCATAAAAGATCTGACCTTCCTACATCAATTAATATGCCCACAGACCAATCGGATCTGCACAGTCCCTGAGTTGAGTCTCCCTTCTGGGTGATCCCAGGCTGTGTCCAATTGACTTTTAAAACTAAACAGGGCACATAGTTCATGGTACAGGAGACCCTGTTTCAAAAAAGCAAAGGAGGGACAAGGAAGGAAGGAAGGAGGGAAAGGGGAGGGAGGGAGGAGGAGGAGGGAGGGGAGGGAGGGGGGAGGAGGGAGGAGGAGGAGAAAATACATAATTATGTTTTTAAAATCATCTATTTTGGGGAATGATTCTAAAAGCATTTCCTCTAAAGGCATTGGTAACACTGGGAGGAATTCCATGCAATTATTTGCTATTAATGAGCTTGCCTCCAGGGACACAGATAGAAACCAAGTCAACAATGCTGGTCTTAAAGAGGAAGGTGAAGGTGCATAGTCAATTGTTTTAATGTAAATTCTCGGGTTTTGTTTGTTTTGTTTTTCCATTTCAAATACAGTTGAGTCTGAATTATCTCAGGAGGCTATTATTCTCCAGATTTCCCAATCTTTCCTGTGCTGTTGAGCCTAAATCTATGCGAGAGGTTGAGCATGTACATTTGCCAAAACTAAATCCGTAGCAACTGGTTAACTCCTTTACATGAGTATGGGTTAGCTGGAGTTTGTCCATCTTCCTGTAGGGCCACCAGGAGCCCCCTTCCCAATGCTCAGTCCTCTCAAGAGGCAGCAGCTTTCATTTTGACCAGAAATTCTTTAAATTCTTTATTCCAGACCCATCTCCACCGGGCTTTTGATCATCTTTATCAATTTATTTTTAAAAAACATGTTTCATTGTTACAAATGTATTTTACCTCTCACATAAATCTTCACAACTGAAATAAATTTCCTTTCAAAAAAATCACACTTGAAGTATTGAAAACTCGCTGTATTTTGTAAATTTTAATGGAAAAGTGAATTAAGAATGAAACGGACCTAATTTCAACAGTGCAATGTGGTGCTTGCCGTTTGACATTGTCAAACAATTTTTTCATTATAGTAATTAAAATGACCTCAAATAAATAGAGCCAATGACTCGTGCATTATAGACAGAATAAATCCTTTAATTTGAATAAATATTAAGTTAGCTTCAGTAAATTGAGTTTATGCTCATAATGAACTAGTAAAACCCACTCCTGAATTAAACTAGAGCAAGCTCTATTTCAGTTTAATAGCAAACAATTCAAATTAGAATTTTACAATGAGGTCTGTCTCTGAATGTGTATATATTTTAGAAGAATTAAAATCATTTGCATTTCACAAAACAATTAACTGCAGCCTCTGTCTCATTAATATGGAAACATGTTCAAACAGGAAGATAAGTACTCAACGTTTGCATTGAAGGAAAACAGAACTGAATGGCATTCATCACTGCAGAACACTGGAAGCTATCGGGGCATGGTGGTACTGGGACAGAGAGGAGACTCTCAGAGATGGCATCCCTGAAGGTCTCATTAGGTTTCCTGTGCTAGGAGACAAAACTGGATGCACATAATTATCTATTGTGTAGTAATCTTCTGATTTGAATATTGCTTTTGTTGGGTTTAATTATTCCCAGGAAATGAGAAGCCTCGTTTTATCTTTACGATCTTATCCAGTGATCACCAGCCAAGAACTACCAGGATTTCGGAAGAACTGAAAAGCTGGGTGTCAAATTGGACCCAGTGAGAAAATTTGTCTTTTTTGATTTCACTGTTGTTAGCTTCTGATTCTTCCACCTCCTCTCTGCCTGCACTCCCTCCTCCCCCAACACCGGGAGTGGGTGGTTCCTGTGTTTTGATCATTTGTTGAGAGCTGGAAGCTGCAGTTTCCAGCAGTTCTGTGACCCTGTATTAACGGACAGAGATGGGAGGAAAAGACCTCTAAATGTTTTTGTAAGTCGATGAAACGCTCTTTGTTACTACCTTCTCATGGAACCACGGGAAAACGGCAAATATACAACAACAAACACCACCTCGCTGCAGAAATAAGGGCAAGTAAAGGAAATGATGAAGCTTTCAGATTGTTAATGACGCCATTCTAGATTGTTCTAGATTGCCAGTAAAGCCTCTAGCGTCCTGAGGGAAACAGAGGGAGACTAGTGTCTGCACTTGGGGGTAGTTTCTTACTCGGAGAGTTCCAGCTTGCCTTTGTAGCATAGCACCAGTATAAACTATTAAACTATTAAAACAAACTTTGCAATAGTGCTTTCATGACAACCGGTGAAACTGATCATTCTTCTTTAGTCAATGGGGAAACAGCTATCTAAAACTCTGTCCTGTGTTCCGTTTTAGTTAGGCTCCACTTGAAAGAGTCTCTTTTAACTTTACTTCCCCTACAGAAAACCTGTAGAAGTGCCAGGTGATTCCAACATCATCCACAAAATATTCAGTCTAATGATCAAATACCGAGGTAAGATAAGCTGTCTTCAAATTTCACATTTTCCATGAACTGGCCACAGGCTAGAAGACTCATTCACAGCTATGTCAATGCAGAAACTAAGGTCTTGACAATCAGGCTTTAACTAGATATTCTTCAACTCTAGATTCTTATCTCATGAACCCACTCAGATCATTCATAAAACATTTTATTATTTAGATATGTATCTACCTATTTTAGTACATATTTCTTTCCTTTTATAACTAAACTACAGTAAAATTCAATCAAGAAAGATTGGGTAAATACCTAGAGTGGCTTACTTTAACCCAAGATAAGAATAAAGGCCAGACGTCTTACAACAGATCCTGTGAGGACATAGCTCGGCTTGTAGTCTAGCTTATGTGAAGCCCGAGATTTCATTCCCAGCACCACATAGGCTGGGAGCAGTGATCTACCCCTATCATCCTCACACTCGGGGAGTAGATTTTGAAGGATCAAAAGTTCAAGTCATCATTCATTACATACTGAGCTTCAGATCAGCCTGGGATACATGAGATCCTATCTTAAAACAACAACAAAAATGACAACAATAACAGCAATAATAATATTATCCCCCTATTTCAGCAGGTAAACTACAGATACTGGACTGGTTTCAGAGAACTTTCTTTGTTACCTGTGTTATGACAAATGTTATTTGTTTGCTTTTTAAAACTAGCCCGTGTTTGTTTGTTTCCTTGCACAGAACAGGCAGAGGTGGTGGAGTTCTCCTCCTTACGTTGAACAATGATGTCACCATGTGTTATGTCGCACTGGGCTATGTCAGCTTTCCCTCAGGAGAAGAATCTTCCTAAACTAGGTGAATTACAAAAGCTACAATTGTTATTAGTTGAAATACGAACCCCTACTTTTTCTTATCGCATTAAAGCCAAGGCTCTCTCCCAGTATCCTAGGGATGACACAACTGCTTCGCTTGTTGCTTATTCAGGATTCCTAGTCTTCAGAATCTGAGTCACTTTAGACATGAAAAGGTTTGCAGTGTTAAATCAAAGGATATACCAAAAAAGTAGAAAGTGGTGAAGGAGGATAGCTAGAAAGAAAGAAAGAAAGGAAGGAGAGAGGGACAGAGGGAAGGAGGCAGGGAGGGAAGAAGGATGGAAAGAGAATGGACAGGAAAGAGAGGGAAGAAAAACTCAGGATCTCTGGAGGCACAGTCAGCGCTCTTAACCATTGAGCCATCTCTCCAGCCTCCCCTTCCCCACCTGCCAGCTTTTCTTGCAACAGAAAGGAAGCATTAGGCTTTGTGGGCTAACATGCAGCACTGTCTGTTGTGTCAATACCTACACAAATATATAAACTCTATACAACCATTCCTGAGTCCTGGCTGTATACAGCACTGCGCAAACTAGAATTGATCTGTGAGCTGTAATTTACTCACCACTCACATGAAACTGTACGCTGAAGCATGCTTCCTGTTTGTGCATTTGTAACAGTGGTATAATTCATCACTGACTTTCTAAGGCTTACATTCTAGAGCTGAGGGCATAGTTTTTAGGTAGCTAGTTCGTTAGTTAGTTAGGTAGGTAGTTTGTTAGTTAGTAAGTTAGCTAGTTAGTGTTTATGTAGCATGAGCAAAGCCCTATGTTTGACCACAAGCAGCACATAAACAAGGCATGTGGTAGAGGCCTGTAATCCCAGGTTTAGGCAGAAAGCTCAAAAGGTCAAAGCCAACCTTAGGTATATACAAACCTGTCTTAAAAATACAAAACAAAACAGATTCAGACTCTGTGAGGCTCAGGCTCAGCTTTAACCTTCGCACCATGTACAACATACTCCTTCTCAGAAACTCTCAATGATTTCAGCCCCTTTCTTTCCTGTGGTTCTGCAAAGAGATCCTAGAAGGTGAATGGTGATTACTCATTTGGCTAGCCATGATATTCTTTTTTTTTTAATTTTTTTTTATTATTATTAACTTGAGTATTTCTTATATACATTTCGAGTGTTATTCCCTTTCCGGTTTCCGGCAAACATCCCCCCCCTCCCTTCCTTATGGGTGTTCCCCTCCCAACCCTCCCCCATTGCTGCCCTCTCCCCAACAGTCTAGTTCACTGGGGTTCAGTCTTAGCAGGACCCAGGGCTTCCCTTCCACTGGTGCTCTTACTAGGATATTCATTGCTACCTATGAGGTCAGAGTCCAGGGTCAGTCCATGTAGTCTTTGGGTAGTGGCTTAGTCCCTGGAAGCTCTGGTTGGTTGGCATTGCTGTACATATGGGGTCTCAGCTCCTTCAAGCTCTTCCAGTTCTTTCTCTGATTCCTTCAACGGGGTCCTGTTCTCAGTTCAGTGGTTTCCTGCTTAGCCATGATATTCTTACAAAGACTTATTCATGTCGCAAGCATAGCAGTGTCCGTTTTGAATAATAGTTATACATAACCCCTACTACCTCTAGGATGCTGATAAATATCTTTGTGGTCCAGTTCTGTCATCAGTTCTGAAGACTGGGAGGAGACGTGTTCAGCCACTGTTGGCACAGTTGGTCCCTTTACAGTGATAAGAGAGTCAAAGCGTAATTTAGTTCAAAATGCCCTAAACAGAAGTGTATTTTCTTCAGTTCTTTCTCAGGTAGATGTCTGGTGAGTGACTTTTCAACAGAAGCAAGACTTTTTAATCTTTAACTGAAAATTACCTTCAGTCTCCACAAAGCCCTCCTAGCTGGGTGATATCTTTTCCATTAGTTCCAGGGCTTTGGCCTGTAGAATTGTGCAAGAGATCTCAAGATGCTGGTGGGTTTCAGGGTATCATATCCTGAATGTCAGGGATGACAAGTTAATTTTTGAAAAAAAAATCAAAAGGCTGAACACTTAAAAATATTTATATAGATGACCTGGGTAGACTTCCGTGTTTCAGCTTTGTCTGTCCTCCCTCTTTTCTTCCTTAGACCTTCTAGTCCCTGAGTTTTCTATCTTTATTTCCTCAGTTTTTCCATCCTTCCATCTCTCCTTTCCTTCATCCTTCCTCCCTCCCTCCCTCCTTCCCTTCCATCCCTCCCTTTTTTCCTTTATTAAATACTAACTGCTCATTTTAATATGCTACGATGATACAAGAGAAAGACAACACGTTTTATTCTTTTAGCTGTCTGGGGAACACAGAAATCAGCAATTTCCTATGAAAAGTGAACTAGTTAGTGGCCACCTAGTTTCTATACAGACAGACTGTCCCAAAGACACAGTCTCCAGAGCTTAGATCCCCAACATCAACAGCCACTCACACCAGTGCAAATTTGCCTCTCATTGTAAACTATGAAGCAGGAAGATTCATGTTCTTATTGGGCAGAAACCAAACTCTCAGGTGATGTGTTTGGGTTGGAGCAAGTTGCTGAGAACAGCTGATGTGCTTAGCAGTCTGTCATTGAAAAAGTTGTCACCATCATCAATACTTAATGGAAATCAAGCTGGAGGTTTTGGTGCCTAGATTGAGGTAGAGAGAGCAGAGTTTGAATATAGCGTTTAGCTTAGGCCAACAAGTTCCATGTTATATTTTTTAAATTAATTTTTACAAAAAAAGAAAAATGAATGAAAATTTATATAACATATGTACATAGAACTGTTATAAGCCCAGATAATATTTTTCATGTAACGACAAGCTTTCATTCCTTCTACTCCATAGCAGCTTTGTGGAGACAAACCTCCTGCGTCTGATACAGTGTGAGAAAGAACACTTAATTAAGACAAGCAAAAGTGTTCCTATTGTACTCTGTTGTATGAACTTCATGTGGACATCTTTCTCCAAAGAAAACCACAATTGGAAAGTTACTCAAAAGACTTGAGAACTTTGATTTTAAAACTCAAATTCTGTCACCACATTTATTTGAAATCGCAGGGAAAATGCTTCACATAAAATTACTCCATGTTAATCACTGGACAGCGTCTCGCTTCTCCCCGTCTCTGAAGCCGTTGTGACTGGCTCACCATTCCATGCGTGGTCACTCTAGATGTCTCTCTCACAGATAGCTTGGGAAGCAGCAGCTACATCCAGCAGCACAGAGAACAACTTCATCAAAAGATGTTTGCAGGGGGTTTCAAATCTCTTAACCCCAGTCACGTAGTCTGAGCTTTGAAAGATGAGCATCAAAGCATGCTCTGTTACAGTACGTCAAATAGGATGCAGGTCTTGTCCTGGTTATGAAGAGATATGGGTAGAACGTGGAGCACTGGCCTGGAGGACCACAGTAGACAGGCATGGGGCTCTGACTCTGCCTGCTTTGTTTTCTTGGCAACTCTGCTTTCATTTGATTTCCTTGACAAACGAAGCACAGCTCTCTGTTTTGTAGGGCTTTTTTTTTTTTTTTACTGTTGTATGGGGAGAATTGAAAGTCATATGTAAATTATCTCACTTAGAGGGAAGACACCTACACATCTTCAGGAGCCATGATTATTTTCTTTGGGTAAAGAAACTGATATTTAAAAAACAGAACACTACACTGAAGAACAAGGAATGAAAATATGTAAAATGCTTGATATCTCCAAGTCAAGTGACGGTGCTGCTAAGATGTACTTAAGGCACCTGAATAAGCAGGTTTAGATGTTTGGGTTCCCAGATTTCCTTTGTCAACAGCATATTATATTCCAGGTATGAAAGTGATCTAATGGGGTGGCAGGTATTTACTGTTTGATTCTGCTATCATAGAGGAAAACAAAAAAACATGCTTAGTCAAGGAGAACTCAGGGAACCTAGTCATCTCTACCCCTGAACTCCCAAGCTTCAGGACAGAAGGCAGTAAACCTCTATGGCTAACATGTTCTTTAGTCTATGGCACAGAAGCCTGTGAGACTAAAACACAAGCCAGTGGACACAGGATCCCCGAATGTAGGCACATGTGCTTTTTGAAGGAGACAAAATGAACATTAGCTCCTCCCCCATATTTTATGCTTTTGAACGTTTCCCATGCTTTTCTTTGAAATTTCTTTTTGTTTAGTATTATTCGTACCACCTCTTTTCAAACATTTTAAGAATTTCTACAAACATGGGAGTTTTCGCAAAACTATTTTAAACTATCTAAAAGAAAATATATGTTCAATTTGAACTTTTCATATTAAAATATGTTCAGGGATCTGGGTAGACAACCCAGCAGTTAAGAGCACTTGCTGTCCTTCCAGAGGACCCAGGTTCAATTCTGAGCACTCACATAGTGGCTCACAAATGTCTTTAACTCCAATTCAAGGGTATCTGACACTTTTAAGCCTTCTTGAACACTAAGCACACACATGGTTCACAGATATACATACAAGCAAAGCAGACATACACATGAATAAGATTTTCTAATTAAATGTAACTGTTCCTGATTAACAATGAATAACTCTTTATGTTTTTGGGTATAGCAGTGCTGTTTTTAATCTTATTTTTCAGTACAATCTGACAGAAATTATATTGTTTTATTCTCAAATGAAAAAAAAGCAAAACACAATTGAGTATACAACTTTCTGTGGAAGAGAACATTTTGAATATAAGATAAGGTCTACAGGAGCAATTTGTGTTTTCAGAAGAATCAATATAGGCCTGTTCCTGGGGCTGAGGAGATGGTTAATGTGTTGGGAGATAGTGCAGTGGATAAAGCACAGAAGATGCGGATCAGTAGGTAAAACAGTTTCAGTGCAATTATTGAAGACTCTAGTTGGATCCCCAGAAACCACATATAACAATTTAGATGTGGTGGTGTGCTTGTCTAATCTCTGTGCAGGGCTGATGGAAACTGATTAATTTCTGCTGCTCAGTAAGTCTACCAAATCTGTGAGGTCCTGTAGCACAAAGGGAGGTGGGGTGGTCCATAAGGAAGGACAACTGAGATTAACTTGACCTCTCTCTCTCTCTCTCTCTCTCTCTCTATCTATCTCTCTCTCTCTCACACACACACACACACACACACACACACACACACACACAGAGAGAGAGAGAGAGAGAGAGAGAGAGAGAGAGAGAGAGAGAGAGAGAAATCTTTGCAATTTCATAATGCTCTGATCATGTGTGGGTGTCATGTCTACTGGAAAAGCAAATGAGCTGGAGATGGTTTCATTCCTAAAGTCCAGAGTCCGGTGGGGATTGTCAGAGCTGGGCTAGGGTATGGAATGAAGTGAGAAGAAGGTTGTTATATTGGGCTAAAAGCTCACACAACAAGAGAATCTGGTAAAGACAGGCTGCTTTTAAGAAACTACAGTTCTCCAGAGCAATACTTGCTGTTGAACTTTGAAGGTCACTTTCTAGTTACCTTTCAATGGAAGTTGACCCTGAAGTCTCTATCTACCAGGACCTTTCTCCTTCCAGAGATCCAGCGCAGGACTCACCTAGTCCTATAATTTTGAATTTGATATCTTGAATTCCATTACCACAGCACTTCATCTCACATACAATTGATCCATATTTTCTCATATTTGCCCTCCTTCGTCCCTGAGTGTTTGGTGAGCTGTATCCCTGCTCATTGTTACACACAATGAGTTAGATGATGCACGCCACTGTCTTCGTGTGAATAGCAGCATTGCCTGAGGGCACAGGGTCCAGCATCTTCTATGAACATTCTTGTTGATTTTACTGCTTCCTTTCTCTCTCACTGCAGACTTCCTCTCACTGTGTGAAGACCAAGAATAATCCCTGAGAGTCAACTCAAGGGCCAGCAGTAAATATGTTCTTCTATTCTGAAATCCTGCCATTCTTCATCTTGTGTAGGAAATAAGAGACACCCTGGTATTGTCCCAGTTTCCTCCAAGCGTCTTTCTAAGGGAACTCTTCCATTACACTTCGGGAGTTTTTCCTGATGACATTAATGTTGTGGGTATCTCCAGAAGGATAACCATACCAGCCTGGGCAGCTAATGTGGCCAAGAACAACAATGATTCTTAGCTGGAAAGTATATACTCTTTTCAACGTACTTGAAACTTAAATGTAACAACTTGATGGCTCCTCAGTCATTCTGAGAAGACGGTACATACACTAAGTGGAATGTTGAAAAGCAGATCTTAAAAGACATCATTCATCTTTTGAGATATTCTTTTAAAAAGCTAGCAGTCAGTCTAAGCAAGAAAGATGGTCTAAAATTCAGTGACAAATAACTCAGTTATCTCCCTCTTATACTTGCTTCTGGTAGCCATGGCAGAAGTTATCAGGCCTGGGGTTAAGAGGATTTGAAGTTTAATTCTGCTCATACTACAAGCTTAGACTGTCTGCACGGATGATGTGAAGAAACTGTATGTACTACATAAAAGAGAGATACATGTATATCACAATATAAAATCATGAAGGATAAATAAAACATTTACTTCTTAACCATCTATAGCAAATCATGAGGCAGCACAGAGTCATGTACCAATTACATGTGGGAATTTGTTAAGTAATTTAGGGCATTGCTTAGAGATTTGTCAGTGTTCTCTCCAGCCATTTTTCACTGATTCCACATTTCATTGTGATTTGCAAAATTAAAGAATTTTGAAATTTAATAAAGTGTGTTTTACTTTATCATTCAAAGTTATCATTAAAGGTGAGTGTGGCTTGGTATGGTCTATAAGACAGATGGCCCTGAACTAGAAGTGAAATTTACATTTTTTGATAAGTGTAGCAAAACCTAACTAAACTGGAAGAGAGAAAGCTATGGTAATGAAGACAGAAAAGAGGGTAGAACAGGAGAGGAAGGAAGGAAAGGGGGAGGGAAGGAGGGAGGGAGGAAGGGAATAAAAAGGGAGAGAGAAAAGGAGGGAGGGAAGCAAGAGGGAAAGGAGAGAGTGAGAAGAAAAGGGGGAAGGAGCAGGGAGAATGAGAGGAAGATGAGAAAGAAGAAAGAAGGAGGGCAGGGGAGAGGAGGGCACAGGAGGGTAGGGGATGGGTTAGTCCTAGAAGAACCAGATACTTGTGTAGATTTAAGGATGTATACTTTGATGGAACTTTAAAGGCTTGTCCACCTATTTTTCTTTGCTCTAGATACACTGAGGAGGACCACAGTCTGTTTACTTAAGAGTATAGATTTCTAATTTTTCAAAAGTAATTTATTGATTTCTAAATAGTTCATGTATGTGTGTGTAAGGAGACACACATGCATTTACACACACAAACATACACACACAGAGAGACAGACAGACAGTGGTAATAAACTATTAAGCTCTATTAATGGAATCATTGGTAATAAAGAATGAAGCTCATCACTGCCTCTAAGTCTGAATGCTCTGATGCTGGTTGCTGGCTTTCCGAGATAGAAGTTACCACCTTTAAATTTATGATGCGAAAGAGTGGAACATTTAAATTGTATGGAGGCTAGGTTTGGGGTTACTTGGAATGGGATGCATTACCTTGTAACTCCTTACCTCTTCCCACCTGTCTCTTTGAACTCACTTGGTGGCATTCAATTTAATACACTCAGCTAAAATCAAACTGATTTAAGTATCACAGAGAAGATCCTATGGTGGGGCTTGAATTCTTAGGCTCTCCAGTTTGTGTTTTACCAACACAACCATCTCCCAACCCCTCTTGTATAAAATCTCATTTGAACCTTTCATTTGACTGGAACAAAGAAAAAGAAAAAAGGTGGTTCTTGCCTTTTACCCTTAGTTGAGGCCTTGCATGTGAGCATATGGCGGAACTCTGGGCCTTGCCATCTACCCTCAACACTGCTGTAAGGAAAGAAGACACCCAGATGCTCTCTTTAAGACCTTTCAGCATTTATTCCCTTGTGTGCAGCCTCTTCTAAAGGCCCATGGAAGGATAACATTGTGGCCCATTGTGCTGACCCCAACTCTAGTAGTCAATAACAGGTAAAGGAACCCCAGCCTGCTAGTAGGTATTAACAAGGTTAACAAGGATTGTGACTCAGGGCAATGGCTGGGTAGGAAGACAGAATCACATTAGAACCTGGTTAATTGTGTGTATCAGTATCAAAGCAAACTTAACCTTATGAACACCTTTTGATATTGCATTTAAGAATAAATGATGTCTATTCACAAATAAGTATTTAAAATATGAAGTGTTCTGGCTGATTGTTTAAGATGTAACTATTGTCTAACAACATTGTAAAGCTCGTCAGTGAGTAAAAAACTATTTTAAACAGAATATGAAGTTAAACTCATATTCTCAGGGTTGGAGAGATGTCACAATGATTAAGAGTGAAGGGACTCTGCATGGCGGACATGGCTCTGCCAGGCCTTACCCTTCTCTTAAATTTTCTCTGTTTTGCTAAAAACCATTGGATGGTATTTCTAAAGTTAGAAATATTCTCTTATTGGGCCACTTCCTCTTCTTAAGGCTGACTACCAAGATCCAGGTATCAAAGTATTGAAGTTTGGCAATCAAAACTCCTTTATACTCACCTAATTAACATTTCCAATTAAAATTAAGCATCTCACCCTAACACAGGGACTTCCCTTTTATCTTTATAAACTGCCATTTGCTTATGGGCCATTTCTGTCTTCCCTCTATCCAGAGATAAGTTTTTGGACACCCATACACTATGGCCCCTTGTTTCTCCCCTCTCCCTACTTCTCTTCCCCTTATTCTTTGCCCTCTGTCTTCTGTCTTTGTCCCTTATCCCTGCTCTTTGTCCTTCCCGGATAAATAAATCAATCTCTTTTGTGCTGAGGACTTGGACTTGGGGTATCTTGAGTTGATTCCAACGTTCCGTATAAAGAGTGTTGAGCTCTACTGCTCTTGTTAAGGACCTGAATCTGGTTCTCAGTACCTATGTAGGTGACTCACAACTACCTGTAACTCAGCTTCATGCAATCTAATAATACTGTCTAAGTACCTACCAGACACATAGTAGAAATTCAAAATTAAATACAATCTCCTTTTAAAATTCTTTTTAAAATCAGATTCTTTTTTTAGTTCTTTCCATACCTACTATCATGGGAATAAACTGAGCAAAACAAAGTTTGCTGGTCAAATCAAAGCAAAATGATAGAGAGAGGGCTCAGTGGTTGCAGTGGCTCAGTGGATGTGATTGACCTAGATTTGACTCCAAACACCTCATGGCCACTCACAACTACTGGAAAGTCCAGTTCTGGAGAATCAAAAGCACTCTTCTGATGTCCTTGTACATATAAGGCACATACATACATTTAGGCATACATATAACATAAAAATGTAAATATTTTATAAAGCAAAATTAAATGATGTTTGCAGAGATGATACAGAAGTTAGGAGCACATACTGCTCTTTCAAAGAACTTCCGTGGAGTTCCTCATACCTACAGGGGCTTGTAATTCCAGGCGTAGGAGATCTGATTCCTCCGGACTCTCAAAGCACCTGGTTACCTGCACGCAGACATACACATGGACATAATTACAAAGAAACCAATCTTATAAAAGCAACAACAAACTCTTCTCGGTTACTTTTGCTCATACTCTGAACAGTTGTCCAAGAAATATTAAAAAGCACAGTGGTGTTTGACTTTCTATTTTTGACGCTCAACTTCTCTAAGTGTGTGTTAAGTTCAAAGCTGCCTGCAGTCTACAGCATTACAGAATAGAGGTATGAGGCTAATGTATTGTCTTCTTCTAAGAGGTGACTATGCTCCTGCTTGGGTGGGGGTGAGGGATGCAATTGCCAGGGCTTGTGCTCTCAGCACTGGCATCTCCACAGCTCCTGACTCATCCCTTTAAGCTCCTTGTGTCCAGAAGTGCTTTGGCTTTCTACTCATTTACCTGTGACTCATCACTTTCCTTCCCCACCCCGACACCTTCTCTTATGGTGAATTGTTCATTGGCTTCAGTCAGATGAAATGAACTTCTTTCAACTCAACCTGATGGAAAAAATGGGTTTAACATGATAAGACACATAAGGAGAATATTTAACAGAACAAATGAGAGAAAATCCAACAACTATGCGAAGGAGGAGAGTCTGAAGATCAGCTTCAGGTGAAAAGGGTAAAGTTATAGCAACTTCTGACTTTTGACTTGACCCTTAACCCCTAACTCCTGCTTTATCTATTAACACACAGTGACTTCCCCAGCCCCCAGATGCAGTTAACATTCTGTTTGTCAGGAAGAACTCAAAAAACATAAATAAGTTACATGCTTTGGATGTTTCCTAAGCAACCACTGACTTGCAGCTAACATACGACACCATCTATCCTGATAATTAGTTTGTATTTGTAAGGGTAAGTCATTTTTCTTCTTTCCTTGTAATTCCCAGGCTCATGACCTCTCTTTTCTTCCTGTCCTACTCACTCATCCTGACAGCTGGAGCAAAAAGCACCAGTGCTGGGAACAGAGGGACAGGAGTGGTTTTGAAACCTTGTCTTTGCCTCCCTCAGTGTTTAAACCACTAATTACTAAGTAATGAATGAACTATACATATGCTCACAAGTACACGGTAGACTACTAGATGAAAATTTGCTATTGATTGTGATTACTTTCTTTAGCCAATCTCACAACCATATCAATATGTTCATACACCCATCTTTCTATGTACATCTATACTATAAAGTGTTAGAAGAAACCATATATAGAGATAGATAGATATACATATATATCTGTAATGAAGTATAATAATTAAAATTAAATAAACTATGCTTTTCTCAAACTTTAAAAGCAGTAAAAAAAGGAAAATATAAAAGTAAAATAAAACTGACAGTGACACACACCTTTAATTTCAGCACCTGAGATAGAGAAGCAGTTGGATCTCTGAGTTCAAGGCCAGGCTAGTCTGGTCTACAGAGTGAGTTTCAGAACATAGTGAGATCCTGTCCAAAACAAAACAACAACTGTTGGCGCCAGCACCCGACACAATACCGAGAATCAGGCTGAAAGCCTGGGATGAAAAAAAACACACACACAGGTTATTCGTGTCCAAGCCAGAAGAGGAAGAGAGCTTCTGGTTTCTTTATTGACCAAACTATATATCCAAAGAACACCACTTAGCAGGTATCTGCCAAGCACAGTGGGGAACCCTGGCTGAGACAGTAACAAAGAACCGACTATGTGACCTGAATAAATTAGGAAAATAACCAGGAAGGCCAACCTAATTCTTTTTGACTCAGATAAAAGTACCTGGCCAGACTGTTTGCCAGTTGGGACAAAAGGCTTTCCACATATGCAAAGGCAGGGGCTCAGCAGGGGTCAAACCTTGCTGGAGACCCAGAAGGGTCTTGTTCTGACTGAAAACATTCCGTAAATGCAAACTTCTTGTGCCATAAATTACAGGGAGAGGCTTTTGATCCTACAATCTAAGACTAAGGCCAAACAGTGACAAAGCAACCAGGCCCAAATCCAATAAGGCTCCCACAAACAACAACAAAATCAAAACAAAAAACAAAAACCTGTAAAATAAAACCTAGGTCATCTTTTTATACTTGTTCTTCCAAGTTGACTTGAGTTAGAAAAGGGAAACATTTAAAGTCATTTTCCCCTTTCCAAAAGTTATACTTTGTCTCTTGCTATCTGCAAAAAGAGTAACTTTATACACAGTTAGCAATGGAGAAAAAGCTCTAGACTAAGTCACTGGTACACGGAGCAATAATTAAATAAAACTAGCAAAACACTCCGTTAAAGTAACCTCAGTGTTGAGGTTTTCAGAGGAAGCTACTTGAGTAACAAGAACATAAGTCCCATGGCCAATAAGCTGGGCTAATGGTCCAGCTTGGGCTTCATTTCTCCTTCTCTGGTTGAAGGGGAGGGTAGAGAGTCATCACTCTGGAGTCTTTGCTTGGGGGACTTGCTCCCATTTGCACATGAAAGCTATTCCTCAAGGAAACACAAGAGTCTCTCTGTTTGTCAGGTATAACCATGCCATATTCTTTAAAAGGTAGTTCAGTCAAAACACCCTGCACTGGCGAGAAAGGAGCAGGTTTTTGGGTATTCCCCTGGCCCAGGGCTTCTGTCTTTGGCAACTTCCTCTTCAAGTAATTGTGAAGCACAATCAGAGTCTTTATGTGACCATGGGTCCAATAATATCAGTGTGTATGTGTAGGTGTATGCATATGCAGACGTGTGCAGGCACACATACAAACATGTGTATGCACATAAGGCCAGAGGTCATTCTCAGGGGTCATCCACCTTATATTTTGAAACACTGGCCCAGAGCTTACCAACTCTCCTAGCCTGTCTGGCTCTAAGATTGTTTTGTTGTTTTGGTTTTTGGTTTTTTGCTTTTTGTATGTATGTATGTGTATATGTGTGTATGTATGTGTGTGTGTATGTATGTATGTATGTATTACATTCTGATTGCTGCCACTGCTCCCAGTTCCCCCCTCACACGGTCCCTCCTGTCTATACTCCCCTTCTCCTCTGAGAGGTGGCTCCTCCCCACCCCCATATACCACATCAAGTCTCTGCAGGGCTAGAGGCATCCTTTCCAATGCCAAACAAGGCAGCCCAGTTAGGGGAGACCGGCAACAGCTTTAGGGATAGTTCCTGCTCCACTTTTGGGGAGGGTCCACATAAAAACCATGAAAACCAGCTGCACATCTGTTACATATGTAGGCTCTTTGGCTGGTGGTTCCGTCTCTGAGAGCCCCTAAGGGTCCAGGTTAGTTGACTCTGATGGTCTTCCCGAGAAGTTCCTATCCCCTTCAGGGCCTTCAATATTTCCCCCAACTCTTCCATAAGAGTCCCCAAACTCCATCCAATGCTGACCTGTGCATATCTTTATCTGTTTCTATCCGCTTCTGGGTGAAGCCTCTCAGAGGAGCTAGGCAGTGTCAGGGAATGGCTCTTGCCTATGATATGGGTCTTAAGTTGGGTCATTGTTTGGTTTTTGTGTCCTTGCACTTACTGTAGACATCATAAAATTTAGGTCAAAAGTTTTGTGGGTGGGTTGGTATTCGTATGACTCCAGTGGTGCTCCTGCTTGACTACAAGAGGTGGCCTCTTCAGATTCCAAATCCACATCTCAGCTATGGTCAACTACATAAATTCCTGGAAGTCTTCCTCCTCCCAGGTCAATGGCACATCCTCGATATGACCTGCACACTCCTTAACCCATCCAGCTGCAGATGCCATTCTTTCTGCTGCCTCGCTGGTCCTCTTTCCTGTCTCGTCCCTAACCTGATCCTGAACCCCTCCCCATACCAGTTCCTGTCCTCTCTCCCACCCTGGTCTCTCCCTCCATCCTTACCCTATACATCCAAGCTTGGACTTTCCTTCTTTAGCTTCTTTGGGTATGTGAAGTGTATTATGGGCATCCTGTACTTTACGGATAATATTCTTAACGTGAGTACATGTCTTTTTGTTTTGTTTTGTTTTTGTTTTTCTGAGGGTTTTACCTCACTTAGGTTGATATCCTCAAGTTACATCCATATGCCTGCAATATTCATGACATCTTTGTTTTCAACGGCTGAATAATATTGCATTGTGTAGATGTACACATTTTCTTTATCTACTCTTCAGCTAAGGGACAGCTCAGTTGTTTCCAGTTTCTGACTATTATGCTTAAAGTTTCTATGAACATAGTTGAGTAAGTGTCCCTGCGGTATAATAGGGCATCATCTTGGAAAATTCCCAGGTGTAGTATAGCTGGTCTTAAGGTAGAACTATTCCCAGTTTTCAAAGAAACCACCAAATTTATTCTCAAAGTGGTTGTACAAATTTGCATTCCCATCAATCATGGAGGAGTGTTCCCATTGTTCAACATCCTTGCCAGCATATACTACAGAACTTTGTTATGTTAGCCATTCTAATGGGTATAGGATGCAATCTCAAAGTTGTTTTGATTTGCATTTCCCCAGTGACTAAGGACGTTGAACATTTCTTTAGTGCTTCTCACCCATTGTAGATTCTTCTCCTACTCTGTTTCGCTCTGTATTTGGGTTGTTGGTGTTTAATTTCTTGAATTCTTTATATATTTGGATATTAGCCCTCTGTCACATGTAAGGATGGTGAAGATGTTTTAGCAATTTGTAGGCTACTGTTTTATCCTATTGACAGTGTCCTTTGCTTTATATTTCACAAGGTCCCATTTATCAATTGTGGGAAGCTGAATTAGCATCAAAATACAAAGAGCATTGGACTATCCACAACAGGTCTGAAATTTTCTTTCTTTGTTAAGTCTTTGCGTGATTTAGCTATCAGGGTGACTCTTGACTCATGGAATGAGTTTGGCAGTATTCATTATGTTTTTATTTTGGAACGGTTTCAGTTTAAGGAGTATTAGTCATAGCTCTTCTTATAAAGTCTGGTAGAATTCTGTACTAAAACTACCTGGCCCTGGGTTTTTTGTTTTTTTTAACCTGATTTTGATTTAACTTTGGTAAATTGTATCCATCTGGAAAAACCATTTTTGTTAAGATTTTCCAGTTTTGTGGAGTACAGGCTTTTGAAGTAAAATATTAATGATTCTTTGAATTTCCTCTTTGTTATTATATATCTGTTTTCATTTCTGATTTTATTTATTTAGATACTCTGTGTCCTTATTTAGTTTGTCTAGGGGTTTGCCTATGTTGTTGATTTTCTCAAAGAACCAGCTCTTGGTTTTACTGATTCGTTGTATTGTTTTCTTTGTCTCTGACTGATTGATTTCTGCCCTGAGTTTGATTATTTCTTACCTTCTACCTTTTTGGAAAGTTTGCTTCCTTTGTTTTGTAGAGCTTTCAGGTGTACTTTTAAATTGCTATATAAGAACTTTCTAATGTCTTTATGGAGGCACTGTGAACTTTTCTCTTATCACTACTTTCATTGTGTCCCAGAAAGGTTCCAGGTCAGTAGGTCTGATAAAGGTGGGCAGAGAGGTAGCAGGATAATGGTGGTCAGGTGAAGATAAGAACCTGCTTTGAGAAGCTGTGCATTCCCCCAGCAGACTCCGAGATGGGCAAGGCAAAAGGGTTCAGGAAGTGTTGGGAGTGATGCCCTTGAAACCCTCCATTATTGATGTTATTATTATGGTTAGAATTAAGTATGACTGGGTTCATGGAAAATCCCCAGCCAGCTGCAGAAAACTAATACAAATCTGGTGGTTAAGATGAATAATCATTTGATAAAGTTGTGACCTTGCTGAGAAATACATCTGACATTAAGATACCCAATGTGATGACCTGTAACCTTTCTGAAAAACCAACATCCTGCTGACTAATAATATGACAAACCTATAACCTTTCTGACATCCAGTCAACACCAGCCGATTCCCTAACTACACAAATATTTTGTCCTTGGCCTGTATAAATGTTTCTTACTTCCCCCCTCCCTCTGTTACCCCTGTTATGGTATAAATTCAGCCTTGGGGAAAAATGAAATTGTTGCCTTGATCAGACTCTTGTCTTGGCGTCCTTCTTCACGTCTCTTGTCCCCCATTCTCTTCCAGGTACCCTCAGCCCCCCTCGTTGACAAGGAAGGGTATCTAACCTGTATTATTCCAGATCAACAGATCTGAAGAAGTTGAGTAAATGTTGGCTGAAGAACTTGGCTCTGAGTTTTTAATGAAACCACTACTGTATTTATTGATCAGCTGACACCCATGGGAATATCTTTAGCAGAGGAGTGGCATCTTTCCTGAACATTATGGAATGAAAAGATTCAGTATAGTGTTAATGGCATAAATGATGGGGCCTCTGGACTACATGAAAATTCTCAGTAGTGTCTCTATTTGACTACCCAAATACCACCTGAACCACTCTGAATCCAAGATAAGTTGCTTGCTGAGAAACAAAATCATGCAGATTGTGGGAACACAACTCTTTCCTATAGTGGTGGTATGGGCTGGGCTGTTTGGTGCTAGACCAATAATCTGTACAAGCAGCCTTATACTTCAATGATAACTCCTCAGTAAGACCCTCTGCGGCTCACTTAATCTTCCTGTTTTACTAGAAAAGCTGCCCCTTATCTCTACTCCATAGGCCGTTCTGATTCCCTTAAGAGCAATGAATCCCAACTCAAAGGGAAGCTACCTCCTTCATCACAGTTTTTCTGGCTTCTTAGATCTGGAGGACTGGTTCCTCATGCATGGAGTGAGTCCGTTGATGGTTAGTGATGAATATCAACCTGACAAGATGAAGAATCAGAGAGGAGACAAGCCTCTGGGAGGGTTCTATATTAAAATGGTATCTGTACTTTCCTGGGAGGATTGTACTGATTAGGTTTTTATAAGATAGAAATATCAATCCTAAATGTGCCTGTCTCCATTTCTGTAGCTGGAGGCCTGGATAGGACAAAAAGCAGAAGGCCAGCTCAGCAGCAATATTCACCTTTCTCTTCTTCCTGATAGAGAACAAGTGACCATGACTTACATATTACCTATATCCTTGAACTGTGAGTCAAAGTCCTTTCTCCCATCAAATGCTTTTATTGTAACAGAAAAATTATTGAATCAATTCTTCCACATATAAAAGGTCCCAGAGAGTGGCCTTGAGTCCTTCTGCCATATGAAGATGTAGCAGGGTGTGGCCATTGGAGGGAAGGCTTCACCCTGACACTGTATGTGTCTTCTTGTTCTTGATTTGTGGTTCTCAGACCATAGAAATAAATGTGTATTTGGAAGTTTCCAACTTTCACTATTTTTGCTATAGCAGCCAGGCATAATAGCACAGATAGCACTGGAATATATATTTATTTATAAACTCGTTTTTAACATATTATTTGTTTTCCTAAAACCTTTGCGTATTTGTCCTTGTCTGTCACTGTCTCTGCCTGTCTCTGTCTCTCTGTCTCTGTCTCTCTGTCTCTCTCTCTTTCTGTGTGTGTGTGTGTGTGTGTGTGTGTGTTGTGTGTGTGTGTGTGTGTGTGTGTGCATGTGCATGCGTGTTTGGTGTTTATGTGTGTGTGCCTGTGTACATGCCTATAGTTCAGTTCCTGCAAATGTATGCCAGGGGACACTGGAATCCTCCTCTACCACTGTTGACCTTATTCCCTTCAGATAGGGTCTCTCATAAACCTAAAATTATACTTGGACCATCAGGAACAGCAATCCTTTGTCCCACAGCACTGTGATTAGAGATGTAGTCAGCTATTCTCAGCTATTTTAAATATAAATGCTGAGATATGAACTCAGGTCTTCACACTTGTGATTCGAGCTTTCAGACTCACTGAGCCATCTCATCAGTTCCTTTTCAGACACCTTGTTATTTCACACAATCTCCAGCTGTTCTATTTTCTTCAGTGGAATTATGACTGTTGAATCCTAAATGGGTCATCTCAGAAATGATATGGTTAGATAAAATCATATCAACAAAGAGAAATGCAAAGGGGTAAAAGGATTGAGGGAAGGGGAGACAAAGATAAAAAGGAAGTGGAGGGAAGCTAAAAGAGGATCAACTATTTGAGATGTTGATTTTCTAGCTACATAAATTACATTTTTTATACACATCTGCCTTCTCTTTATATTTTACATAGAGTTAAGGAAGAGAACCATTTTTTTCTGTATTTGTCATTTGCAAGTCCCCCAAACTCCCACCTTTACCTAAATCAAATCAGTTATGGTACAAAACAATTTTTAAAATATAGTTAAGAGTAAAACATTTACTAAACATGTGTAATAGTGTTTGAGGACAATGTATTAACAAAAGAGAATGTCTCAAATTTCTTATGAGAATTATTTATATTGAAAAGTATTTTTAAAAATATTAAAGATAAAAATGCAGACGAAAGCAAAAAAGGAGGCTGGGCTTCGAATAGGAATGACAATATCAAGACGCACTTCCAGTCAGCACGTCCCAGGGTTTTACAATGCAAATTGATCTCCTAGGGGCAAAAGCAGCTAGAGAAACAATAAAGTCTTTTATTAAGCTTTAACATAGGAATAAACTGTGAACTTGTAAATTACTATCTTACAAATCAGACATTACTACTTTTTGCAATTATTGAATACATTCACAGGATATTTGTGAACATTTTGAGGTGGCTGATTAAAAAGTAAGGAAAGAAATGCTCTGGTGGGAAAAAAAGAAATCATAGGCTATCACCCAAAGAAGGCATCAACATAAAACAATATACTGGGAAGTGTGTTCTTCCGTAGCATGGAATGAAGGGGGATTTTCTTTCTTTCTTTCTTTCTTTCTTTCTTTCCTTCTTTCTTTCTTTCTTTCTTCCTTCCTTCCTTCCTTCCTTCCTTCCTCCCTTCCTTCCATCCCTCCTTCTTAACTTCTATTTGTTACAGAGTATTTCAAATTTGCCACCATCTGGTCTCCAAACTGTGCCTGACAGCATGGAGGATTATCTCCACTGTTATCTTAAGTTTCCTGTAGTATGTTTAGGTAGATTCATGTAAAAATATAACACACATACCGAAAATTGCACAAATCACAAATATATATATAGCTAGATGGATTTCAGAGTCAAACTTTATTTTCCTTCCTTCCTTTGTTCACTTCCTCCTTATTTCTAGCTCCCCACCCACCAGCACCCCAAGTGTTGAGGAACAACCCCAGGGCCTCCAGGTGTGAATAGACTGTGTGAAAGCCCAGCTACATTCGAGCCCTTGCTTCTATTTCCTGTTTACCATCTCCTCATGGGCACCTCCTTTTCTGCCATGATTCTCCTTCTTTGATACTTTCTGGGCATTTCAGTTGGGAGTCTTTCCCTTCTTCTATTCCTATTATTCTTAGGTTAGGTCTTTTCATGGTATCCCAAATGTCCTGGATGTTTTATGTTAGAAACGTTTTAGCTTTGGCATTTTCTTTAACTGATCTAAAATTTTCTTCTATGGTATCTTCTACACTTGATACTCCCTCTTCCTTCTCTTGTATTCTGCTGGCGATGCTTGTTTCTATAGTTCATGTTCTCTTTCCTACACTTTTCATCTCTAGGATTGCCTTGGGTTGTGTTTTCTTTATTGCTTCTATTTCTTTTTTCAGACCGTATGTTCTTTATTTCTTTATATTCATTGTTTCTTATATAAGGACCTTTCTTACCTTTATAATAGTAGATGTAAGTTTATTTTCTTGCAATTCAGGTGTGTAGGATGCTCAGGGCTTGTTGTAGTAGGCTAATTGGATTTTGGTGGTGCCATATTGCCCTGGTTTTTGTTGACTGTGTTTTGGGGCTGACATTTTGTCGTCTAGTTGCCCTCAAGTGTTGCCCAGCCTGGTAGTCCATAATGGGAGTAGACCTAGGAGGCTTCAGGAGAACTGGTAGTCCTCAATGTCAGTGTGCCTCTGGGATTGCAGGTAGAGCTGATTGTTCCTAGAGGTTGCAGGCTTTCAGGGTTCCAGGTAGTCCCTGATGGCTTCAGGCTGCTGATTTTCCTGGGTTGGGACAGGCTTCCAGAGATGCAGGTAGAACCAGTGGTCCTACCTGGACCTACAACTATGGTTGTAGTCTTATCTTTGACCTAGGAAGGTACAGTGTTCCAGGGATACAGGTGGAGTTGTGCCTCTGGAAATGAAGTTCAAAGAAAGCAGGCCTGAGCTTGCCCCATCTGGATTTGCCCAGAATAGCAGGCAGACAGAGATGATGTGTGTTGAGGTCTCACCTGGTAGTTGTTGATGGCTTCAAGCATCTGGAGTTATGGTTAAAGGTGTCTAGTGGGCTTATTTTCTCTGTCTTATATAACAGATGAGGTAGAAAAGAGACATGTAAGTGCATTCTCAACTTCCTGAGAGAGGGCAAATACTTTATAGCTCCAGGTGCTTGAAGTAAGACCCATGTGTGGCTGGCTACTCTTCCTGAGGTAAGGACCAGATGCAGTGACTCATCCTGGATAGAGGAACTCTCTGTACCCCCACTAATGTCCCTGTTGTGACCAGTCAAATTTGGCATGTGCAATGTAGGCAATAGAATATTTGGTAAACAATAAAGACTTTATCATTTATTGTCACACTTAATTGTCAGTCTAAGAAGAGCCAAACACAAAATAGAATCAGGGGCAGTGACACAAAATCTGTTGTAAAGAAAAGCATCTAAAACATGATAATATGCATGGATGAAAATGAAATGAATGGACTTGTGAATAAAAGACCAAGAGCAGAGGCTGACAGCAGAACATTTGTTCTAAGTTGACTCTATCAACAAGAACAGACAATTTAATACCCAACAATGGAACTGATATGTGGGTATCAGGATACCAAATATACAAATCCTAACTAAGAGAGGTTGGCACATAGCCCAGTGTTAGAGCACTTGCCTACCATGCACAGGTACGGTCACTGAGCGCCATCAGAAATAGCAAACAAATAAAAAACAAACAAGAAAAAAACAAAACAAAGCCCCACTGAGAAACACTTACAGAATAGTTCACCAGCAGTTGCTAATGTTTATGTTAGTCAAGAACAAAAACCACCAGCAGTGTCACAGACAGCAAAGTCAAAGAAGACATCATGACTAAACAGGCTGTGGAGCCTCCTGAAAGCGCATGAGGCATAGAGTAAGGAAGCGAAAGCAAAGCATCCTTCAAGTAGTAATTGCATTGGTGCTGGTCATTTACTTCTGATAAATGAACTCAGTCACTTTGAAGTCATGTGTAGAAGATGAGAGTAGTGAGAGAAGTGGTGTGAGGTTCATGAAAACCCCCTGTGATGAGGTCACTGTTTTGATTTTCTTTTGAGACAGGATCTCTCTACGTAATCATGGGTGTTATGGAACTCACTGTGTAGAACAGGCTGGCCTTGAACTCACAGAGATCCACCTGCCTTTGCCTCCAAAGTTCGGAGATTAAATGCATGACTCAGCATATTTGGCCTCACATTTTTTTTTATTGAGTTGAAAACTGTCAGAGAAATTATTTACTATCATTTCCAAATAAAATAAAGAACATTGGAAACCTGTTTGAGTATTAGGTCTTTCGACAACTTGGTCTTGTCAAATGTGTCACAGTGTGCTTGTGGTGAGGGCCAGCAGTGCTGTGTGGAGAGTCTGCCTCTATGGGTTGGGCATTTCTTTTCTTCGTTTCCTGAAATTGCCACCTCCTAGGTATCGTCCAGATTTACTGGTCAGCCCTTAGAATATCCCAAGTACCTCAATCCAAGCTTTTCTTTTAGTGAGTTCTTCAATTTTTTAAATACCATACATTTATTTTATATTTCATGCGTATTTTCATCATGTCAACCTTTAATTCTCATGAAAACGCTGCATATGCTAATTCAGTGATGCGTGTTTGTGTGTGTGTTATCATTCTGTCTAAGCTCCACCCCCACAGTTACTTGGCAACAGACAGACATGCTCCACCCCCACAGTTACCTGGCAACAGCCAAGTGTGCCTGACACTGTAAAAGGGGCTGCCAGCCCCCTCCTCACTCTCTTGCTCTTACCTTCTTCCTCCTTTGTCCCTTCTCTCCCCATCCCCCCTTCCCCCCTCTCTCCACATGTTCATGGCTGGCCTCTGCTCCTCTATTTCTCTACTTCTCTCTCTGCCCTACTACCCTCTTAAATCCCCTCACCATGTCCTGAATAAACTCTATTCTATATTATACCATTGTGTGGCTGGTCCCTCCGGGGCTGGAGAGGTGGGGGGTGACGTCTCAGCGTAGGCCTTCTTCCCCCAAATCTCCATAGAACATATCTATCCTCTCCTTATCTTTTTATCAACACACCGATGTGTGTGTTTGTGTGTGTGTGTGTGTGTGTGTGTGTTCTACAAAATTTATAACAGGTTTTCTTAATATAACAAACTGAAGAAGTCATCTGATACAGTTTTAAAAGTATTGATGATGTCCTCTAAATGAAAGAGGTCAAGATTTGTGGGATGGTGTCACCGGTGAGGCAGGTAAAAGATAGAATGAAGCCTGTCATTGGATGAGAAGGAAGGATGGGCGGGAAAAAAGGTTGAAGGAAGAGGAGGAGACAGGAACGGAAGAGGGGAGGAGAGAGAGAGTAGTCGGGGACAACATGGAAACTGATTAAGATTCCACACTGTACCTTTACAGGTTGTTATGAATGTTCTTAAGGGATGGATGTGTGCAGGGCTTTGTATGTTTAGGTGGGCAATTATATCTTATCAGTTGGATCAAAGGTTATTGTGTTGTATGTTCTTTCATGTAGCAATTTAAGTATAAGAAAGTGTGCGGTGGCTAGAGACACTGGGCCACTGCAGAATTGGGATATGTGTTTCAGGCATAGAAACCTGCCTTGGGAAATGCAAATCAAAACAACCCTGAGATTTCACCTCACACCAGTGAGAATGGCTAAGATCAAAACTCAGGTGACAGCAAATGCTGGCGAGATGCGGAGAAAGAGGAACACTCCTCCATTGTTGGTGGGATTGCAGACTGGTACAACCATTCTGGAAATCAGTCTGGAGGTTCCTCAGAAAATTGGACATTGAACTGCCTGAGGATCCAGCTATACCTCTCTTGGGCATATACCCAAAAGATGCCCCAACATATAAAAAAAGACACGTGCTCCACTATGTTCATAGCAGCCTTATTTATAATAGCCAGAAGCTGGAAAGAACCAGATGCCCTTCAACAGAGGAATGGATACAGAAAATGTGGTACATCTACACAATGGAATATTACTCAGCTATCAAAAAACAACGAGTTTATGAAATTCGTAGGCAAATGGTTGGAACTGGAAAATATCATCCTGAGTGAGCTAACCCAATCACAGAAAGACATACATGGTATGCACTCACTAATAAGTGGCTATTAGCCCAAATGCTTGAATTACCCTAGATGCCTAGAACAAATGAAACTCAAGACGGATGATCAAAATGTGAAGGCTTCCTCCTTCTTTAAAAAGGGGACAAGAATACCCTTGGCAGGAAGAGAGAGGCAAAGATTAAAACAGAGACTTAAGGAACACCCATTCAGAGCCTGCCCCACATGTGGCCCATACATATACAGCCACCCAATTAGACAAGATGGATGAAGCAAAGAAGTGCAGACCGACAGGAGCCGGATGTAGATCGATCCTGAGAGACACAGCCAGAATACAGCAAATACAGAGGCGAATGCCAGCAGCAAACCACTGAACTGAGAATAGGACCCCCGTTGAAGGAATCAGAGAAAGAACTGGAAGAGCTTGAAGGGGCTTGAGACCCCATATGTACAACAATGCCAAGCAACCAGAGCTTCCAGGGACTAAGCCACTACCTAAAGACTATACATGGACTGACCCTGGACTCTGACCTCATAGGTAGCAATGAATATCCTAGTAAGAGCACCAGTGGAAGGGGAAGCCCTGGGTCCTGCTAAGACTGAACCCCCAGTGAACTAGACTGTTGGGGGGAGGGCGGCAATGGGGGGAGGGTCGGGGGGGGAACACCCATAAGGAAGGGGGAGGAAGGATGTTTGTCGGAACCGGGAAAGGAATAACACTAAATGTACATAAGAAATACTCAAGTTAATAAAAAAAAAAAAAAAAAAAAAAAAAAAAAGAAACCTGCCTTGGGAACCAGATAGGTAGAAAGATTGCTGCCAGGCTCAGAGAGAGGCCTTCGGCAGCGTGATGTGGGATGGAGCAGAGCGGGTGAGAGACTTTGCTGACTGAGACTTAAGATATCTGCTAGATATCTTGGGGCACTGTGGTGCAGGACCTAGAGCAGGATAAAAGACAGCATTTTATTTTTTTATATTTTTACAACAACAAAGGCTGACAGTATAACTAACCGAAGCTTAATATTCTTATTTAAAAAGTCTTGTAAAAAAAATAGTAGCATATTAACATCTATCCTAATAAGTGATTTTAGCTTTTTCACATTGTAAAATTAAAATTTATGTCTTTGAATTGTTAAAAAAAGAATCTGGTACAAATGGGTACAAGAGAAAGTGAGCATCAGTATGCACTGAAGTGCTTACATATCCACAGTGGTAATGTGGCATGCTAGAGACTGAAGTAGAAAGACAGGCAGTCTCCATTTCCCTCTCTCTCCCTCTCCCCTCCTTGCTGGGGTGCCTGAGCACAGCCTTCAAGTCACTGAGGGAAGGAGAACACAATCCTTTATAAGGATCCAAGTCTACACTTCCCAGGTGAGAAACAGCAGGGTCTGAGACACATGCTGTTCTCAGTTTCCTGTGTACCCAGTTGCCACTAGGGTACCACTGTGAGTTGGGAACAGTGAGGGTCCCTGGGTCTGCTCTTCCCCTCGGGTCAGGCAGGAAGGGGGAGGCTGAGCTGGGGATGAGGGTGAAATGCCAAGTGAATACAGAGAGTAGTAGGGGCTGGAAGAGAAAAGTCCCCTTTCCAACCCCCGCAGTGATCCTTGATGAAGGAGATGCTCCAAAGTTCTTTATTTATGACAGGAGTGAATGTACCTTAATCAGGGTGAATCAGGGATTAAATACCATGTTGGAGGAAGAAATGCCCAGGAAGGGAAACATAGTCACTAAAAACTCAGGGCCTTTCTAGATACCTCGATTGCATGGAGAACTCCAGGTTTTTCTACTACATGACTGATTGTCATGGCCCTCTCAGTGGAGTGAGATGTTTACAGATCAGGTGGTTGGGCAGGGATCTGGCTCCTTGCCTGTCATTCTCAATTCTGAGATTCCCCAGGGTGTGAGCCCGCCCAGCTTTACAGTTCTGTCAGGTGACAAGGTTGACTTGTGCCCACCCTTTTCTGATTCTCTCTGTAGATGTATGTGTGTGTGTGCATGCCTGTGTGTGTTCATGTGTGTGTATGTGTGTGCGTGTGTTCACTCTACTGACTTGCCAGTTCAAAGTGATATTTACTTAAGGAAACAAACACAATTTAAATAATAATCATAAAGTATATCAACATGACTTAAAGTATGTAAGAATTTTGAATAGCATAAAATAAATCCCTAAAACAATAAAAGTAGAACATTGGAAACCAACGATGTGGCTATGGATACAGTTCAACTGGTGAGTGCTTGCCTAACATTGATAAAGCCCTGGGCTTGACCCTTCAGATCCAAGGAAAGGATGCATGATGGTGCACTGTTGCTGTAAAATTATAAAAAAAGGTTTCTTTTAGCCTGCACGTGGTCTGGCACCATAGAGCCCCAAGACATCTGTTGGATGTCTTCATCTCAGTCAGCAAAGCATCTCACTCGCTTTGTTCTACCCCATATCACACTGCCGAAGGCCACTCTCTGAGCCTGGTCACAGTCCCTCTACCCATCTAGTCCCCAAGGCAGGCTGCCAACATGCCAAACATACACATGTCTCCAGCCACCACATACACTCTTAAATTCAATTAAATTGCGACCTGAAAGACCACGCAACACAATAACCTCTGATCCAATTGATGAGATATAATTTGCCCACCTAGACACACAAAGCCCTGTACATGTCCATCCCTTAAGAATATTCATAACAACCTGTAAAGGTGCATCTGTCTCCATGTTCTCTCGGCTGCTTCTCTCTCACTCCCATCTCCTCCCTTCTCTCTAAAAACGTCCTTCCATCCATCCTTCCTTCTCATCCAGTGACAGGCCTCGTTCTATCTTGTATCTGCCTTCACTTGTGTAATGACATCATCCCACAGCACACATCTTTAATTGCAGGACTTGGAATGTAGAGCATAAGGACCAGAAATTCAAGGTCGTCCTCAGCTACAAATGAGTTCCATATCAGGCTGGGCTACACGGGACTAACTCAAAAGCAAAACAAGACAAGACAACACACAACAACAACAAAAATAAACGATGCTGAAAATAGCCAACTAAAATGCCATTCAAAGCATCTCTTGAAAACTATGCTATTATTAAAAAGACTATGGAAATGAGAATCATTGTGAGACTCTCTGGCTAGTGGAAATTAAGTATAAGTTAGCTTTTTGTAACACAAGATGTTTCTAATTTAGTTATTTTCCATTATCATTCAGCTCCAAATGAATGGTACCATGCTCCTCTGAGCTCACAATCCACTTCCAGGTTTAGTAGAAGTATTCTTATTAAAAGTAAATTGATAATTTCTTTTTAGGTTTTTGTTTGGTTTGGTTTTTGCTTGTTTTTGAGTGAGTGAATGAATGAGTGTGCGTGTGTGTGTGTGTGTATGTGTGTGTGTGTGTGTGTGTGTGTGTTTATGCATGCACTTGGGGAATACATTTATGTTTGTGAATGTGGACCCTAAGGTCCATGTAGAAGTCAGAGGACAGCCTCAAGTATGAGTTGTCAGATGCCACTTTACTGTTTTCTCACTGTACACACTCCAGACTATATACCCTGTTTGTCTCGGAAAACTCTGCAGTCTCTATGTAAATAGGGTTCAAGAATGCTGGAACTCCAGGTGCTTGAACTATATACCCAGCTTTTATTTGAAGATTAGGGGTCCTCATCTTTGTGCAGCAGGTACCTTTACACACCAAGCCTCGTCAATAGGCCTCAAATAATTTTGCATGAGTTCTGAAACTATTTACAAAGAAATATTTTAATAAAGGTTTATATTAAAGCAAAATAACTTAAATTAAAATAAAAATCTTCTCAGGTTAACTCCATTAAGAAACAGAATGCTGTTCATTTATACCTATTTTTTTTTATGCTTATTTCCTCAAAAGTAGTTAAAAGCACCTCTATGTGCCTCGGTTTAGGTGGCAAATGTTAATAAATGATAAAGTAGAAAGTACTTTACACTATTTAATATCAAACAATTCCATGATTTTTGTTGTGTTCAAATAGACATAGCTTAAAATATACTATCTAATTTTTTAAGGGTACAGTTCTTTTCTGCTGAAAAGTTTGATGTTGTTATGTAAGCATAATCCACTTCCGTCTCTGGGGTTCCTTCATCTCACAAAACTGAAATTCTTCAGCCACAGGCCATCCGTCCCTGTTTCATCTTCTCCCTGGCTGCTGGAGACCATCCTTCTCTCTATCTCTGTTCCCATGACTTAGTTCTGAGTACTTCAAATGAACAAACTGCAGTGATTGTTGTTAGGTGACTAGCTTTTTTCACTTATCATAATGTCCCCAAGTATGATATTCTGTTGCACACATGTGTCATATTGTCTTTTTTTGATGGAATAGTGGACTGCATCGACATGGTAGCTACTCTGGATAGAACTGCTGCTATGAATTCAGAAAGAAAGACATCATTTTGAGGCATCACTTTAAATTCCTTTACTCCCCTTTTCCCCAGTATACTCAGAAGGACTAATGAGTACTGATAGTCACATGGTAAGAGTGTGAACTGGTATCTCACATAGTACTGACCAATATTTCTGTAATAATTAGTAGGTGAAGAATATTTTAGTACACTTGCTCATTTATATCTCTGTTCAAGTCTCTTTCTGTGTTGAGATTAAGGTTTTTTATTTGCTTGTTTATTTGATTTGTTTGTCTTATTGGTCTTTGTGTTAGATAGTTTAATGGCAACTTGACACAATCTAAAGTTATCTGAGAGGTAGAAACTTCAATTAAGAAAATGACTTCATAAAATCAAGCTGTAGGCAAATGATTGATATGGGAGGGCCCAGCCTAGTGTGGGTGGTGCCATCCCTGGGCTGCTGGTCCTGGGGTCTGTAAAAAAGAAGGTTGAGCCAACCACGAGGTGCAAGCCAGTAAGCAGCACTTGTCCAGGGCCTCTGCTTCAGCTCCCCTCCTGGTTGCTGCCCTGTTCTTGTCCTGATTCCCTCCAATGAAGGGCTCTGATCTGAAACTGTAAACCAAATAACCCACTTCCTCCCCAGTTTTCTTTTTGTCATTGTGTTTCATCATAGCAATGGTAACCCTATCTAAAACAGCATTAGGTATTAAAATTTCACCCTAAAAACGAATATTAATCCATATTAGATATAAGATTTATAAATGTTTTTATCACTTATGGGATTATATTGTATTTTTATCCTATTAATTCTATCTTGGGTGTGTGGTGGAGGGTCAAGTAATGTATGTACAGATGTGTGTGTGTGTGTGTATGTGTGTGAGTGTGTGTGTGTGTGTGTGTGTGTGTATGCGCACAAAAGTATATGCATGTGTGGAAGCCAGAGGGAAATTTCAAATGTTGCACCCCAAAAGCCATTTAGATTTTTGGGGATGGAGTCTTTCACTGGTCTAGGGCTCATTGAGTTAGCCTGGCTAGTTAGCTAGTCTTTGCCTCTTCAGAGCCAGAATTACAAGCATACACCACAATGTCTAGCCAGCATTTTACAGAGTTCTAGAGACTGAATTTATATCGTCATGCAAGGCTTGCTGGGGTATCTCCTCAATTCTGATAGTAACTTTTGATGAACAAATATTTTAAAATTGCATGGTGTCCAGCTTGCTTTTCTTTTGTTGATTATGCTTTTGGAGTTATCACTGAGAAATCATTACAAAATTTATTGCTGAAAAGCTTACCTTTGTGTACTTTTGAATTTATAGAAATCACAATGATGTCATACATTGTCCAGAATGACACCAATGGGAAAAACCATGGAATATTAGAAGGTAGAACCTACTGAAAAGTCCTTAGATTACTGGTAACATTCCCACAGAAGAAGCGGAAGCCAGGCCAACCCTGTCTTCTTTTTCAGCTTTTAGGCTCATGATTACCTCTCTAGTGCAAAACCCTAAAACCGTGGGATTGTTTGGTCCTGGAACGAAGCCTCCAAATAAAATAAAATAAAATAAAATAAAAATGTTTACCTTCATAACTTAATTTCTTCAGCGATTTACTTATTACAAGAATCTATAACATATAATCCTTAACTGTCTTGTTTCTAAATTTTCAAAATTTTGTTAATGTAATTTATTTAATGAATTAAATTAGAGCATTTAGTCTTGTTGGCTATCTTTGTATATTTCTAGTGAAAGAATACATCAGCCCATGTGTAAAGAAAGTGGCATTGTTGGGGATTTAGCTCAGTGGTAGAGCGCTTGCCTAGCAAGCACAAGGCCCTGGGTTCGGTCCCCAGCTCCGAAGAAAAGAAAAGAAAAAAAGAAAGTGGCATTATCTAAGGGTTTAGATATAAAATACAGATTTCGAATGTTGGAGAGAGACCTCAGGTATAGTGTAGGCTTTTCTTTCCCAAGCCCAAGTGCATGTCCTGTCTGGCCATTTCAGAGCAGGGCTTGGCTCTCTGAATGACTCTGGTAACTTTCCAGCTTCAGAAAGAACAAATGCGAAAGTGTGTGTTGGAGGAGCCAAAAAGGAAAACTTAAGCCCAGATCACTTTTTCCATCTTAAAAGAAACCAAATGTTCTGCTTCGCTGTGGCTGCTTCATCAGGACTGGAAAGGCCGTGGATGTGGTCAGGCTTTTTATAGCGTCTAGTATAAGGCAGCACGACATCTTTAGCATACATGGACAGAGTGTTTGTAATGATGTGGGTGTTCTGGAAATTAGAAGGAATTATCAACTAGCACAAACAATGAGCTTCAACTCCTTCCCTTTTCCCAGATACGTGAAAGAGTAAACTTCAAATACATTTGGTTAAAACTAAATCTCATGTTCATTTTATTGCAGTTTATGTACAGATTTTAAAAAACAGGTTGAGTCTTAGTCACTTTTTTTCTTTCCTCCTTTTACTAAATTTAGTTGGAATTTCCTATACAATTTTAAAACTATGTCCTTATACTATGTAATTTAGAAAAGCTTATGGGACAAGTTAGGAAAAAATTGACCAATTCCTCTCAGTTTCAATGTGTTTCCTTTGGTTAAATAAATACTCTAAAAATATCAATGTCCCATGTTAGGAAGACAGTGTGATTTGTGCACATATTTGGGATGTACTTCACCAAGATTTATACCACTGGCTTTTAGGTTAAAAATGATCAGTCAATTGATTGATTGATTGATTGATTGGTTAGTCGATTGATTGACTGATTGACTGGCTGGTTTTAAAATGAAGCACAAAAGTGATTTGATAAGAAATGGTTTGCATCAGCAAACATCAGTTCCAGCCTAGGTATCAGGGGCAGTTCCCAGGACCAACCTGATCTCTGATTATTCCCACAGGATGTGATCTAGGTTGTGCATGGCCATTTGACATAGAAACATTTCCTGACCACTGTCTTGCACCCTAGGGATATGGAGACCACAAATATTACAGTAACTAAATGCAGACAAAGAAAAAAAATGCAGCAATCTGTCAAAACCAAAAACCAAACGAGAAACTTTATCTTACCTCTCAGTATGTAGCATTTGCTAGTTCTTGTTTTTGTTTTTATTTTTTTCTAGACAGGGTATTACTATGTAGCCTTGCTGTCCTGGCTGGAATTCACTATAAAAACAAGACTGGCCTCAAATGCACTGAGATCCACCAGCCTCGGCCTCTTGAGTGCTGGGATTAAAGGTGCATGCCACTACATCCTACCACATTGATTAGTTCTAATGAGTTAATTTGCTTGTCACATCAAGAGTGACTGTGACTATTGCACATGTCCTATAGTCCTGGAAGGACAGACAGGACTCCTCCAGAACTCGCAGGAAGATGACATGATTGTGTTTTTAGTTGTAGGAAATATAGGTTTGACCTTTGGCAATAAAAATCTGTCCGGGATACACCCATAGAGATGTCATATATAGTATCTTTCAGAAGCAAAATTCCTGAAAAGGACATTTTGGTGTTCTGAGTGAAGGCTTGTGAGTACTAGAGGTAGTGTGCACTTGGGTGTGTGGCTTTGAACACTTGGAACTACCAGAAGTCATTAAGACACTCATTGGTCACCAAAACTACTTTCTGGCCCATTGCCGGTTTGTGTTTATCACCTATAAAACTAACCCAGAGAACTGAAAATAGTCTTTTTTCCAAGAAGAGCAACAGAGACCTTCCTTTGGCTCATGTGTATTGGATTCTGTTTTCAGAATTATTTATGAGAACATCCGA
Organism: Rattus rattus; assembly: GCF_011064425.1. Taxonomy (NCBI): domain Eukaryota; kingdom Metazoa; phylum Chordata; class Mammalia; order Rodentia; family Muridae; genus Rattus; species Rattus rattus. Next base: position 26,805,739 of record NC_046167.1, on the reverse strand, counting down.
AAAGTCACAGCCCTGATGAGTTTGGCAACCAAAATCGCTTGTACCTCACATAAATTGCTTACAGACTGAGCAGGAGAGGACAGGGATGGAAAGGGGAAGCAGGGCTCGCAGAGGGACAATCTCGTCTGTGACACAGGGGAGAAATTTCCCAGAATCCATGCTGCCACTTGGGTTCTGTTTTAAGGAATAGTAACTATCCACTAAGGGAAATGGTGTGTAAGCTCAATTCAGTCCTTTAATAGGACTTTTTTTAAAAAAAAAAGAAAAAAGAAAGAAACAGAAATCAAGAAATTCAGATGTTTTCATAAAAATATTTTATAGTCATTTCTTCATGGTTTATATGTTTTAATTCAACTTTAAGTTTCTCATGAGATAGAATTATATACTAAGTAGAGATGATTGACAAGGTGCTGAGCTGTGGGCTCAGTGCCCTTCCCCATGTCCTGTTTTGGACTCCTAGTGACCCTGCCCACATAGATCAAGTTAGTCAGACCATACAGACAGGAAAATGATGTTAGAAGCAGTTATTGACTTGGCTAGCACTGACACCAAAACATAAGTTATTCCAACTCAAAAGCCAGGCTGCAGTCACCGTCCAACAGTTCCTTTCCAGGGTGGCCTAATACTTGACCTGGGGAAGACTAATTCACAGAAAAAACTTGAGTCTCATGATAGTCTAGAAGTCCAGAAATAAGAGCCAGCATGAACTGCAGAGTCACCTCGTTTGGCCCATTGCAGTAACTATATAGTAACTGTACAGTCACTCATGTGCTTTATCTGATTCACTCCACCAATTCTGCTGAGTGCGCCTCAAGTGCGCACTGTTATACTTGGTTTTCTTTGTCCTCCTTCACGGCCATTCCCGGAGTTATTCATTTTCATTTGAACGACCTTGCCAACAATTTAACTCCCTTCTACTCCTAGTCTCACCTCCTGGCTTGCTATTCAAAATGGAGCTAAGGACCAGCCACCATGTGACACAGAAGCATCTAAATTATAAGGGACACAGATGTCACTCTGGCTTCCATGGAACCCCCATTTCTCATCTCCAGGCTATAACTTTCAACGTTGCATCAAATGACTTTTGAATACATATTTATAGTTTTCTGGTATTTGGGTCGAGTGGATAGTGGAGGGCTTTGCAACTCTGTGTTCCCAACCAGTGTTTGAGCATAAGCTCATGTGAGACAGAGCAAGTACAAATTTCTCCCAGAAACTTTGAGTCAGTAGACTAAAGTTAGCCTTTTAGTCAAAATACCAATTCTTCCCTTCACAATATCATCTTTTACTTGAAACACACATTTTTCCTCAGGAGGCAGCAAGCAACATCATATGTGACTCTGGTCTCTAAGCTTCACTTCATAAACTTAGCTTGACTACCATTTCATACCCCAAGCCCTGTTATTATACAGTCAGTGTTATGAATTTCTGTCTCACAACCTGATAGTTCCAGAATGAAGTTCTGTCATCCTAATTTCACTGGCTTCCTGCTATTCTTGCTACTGAAATCATGAAGAATGTCCTATGGGCCTAATCTTTTTTCTCTGAATTTCTACATTGAGTTTTCATGGCATTTTTGTCTAGCTGTTCGAGCTAACTAACTTTCTTTAAGCAGAATTATTGTATCCCTTTTCTTCTCCAGCATAATGGAATCCTCTGAATTCCTCCTCTGACTTCTTATATAATGAGCTGCTAAGAAATCATTTGGCCTGTCATAGCCTCTGCTTTAGGAACTCCCAGTGAGTGCCTGGCTTAGCTTTCTGGTGACTAACCTGGACCACCATCTTAATTTTTTCTAACTTCTTTCATACTTCTGCCCTCTCAATTTCCATTATGTAAACATACAAAGGACTCGTTTGGTTCCTTGAACTAGGAGCATCTGTTCCCTCTGTCTCCCATCGTTCAACATGGTCTACCTACCTTTGTATTCTTCTGCACAGCCTGACTCCCTCTATGACCTCATGTCTCAGAGCACCCTGGAAATGATTCATCCACTGGTATCCCTTGCCACGCCTCTGTTCATTCTGAACCACGTGAAAACACTGCCTTTCAGGTCACTCTTCATAGTAGTCTATGCCTGCATTTTCCTTTGGTTCTTGACTTGTGGATCCAGTCTGTCCCTTCATTTCAGAAGAGAGAAGAATAGAGTCTGGATGGGTGAAGCTTATTGGGGAAGATCACAGGATTTGAGTTTCCAACTCAAATTTCAATGAAATATGCATTTTCCTTCCTTCCTCCCTCCTCTTTCTCCCCTCACCTCCTTTTTCTCTTCCTTTTTTATTTTTTTCCGGGGGATTTGTCGGGGAACTGGGTGTTATGTAACAGGCTGTCCATGTAGTAAGAATGGCTTCAAATTTCACATCCTTCTGTCTTTACTTTTTAAATGCTGGGATTATAAGCCCTATTGGTGCAGTGTTGGGGACAGCCCCCAGGGATTCCTGAATACTAAATAAGACCACAACTACCTGAGCAGCAGAGCAGCCCTGGCCTTTACCCAAATGCTTCTCTTTCCCCATGGACACTCTTCAAACCCCCCCCCCAATATTCCTACTTTGCACTGCATGTTTGCCGCCTGGGCGGATGCAGTAATTTAAATCAATTTTTCTTGCTCATTGAGGATGCCTCTGTAGTCATAAACAAAATGACTCGAACTCCTGCTGGCCACTCATCACTGATACAGAATTCCACTGCTGTGGCGCCAGGAGGCAGGGTTGGCTGTTTCTCATTAATGGGCAGTGAGTCTTCAATAAATAAAGAAGGTGCCCACGGCTGACTCATGGCATGCTCCAGCAGTGGGTAGAAGGGAACAGAGTGTGGTATACCAGAATTTGACTCACAGCTGCCAACCTCATTCCCGTAGCCTTGTGAAGCCTCTGTCTCAACTTCTCACTCAATAAACCAACAATCCAGTGTCACATACAATCTACTACACTGTGAGGATGCAGAGAGAGTGCTCCTTTCAGAGTGGTGAGCATGGACGTGGCATTTAGGGATGCTCCTTGTCTTCCTGCCAAAAGGGACACTCTCTTAAGGAAGGAAAGAGAAACGCTTAAGAGATACCAGACTGTGGATACACTCGTGTAAATGATTGGATTCCAGACGTTGTTGTCATAAAAGATTGAGTCAGCCTGATAAAAGCCTGCTTTTCTTAAAATAAGCAAAAATAACAAAAACTCAGGTGGAATAAGAGACACCAAGTTAGCTCTTATAATTCCAACACCAAGTACTGTCTACGAAACAAACGGAACATTTTCCATGGAAGTGTTCCAGACATGCTTGTGAAGACCAACACGGGATAAGGCTATAGAATTTGAAAGACATGACATATATTACAAAAGCTGGTACTTGTTACATAACCACCTCAAAGCATCCTGTGTTCTTCCTACTCTGCCCGCCCCCTTTAGGGGTAGGAGACTGATTAGGCATTCTATAGCTAGGACACTTAAACAGTGAGAGTGTGGAAGTCAGGAATTTGCCAGGCAAGAAGTCAAGTTCAACATTACATCCCTCAGTGTCTGTGGCTGTTCCTTGGCTGGGTTGAAGACATTGCTCAGTTGAGCAAAGCAAGCAGCCTTTCTCTCAAGCAAAAGTTTGGGTGATAATCACACACTCTTCAGCTTCTGTAGTGCATGCCTGAGTAATGAGGATTAGCTGTTAACATCCGAGTGTTAGTATGTGTAGGAGGAAGACTTTCAGTGAAGAGAACATCTGGTGAGGGTTAATTGTGGGGTTAACAGAATGATAAACTTTGCTGTTCTTAGCCTCTTGGGGCAACAGCAGGCATAGCAAAGTCATTCACACCTGCAACTGATTTAGATCTTGTCTCAGCCTGGATGACTCTTGGAGCTAGCAATAAAGCATACAATTGCATGTGGGGAACAAATAGCCTTTTTTAAATTATAGCTTACAGAAGCCTCCTTCCTATTCCATGCTGCAGAGCATCTGTGATTGCCCAATATGTGGTTTCTGGGTAATTAAATCCATCTAGGAAGGCTGAATGCAGCCAAGCCTGCTCTGTTTCTAATGAGGTCTAATGAGGGCTAATTTGACCTTCCTGTTCACCAATGTTATTGAGGCTGAGTGCTCAGTACAGGCCACATATGTACTTGTGAGAGTGTCACCTAAGTGTTTAGGACAGCTTTTCATGGAACTAGCTAGATTATGTATTGCTCTGTTTCAGCCTGCAAGAGAATGACATTGCAGACACCTGTCAATCAGCAACTGTGCTGATTTCAGAGTAAATACTTTTCAACAGCATAAGCATGTCTCTTAGCTAGCTTTGTATTGGTCTGATAAACACCACGATAAATAGAGAAAGGAGAGAAAAAGGTTTATTTCACCTTTGTAGACCATCACAAAGGGAAGTCAGGGCAGGAACTCGAGGCAGGAACTAGAACAGAGCAGGAATCTAGGGGCGCAAACTGAAGCAAAGGCAGCAGAGGAACATTGCTCCCTAGCTTGCTCTCATGGCTTGCTTAGTTTTCTCTCTTATGTCACCCAGGACCATGTTCTTAGGGTAATAGTGCCCACAGTGGAATGGTACCTTCCTTATCAGCCATTATTCAAAAAAATGTCCCACAGGCTTTCCTACAAGTCAGTCTTATGGAGACATTTTCTCAGTTGAGGTTCCCTTTTCCAAGATAAGTTTAGCTTGTGTCAAGCTGACAAAAAACAAATTAACCAACACAAAGGGCAATAAAGATTTTATTTACAACTGTGGTGGTGGTGGTGGTGGTGGTGGTGGTGGTGGTGGTGGTGGTGGTGGTGGTGGGGTGAGGGTGTGGGGGGTGTGTATGTATGGTATGTCTGGTCATGCACATGGAGGGCACAGCACAACCTGTGGTATAACTTCTCAGGAGACTATCTCTTTGTGACAGGGTAACTTGTTAGTCTTGAACTTTGCTAAGTAATGCAGCCTGGCTGACCCCATCTCCACTTCTCACCTCCCTAGCATCAGGCTCATGGGTACTAACCACCTCATCTGATCATTTAGTATGGGTTTTGAGGATCAAAATGCAGGGCTTTAAGTTTGTAAGGCAAATTATTTCCACAGCTTTTGATTTATTTTTTTAAATAAATGTTTAAGGTTAAGAAATAAATCATGGGTTGGGGATTTAGCTCAGTGGTCGAGTGCTTGCCTAGCAAGTGCAAGGCCCTGGGTTCGGGTCCCCAGCTCCGAAAAAAAAAAAAAAAAAAAAAAAAAAAAGAAATCATATAGAGGAAAATAGCCTCTTTAACATATCCCTTATTTCTGGTATTAGGACATTGAAGAGGAGTGATACAAATGGAGCTATGTAGATTTGAGTCTCTTGACTGTATAACTCATGTCCATTTACTTCTCCATTGACACAATTAGCAGAGACAGGAAGCCAGTCTTCACTCTCTAAAGCTTCTGGTGAGCATCTGATACAAACAAGGGTTGGTTCACAAAGCACGAACTGAGTGGGGGATCTAAAGTCCTGCTCAAACTACCTTCTCGTTCCCTGTGGAAATTATGCAAGTCATTTGAGACCTTTGACTTCTTGTTTAATGGTCTAGCATATAAAATTTGTATTTCATTAGTTATTTGATTCAAAAGTCCTATCATGTTTTCAAATAGAAGGTTAGAAATTGTTTTATTTGTTTTTGAGTAAGGGTCTTATTATGTCAGGCAGTCCATGAACTTGTATGTAACTGAGAATAATCTTGACCTTATGATTGGTGTGTATCTACTTTTTGAGGGCTGGATTACAAGTATACCATTATGCTTCATTTACAGGCTAGTTATTTTCCTTATGGTGTGTTATAAATGTTGGAATTAAAACGTTTATTACTAACATAGTGGAGCATGTGTCCTTGTTTTTTATGTTGGAGCATTTTGGGGGTATATGCCCAGGAGTGGTATAGCTGGGTCTTCAGGTAGAACTATTTTCAATTTTCTCAGAAACCACAAGACTGATTTCCAAAGTGGTTTTACCAGCTTTCAGACCCACCAACAATGGAGGAGTGTCCCTCTTTCTCCACATCCTCACCAGCATCTGCTGTCAACTGTTTTTGACCATTCTGACTGGTGTGAGGTGGAATCTCAGGGACATTTTGATTTTCATTTCCCTGATATCTAAGGATGTTGAACATTTCTTAGGTGCTTCTCAGCCATTTGAGATTCCTCAGTTGAGAATTCTCTATTTAGCTCTGTTCTCTATGTTTTAACAGGGTTATTTGGTTCTCTGGAGCCTATCTTCTTTAGTTCTTTGTATATTTTGGATATTAGCCCTCTATTAAATGTAGGGTTGGTAAAGATATTTTCCCACTCTGTGGGTTGCTGTTTTGTCCTGTTGACAGTGTCCTTTGCCTTAAAAGGACTTTTATGAAGTCTCATTTGCCATTAATTGATCTTAAACCAGATACCATTGGTGTTCTGTTCAGGGAATTTCCCCCTGTGCCCAAGTATTCAAGGCTTTTCCCCACTTTCTCTTCTATTAGATTCAGTGTATCTGGTTTTATTTGGAAGTCCTTGATCAACTTGGACTTGAGCTTTGTACAAGGAGATAAGAATGGGTCAATTTGCCTTCTTCTACATGCAGAACACCACTTCCATGAGCACCATTTGTTGAAAACGCTGTCTTTTTTTCCATTGGATGGTTTAGTGTCTTTGTCAAAGATCAAGTAGCCATAGGTGTGCAGGTTCAATTCAGGGTCTTCAACTCCACTCCATTAATCTATTTGCCTGACTCTGTATCAATACCATGCTGTTTTTATCACTGTTGCTCTATAGTATAGCTTGAGGTCAGGGATGGTGATTCCCCCAGAAGTTTATTATTGAAAATAGTTTTTGCTATCCTGGGTTTTTTTGTTATTCCAAATGAATTTGAGAATTGCTCTTTCTAACTCTATGAATAATTGAGTTGGAATGTTGATGGGCATTACATTGAATGTATAGATTGCTATTGGTATCATGACTGGTTTTACTATATTAATCCTGCCAATCCATGAGCATGAGAGATCTTTCCATCTTCTGAGGTCTTCATTGATTTCCTTTTTCAGGGATTTGAAGTTATCATCATAGCTGCCGTATTTATAATAGCCAGAAGTTGGAAACAATCCAGATACTCCTCAACAGAAGGATGGATATAGAAAACGTGGTACATTTACACAATGGAGTATTACTCATCAGTTAAAAACAATGACTTCATGAAATTCACAGGCAAATTGGTAGATCTAGAAAATATTATCCCGAATGAAGTAACCCAGACACAAAAGGACATGGTATGTACTCACCGATACGTGGATATTAGCCCAAAAGCTCACAATGCTCATGATACAACCCACAGACCATTTGGAGCTTAGAAGGAAGACCAGGATGTGGATGGTTCAGTCCTACATTGAAGGGAAAACAGAAGGATCATGGAAGATTGGAGGAAATGGGAACCATAGAGGGAGAGAGGAGGAGGAGAAATAAGGGAGGCTATATCAGGAACTGGAGGGAAGGGTGCAAATTGAACAAAAATATGTAGCAGAAGGGATGAGGAACTGGGGATCGCCACTGGAGGGTCCCAGACTTTAGGGAAACAAGAGGCTCCCCAGACCCAATGGGATGGGTTTAGTTAAAATGTGCAGATAAGGGGGAGATAGAATCTGTAGAGACCACCTCTAGTAGATAGAATGAGGAATGGGGCCATCCACCCATCTCAAAGTTTTTAACCCAGAAATGTTCCTGTCCAAAGGAAGAACAGGGACAAAAAAAATGGAACAGAGCCTGAAGGAAAGTCCATCCAGGGACTGCCCCACCTGGGGGTCCATGACGTCTGCAAACACCAAACTTGACATTGTTGCCATGGTCAAGGGACACTTGCTGACAGGATCCTGGTGTGGTGGTTCCTTGAAAGATCTAGCTAGCAACTGATCAGTGCAGATGTGGAGGCTTGGAGCCAACCATCAGACTGAGCTCAGGGAACCTGGTGGGGGAGCTGGCAGAAAGACTGGAGGAGCAGAGAAGGATTGCACCCCCATAGGAAGAACAACATAGGCTGGCCAGACCACCCATTGCTCCCAGATACTAGACCACCAACCAAGGAGTATACCAGGAGGGATCCATGGCTCTGGATACATATGTAGCAGAGGATGGCCTTGGCTGACAGCAGTTGGAGAGGATGCCCTTGGTCCTGTGGAGGTTTGATGCCCCAGGGTAGGGAGATGTTGGAACAGTGGGGTAGAAGAGGGTGGGTAGGTGGGGGCCACCCTCATACAGGCAAAGGGGATGGAGGAGGGCGGATGTGGAATGGGGGTGTTGGTGGAGGAGTAGCCAGGAAGTTGGATATCATTTGAGATGTAAACGAATGGAATGATTAATAAATAAAAAAAATTTCTTTGGAAAGGAAAAGAAAAAACTTTCACTACACAAGAAATACCCTTTCAAGTATGATGCCTTGGGGTTTCAACAGATCAGGCATGTTTATAATATGCCTGACTGGAACAAATATGAAATTGATTATTCTAAATTAACATATGTAAGATTTGCCATAGCTAAAACCTTGTATTCTTTAACCAGCTTTAGATACATCTAATATAGTATTATAGTATTATAGTATTAACCATCTATTATTTTTAATGTGGCCTTCACTAAGGGTTTTTGGCTTTGTTTTTTGTCTTACAAACCTGTATATCTTAAATAATTTTTGAACATCTACCCTAAAACCTGTTTAAAACATTCTTCCCACTGGTCATATGTGACTCTATTCTGAAAGGTCTTAGTTATCTGAAGCGTATATACATTTAATTAGTTACAGTAGAAAAACACTGAAGATAAAGATTTAACACACTAGTAATGATGAATTTTTTGTGAAAATTGCTTTTAAGAAATTATTGTTGTTAGATGTCAGAGAGTAAAGGGACTTAGCACTAGTGCCGGAGTGACTGAGTCATAGCACTGATGTCACAGATGGACAGTGCTCAACACTTACGTCAAAGAGTGACGGCATCATAACACTGTTGTCACCGGTTGGCTGTACTTAGAACTGATGTCACAGATTGACTGTGCCTTATACTAAACAGCTGCTCTGACAAATAATGAAGGTGGGAAAGCACCTTTTACTGGAAGCACCTCACTAACTTCTGTGAGGTAACGATGGATAACCAGCCCCCTAATACCTTCCCTTTGCCTTTCCAGGCACAGGGCATCAATGTGGTATAAAACCCTATCCCTTTCATTAAGTCCTGATCACAATGTGTTTCTCCTGATATCTCCATTATATAGTCTTCACATTTATGCTTATGTTTATTCATGCCTTATCTTCCTTGGACTGAAATAAAATGCCCAATTTTTAAAGACAAGAAACAATTTTGAAAGATAAGAAATTGGTTTAGTCTACATTGTAAGGGACCAGCATGGGGTCAGCTTCCTTCATGATATTATAAAGGCAGAGCTGACATGGAACAGGAAGTCAGAGAGAGTTCAGGGCCAAGCTTGTTCCTGTGGCTAGTATCAATGGATTAGAGCAGAATCCATCCACCCTCTACTATGCTCAACCTATCAAAGTAACACCAATTCTCACTGCCACCACAGTGCAGCCTAAGCTTCTAGCACATGAACCTTTGGAGTAAAATTTACATCTAAAGCATAGCATAGCCCTCATGTTTCTGCCTTGCACAGGCTCCTCTGTAAGCCTCAACCCTTTCATCTATAATGAATTAGAGGACATAATATGACAACAATGGTCAGTGATCTTCCAAGAAAAACCTTACTTACTGTCAACTACTCACACAATGGTAATTAGAATTTCATGAATACTTACATAGTTTCATGTTTTTTTAAACTTTACGAGTCTTGCCTCATTTCCTCATATTTTATGATCTACGTTATGATGTCTGGACACAAACTTAAATATTTGTCAGGTTGATTAAAATGAATATGCAAAAGATTTTATTGCAAGATAAAACTATGTCCTCTTGAAGCATTTTGGAAGCATTAGATAAATTGGAAATCCTATGTGATGATCCAAACAAAAGGAGACACAAGAATTGAAAGCATTCCAAGAATTTAATCTCTTCAGACCTTTGCAGGAATAGTAGCTAAAATCCATCTTTAAAAAAAAAAAATCAGTTGGCTAGAACACATAACAGTAAAAACAGTTATACACAATTAAAATAAGTGATTTTGTCAAATTGAAAAGAAAACTAAAGTTAAAAACAACAATATTTTCCCTAAATGATTTGAAAAATTAAACAACTAAAATAAACTTTCACTCCTAAGGTAAGAAACACAAGGTGATGCGGGAGGATTTCCCTTATGGTGTATCAGAGAGATTCACGAAGCTTCAGAGAGTAGACTTAAATAGCTGCCCGTGCTGTGCGGCTCTGCCACCTTACCCATCATCTGTCATCGAAGTTAAACAGTTTACAGAGAGGGAACATAAATTCTAACCTGAAGCCAGGAATGCCATCAGTGGGCTGGGAGGTTTATGTTCTACTGGGAGGTCGCAGATTGCTGTCATAGTGATGAATGACCCAGCTCACGACATTAAACCTGGCTATCTCAATGATAAGTAAGTTCCCCAGATTTAACAGCTTTACTTGCAGATTTTAGAAAATGGCTTTCCATTGAAATTCACCAAGTCACATTTGCATAATTTCAGTGTGTAAACAAAATTTAAAAATAGCAATATTCTAAAGTGCCTGCCAAGTAGCTGGTGTTTTAGACAGGATAACGCTGGTCAAGAGAGGAGAAAGGATTTCAGAAAACACCTCCTATCACCCATTTTAATCTCTGGAGCAAACCATTTCTGCAGTTAGGAAGGCATCCTTCCCTCCCCATATTAATAGAAGCTGCTCGATATTGTTTAGGAGAGTAGATGGTTTCCCCAGCCCAGTAGGCTTGGTCGTTTTAACCAGTTTGCCACTCATCTATTTGGTACCTTGGCAGAATCACCAAGACACACATTTGCCCGGACGATTGGCAGTTGGGAAAATTTTACAAGTGCCTTTCCTGTATACAAACAGGTGGCTTCTACTTAGGCGCTATCTGTGCAAAGATTTTTGAGTTCCCACAGTATTTTCAAAATACATAAGTCAAAAAAATGACATTTTTTTCTTTGAAATCCCCATTGATAGAGAATGTAAATATTTAAGATATTAATGGAGGTTATTGGGGAAAGTAACTGGAAACACATTCAGTGAAACACAGTGAGGTAAATATAAAATCTCAAATACATATATGAAATCACCCAAGCTGAGAATGAAGCTTAGCAGATGGAATTATTGTTTCACATTCTTGAAGCCCTGGGTCCCATCCCCAAAACACATAAAATGGGGATAGGAGCATCCACTAGTAACCCAGCACGTGGGAGCTGGAGGAAGCAGGGTCAGAAATGCAAGGCCAAGCTACTGAGATGGCTCAGTGGGTAAAGATGGATGACGGTTAAATCCCCTGAACACACATGTTGAAGGAAAGAACTGATGCTTACAAATTGTTACACATGTGCACGCAATTTTTTAAAAAGAAATTTCAAATTAATCCTTGGCTATACACTAAGTTTCAGGACAGCCAGAACTAAATATTCTGTCTCAAAAACTAAACAAGAAAAAGAGAGAAATTAATATTTCTTTAAACATATTACATACTTCATATACTTATTAGAATCTTCCTTAAGTGACTAGTAGTAAGCATACAGATGTTCAGGGAGATTTTTAGAAGACAGTGATAAATGTATAAACATGTGATGTTGTGAATTTATGGACTTTTGATTTATATAATTTAACAGGATATCTCTCATTTAAAGGAAACCACTATTATCTCTATTTGGCAAAAAAAGTAACTTCTGCTGTCTAATGGACATCAAGATTTATTTGGTAACACTATAGCATAGAATTATGACACAAAATTGGGCAATTCATTAACTGTCCATATACTGAGTCCCAACATAAGTTCAGATCCAAGAGACTGGCTATAGGTGCTATAGATGCTGGTCGGAGGTGCTACAGGAAAGGAGAGGTCAAAGGACATCCACAGGAACAAGGATCACAGACAACCTCAGGCCCTGACTTCACACCAAAGGACCAGCCAATGGCAGCTCCCTTAGGCGCCAATATTTTTATTGAGAGGTGTTTTAAAAATTCTTAATAAACTCTCTATTAGCTTTAGACCCAGAAAGAATATAAAAAAAATACTAAGTTCAGAAACTCATGAAATTGACTTTTAAACTTGATTTTTAATGAAAGAGATAGCAAAACTAAGAATAAAAATAGTTTTCCTATACTCATAATCCCCTGAACTCTTAGGTAATAAAACATGGATGAACCATGTTTCCTTTAAATTACCATCCTCAAATAAAGTGACTACACTGAATAATATATATGTATACATACATACGCTGAGCTGAATTCCCCTATCTCTCCTACATGGATGTAGTAACTGTTCAACAGAATCTGGACAAGCCTCTCGGGAACAGACAACATCAAGGTGTTCACAAGAACAATCCCAACTCTGTGTCCTCCATCCTTACAGGCGTGGTGAGCCTTCTCTGTGGCTCCCTTTAGTCTTGGAGGAAGCATCTTTTCTTCAGAGAAATATTCCTGAAATATTTGTCCCCTACGTGCTTTCTCTTCTCACAGACACACACTTCCAAAGATGGTGGGCCTCTTTTCAAGAGGTGGAGCAGGGGTGGGGTGTGAGTAGTAGGGGATGATTTCCACATGGATTGTTAGATAGGAAAAACATATCAAGCTGCATAGACACTAGGGTACCAAGTAAGTCTGCTGTCCTGGTTCCTGGGGCTGGTTTCTGCAGCTCTTCAGTCTCCTCCATATCCCTAGGTCTTAAAAAGAAGATTGTGTTAGTGGATTGTGTTGCTGTAAAAATAAAAAAGCAGCAGAACCAGGTCCCATGAGTACCCTGGTGGTCACTAGTTCAGGCTCCAACGGGGCATTGGAACTAGCTAGCACCAGTTTATCTCAGATTAGTATCTCTCCTGGTGGCTCTCTGCGACCTGCAGACTCTCTGGTTCCAGCTATCTGGTAAAATTATGATTCTAGAAGTCCAGCAGTGGCTGGCCTACTGAGGCTCCCTGTCATGGACTCTGTCCACACTCCCAGCAACTGCCCAGCAACTGTTAAAGTATAAATTCCCAACTATCCCACAGAATCATGACTCAACAAACTGTAACCCAAGAATCAGATTTATATCTTAAATTCTCAATCCGCACGATAAACGTACAACCAATTAATAAGAATATAAACCTCCCATAAATTTGCCTACAGAAATCCATCCCAGCTACTTTGGCAATTCAAGACCACCTAGATCTGAGTCATCCTTGCCCATCTTCATCTTGATTCTCCTTCTCTTCCATCTACAAAGGCTTTGTCCCCACATCATCATCATCATCATCATCATCATCATCATCATCATCATCATCATCATCATCATCATTTTACTGTCCAATCATGGCCTTGACCTAACTTGTCTGCCTTCACCTGCTTAATGACATCAACCTACACTCCTCTGTCTAATGGAAAAAAAAACCCAAAAAAACTTTCTTCTCAAATATGAATTGAGCACAACTATTGTCATTTTGTAATTTAAAAGTATAGAATATACCTAACACCCAATCCAACATTTTATCAGGTAAACAGAATATTTAGCTATCTATCCAGCCTAAGGAAGGCTTAAAAATCCACGTTATATTCTGGATAGCTTGTATATTGTCTGATAACTATATAATTAAATATGTATTCTCAAAGTTAAACAGCCTGAGTAGGCTATGAGACTATAATCAGTCTTCAACCCTATCGGAAACCTGAGAATAACCAATTTATCCCTAAATATAGGAAATCTGACATGGCTTCTAGAACTGAGACAGGTTATAGAGACAATTTTCTACTTGCACAGTCCCCTGTCAGCAGCACATGAGAGCAAGTCTTCAACCTTCTGGCCTAGGATCATCTGACAGACTTTTGAAACACAAAATTTTGAAGGGCTGATCACTCTGGCTTGGCAGAAATTATCAGTCAACTTATTCTGTAATGTGCCCTTTTCTGGACAGTATTGAGTCTGTAGATAAAGAGAGGCAATTCCTACCTAGTGGCTGTCTCACAATACTTCACCTCACCCAGAGGTAGAGATGTCCAATTTCTTCTTTGAATCCACCAAAAAGGAGCTGTTAGGAGTAGACATGGCTCAACAAAAGATAAATAACATTAAATGTCAGATTTTGTGAATTTCTGATGGTTTTTGAAAAAACATCGAACTATGCAAGTAATATGGACTGTTGTCCATCAATTATCTTTACAATTATCTTGAAAGCACTCTAACAATAAATATAGAGCCATGAATTTGCTATCTGGCCCTTAACTCACATGTTTAATCATCCCAGATTAGTTTTTTTAACAGCAGTAAAGAACTGGGTATAAGCCTGTATACTTAAATGTGTTGTATAGGCACAGTGCCTATACATGAGAGTAACAATATTAATTTTAAATCAATAAGAAGTTTAAATCAAAGAAAATCTAAACTTATATCAAATAAATTCTGTACCAAATGTAAAAGATTATAACTTTAGCTTAGTAGCAAATATAAGGATTTTTACCAAATGAGATTATGGCTGTATCATCAAATGGAGCTAATTCCTCCCTGCTAAATTATGACCATTTCTAAATTCCTCAGAAAACAGCCTTAGAATAACTACCTTTAGTCCTCCAAAGTCCAGGGAATTGGGACAACAACTCTTGAATGGCTTCTTCAAGCTACTGTACATGGGTGTTGACATATCTAGAAGGGGGGAGGGGGGATGAGGAAGCTGTCCACACCAACAATTGTTATAGTCTCTGATGTTCATCTTAGACTGGATCTTAAGGATCAGGAGTTCAAGCAGGTCTGATGGTGAGACTCACCAAAGCAGTACATTCTGTAATATATGAATCTCAAACAAAACTTTAATATCATCAAGATATCTGTATGGGGGTTGGGGATTTGGCTCAGTGGTAGAGCGCTTGCCTAGCAACTGCAAGACCCTGGGTTCGGTCCCCAGCTCCGAAAAAAAGAAAAAAAAAAAAAAAGAAAAAAGATATCTGTATGGATTGAATCGGTCTGTGTAAGATATACAGATTGGTTAGGATGAAATTTTGTTCACTTCTTTTTGTTTTCTTCTGTTGAATCTACTTTTTCAGGCAGTCTCCCTTTATCAAATCTAACCCATATGACCCTGGAAGGTGTCCAGAGCCTAATCGTCTTCTTTAAAAGCATAAAGACAAAACCATTCTCCCCAAATACCATGTTCTTTAGTCTGTAACCAGAAAAGCTTGTGTCTTGCACTCTCTTCCAGAGAAATAATATAACAAGACTCAAAATCACATCCATTATGAAAATTAAAACAATTTTTAAGAAAGAAGTAAGCTGAACAATAGTGTATGAGCCTGTTTAGGCTTTTCTAATCTGTCGTATCAGGAAATTAACCCAAAACTCACTGTGGAGCTCAAGTTAAGAGAACATGAGCTTCCTGTTGTGGTAAATATCAAAATAACCACAAACCCTATCTAGCCAGCATCATTGAGCCTTATGGCCTTAGTGGGGTAGTTCATAAAACAATTTGGTCACCTTTTTATTAATACCAATACCAATAAGTAAGCAACTTGTCAAACTAAGGTTTTAGCCCAAAATACGCTCGCTACCTGGAGCGTCAGTCTTATATCACCAGTGTCTGCTTGGAGTCAGTGACTAATTTTCCCTATCTAAGTTCCAAACTGTGAGAGAAAACTTCTACATGATTTGGATAAACTCTGTACTTTCTCTTTCTAACTATAAAACCAAACTTAATCACATTTCCATTAATACCTGTCATTAAGAAGCAGGCAACTTGTCAAACCGGGATTTTAACCTCAAATTCCCGTGGAGCCCACATTAGAAAGAATAAGTATCCTGCAAGACTCATCAGAGCATTGTATCTTTATACCATCTGTCTGTTAAGGAAATAGGCAGCTTCCATGTTTTAGTTCTTTATGACTTTGGAGCAGCCTGTATTTTTCATAGCAAGGGAACTAGAGTCTGTGAGCAGACTCCCCCTCTGTTCCTTTGTTTAAGGTTTCTAAGCTTGGGCCATCATGTGACTCAACATGGCACTGGGCCCCTCTTACTTAGAAAAAAAAAACTTTCTCAGGCTGAAAAACTTCAATTTTAATGGATTCTTGCCTTACCCATTGGTTTGCCACTTGTTGCAGTAAAAAGAAAAAATGGTGAACTGGTTCTTGTGCATACCCTGGCAGTCTTGCTCTCTCACTAGTTCTGGCTCTTGTGGGCCATTGGAAGTAGTGCTAATTTATCTCAGTAGCTCCACACTGCCCTCCTCTACTTTCTGACCCACTGTCCATGAGCCGTTCCAACACGGCACCCTGTCAGGCCGCCCTGCCTTCACTCACAGCTCTCTTGGCTGGTTTCCAAGGCATACACATCCCAATTTCGTGGTGGGCCCAGTGCATCCAGCCACCATACACTCCTTTGAACTCAATTAGGCTGCCACGTGAAAGAACACATCACACAATATCCTCTAATCCAATTGATAAGATATAATTTGCCCATCTAGACAACACAAAATCCTGTACAAATCCATCCCTTAAGAATATCCATAGCAGTGTGTTTAATATGGGTAGAAAGGAATCTTAAAATCTGCAACCATGTTCTCTCAGCTGCTTCCTCCTCACTCTGACCTCCTCTTCTTCTCTAAAACCTTTCTCCCACCCATCTTTCCTTCTTATCCAATTACAGACCTCGTTCAATCCTATACCTGCCTTCACCTGTGTAATGACATTAACCTACAGGATTGATTTTTAATCCCCTACTCTTAGTGCCACTTCTAAATGATTGTTCGTAATGGGGCACCGAGGTGGAATGATGAGTCCTCCCAATCTCAGATTCCCTGTAACTGTTCGAAAACAGAGAACATTTTATTTATTTATATATTTAATTGCTACATTTCAAAGGAAGTAAATGTAATCAGAGTTATTTTCTCCTGGCTCCCAAAATAAATAAATAAAACAATGGAGATCATCCAAATAATTAATTTTAATCTTTAGTACATCATGATTTTAACTGTATAAAAGAAGTTTTTTCTTCAATATCCCCCATTCTACCCCCACATGCCTTGAACTGGTTGTGAAAACAAGAAGACAAAGAAAAAGAACCATGTGTTATATAATTCTACTTTTATGCCATACTTTTGATGTTTGACTAAAAAAAAATATTTAAAAATCATAAGAAGCAAATCATAGCCTAGATACAGTGTTGAACTTTATTTTTTTATTTTTATAATGACTTTATTGGCTTTCAAGTGTATGTATATTTCTGAAAATTCAAACAGTGGATTTTTAATGAGTTTTTTCTTTTTACTGTAACCATTAGCCACTCTTCCATTAAAGGCAAAATGGCAATACCATTCCTTGTTTTCTGAATGTCTTTTTATAGCCATCTTGCTTGCACCAGAGCCCAGAAGTGCTCAGTGCTTGGCCTTGAGTCTGAACTCGATTGGTGTCTTGCTGTAGGGAGGGGGCATGCAGAGGGAGTCAGCACTGCTGGGGTTTCCGTGCATGGCCACTTCACGTAAACATATAAAACCCTGTTCACATCCATCCCTTAAGAACATTCATAACAATCTGTAAAGGTACAGCATGGAATCTTAATATCAACTTCCATGTTCTCTGAACTTTATTTTTTAACACAGTAAACCTTTATTTTTTGAAAAATTATTTATTTGTGACATATTTATTTTCTTCATGAAAATTTGTATATGAGTGCTTTGTCTATATGTATGTCTGAGTAACTGTGGAGGCCAAAGGAGGTCATTGATCAGAGCGAAAGGATCTCATTACAGATGGTAAATTGTGAGTCACCTTGTAGATGCTAGGAATCAAAACCCCAGTCTTCTGAAAGAGGAAAGGTAAGCTAGTGCTCTCAACTTGAGTCATGTCTTCAATCAATGACAGCTTATTTTTATGAGCAAAGATACCTTTTGATAACTCACAGTTTAAAAATACAAATAACATTTTTTGAGACAGGGTTTTACTGTGTAGTCCTCACTATCCTGGAACTTATTCTGTAGACCAGGCTGGTTTCAAACTCAAAAGAGATCTGCCTCCAGAATGCTGGTATTCAAGATGTAATTACCATCACCTGGCTAAATTTTTAATTTTTAATTATGCTACTATCACAAGTACTTTAAATATTTGAAGTTAGTGGATGAAAGTCATTGGTAAATAGAATTTAGAAAATATTTAAGTTTTTTTTTCTAACTTTTAATATTTTGACATTTTAGTATAGGTTAGTCCTTTAAAATGTTTATATTTGGCCTGCACCCTGTGGTGACCCTGTGCCACAGCTCTCTGTACCCAGAAACCATGGGGAGAAAGCTGGTTTCCTACTAGGGCAGACACACAATTTGACAGGAGGGTCAAGCCATTGTCAGAGACAGCAAGACTAGCTAACACCAGAGATAGGCAGATAGCCAAGAGGCAAGGGCAAGAACCTAAGCAACAGAAGCCAAGGCAACTTGACATCATCAGATCCCAGTGCCTGCCTCCCTCCAGCAAGCCCTGGATACCACAACACACTGGAAAAGGGAGGTTTTGATTTGAAATCACAACTTATGATGATGTTAGAGGACTTTAAGAAAGATATAGATGACTCCTGTAAGAAAATACAGGCAACACAGGTAAACAGGTAGAAGCTCTTAAAGGAGAAACACAAAAAAATCAACCAAACAGGTGACAGAATTGAGCAAAACCATCCAGGATCCTAAAGCAGAAATAGAAACAATAAAGAAATAGCAAAGAGAGACAACCTGGGAGATTGAAAACCTAAGAAAGAGATGAGGAGACATAGATGCAAGAATTACCAACAGAATTCAGGAGAAAGAAGAGGCAGAAGATAGCATAGAAAACATTGACACAAACGCCAAAGAAAAGACAAAACATAAAAAGCTTCAAACCCAAAACATCCAGAAAATCCAGGACACAGTAAGAAGATCAAACCTAAGAATAATAGGTATAGAAGAGAGAGAAGATTCCAAACTTAAAGAACCAGTAAATATCTTCAACAAAATTATAAAAGAAAATTTCCCTGACCTAAAGAAAGAGATGCCCATAAACATACAAGAAATCTACAGAACTCCAAATAACTTAGACCAGAAAATAAATTCCTCCAGTCGCATAAAAGTCAAAACACCAAATGTACAAAAGAAAAAATATTAAAAGCAGTAAGGGAAAAAGGTTAAGTAACATATAAAGGCAGATCTATCAGAATTACACCAGACTTCACACCAGAGACTATGAAAGCTAGAGGAACCTGGGCAGATGTCATACAGACCCTAAGTGATCACAAATGCCAGCCCTGACTACTATATCCAGCAAAACTCTCAATTAACATAGATGGAGAAACAAAGATATTCCATGACAAAACCAAATTTACATAATATCTTTCTACAAATACAGCCCTACAAAGGATAATAGAAGGAAAACTCCAACACAAGGAGGGAAACTACACCCTAGAAAAAGCAATAAAGTAATCTTCTTTCAAGTAACCCAAAAGAAGATAGCCACACAAACATAATTCCACATCTAACAACAAAAATAACAGGAAAAAAAATCATTGGTCGCTAATATCTCTCAACATCAATGGACTCAATTCCCCCAATAAAAAGACATAGAATAACAGAATGGATACGTAAAGAGGACACAGCATTTTGCTGCATATAGGAAACACATCTCAGGGAAAAAGATACTACCTCAGAGTTAAAGGCTGGAAAACAGGTTTCCAAGCAAATGTTCCCAAGAAACAAGCAGGAGTGGCCATTCTAATATTGAATAAAATCAAATTTCAACCAAAAGTTACAAAAAAGATAAGGAAGGATATTTCATAGTCATCAAAGGAAAAACACACCAAGCTGAACTCTCAATTCTGAATATCTATGCTCCAAATGCAAAGGCACCCACAAACATAAAAGAAACTTTACTAAAACTCAAAGCACACATTGCACCTCACACAATAATAGTGGGAGAATTCAACACCCAATTCTCATCATTGGATAGATCATAGAAATAGAAATAAAACAGAGACACGGAGAAACTAACAGAAGTTATGAATCAAATGGATTTAAGAGAAATCTACAAAACATTTCACCCTAAAACAAAAGATTATACCTTCTTTACAGCACCTCATGATATCTTCTGCAAAACTGACCATATAATCTATCATAAAACAGGCCTCAACAGATACAAGAAGCTTGAAATAATCGCATGCATCCTATAATATCACCATGGACTAAGACTGATTTTAAATAACAAAAAGGACAGAAAGCCCACATACACATAGAAGCTGAACAATGTTCTACTCAATGATAACTTGGTCAAAGAAGAAAGAAAGAAATTAAAGACATTTTAGAATTTAATGAAAACGAAGGAACAATATACCAAAACTTTTGGAACGCAATGAAAGCAGTGCTAAGAGGAAAACTCATAGCGCTGAATGCCTCCAAAAAGAAACTGGGGAAAACATACATTAGCATCTTGATAGCACACCTAATAGCTCTAGAACAAAAAGAAGCAAATATACCCAAGAGAAAGAGATGGCAGGAATAATCAAACTCAGGGCTGAAATCAACCAAGTGGAAGCAAAAAGAACTGGAGAAAGAATCAACAAAACCAGGAGCTGGTTCTTTGAGAAAAACAACAAAATAGATAAGCCCTTAGCCAGACTAACCAGGGGGTACAAAAGATTATCCAAATTAACAAAATCAGAAAAGAAAAGGGAGACATAACAACAGAAACTAAGGAAATTCAAAATATCATCAAATCTTACCAAAACCTATACTCAACAAAACTGGAAAATATAGAGGAAATGGACCATTTTCTAGACAGATACCAAGAACCAAAGTTAATTCAGGACCAGATAAATCATCTAAACAATCCCGTAACTCCTAAAGAAATAGAATTAGGCATTAAAAATCTCTTAACCAAAACATGACCAGGATCAGATGGTTTTAGTGCAGAATTCTATCAGACCTTCATAGAAGACCTAATACCAATACTCTCCAAACTATTCCACAAAATAAAAATGGAAAGAACGCTACGCAATTTCTTCTATGAAAACACAATTATGATTAACCTAAACCACACAAAGACCTAACGAAGAAATGTAACTTCAGACCAATTTCCCTTATGAATATTGATGCAAAAATACTCAATAAAATTCTTGCAAACTGAATCTAAGAACATGTCAAAATGATCATCCATCATGATCAAGTAGGCTCCATCTCATGGATGCAGGGATAGTTCAATATATGTAAATCCATCTGTGTAATCCAATATATAATCAAACTCAAGGAAAAAATACATGATCATCTCATTACATGCTGAGAAAACATTTGACAAAATTCAAAAACCCTTCATGTTAAAAGTCTTGGAAAGATCAGGAATTCAAGGCCCATAACTACGCATAATAAAAGCAATATACAACAATCCAGTCACCAACATTAAACTAAATGGAGAGTAACTTGAAGCAATCCCACTAAAATCAGGGACTACTGACTCAATTTAGTTCTTGAAGACCTAGCTAGAGCAATCAGATAACAAAAGGTCAAAGTGATACAAATTGAAAAGGAAGAAGTCAAAATATCATGATTTGCAGATGATATGATAGTATACTTAAGTGATCCCCCACCCCCAAATTCCACCAGAGAACTCCTAACCCTGATAAACAACTTCAGCAAAGTGACTGGATATAAAATTAACTCAAACAAACCAGTAGCCTTCCTCTACTCAAAGGATAAACAGGCTGAAAAAGATATGAGGGAAATGATGTTCTTCACAATAGTCACAAATAATATACAATACCTTGATGTGACTCTAACCAAGCAATGAAAAATCTATATGACAAGAACTTCAAGACTCTGAAGAAAGAAATTATAAATCTCACAAGAGACATCCATGCTCATGAATTGGCATGATTAATATTGTAAATACAGCCATCTTGTCAAAAGGAATCTATAGATTCAATGAAATCCCCATCAAAATTCCAACTCAATTATTCATAGAATTAGAAAAAAAACAATTTACAAATTCAGTTGCAATATCAAAAACCCAGGATAGCGAAAACTATTGTCAACAATAAAAGAACTTCTGGAGGAATAACCATCCCTGACCTAAGACAGTATTACAGAGCAATAATAATAAAAACTGTATGGTATTCATACAGAGACAGGCAGCTAGATCAATGGAATAGAGTTGAAGACCCAGAAATGAACCCATACACCTATGGTCATTTGTTCTTTGACAAAGTGTCAACAAGGGTGTAGAGGGTACCTGGAAGAGAATGGGGGACAAGAGACTTGAAGAAGGATGCCAAGACAAGAGTCTGATCAAGGCGACAATTTTATTTTTTCCCAAGGCTGACTTTATACCATAGCAGGGGTAACAGAGGGAGGGGGTAAGTGGGAAACATATACGCAGGCTAAGGACACAGTATTTGTGTGGTCAGCTGACGTCAACAGGATGTTGGTTTTTCAGAAAGGATACAGGTTTGTCATATTATTAGTCAGCAGGATGTTAGTTTTTTCAGAAAGGATACAGGTTTGTCATATTATTAGTCAGCAGGATGTTGGTTTTTCAGAAAGGTTACAGGTCATCACATTGGGCATCTTGACGTCAGATGTATTTCTCAGCAAGGTCACAACTTTATCATATCATTATTCATCTTGACCACCAGATTTGTATTAGTCTTCCGCAGTTGGCTGGGGATTTTCCATGAAACCAGTCATATTTAACTCTAACTATACTATTAACATCAATAACAGAGGGTTTTAAGGGCATTGCTCCCAACATAAAAGGGGCTGAAACGGTACTGTGAAAAAAAATAGCATTTTCAGCAAATGGTGTTGGTTCAACTGGTGGTCAGCATGTAGAAAAATGCAAATAGATCCAATCTCATCTCCCTGTACAAAGCTCAAGTCCAAGTAGATCAAGGACTTCCACATAAAGCCAGATACACCCAAACTAATAAAAGGAAAGTGGTGAAGAGCCTTGAACACATGAACACTGGGTAAGATTTCCTGAGCAGAATAACAATGGCTAAGATCAAGAATTGACAAATGTGACTTCATAAAATTGCAAAGATTCTGTAAGGCAAAGGACACTGTCATTAGAACAAAATGACAATCAACAGATTGGGAAAAGATCTTTACCAATCCCACATCTGAGAGAGAGCTAATGTCCAATATGTATAATGAAATCAAGAAGTTAGACTCCAGAGAACAAAATAATTCTGTTTTTAAAAAATGGAGTACAGAGTTCAACTGAGGAATAGCAAATGACTGAGAATCACCTAAAGAAATGTTCAACATCCATAGTCATCAGGGAAATGCAAATCAAAACAACCCTGAGATTCCACCTCATTCCAATCAGCATGGCTAAGAAAAAAACTCAGGTGACCACAGGTGCTGGTGAGGATGTAGAGCAAGAATAATGCTCCTCCATTGTTGGTGGGAGTGCAAGTTGGTACAACCACTCTGGAAATCAGTCTGTAAGTTCCTCAGAAAATTGGACATAGTACTACCTGAGGACCCAGCTATACTACCTCTGGGCATATACTGTAAAAAAATGCTCCAACATATAACAAGGACAAATGCTCTATGTTCGTGGCAGCCTTATTTATAATAGCCATAAGCTGGAAAGAACCCAGATGTCCCTTAACAGAACAAGGGATACAGAAAATGTGGTACATCTACACAATGGAGTGCTACTCAGCTATGAGAAACAATGACTTCATGAAATTCATAGGCAATTGGTTGGAACTAGAAAATACATAACCCAAACACATAAAAACATATATGTTATGCACGGGCTGATAAGTAGATATTAGCCCAAAGGCTTGGATTACCCAAAATACAATCCACAAACTACATGAAGCTCAAGAAGTCTGACCAAAGTGGGCATGCTTTAGTCCTTCTTAGAAGTGGGAACAAAAATATTCACAGGAGGAAATAAGGATACAATGTTTGGAGCAGAGACTGAAGGAAAGGTCATCTAGAGACTGCCTCACCTGGGGATCCAACCCATATATAGCCACCAAACCCAGCCAACATTGCTGATGTCAAGAACTGCATGCTGACAGAAGCCTGGTACATCTCTCTCTTGAGAGCCTCTCCCAGAGCATGACATATACAGAGGTGCATGGTCACAGACAACCATTGAAATATGAACAGGGTCCCCAGTGGAGGAATTAGAGAAAGGATTGAAGGAGCTAAAGGGGTTTGTAACCCCATAAGCACAATAATACCAACCAACCAGAGCTCCCAACCAAATAGTTCACATGGACAGACCCATGGGTCCAGCTGCATATGTAGCAGAGGATGGCCTTTTTAGGTATCAATGGCAGGAGAAGCCCTTGTTCCTGACAAGACTTGATGTCCCAGTGTAGGTAAATGACAGGATGGGGAGGTGGGAAGGGGTGGGCAAGTGGGAAAATAGGGAGAGGGGGGATGGGATAGGTGTCCATAATATGGACGAGAAACTGGGAAAGGGGATAACATTTGAAATGTACATAAAGGTATCCAACGAAAATGTTTATATTTAGTAAAGTAGTAGGAGGAGGAGGAGGAGGCTACATGGATAGCAAGTGTGAAGGTCTTTCAGATTTTGTTTTAGTACTTATATGCACTTTATAATTAAAATAGTAGCTGTTATCAGTACCGGTCAAGTTAGAATCGGTGTGCCAGGATCGAAGTTTATTAAAAAAGAATACCGATTACAATATCTAATTGATACACTTAGAGGAAGGTCAAGCAATGCTTTTTGAGAAATTGTAGACTATTAAAGCTGCATTGAACCTTGAATGCTTGTATGTAGGTTCTGGACAACTGAGGGAAAACTCAGGTATATGCCTCAATATCAAGCATACATTTCAGTATATTAGTTCAGTATTCCACAAATGCTCAGTCTTGGAACTGGTGATTCATGGCTAAACACATTATCTCTTTAAACACACACGCACACGCACACACACACGCACACGCACACACACACACACACACACACGAATATGGTTCATTCTGACTGAAGATCAGACAGAGTGCAGGGGGTCACAGCAATCAAACCTCTACAGTGCTCAAAAGGGAACTAGATGTGGAGAAACTAAAGAATACTCAGAGAACAAACAAATGGAAGCACCCTGTTGCCCCAACGGGTGACCACCAGAGACAGGGAGGTTCATAGGGTAAGAAATTCAAAATACATATGTGGAAAATGCATGTTACCTGTACAGTAACAAGTATGCAGATAAAGGAAGGGTACCCCCATATCATTTCTGGTAGACTAGACTCCAGAATGGATGTCTGATAGCCTCTGTCACCAGGAGGAGAAGGAGAAATATACATTTTACAGAAAACCTCTGGAGGAAGAGAAGCCTTCAACTTTTGCTTCAGGCAAGAGAGAAACAGCACAAAGCCAAGAGCTTTCACATGAGGAGGCACCCAGACACTGTATCTAAAACTGTCAACCTAGGTAACAGTTGGAGAGTGTCTTCTTTTTCTGTATTTTTTAATCAACATTTTTCTACACTACATTTCGATTGCCTTTACATCCTCTTGCAACTTCTTCCAGGTCTGCCCCACCTCTTTACCAATTGTGTTCATTCTGTCTCTGTCTATCTCTCAAATTTTCTTAAGAGAAATGACATGATAATACTAATATATATGTGGCATTAGATTATAAACTAGCAGACATAGATTTAAAAGGAAATGAGAAAATGAGGTAAATGGGATAGGATAGATAGATAGATAGATAGATAGATAGATAGATAGATAGATAGATAGATAGATAGATAGATAGATAGATAGGTAGGTAGGTAGGTAGGTAGATAGATAGATAGATAGATAGATAGATAGATAGATAGATAGATAGATAGATAGATAGATAGATAGATAGATAGATAGATAGACAGGCATATAGATAGATAGACAGACAGACAGACAAACAGACTAATTGGGTAGGAGACAGACTGGAGTAGCATCAGTCATCAGTAGAGGTATAAAGAACCTTGAGAAATTGCTGTTGTCCTAATGAATGCTAGTAAGCTTGAGTTCAGAATCTGAACATGACTGAGAAGACTGCACAGCACAGAGTCAGTAAAGAATGGGAAGGAACGTCTAGTGAAGTGCTGGAGAAGATAGCTACATTGGGATAAGTCTTGTCCTCTGCTTTCAGCTTTCTATGAGATAACAAGAACCATTTCATCTTGGCATGAGCAGCATCTACATAGTAAACACAAATGAATCCACCAGGAGATTTGGAGAATGAACTACTCAATGCTAAGGCTTGGGCTGACTTTCTGCTTTATGTCATTCAGACACTGTGCAGAGGAGCAATATAGAAATGCAAACAGGAAATGAGAGTGAAAGCCTTGAAGTCACATCCCAATTGACAGGACTAGAAAAGGGGCTGCGTGGGATGGCCAGACCCAGCACTTCTAAGAATATACAAGCACAATTGAAAAACACATAAAGCTTCAGAATAATCATACAACTGAGGCCCAGGGAGGCAGCTAAGCCTTCCTTCCTCTGTGAGAAGCAGTGAAGACACCATAACCCACAGCATCTAACAAGACCATATTAGTACTCGGGATGGTTTCTTCACCCATTAGGGACAAGGATTCTTATCCTCTCGTATTGGTAGATACTTTGTGAAGAAATACCTTTGGTCTTCACCCAACCCTGTAGCAGCAGAACAACCCTCACTCTTTGGAGGCATTGGGGATGAATGAGGACTTCTGCAGAGCTAGAATCTACCCAAATCATGTGGGAAAATGCTTTTCATACTTACTGAGCCCACACCTGGTGTCATGGTGGTGTGGGGAAAATGAAGCAATGCTCCTTGCTTCTATCACTAACTGGGGCCAGAAAAGGCCAGCTAAAGAAGATTTAAATAAGAGAATGCCTCTGAGCACAAGGTACAATACCCTACCTTCAGAAATGTTGTACTCTGCACACCCATGTAGGAGGATGCAAAACTAGATGAGAAAAAGCAGTGAACGCACATCTACATCAAGATGGTAGTTGTGGGATGACTTCTTATCAAGACTTGAGACAGTCCTTGGAAGACTTCAGAGAGCAGGTTTGCTCTGCTCTAGGCTAATCTACCCTGGCCTACCCTGGCATAACTGATTTGTGTTGCCTCACACTTTTTTTTTATTAACTCGAATATTTCTTATATACATTTCGAGTGTTATTCCCTACATCCAGCTCCTGTCGGTCTGCACTTCTTTGCTTCATCCATCTTGTCTAATTGGGTGGCTGTATATGTATGGGCCACATGTGGGGCAGGCTCTGAATGGGTGTCCCTTCATCTCTGTTTTAATCTTTGCCTCTCTCTTCCCTGCCTCACACTTTTCAAGAGAGGTTTTAGACTTCCAATCACCCAGTAACTAGCTCTTCTTCACCCTTTCTACCCTGTCTTCCCAAGCCTGAAGCCTATCACAGTGAGAGGCCAAATGGGTCTGGTGTCCCCCTGGGGCTTTGTCTGTTTTAATTCACACATATTTTGGAATCTAGGCATCCTGAACCCTCCAATTACGTTCATGCTCTCACTTTTGTTTGCTTGTAGTTTTCTTTGTTGCGATGTTTTTGGTGGAAGTGTTTGAAGGCAAGCACACAGCTGCTGTTGCCTCTGTAAGGTGGAGAAGGGAGTCATCCTTGAGGAATTTGGTTGAAGAAGTAACAGGATATTTCTAGAGATCCTAGGAGAAAAGAGAATTCCAAAGTCTGAGAACATACCTGGATGTTCCCACTCACTGGAAATATCCAATGAAAGATAGACACCCTGGTAACACTGACAGAAAGGATTCTTTTGTACTAGGAATCTGAAATATTCCAACAACACAATAATCCAAGAGTCTCAATTTAGTAGACTGTTCCAGACATTATAAAGAAATTAAAAAGTAAAAAACTTCATCAAAGAAATATAAAGATACAAACAGAACTCCTAGAACTAAGAGTCATGACTAACTTAAGAGTTCAGTGGACAGCCATGAGACATCATTAGTCAGTGGGTGAATGGAAGAATGAGCTGAAGAAGACACAGAAGGGCAGTTTTTAAAAGATACTTCACTTGAAAATAAAAGTCACTGTCTTCCTGTTCTCCACCATGGCACAAGATCAAGGTGAAAAGGAGAACCCTGTGCGGGAACTGCCTTAATATCTGCATGGAGGAGAGTGGAGACAGAATGACCCGAGCAGCCAAGGTGTTGGAGCAGCTCACAGGCCAAAGCTAGATACACCATCAGGTCCTTTGGCATCCAGAGAAATGAGAAAATCTCTGTTCACTGTCCGTGGGGCCAAGGCAAAGGAGATTCTGGAAAAAGGCCTGAAGGTGCGAGAGTACAAATTATGGAAGAATAACTTCTCAGATACTCGCAACTTTGGCCTTGGGATTAAGGAACACATTGACCTGGGCATCCAATATGGACTGAAGCGTTGGCATCTGTGGCCTGGATTTTTATGTGGTGCTGGCAAGGCCAGGTTTCAGCATCGCAGACCAGAAGCACAGAACAGGCTGCATTGGGGCCAAACACAGAATCAGCAAAGAGGAGGCCATGCGCTGGTTCCAGCAGAAGTATGATGGGACCATCCTCCCTGGCAAATAAATTTTATCCACAAGGCAAATAAAATTTTCTCAGAAAAAAAAGAAAAGAAAAGTCATGTAGAACTTTTAAAAAGTGAATAGAGGTGGAAGCCAGGCTAGGGAAACTCACCAGAGGTCAAACAGCAAAGGAAAAAGTGTTTGGGGAATGCTCAACCACACCCCAGCACATCCATGCCCTCACTTCTTCCCACAAGGCTGAGGGACCATCTCAGAAGATGGGTCAGAGAGACTGAAGGAGTCAGGGGACAGTAGGAGTAAAGCAAAACTATGTCTTCTCAATATGATAAAACCTCTATATTCATAAACTCACAACTGTGCACAAGACCTGCTAAAGTCAACATTCCAGACAGAGTGGAAGGGGTTCATAAACTCCATCTATAATGGAGAATCTATTGCCCAGAAATGGAACCTGAGGGAAGGAGCATCAGTATAAGCACTGGTCCCCTGGTAGGTAAACCACTCCAGTGGATACCCAACATAAATTGGGGTATTTTAAAAAGAGGGATTTGAGAGGAGTTGTAAAGAGTAGAAGATGGGAAATATGATTAAAATACATTTCATGAAATTCTGAACAAAACAATAAATAATATATTAAAATATCTTGGATCTGAAGTACCAGCAGACAATCACTAACATAAATGTTAGAGGAAGCTTCAAAAAAAACAGAAAACAGCAATGAGTGAAAGTGGAAGAATTTATCTATTTTCCCCAAATTAAAAGGGGGCATGAGCTATGTTAAAACAAAAGCACAACTCTCGCGTCAAGGTAAATAAGAGGAAGCTTATTCTCGAGCTCAACCTGGGTATCTGTGACCTCAGGACCACGTTAAGGTGCCCCCAAATGCCAGGTTCCAAATGTGGTAGCAGTTTCATGAAGTGTACTGGGTTCTGTCAATTTTACACACAGAAGAGTCATCTAAAAAAGAGAAAACCTCAGCGTAAGACCTGGCTCCATCGTGCTATCATTATCATTATCATTTTTATTATTATTATCATTATTATTATTAATATTTTACTAATAGTTGATGTGGGAAGTATGCGTACTGTGGATCAGTAAGCAGCATTTTGTCTCAGTTTTCTGCCTTGAGTTCTGCCTTCCCTTAGTGATGGGCTGTGATGTAGATGTGTAAGCCTAACAAAACCTTTCCATCCAGTTATTTTGGTCAGTGTTTTATCAGGACATGGCGTTTTCGTGGGAGCAGAACAAAAGAAGGTAATAAACAAGACACCTTTAAAATGCATGGTTGGAAACATAAGCAGGTTACAGATTAGTGGGAAATCTCTATTTCTGGCTTCAGATTTTTATATTCCCTTAACCTTTGCACTTCTCTGCACTCAATTCCAAAAAGATTTACCTAATAGTCAGAAGAATATTAGGTCACATATAGAAGTTGATGGGAAATAATTTTTACAAGCAACAACCAGCCATTCTCAAAATATTTATATTTTCAACTATGGTAGAATTACTTTTTAAACAAATCAATGCCTAAGAGTCAGCTATTCATGTGAAGAAAATGATCTGTACCATTTGAGTACATCCCTAGCCTCTAGAATTCCATTTCTAATCATTTTTAAAATACCCCATTTATGGAAACAGAGAAGAGGTCAACAACAAGGATTAAAGATGGAGAGGTGTAAAATTAAGAGGCTACCCTTATGGAGACCCAATGTTGTGCGTCCTTGTGATGGGAATGGACAGTGTCCAGATCATTAGTGTATGAGTACTGATTCAGTTATTACACAAGCTGTTATCAGTTTAGAAGTCTCTGAAAGGTAAGTGGAATTGGTTATTTCTTACCTTACAGTGACTATGCAATCACTTTAACATGCAGAAGCCTTACCTTTGCATTGTTCTATGTAATACTGAGGAGAGAGAAGAGAGAGAAGAGAGAGAATAGTGTTGGGAACACTGAAGCCTGGGAAAAGAAAAGGCAAGAAACAGGGTTGGAGTAAGTTTAAAAGATATACTGTGGGAGCAATTCTGAGATATTCTCAGACAGAAGTATTTACTATTTCTCCTTACAGGCTCCAGTGTAGTCACAGTGCACTATAACAAAAAGAAGAGTGAAGCCAAATTCTCTGTGAGAAAGGATGTTTGGGATGGCCTAAGATGAGGAACAACATCAAAAACAAAGATATATGCATACAGTGCCTGGACAGCAGCAGATAGGAAACATCGCTTACCTCCCACTTCACACTGGCTTCCAGCATTCATTACCAAATACCTGGATTTAGCATGGCAAATGTTAGGAAACAACAACTTCATAACAAATAAATAAATAAATAATAAATCAATCAATCACCAGAATGTGAATCAGATGGTATTGTCATTGCTGTCATTAGATTTTGGCATTCACAAGACCAAGATAAAATATCTTTTGGACTGTGTTCAAAGCATGATCAACGTATAATAATTTAAAAAAAAAAACAAAATAGAGAAATGGATACACTATGTAAGAATAAAAATACTACAATAAAGCAAAAAATACTTTTAAAGTGTCTTTGATAAGCTCATCCATCAACCACATGTAAAAGAAAATGATCATTCCTCATTATCTATAGAAAATAACTAAATTTGCATCCATAGAAAAAAGAGTGAGACCAACAGAATGGAATATTACACATTATAGAAGTTTTCTGAAGGTGTTATATATTACAAGATGCCAGAAACATGTCAAACAGAAAATGACAAATAAATATTTGAAGGAGTAATGACGCAGAACGTCCTAAAGTCGATGATAAATAGCACTGCGTAGACCTAAGAGCCCAGAAAACCACACAGACAGGGACTGCACTGTGTTTTTCCTTTCTCTTAAGCAACTACATTTAATCATTAATAACAAATAACCGTAGTCAAACAAAATGTAAAGAAAAGTTCTAATCCAGAAGGCAGAAGAGTGAAGCATCTGCCACATCCAGGAGCACAGGTGACCACACCAGCGGACTTCTCAATGGAAGCCAGAAAAACAAAAACAAAAACAAAAACAAACAAACAAAAACCCAAAATGAAATGAGAATCAACATTTTGAAAGGAAAAGAAATGCCAGTCAAGACTTCTATATACTTTTGCTATTTCTGTGATAAAACACCTTAACAAAAGCAACTGAGAAGTCATCTTTAAAATATAAATAAGAAATATTGAAAGATATGCAAAACCTGAGGAAGTCCATAGTCAAAAGAGTGCTGTATAGAAAATATTAAAATAAGTTCTTCAGGAAGAATAAGCATGGGAAACCATAAATCTAAACAACAAAGGAAAAGGAAAACCATCAATTACATAATAAATGTAAGTTAGACTGAATAGTAAATGTTTATTTGCTTGGTTGCTTGTTTCCTGGAACAATAAAACTAAGCAGTTTGCTAAGCGAAGTCGGCATGCAAATCAGGAAAATCACCAATGGCGCTGCCATGGAAACAGAAGGGAGTATGCGACTATACGGTCTTGTGCTACATATGGAATTAGGTAGGACTATTATTATAATAAAGATTCAGTTACTTCAAAAAATTCATTGTAACTCTTAAACTAAATAATAATTTTGGTAAAGATGTGTGTTTATAATTCTAGCACAGGGGAAATTGAGACAGGGGCATCAGGAGTCAGTGGCCATCCTAACCTTCATAATGATATGCTATCTCAAAATAAAAACAAACTGTATTTTAAAAGTACAGTAATGTATATCCTAGTTACTTTTCCTTTTTCCATGATAAGATACCTTAACAAAAGCAACTAGGGTAAAGGAGAAAGAGGTTATACCTGCTCATGTTTCAAGGGTTCATCATCGCAGGGAAATGAAAGTGACAGGAGCTTGAAGATGTTGATCAAGTCACCTCCACAATCAGGAAGTACAGAAGGAATGCATGCTCCTGTTCAACTCTATTTCACCTCTTATTCAGTTCAAGATTACAACCATCACACCAAGGAGTGATACCAACCACAGTGTGTGAGACTTTCTTCTTGCCTACATTCACATTAACTGTCTCAGGACCTTTCTGTGTGAAAAAAAATACCAGAAATGGAGCTGTTACTATGATATGCCTGACTGTGTGGTTTTCAGGCCACTGGAACACATTTTTGGCTAGAATTTGCAAAAGCAGTAGTATTCACCCATTGCTTCTTTCTACTGACTACTTGATGTCTACTTATAACCTCCATGTTCAGGCACACCCAAGCACAGGCAAGCAAAAATTCACATGTAACATATTCACACATGCACAAACAGAACAACTTTAAAAAGTTTCCATGTGTGTGAATTTTAGGTGAAAGTGCGCTACTCATTCTTGAGGAAGAGCAAATGGCAGATCCGTTGGACACGAACCATGTCCTCTTTTATGTCTGCTCTGTAGTTCTCATTCTTGCATTTTATCAGTCTCTGTCATTTGTCCATTTGGTATTTCATGGCCCTATTCAACACACAATAGTCTTAAACCCAAACCCATAAAAATAAAAAATAAGTGGATGCATCTTGTCATCAGGCCTGGTTGTTATCAGGCTTTCTGTACAGACCATTTTGAGTGCTGCCTCTTATGAATTTACTGGATTCGAGCCTCACGTCATATTTATCATAGTATCACAGTTTCAGAGCAAATTATAATGTGAGCCTTAGGGATAGCAATCCCACACTTAGGATATTTTACAGAGGTCACAGAATAAAGGATTCCCATCCCCATCTTGGTGATAATACACAGTCTACAGCCAGACACTCAGGGGTGCAGGGTAAATTATGTTGAGCATCTTCATGACTGACTGAATCAGAAAGAGTGGAGTGTCTCAATTCTCTTTCAGGAAGTGACATGATGGGAATCGGGGACTTATAGACATGTGAAGAAATGGATCCCCTCAAAAAGAATTGAAAGACTGTATTTACTTCACCTAGCAGG
The DNA here is from genome assembly GCF_011064425.1 of Rattus rattus. NCBI lineage: Eukaryota > Metazoa > Chordata > Mammalia > Rodentia > Muridae > Rattus > Rattus rattus. The sequence continues at coordinate 26,772,221 of NC_046167.1, read as the reverse complement.
CACTTGAAATCCAAGAAGGATAAGAACGATGGTGTCCAAAAGCAGATGGCAGCCACATAGTTGCTGGCAATTGACAATGCATAGCTCATCTATTTTATCAGAAAAATATCTCCTGGAGAAAATAATCCTCTTGTTTTCCAAAGCATAATATGTAAGACACATTTTAATTTTAACTTCTCCTCAGTGGCAGTGACCCCTCCTGCCCTCTCCATTTTATAAATTATTGACAAAGCGTCAGGAAAACTGTATTGTACAGCAGCTAATTGGGCCCTGTGGTCATTTCTCCACAGCCTGAGACGTTGGCTGGTTTCGGTTGGAAGTCTCTGCTGAGATCCTAGCCCCACATTCTGAGAATTTGAACAAGTTTATCTTTTCTATTTGTTTTTAAGCGCAAATGTTCCAAGACTGGGACTTGGCAAAGAATGGCAAGGTTGAGATATTTGCTTGCTAAGGAAAGAAATGAGGTTCAGAGTTGGCATTTCGTATGGAATTCAATTTGGAATGTATGTATAAGAGAAAAAATAGACATTAGATAATTTTTAGATGAGAGGAAATGAGCATTTTATATACAAAATTAATCTGTTATGAGGAAACTTGTAAGAGTGGGAATGTGGAGCTAAAATGTCATCATTATCAGGCCGTGTCTTGTTACTTATCAGGCCGTGTCTCGTTACATATGTTGAGCTTTAAACTGACATTAGACTTTTAAACATTTAAGAAGCCTTCCTTCTGTCTGGGCAGTAAAAAGTGGGGGCGGGGGCTATTTTCTCTGAACTGATTGGGTATAAAATGACAAGGCTGTGGCTTGTTTTGGTCGGCTAATGGAACACTTGGCTGTCTCTTTCGGAGTTCTGTATTGGGTAAGAGCTGTGAGATCAGAAGCTATTTTATCAGCTGGCTTCTATTCGTGCACTGCACTGTGACCAAAAGACACTGGTCACAGGAAACTGACTGACGTGCCAGTTCTTTGCACCATTTGCACCATGGAGGCAAATCCAAGCAGGTGACTACCACACTTGAATCGATCTAGTAACCACAAAGGAACTTTTGAAGTATACATAGGCATTTTTCTACACAGGCTAAGAAATAAATAGAGAAGACAGGGATTCCATTACTTTGCAATTCCCAAGTTCTTTCCATTTGTAGTGCTCTAACTGAAATATGGCTTTGGACATGTATGTGTGTCTGCCTGTACACATGACATGTGTGTATGTGAGTGTACATGAAAAGGTAAATAGATGTGACTATCTATTTTTCTGCTTTCTATACAAAATTTTCTTTTAAAAATACCATTAAGGGCTGGGGAGATGGCTCAATTGGAAAGAGTACTCGCTGAGTAAGTATGAGAATTTGATTTCCTGCATCAACAATGAGGCATAACACGTGAGCCTATGACCTCTGCATTGGGTAGCAGGGAGAAAGGAGGATCATTGGAGTTCATGGTCTGCTGCATTATGTGAAAACCTGCAAGCCTCCAGTTCAGTAAGAGACCCTATCTCAAGGGAGTAAGGTGGGACAAAGTAGAGGAAGACACCTGATGACCTCTTCCACATGTGCTCTCTCTCTCTCTCTCTCTCTCTCTCTCTCTCTCTCTCTCTCTCTCTCTCTCTCTCTCTCTCTCTCTCTCACACACACACACACACACACACACATGGGGGAGGAGGGAGACACTAAAATCTACACATATGCATACTACACACAAATAAAGAATATTGTTTCATTGTTCACGGTGATAAAGTACTTAAGACAGGAGAGAAGGTTACTTAGCTCTAAGAGGGCATCAGGTCCCCAAAGAAAGAATATAAAGAACAATAATGAATCAGCTGAAGACTGTGAAACAACTGTTGGTCAAGACAAAAAGATACTGGGGTGAGTAAAATAGCTCGGTTGGTTACGTTAATGCTGCCAAGTCTCATTACCCAACAACTCAAGTTTAGTCTCCTCGACTCATGTAATTGAAAACAACTGATACCTAAAGTTTACCCTGATTGTTCCACATGTGCTTGGACACACACACACACACACACACACACACACACACACACCATTTATCAGTAACTAAAAAAATGTGTGTGTGTGTGTGTGTGTGTGTGTGTGTGTGTGTGTGTGTGTGAATTTCACATCATGTACCTCAATCCCACTCATCTCCCCCACCCTCCTGGCCATCCTCCACCCTTACAACCACCTCCCCAACAGAGAAAAATGTCATTGTGAAAGTTTAGTGTGTCATAGTGTGTTCCACAGTACACATGCAAATGTTCATTTCAATGACTCAATGGCCTTTGACTTCTGCTACTCTATTGATACTGGAACCCCCTGGATCTCATCTTAGATATCCTTTTGTTGCCCTGTGTCATTTTGATTCTGAAGGACCAGCCCGTTCATGCATTCTGGCAGTTCATTGATGGGCAAGGTGTTGGGGTGGGCCAGTTCAAATCCCCAGATCTGAGCCTGAGAGGTATCCGAGATGGTCAGCCGGCCAGCTCTACTGCTCTCCTGCCCCCAGGGTGGCTAACCTGCAGCCCCTACCTCCAGGATCAGCTCTACTGTCCTGTCAGGCAGAGCTGCTCTCCAAGTGACAGCAAGTAGGTGCACTTGCTACGCAGCTTTCTTGCTACAATGATCTGGGGCCAGCTCTCCTGCCTGCCTCAGGTGGTAAGGGATGAGGAAGGGGGTCCATCTCACCCTTGCCCATGTCACCACACATCAGACAAGTGTCAGGGCCAGCTTGACTGTAGCCCTGCCGCCAGGGTCAGCTCTACTGCTCTACCCATATGAGGAGTAGGGCCCATTCTTCCAAGTGTTTCAGCTTGTAAGGGACAGGGACAGCTCTTTTGCTGTCATGACCCCAGGGCCAGGTTTCCACCTGCCTCAGGTGGTAAGGGGAAAGAAGGGAGGGGAGTAAATCATCCCATGGGAGAAAAACAGCCTGACTAACCCTTTCCTCCCATTTCCTTGGGGGACAGCTCACCAGAACTCCTTCAATGTGCAGGCCTGCTCTCCCTACCCCTGCAGCCCACTAGAGCAGTTCTCCTGCTCTCAAGCCCTCACAGCTAGCCCTCCCACAATGACCAGTTGTGAGGGGTAGAGCCAATTCCACACAACCCTGAGACATCAACACGTCCCCAGGCAGCAGGCCAGACCAGAGATATCTGCCTGGTCTTCGGTGATAACAGATCCCTGCTACTGCACAGCCGTGGACTGGCATGTGACCCCTGGTAGCAGCGTAGTCCAGTACCGCACTATGGTCCCAGGTGGCATCACCAGCTACTCACATAAGTTTGTTCCTCACCTGGAGTCTCTAGTTCTGCCTCTCTTTGTGGTGCCCACATTCTTTTGTTTCTTTTTCTCCTCCATTTCTCTACCATTTACTTGTTCATTTTAGTGGAGCCTGGGGTTGTCCCAGGAGTGGTCTCAGGAGTGCTATGACCCATTGGTGCATTCTGGCACCAGGCAAGATTAAATAACTTGGACCATCTCTGTTCTCGCAGGCCTGTGCAGTGGCTTGATGATGATCTCAGACTAGCTCCCTATCCGGGCTAGCCCCATGCCACCTGTCTGGTGGTTATCCTGGGTTCACTCTTTGCCTTCCTGAGTGGCCCCCTATCATCTGTTTGGGGCTCAATCCCAAATAGGGTTTGTGCTCATTCCATGCTCTGAAGACCATTTGGCCTGTGCACTGATGAACAGTGGTCATTTTCAGGGGATATTAGGCAACTAACCACTCATGTGTTCACAGGTCAGAACACCGAACATAAACAACCTCTGTTCTCTCTGCCACCTACTGATGCACAGTTCATGTGACTCAGCAGACACACGTGCACTGCCCCTTGGGGCAGGAGGTAGTTAGTACACTTTTTAAACGTAAAGATAATGGCAGTGGTTGGTTCCAGATGGGACAGCCTAAGGTCCCACAAAAGCACATAAGAGACAGTGATGATAGTGGTCCACAGAAACTAACTCAGATTTGATAATTTCAGGAAGTTTTTCCTAGGGAAATATTGCAGAGTATTATTGTCCTTCCTCCAATAACCTTTCCAAGTTTAGGGGTTCTTAAATATTCATACTTATGTACATGTATTTGTATGTGTATGTGTATTTGTGTGTGTGTGTGTGCATGTGTGTGTGTGTCTGTGTGTGTGTGTGTGTGTGTGTGTGTGTGTGTGTGTGTACCCTTGCATCTTACATATCTAATTAGGTTGAATTCTATGTAAAATGGGCTCCTATGAAACGCATGGTCCTTTCCAAGGAGTGTCAACCCTGAGGTGGGGCTTTGGTTCTTGTGCTAGAGAGAAGGTTCAATTCCTGACACTCATGGCAAATCACAACTCCCTATAACTCCAGTTCCAGGGCACCTAACATCCTCTTCTGGCTCCCTTGGGATCCAGGGACACATGTGGTGCACAGATATTCTTGCAGGCAAAACTCTCATACACATAAAATGAAGTAAATATTTTCTATTTAAAGAGTGTCTTCTTGCTTTCTTGCCTGCTCTCATTAAATTCTGACTGCATAATGTCCTATGGTTCCATCTGAGTCTTTCTCTTTAGAGAACACAAAACAAAGATTGCTGCTTGTCAGGGACTGGACTGACGGACTAGTCAGATTCCTGAGAAGGGCTTGACCTTTTCAAAGAAAGAACATGTCCCCGGAAGACTGTTGCCTCCTTGTCTAAGGAGAATATCTTGCGGTTTAGAGATTCACCTTATGTCCTTGGGCACTTCCCAGTACTCCTCCACCCCCCTCCCCGCCCTAAGCTTCAGTTCCTGCTTCAATTCCTGCTTCAGAGCTTTAAATGCTGTACATTCCTCTCAATAAACAGACCTTGACAAGGACACTGCTTGGTCTTGCTCCTCTTTCTTGTCCGTTCTCCCGCAGGTGTGGATCCCCCTTGACCCCCACAAATAACTGGGTCCCAGCTGGCGGGGGCAGCTGCTGGTGTGGACACAAGAAGCCACTCAGTTTTCTGGCCATTCAGTTATCAAATGCTTCATAGTGCAATACTACGCACTCGCTTCCTGCTTGTTTCAGCAAGGTATGCTTTAAACTGTAATGTCCTTTTTCTGTTTTAGATTCTTTAAATTTTCTGTAAAATTGATGTTTTATTTTGGCTAGCAGTTAAGGAGCTCTTAATGATGAGTAGGAACAAAACAAGGTCATTTTTAAGATAAAATTATTAATTAAAATGGGGGAAATATAAAGGATGAGATTATTTGAAAAAATAGATGCAAGAATATTTTCATATAAGCCCTCTGGATTTTTTTTTGTACATACCCAGTTCTTAAATGCCCAGTGTGTCTCAACACAAGAACTCAGTAGATTTTCAAAACAATACTTTTCAGAAAAAAAGCAAATAAAAGAGTTCATTTCAAATCATGCCTACGTTAATTTGAGTATATACTGATTTCACTTTACTGGTTAGATCTAATTTTTTCAAAAGTACTTACCAAGGCACATCATATAAGAGCATTTCTAGCCACGGCTTAATGAAAAATTAAAACTGGAGGATGTCACTTGTAAACCAAAGTTCTAGATAAACAAGGATCATCTATATCTAGACACTCTGTTCCTTCCCATCTAACTCGACAAGGAGCAGTTTCAATTTGAGGAAGAAAACTGCAGTGAGCTGTATTGGATTTGGGCCTAGCCGCTTTGTGAATGCATAGCTCAAGGTGGCTACTTGACTCTGGGCTGCATGGCCACAGAGGTTTAACCTTGAGACGACTGCCATACGGACATGAGATTGTTGAACTAAGAGCCTCTCCCAGGAAGACCCTGGGAGCAATGACAGGATGTTTCAGCCTGAGCAAAACACCGGATGTCCCTGAGCAGATTCCTGAGAAGGGTTTGACCTTTTCTAAGAACATGTCCCCGGAAGACTGTTGCCTCTTTGTTATAGGAGGATATCTTGCAGTATAGTGATTCACCTTATATCCTTGGGCACTTCCCAAACTCCCCCACCCTAAGCTTCAGTTCCTGCTTCTATTCCTGCCTCAGAGCTTTAAATGCTGTACATTCCTCTCAATAAACGAGACCTTGACAACAGAACTCTTGCTTGGTCTCCTTCTTCTCTTCACCCCCATTTTGGCCCACAGGTAGAAAGCCTCTTCGGGACCCTGAATAACTGGGTCCCCGCTGGCGGGGACAGAAAACAGCTTCTCTTGACAGGGTGGTCTCACACCCTATACACTCATTATTCTTAGCTCCTCTCCATATCTGTGCTGATGTAGCCAAGGCATGTGAAGGTTCATCTTTGTTGAGTCAGGGAAAATAATTTATTTTCATTTAACCTATGATTGCAAAACTTTAAGACTGTGATGAACAAAAATACTTTCATATTTCCATATTTCCCATAATGACTAACTCTTCTTCAGTGTTGTCTTTTCTCTAGATAAGAAAGTTTATCAGTATGTCTGGCTGTATTTATAGGTCATGCCAACTTCTAAATTTTACCCATTCTCACCATGAGACAGTCCTTAGATATCTATTTTATTATTAAATGCCAAGTGATCACTAATAGCAATTGTCTGTGTTCCTCTAAGATTGTGTAGTTAAAAAGAAGAGAGTCCACAAGAGGTACTGGGATAGAGCTCTGAACTATCAACAAACACTGAAGCAAAAACATTTTACTTGTGGTAGCGTAGCAAGTTAATATAACTGATACAGGGAATGTTGGATTCACTTTGGGATTCTTGACCTTATTAATAAGATATTGAAGAATGAAAATGCAAGAACTTGTTAGAGTTTAAAAGAAAGACCTCAGGTCACAAGCTATAAAACACAGATGCCCAAGGTAGATAAAGGAGGAGAGAAATAAAGAGGGCATGCCATTTAAACTGGAGGTCAGACACATGGAGAACAAGAAGCCACATGGCCTGGAGGCAGGTTTTAGAGAAAGAATAAGGAAGTCCAAAATGCTGGGGGGGAAGTCCAAACTAATTAAGAAAATATGCTTTTTAAGGAGTCAGGAAGGAAAAAAAGAAAGGTTTCACTCTCCTGAATAATTCAGAAAACCAGCTGAGTTAGGACTACATGTGGTCTAGAAACTACAGTACTGGGTGTGGTGTGGTGTGGTGTGTGTGTGTGTGTGTGTGTGTGTGTGTGTGTGTGTGTGTGTGTGTGTGTGTGAGTGTGTGTGCAGGGCCTATGTCCTGGGAAGAAGAAGTTCAGTATCTCATTAAAGGACTATCTCTTCCAACTGTGCCTTTATCACGGCTGAAGGAGAGCCCACATTCCTAGGGATAGTCATTTAACCAGTTGACCCAGCACAACTGTAATATGATGTCTCCACCAAAGCCAGGGATTCTATTTATTCTCTTGACCTTGATCTTTTCTACTGTAACATAGTCACAAGAAAATGGTCATAGAAAAGATCATTGTCAGAGTGAAACCCTAGGCTGCATAAAAGCTTTGGCTTTATGGCATGTGGGTGAAATGAAACTATAGGATTCTTTTGAAAGTCAGTTGTGTTGGATGGTGTTTTGCAGGGGCAAACATGTGAAGAAGTGTTTCCTGAAGTGGAGATAGGTGAATGGCTAAGGCAGATTCATGAAGGAATGTTTGGCTGAAGCAGACACGGGTGAAAATATGTTCTGCTAAAGCAAGTATGTGAAAGGACGTGTGATAAAGGATCCTTTGCTAATGACACACATGTATTGGTCTCCCTTACACTGCATACTTGAGCTCCATATGTCAGGACTCCATAGAGAGAAACACACCAAAAAACTTCTGGTGGTATTCTGCAGTTTCTTGCCACTTCTGTGAACTCGGGACTGATTGACAGAGTGTCTGGAGAGGAAGTAGCTAATACTCAGATTGATAGGTAGAAGTTTAAAGGTTGCCCTCCCCTAGACAAAAGTTTAGAGCAGAAAGAAAGAAACTGGTTGAGCCCTGGAACTGCGATTACACCAGCCAGTTTGACAACTCTCTCCCAGGAACTAGCTGACCAGAAAGTTAGATTAAAATCTTAAAGAACAATCTTGAGAAACAGGAAGCTTCTCCCAGGAACTGACGGACCATAAAGTTAAACAATCTGAGAAACAGGAACCTTCTCCTTGTGAATTTTCACTGGTATTCTCAACATTTTCCAATGACGCCCTCCCTACCACCTTGGGTTGTGGTTTCTTCCTTTAAACTCCCCTTCTCTTACCTACTGGTGGTCGAACTCCACTGCCCCTGTGTGGATATGAGTCTCGACCCCAGTGCACTGGTTCCTATCAATAAACCTCATGTAAATTACAGTAAGGACAGTCTTATGTGAGTTTTTTTTGGGGGGGGTCATGTCATCCCGAGGCTTGAGTGAGGGTCTCCCTGCTCCGGGGGTCTTTCAAGATCTTGTAACATTGACTTACCCCAGAAAATATTCATTCTTCATTCTGTTTAGGAAAATTCTCAATGACCATTTTGGAAAGATAATACTGAAAGAGGAAAAACCATTGGCAGTAGATACTGAAACAATGAAGTTGCTGAAATTATTTTAAGTCATGTTTTGAGAGTATCTCCCCAAAAGAAATACAGGAAAATACAGATAAACAAGTAGAAGTCCTTAAAGAAGAAACACAAAAATCCCTTAAAGAGTTACAGGAAAAAACAACCAAATAGGTGAAAGAATTGAACAAAACCATCAGGATCTAAAAATGGAAATAGAAGCAATAAAGAAATCACAAAGAAGACAACTCTGGAGATATAAAACCTAGAAAACAGATCGGGAGTCATAAACACAAGCATTACCAACAAAATACAAGAAATAGAAGAAAGAATCTCAGGGTCAGAAGGTACCATAGAAAACATTGACACAACCATCAAAGAAAATGTAAATTCAAAAAGCTCCAACCCTAAAACATACCAGGATATCCAGGACACAATGAAAAGATCAAACCAAAGGATAATAGGTATAGAAGAGAGTGAAGACTCCCAACTTAAAGGGCCAGTAAAGATCTACAACAAAATTATAGAAGAAAACTTCCCTAACCTAAAGAAAGAGATGCCCATAAACATACAAGAAGCCTACAGAATTCCAAATAGTTGGACGGGAAAAGAAATTCCTCCCATCACGTAATAGTCAAAATGCCAAATGCACAAAACAAAGAATATTAAAAGCAGTAAGGGAAAAAGGTCAAGTAAGGCAGACCTATCAGAATTACACTAGATTTCTCACCAGAGACTATGAAAGCTGGAAGATCCTGGGCAGTTGTAATATGGACCCTAAGAGAACACAAATGCCAGCCCAGGTTACTATATCCAGCAAAACTCTCAATTAACATAGATGGAGAAACCAAGATATTCCATGACAAAACCAAATTTATAAAATATCTTTCCACAAATCCAAACCTACAAAGGATAATAGATGGAAAACTCCAACACAAGGAGGAAAATGACACCCTAGAGAAAGCAAGAAAATAATCTCCATGCAACAAACCCAAAAGAAGAGAGTCACACAAACATAATTCCACATCTAAAAAACAATTAACAGGAAAGAACAATCACTATTCCTTAATATCTCTTAATATCAATAGACAATTCCCCAATAAAAAGAAATAGAGGAGCATACTGGATACGTAAAGAGGATCCAGCATTTTGCTGCATACAGGAAATGCACCTCAGTGACAAAGACAGACACTACCTCAGAGAAAAAGGCTGAAAAAAAATTCTTCCAAGCAAATAGTCCCAGGAAACAAGTTGGAGTAGCCATTCTAAAATCAAATAAAATCAACTTTCAACCAAAAGTTATCAAAAAAAGTAAGGAAGGAAACTTCATACTCATCAAAAGAAAAAATTCACCAAGATGAATTCTCATTTCTGAACATCTATACTCCAAATGCAAGGGCACCCATGATCATAAAAGCACACCTTCCACCTCACACATTAATAATTGGAGATTTCAACACCCCATTCCCATCAATGAACCAATCATGGAATCAGAAACTAAACAGAGACACAGTGAAACTTACAGATGTTCTGAACCAAATGGACTTATCAGATATCTATAGAACATTTCATCCTAAAACAAAAGAATATACCTTCTTCCCAGCACCTCATGTACCTTTTCAAAAATTGACCATAAAATCTGTCAAAAAAGCAGGCCTTAACAGATACAATAAGAATGAAATAATCCGAGACTCCGGGGCCAGCGGATCCCTGCCCTCAGCAGCTCTCTGCTCCCAGGCCCCCTGGAGGGGAGTTCTCGCCGCCTGGTCGGGCAGGCACTCCTGAGGCAGCAGAGCGGAAGAGACCACCAACACTGCCCACCCCTGCCCACATCCCTGGCCCAGGAGGAAACTGTTAACGGCCTCTGGGTACCTGTAGAGGAGGGCCCAGGAGCAGCAGGTCCACCGCGTCTGAGACACCGCACCTGAAGGGACCGACCAGATAAACAGTTCTCTGCACCCAAATCCCGTGGGAGGAGAGCTAAACCTTCAGAGAGGACACGCCTGGGAAACCAGAAGAGACTACACGCTGCACAGTACTGATCCCAGAGGAAAACACCAAAAGATATCTGGAACCCTGGTGCACGGAACCTCCCGGAAGGGGCGGCGAGATCTTCCTGGTTGCTGCCCGCCCATGAGAGAGCCGTGGGCAGCACCACGCGAGCGAACTTGAGCCTGGGTCCACAGGTAAGACCAACTTTTCTGCTGCAAGTGACCTGCCTGGTGAACTCAAGACATAGGTCCACAGGAACAGCTGAAGACCTGTAGAGAGGAAAAACTACACGCCCCAAAAGCAGAACACTCTGTCCCCATAACTGGCAGAAAGAAAACAGGAAAACAGGTCTACAGCACTCCTGACACACAGGCTTATAGGACAGTTTAGCCACTGTCAGAAATAGCAGAACAAAGTAACACTAGAGATAATCTGATGGCGAGAGGCAAGCGCAGGAACCCAAGCAACAGAAACCAAGACTACCTGGCACCATCGGAGCCCAATTCTCCCATCAAAACAAACATGGAATATCCAAACACACCAGAAAAGCAAGATCTAGATTCAAAATCATATTTGACGATGATGCTGGAGAACTTCAAGAAAGACGTGAAGAACTCCCTTAGAGAACAAGTAGAAGCCTACAGAGAGGAATCGCAAAAATGCCTGAAAGAATTCCAGGAAAACATAAATAAACAAGTAGAAGCCCATAGAGAGGAGACACAAAAATCCCTGAAAGAATTCCAGGAAAACATAAATAAACAAGTAGAAGCCAATAAGGAGGAGACACAAAAATCCCTGAAAGAATTCCAGGAAAACACAATCAAACAGTTGAAGGAATTAAAAATGGAAATAGAAGCAATCAAGAAAGAACACATGGAAACAACCCTGGATATAGAAAACCAAATGAAGAGACAAGGAGCTGTAGATACAAGCTTCACCAACAGAATAAAAGAGATGGAAGAGAGAATCTCAGGAGCAGAAGATTCCATAGAAATCATTGACTCAACTGTCAAAGATAATGTAAAGCGGAAAAAGCTACTGGTTCAAAACATACAGGAAATCCAGGACTCAATGAGAAGATCAAACCTAAGGATAATAGGTATAGAAGAGAGTGAAGACTCCCAGCTCAAAGGACCAGTACATATCTTCAACAAAATCATAGAAGAAAACTTCCTAACCTAAAAAAGATACCCATAGGCATACAAGAAGCCTACAGAACTCCAAATAGATTGGACCAGAAAAGAAACACTCCGTCACATAATAGTCAAAAACACCAAACGCACAAAAATAAAGAAAGAATATTAAAAGCAGTAAGGAAAAAGGTCAAGTAACATATAAAGGCAGACCTATCAGAATCACACCAGACTTTTAAGCCAGAAACTATGAAGGCCAGAAGATCCTGGACTGATGTCATACAGACCCTAAGAGAACACAAATGCCAGCCCAGGTTACTGTATCCTGCAAAACTCTCAATCAACATAGATGGAGAAACCAAGATATTCCATGACAAAACCAAATTTACACAATATCTTTCTACAAATCCAGCACTACAAAGGATAATAAATGGTAAAGCCCAACATAAGGAGGCAAGCTATACCCTAGAAGAAGCAAGAAACTAATCGCCTTGGCAACAAAACAAAGAGAAGAAAAGCACACAAACATAACCTCACATCCAAATATGAATACAACAGGAAGCAATAATCACTATTCCTTAATATCTCTCAACATCAATGGCCTCAACTCTCCAATAAAAAGACATAGATTAACAAACTGGATACGCAACGAGGACCCTGCATTCTGCTGCCTACAGGAAACACACCTCAGAGACAAAGACAGACACTACCTCAGAGTGAAAGGCTGGAAAACAACTTTCCAAGCAAATGGTCAGAAGAAGCAAGCTGGAGTAGCCATTCTAATATCAGATAAAATCAATTTTCAACTAAAAGTCATCAAAAAAGATAAGGAAGGACACTTCATATTCATCAAAGGAAAAATCCACCAAGATGAACTCTCAATCCTAAATATCTATGCCCCAAATACAAGGGCACCTACATACGTAAAAGAAACCTTACTAAAGCTCAAAACACACATTGCACCTCACACAATAATAGTGGGAGATTTCAACACCCCACTCTCATCAATGGACAGAGCATGGAAACAGAAATTAAACAGAGATGTAGACAGACTAAGAGAAGTCATGAGCCAAATGGACTTAACGGAACATTCTATCCTAAAGTAAAAGGATATACCTTCTTCTCAGCTCCTCATGGCACTTTCTCCAAAATTGACCATATAATTGGTCAAAAAACGGGCCTCAACAGGTACAGAAAGATAGAAATAATCCCATGCGTGCTATCAGACCACCACGGCCTAAAACTGGTCTTCAATAACAATAAGGGAAGAATGCCCACATATACGTGGAAATTGAACAATGCTCTACTCAATGATAACCTGGTCAAGGAAGAAATAAAGAAAGAAATTAAAAACTTTTTAGAATTTAATGAAAATGAAGGTACAACATACCCAAACTTATGGGACACAATGAAAGCTATGCTAAGAGAAAAACTCATAGCGCTGAGTGCCTGTAGAAAAGAAACAGGAAAAGAGCATATGTCAGCAGCTTGACAGCACACCTAAAAGCTCTAGAACAAAAGAAGCAAATACACCCAGGAGGAGTAGAAGGCAGGAAATAATCAAACTCAGAGCTGAAATCAACCAAGTAGAAACAAAAAGGACCATAGAAAGAATCAACAGAACCAAAAAGTTGGTTCTTTGAGAAAATCAACAAGATAGATAAACCCTTAGCCAGACTAACGAGAGGACACAGAGAGTGCGTCCAAATTAACAAAATCAGAAATGAAAAGGGAGACATAACTACAGATTCAGAGGAAATTCAAAAAATCATCAGATCTTACTATAAAAGCCTATACTCAACAAAACTTGAAAATCTGCAGGAAATGGACAATTTCCTAGACAGATACCAGGTACCGAAGTTCAATCAGGAACAGATAAACCAGTTAAACAACCCCATAACTCCTAAGGAAATAGAAGCAGTCATTAAAGGTCTCCCAACCAAAAAGAGCCCAGGTCCAGACGGGTTTAGTGCAGAATTCTATCAGACCTTCATAGAAGACCTCATACCAATATTAGTCAAACTATTCCACAAAATTGAAACAGATGGAGCACTACCGAATTCCTTCTATGAAGCCACAATTACTCTTATACCTAAACCACACAAAGACCCAACAAAGAAAGAGAACTTCAGACCAATTTCCCTTATGAACATCGACGCAAAGATACTCAACAAAATTCTGGCAAACCGAATCCAAGAGCACATCAAAACAATCATCCACCATGATCAAGTAGGCTTCATCCCAGGCATGCAGGGATGGTTTAATATCTGAAAACCATCAACGTGATCCATTATATAAACAAACTGAAAGAACAAAACCACATGATCATTTCATTAGATGCTGAGAAAGCATTTGACAAAATTCAACACCCCTTCATGATAAAAGTCCTGGAAAGAATAGGAATCCAAGGCCCATACCTAAACATAGTAAAAGCCATATACAGCAAACCAGTGGCTAACATTAAACTAAATGGAGAGAAACTTGAAGCAATCCCACTAAAATCAGGGACTAGACAAGGCTGCCCACTCTCTCCCTACTTATTCAATATAGTTCTTGAAGTTCTAGCCAGAGCAATCAGACAACAAAAGGAGGTCAAGGGGATACAGATCGGAAAAGAAGAAGTCAAAATATCACTATTTGCAGATGATATGATAGTATATTTAAGTGATCCCAAAAGTTCCACCAGAGAACTACTAAAGCTGATAAACAACTTCAGCAAAGTGGCTGGGTATAAAATTAACTCAAATAAATCAGTAGCCTTCCTCTACACCGAAAGAAAACAAGCCGAAAGAAATTAGGGAAAAACGACACCCTTCATAATAGACCCAAATAATATAAAGTACCTCGGTGTGACTTTAACCAAGCAAGTAAAAGATCTGTACAATAAGAACTTCAAGACTCTGAAGAAAAAAATTGAAGAAGACCTCAGAAGATGGAAAGATCTCCCATGCTCATGGATTGGCAGGATTAATATAGTAAAAATGGCCATTTTACCAAAAGCGATCTACAGATTCAATGCAATCCCCATCAAAATACCAATCCAATTCTTCAAAGAGTTAGACAGAACAATTTGCAAATTCATCTGGAATAACAAAAAACCCAGGATAGCTAAAACTATCCTCAACAATAAAAGGACTTCAGGGGAATCACTATCCCTGAACTCAAGCAGTATTACAGAGCAATAGTGATAAAAACTGCATGGTATTGGTACAGAGACAGACAGATAGACCAATGGAATAGAATTGAAGACCCAGAAATGAACCCACACACCTATGGTCACTTGATTTTTTGACAAAGGAGCCCAAACCATCCAATGGAAAAAAGATAGCATTTTCAGCAAATGGTGCTGGTTCAACTGGAGGTCAACATGTAGAAGAATGCAGATCGATCCATGCTTATCACCCTGTACAAAGCTTAAGTCCAAGTGGATCAAGGACCTCCACATCAAACCAGATACACTCAAACTAATAGAAGAAAAACTAGGGAAGCATTTGGAACACATGGGCACTGGAAAAATTTCCTGAACAAAACACCAATGGCTTATGCTCTAAGATCAAGAATCGACAAATGGGATCTCATAAACTGCAAAAGCTTCTGTAAGGCAAAGGACACTGTGGTTAGGACAAAACGGCAACCAACAGATTGGGAAAAGATCTTTACCAATCCTACAACAGATAGAGGCCTTATATCCAAAATATACAAAGAACTCAAAAGTTAGACCGGGGACAAATAACCCTATTAAAAAAATGGGGTTCAGAGCTAAACAAAAGAATTCACAGCTGAGGAATGCAGATGGCTGAGAAACACCTAAAGAAATGTTCAACATCTTTAGTCATCAGGGAAATGCAAATCAAAACAACCCTGAGATTTCACCTCACACCAGTGAGAATGGCTAAGATCAAAAACTCAGGTGACAGCAAATGCTGGCGAGGATGCGGAGAAAGAGGAACACTCCTCCATTGTTGGTGGGGTTGCAGACTGGTACAACCATTCTGGAAATCAGTCTGGAGGTTTCTCAGAAAATTGGACATTGAACTGCCTGAGGATCCAGCTATACCTCTCCTGGGCATATACCCAAAAGATGCCCCAACATATAAAAAAGACACGTGCTCCACTATGTTCATCGCAGCCTTATGTATAATAGCCAGAAGCTGGAAAGAACCCAGATGCCCTTCAACAGAGGAATGGATACAGAAAATATGGTACATCTACACAATGGAATATTACTCAGCTATCAAAAACAACGACTTTATGAAATTCGTAGGCAAATGGTTGGACCTGGAAAATATCATCCTGAGTGAGCTAACCCAATCACAGAAAGACATACATGGTATGCACTCACTGATAAGTGGCTATTAGCCCAAATGCTTGAATTACCCTAGTTGCCTAGAACAAATGAAACTCAAGACGGATGATCAAAATGTGAAGGCTTCACTCCTTCTTTAAAAGGGGAACAAGAATACCCTTGGCAGGGAAGAGAGAGGCAAAGATTAAAACAGAGACTGAAGGAACACCCATTCAGAGCCTGCCCCACATGTGGCCCATACACATAGAGCCACCCAATTAGACAAGATGGATGAAGCAAAGAAGTGCAGACCGACAGGAGCCGGATGTAGATCGATCCTGAGAGACACAGCCAGAATACAGCAAATACAGAGGCGAATGCCAGCAGCAAACCACTGAACTGAGAACAGGACCCCCCGTTGAAGGAATCAGAGAATAACTGAAAAGAGCTTGAAGGGCTTGAGACCCCCATATGTACAACAATGCCAAGCAACCAGAGCTTCCAGGGACTAAGCCACTACCTAAAGACTATACATGGACTGACCCTGGACTCTGACCTCATGAGGTAGCAATGAATATCCTAATAAGAGCACCAGTGGAAGGGGAAGCCCTGGGTCCTGCTAAGACTGGACCCCCAGTGAACTAGACTGTCGGGGGAGGGCGGCAATGGGGGAGGGGTGGGGAGGGAACACCCATAAGGAAGGGGGGAGGAAGGGATGTTGCCCGGAAACCGGAAAGGAATAACACTCGAAATGTACATAAGAAATACTCAAGTTAATAAAAAAAAAATGGGGTTCAGAGCTAAACAAAGAATTCACAGCTGAGGAATACCGAATGGCTGAGAAACACCTAAAGAAATGTTCAACATCTTTAGTCATAAGGGAAATGCAAATCAAAACAACCCTGAGATTTCACCTCACACCAGTGAGAATGGCTAAGATCAAAAACTCAGGTGACAGCAAATGCTGGCGAGGATGTGGAGAAAGGGGAACACCCCTTCATTGTTGGTGGGATTGCAGACTGCTACAACCATTCTGGAAATCAGTCTGGAGGTTCCTCAGAAAATTGGACATTGAACTGCCTGAGGATCCAGCCATACCTCTCCTGGGCATATACCCAAAAGATGCCCCAACATATAAAAAAAGACACGTGCTCCACTATGTTCATCGCAGCCTTATTTATAATAGCCAGAAGCTGGAAAGAACCCAGATGCCCTTCAACAGAGGAATGGATACAGAAAATGTGGGTACATCTACACAATGGAATATTACTCAGCTATCAAAAACAATGACTTTTATGAAATTCGTAGGCAAATGGTTGAACTGGAAAATATCATCCTGAGTGAGCTAACCAATCACAGAAAGACATACATGGTATGCACTCACTGATAAGTGGCTATTAGCCCAAATGCTTGAATTACCCTAGATGCCTAGAAGAAATGAAACTCAAGACGGATGATCAAAATGTGAATGCATATCGCTCCTGAGAGACACAGCCAGAATACAGCAAATACAGAGGCATATGCCAGCAGGAAACCACTGAACTGAGAACAGGACCCCCGTTGAAGGAATCAGAGAAAGAACTGGAAGAGCTTGAAGGAGCTCGAGACCCCATATGTACAGCAATGCCAACCAAACAGAGCTTCCAGGGACTAAGCCACTACCCAAAGACTATACATGGACTGACCCTGGACTCTGACCTCATAGGTAGCAATGAATATCCTAGTAAGAGCACCAGTGGAAGGGGAAGCCCTGGGTCCTGCTAAGACTGAACCCCCAGTGAACTAGACTGTTGGGGAGAGGGAAGCAAGGGGGGGGAGGGTTGGGAGGGGAACACCCATAAGGAAGGGGAGGGGGGAGGGGGAGGTTTGCCCGGAAACCAGGGAAAGGGAATAACACTCGGAATGTATATAAGAAATACTCAAGTTAATAATGATAAAAAAATATAAAAAAAAAAAGAATGAAATAATCCCATGCATCCTATCAGATCCCCATGGTGCTACTCAGTGATAACTTGGTCAAGGAACAAATAAAGAAAGAAATTAAAGACTTTTTAGAATTTAAAGAAAATGAAGGCACAACATACTTAAACTGATGGGATACAATGAAAGCAATGCTGAGGAAAACTCATAACTCTGAGTGCCTCCATAAAGAAACTGGAGAGGGCATACACTAGCAGCTTAATAGCATACCTAAAAGTTATAAAATAAAAAGAAGCAAATACACCCAAGAGGAGTAGAAGGCAAGGAAATGATCAAACTCAGGGCTGACATCTACCACCTGGAAACAAAAAGAACTATACAAAGAATCAAAAAAACCAGGAGCTTGTTCTTTGAGAAAATTAACAAGATAGATAAACCCTTAGTTAGACTAACCAGAGAGCACAGAGAGTATATCCAAATTAACAAAATCAGAAATGAAAAGAGAGACATAAAACAGAATCTGAGGAAATTCAAAAAGTCAGCAGATCCTACCTCAAAAGCCTATATTCAACAAAACTGGAAAATCTGGAGGAAATGGACAATTTTCTAGACACATACCAGGTGCCAAAGTTAAATCAGGATCAGATAAACAATCTAAACAGTCCCATAACTCCTAAAGAAATATAAGCAGGTATTAAAAGTCTCCCAACCAAAAAAAAAAAAAAAAAAAAAAAAAAACTCCAGGACCAGAGGGATTTAGTGGAGAATTCCATCAGACCTTCATAGAAGACCTAATACCAATACCTTCCAAACTATTCCACAAAATAGAAACAGATAGAGCACTACATAATTCCTTCATGATTACACTTATATCTAAACTACCCAAAGAGGAAAAAGAAAGAGAAATTCAGATCAATTTCTTTTGTGAATATCGACACAAAAGTAGTCATTAAAATTCTCGCAAAGAAAATCCAAGAACACATCAAAAAGATCATCTATCATGATCAAGCCTACTTCATCTCAGGGATGCAGGGATGGTTCAATATTTGGAAATCCATCAACGTAATCCACTATGTAAACAAACTCAAAGAAAAGAAACCTCATGACCAAAATGTGGATGCTTACTCCTTCTTAAAAGGGGGAACAAAATTATTCATAGGAGGGGATATGGAGGCAAAGTTTGGAGCAGAGACTGAAGGAACGGCCATTCAGAGCCTGCCACACATGTGGCCCATATATATACAGCAACCAAAACTAGATAAGATTGATGAAGCTAAGAAGTGCATGCTGACAGGATCTGGATATAGATGTCTCCTGAGAGATACAGCCAGAGCACATCAAATACAGAGCCGAATGCTGGCAGCAAACCACTGAACTGAGAATGGAACCCCCGTTGGACAAATTAGAGAAAGGATTGAAAGAGCCGAAGGGCTTGCAATCCCATAAAAACAACAATGCCAACCAACCAGAGCTCTCAGGAACTAAAAGACTACCCAAAGACTATACATGGACTGACTCATGGCTCCAAATGCATATGTAGCAGAGGATGACCTTGTTGGGCACCAATAGAAAGAGAAGCCCTTGGTCCTGCCAAGGTTGGACCCCCATTATAGAAGAATGTGGAGGGGGTGTTGGAAGTGAGGGTGGATGGGAAGGGGAACACCCTTATAGAAGGGAAGCAGGAGGGTATAGGGGGATTATGTCCAGGAAAGCAGGAAAGGGAATAACATTTGAAATGCAAATAAAAAAATTTCAATTAAAAAAAAAACATGATCATCTCATTACATGATGAGAAAACATTTGATAAAATTCAACACTCCTTCATGTTAAGTCTTGGAAAGATCAGGAATTCAAGGCCCATACCTAACCACAGTAAAAGCAATATACAGCAAACCAGTAGCCAACATCAAACTAAATGGAGAGAAACTGGAAGCAATCCCACTAACATCAGGGTCTAGACAAGGCTACCCACTCTCTCCATACTTATTCAATATAGTACTCGAAGTTCATAGCCAAAGCAATCAGACAACAAAAGGAGGTCAAAGGAAACAAAAAGAAACCAAGAAGTGAAAATATCACTATTCACAGGTAATAAGATAGTATACTTAAGTGACCCAAAAAGTTCCACCAGAGAACTACTAAGCCTGAAAACAACCTCAGTAAAGTGGCTGGGTATAAAATTAACACAAACAAATAAGTAGTTTTCCTCTACTCAAAGGGTAAACAGGCTGAGAAAGAAATTATGAAAATGACACCCTTAGCAATAGTCACAAATAACATAAAATACCTTGGTTTGACTCTAACCAAGCAAATGGATGATCAGTTAAAAGATCAGTGACAAGAACTTCAAGTCTCTGAAGAAAAAAAATTGAAGATCTCAGAAGATGGAAAGATGTCCCATGCTTATGGATTGTCAGGATTAATATAGTAAAAATGGCCATTTTTCCAAAAGCAATCTACAGAGTCGATCAATCCCCATCAAAATTCCAACTCCATTCTTCATAAGGGTAGAAAGAGCAATTTGCAAATTCATTTGCAATAACAAAAAACCCAGGACAGCGAAAACTATCCTCAACAATAAAAGACCTTCTGGGTGAATCACCATTCCTGAATGCAAGCAGTATTACAGAGCAATAGTCATAAAAACTGTACGGTATTGGTACAGAGACAGGTAGATAGATCAATGGAATTGAATTGAAGACCCATAAATGAACTCATACACCTATGGTCATTTGATCTTTGACCAAGTAGCTAAAACCATCCAATGAAAAAAAAGTAGCACATTCAACAAATGCCTGGTTCAATTGGAGGTCAGCATATAGAAGCATGCATATTGATTCATTCTTATCTCCTTGCATAAAGCTCAAATACAAGTGGATCAAGGACCTTCACATAAAACCAGATATATTCAAACTAATAGAAGAAAAAGTGTGGAAGATCCTCAAATACATAGGCACTGGAAAAATTTCTTGAATAGAATGCCAGTGGCTTATACTCTAATACCAAGAATCGACAATGGGACCTCATAAAATTTCCAAGCTTCTGTACTCAAAGGACACTGTCATTAGGACACAATGGAAATCAACAGATTGGGAAAAGATCTTTACCAATCTTACATCTGGTAGAGGGTTATATATAATATCTAAAGAACTTAAGAAGTTAGACAACAGAGAGTCAAATAACCCTACTAAAAATGGGGTAGAGAACTAAATAAAGAATTATCAGCTGAGGAATATCAAATGTCTGAGAAGTACCTAAAGAAATGTTCAACAGCTTAGTTATCAGGAAAATGCAAATCAAAACAACCCTGAGATTCCGCCTCACACCAGTAAGAATGGCGAATACAAAAAATTCAGGCGACAACAGATGCTGGTGAGGATGTAGAGAAAGAGGAACACTCCTCCACAGTTGGTGGGAGTGCAAGCTGGTATAACAACTCTGGAAATCAGTCTGGAGGTTCCTCAGAAAGTAGGATATTGTACTACCTGAAGACCCAGTTATATCATTCCTGGGCATATATACCTAAATGATACTCCAACATATAATGAGGACACATACTTCACTATGTTCATAGTGACCTTATTTATAATAGCCATAAGCTGGAAACAATCCAGATGCCCTTCAACAGAGGAATGCATATAGAAAATGTGGTACATCTACACAATGGAGTATTACTCAGCTATCAAAAACAATGATTTCCTGAAATTCATAAGCAAATGGCTGAAACAAGAAAGTATCATCCTGACTGAGGTAACCTCATCACAATAAAACACACTTGGTATGCATTCATTGATCAGTGTATATTGGCCCAAAAGCTCGAATTACCCAAGATACAATCAACAGACCACATGAAGCTCAAGAAAAAGGATGACCAAAGTGTAGATGCTTCAGTCCTTTGTGAAAGGGGGAACAAAAACATTCGTAGGAGGAGACATGGAGACAAAGTTTGGAGCAGAGACAGAAGGAAAGATCATTCAGAGCCTGCCCCACCTGGGGATCCAGCCCATATACATACAGCCACCAAATTCAGACAATATATTGTTGATGCCAAGAAGTGCATACTGACAGGAGCCTTATATAGCTGTCTCCTGAGAGGCTCTGCCAGAGCATGACAAATACAGAGGCAAAAGCTAGCACCAAACCATCGAACTGAGAATGGGGTCCTCATTGGAGGAGTTGGAGAAAGGATTGAAGGAGCTGAAAGGGTTTGCAACCCCATAAGAACAACTAGAGCTCCCAGGGACTAAAGCACTACCCAAAGAGTACACATGGACAGACCCATGGTTCTAGTTGCATATGTAACATAGGATGGCCTTGTTGGGTACCAATGGGAGAAGCCCTTGGTTTTGCCAAGGCTTGATGCCCCCAATGTAGGGGAATGTCAGAGCAGGGAGGTTGGGAAGGTTAGGATTTGGGGAGGGGAAATACCCTCACTGAAAAAGGGGGAGGGTACATGGAATAGGGGGTTTTTTGGAAGAGAAACCAGGAAAGGAAATAACATTTGCAATGGAAATAAAAATATCAAATAAATAAATAAAAACAAATATTTTTTAAAAAGCATGTGCCACTATGCCTGGTAGCTTATTATTATTTTCAGAAGCATTTGGTACTTTTGTTATAGTGTTTCTTCCTTGCCAACTGCTCCTGAAAAAAATGGGTCCTGAAAACCCTTCCAAGGAAGCTACAGTCCCAAGTTTATAAAAACTGGAGAAAACTGTAATGGGGAACATAAGTGTTCCATTAATATTTGTCAACGACATGAAGCATTTAAATGAATTATGTGAAAACAGCATGCTGTGTGCCACTTAGCACATTCTATTATTTCACAGATTAACACAATTTAATGCTTGAAAAGTGAAAATCTCTATCAGAACTGCTAACAGCATGGGGCATGAAGGCTGAAGTCTGTAGTCCACTAAGTACAGACAGTTGTAGCCAGAAGTTAGAAACCCACTGAGCAGATCTGCATTTAGTAAACAAAGGTTTGAGACATGGGTGTTCCTGTTTTGTTGTTGACACAGAAGTACCTGTTTTTCCCCCTGACTTCACAGATGCAGATTTTGATATCATGCAGATTTCACTCCTGTTCTTCCTGAAGAAGTTCAGCATTTCCCCAGGCAGCATCTAAAGGTGAAATTCTCACAGATGGTTCTAAATATGACTTATTCAGCAGACTTATTAGAAAGTATACCGTCAAGAATAGGTCTGTGGGTGTCAATGCAACCACTGTAAGCATCCATGACTTGCCAAAGGATGATATCCCAGACTCAATTAGTGTGCAAACTGAAAGTGTGTTTTATTCTGCACAAGTCCAGCATGCTGGGGTATTCCATTACCAAGATAGAGAGACAGACAAGTGAGCTTGCAGGCCTGATTTAAAACCCATTAGGAGAATTCTGGGATAGATGGGCTTTGTCTTACTCTATCTCTAGGCATTCCAGAACCATTGCTGGGGCATGATGGAAACTGTTGCTGAGGGATCCCTTTTTTTCCCCTAGTAACTGACTTGCCTGGGCTTGCCTAGACTTGCCCAGCTCTTAGGCCTAGTCTCCTAAACTGCAAGTTTGAAGCCTGTCATGGTGTCGGCCTAGCCTTCTCATTTCTCCCTTCATTTTTGGGCCATCTTGAATCCTTGAGATGTTTAATAAAGATGTTCCTTAACAAAGCTAACTAAAGCATTGATTATGCAGAGACCACAAGTCAAACTTAGCATCAGTAGGATCTGTCTTTTAATCTCTTTCTGACTAAGGCCATGAATTCCTTATCTAAGGCCATATCCAAGGCTTCACAGAGTCTTCCTTGCTGGAGGAACAGCAAGTCTAGGTCTCTTCTGTTCTATAAGACTACTTCTCCCAGGGAGGATAGGGAATCATATAGGGCTATAATGTGAACTTTTTCATCTCCTATATATCTACATCTATCACTATCAATAGGGCCTTGTAATTTTTATCTTGGAGCATTAGGGATGAGACCCCTACACTAGCAGCTCCAAACAGCCCTATGCCAAGGAGAGAACCTAGTAACACAGCAGAAATGGCCAACTTTTTAACCCAATTGTTTGGAGGTGCTAAATGGTTGAAGACATCCTCCCCAGAGTAATAAGTTCCTGTGGATACAAGTTGTACTAGAACATAAAAATCCTCAGTTATATTTACAACCAGACCATTAATGCATGGAGTAAGCCCTGAGGGACAAATCCGCCAAGCAGTTTCTAGGGGCAGCAAGTAGCCTGCAACAGTAGAGGCTATGAGTTTGCAGAGGTGGGAATAGGCTGGGAGGACTTTATTTCCAATGCAGAGTTCCAACAGCTCTGTGTTAAGTCAGGGGAGAGAGGAGTTAAGAACCTGTAACTGTGAACTTGCTGACAAGGTTGTCACATTGCCCCCTGGGGGTATGCAGACAATTAGAGGGGGTTCCTGACTGGTGCAGCAAAGCACAGCAGCAAAACAAGCAGGATCAGGAGCACTGGAGTCAACTGATCCCCAGGGTACAGGGTCACCTTCCATCATTCCTTTGGCTGTTCACCCGGAGGTCTCCTCCATTGGGACCTCAATTGCTGGATCTTCTTCCCTGGGAAGCTTAGTGTGGGAGTGATGTGTCCATGACCTGATCCCATCTACCTTAATAGCCATAGGTGCGGTCAGGATCAGTGTGAGGCCCTTTCCAGTGAGGTTCCAGAGTCTTGTGGTTATGTCTCTCAATCCAGACTTGTCACCTGGTTCAAAGCATTGGCGGTTAGGGGGAAGAGCAGACTCATAAACCTGGCAGATGGCAAGCCAGCGTTGCTTCTGAATTGTATAGAGGAGGCCTTCTAATGATTTTAAAAACTTATGTTGGTCATATTCAGGTAAGATATCAGACTGGAGGTTAGGCAGCATGGAAGGGGGGTTCCTACATAGGATCTCAAAATACGGGAGATCTAAAGTATAGGGGGTGTTCCTAGCTCTATACTTTAAGGCATAAGGTAGGAGAGACACCCAGTCACTGCCAGTTTCAGGGGTTAATTTGGTCAAGGCCTCCTTCAGGATCTGATGTATCCTCTCTACTTGACCTAAACTCTGGGGTCTGTATGCACAATGTAATTTCCAGTTGATCCCCAGAACCTGTGCTAGAAATCGAGTTACCTGAGAGATGAATGTTGGTTCATTTTCAGATCTAAGCAGGGTAGGCAAACCATACTTGGATATGAAAACTTCCAGAAACTTCTTTGCCACTACATTGGCAGTTGCCTTCTACCATCTTGAAAAGGTTTCTACAAAACTAGCAAATACTTGTTTCCATATGTTCCTCATTTTATTTCTGTATAATCTATTTCCAAATTAGCCCCTGGCCTTTGACCCCTGACTCTGGTACCTGGAGTGGCTCCTTGATTGGGTCCTGAGGAGTTCATAGCCTGACAGGTGGCCCAGTCTGAGAATACCTGATCAACCAAATGTCAGAGTCCATGATTCACTGGAAAATGAGACCTCAGACTCAAATAGTATGTAAATTCAAAGAGTGTTTTATTTTGCAGAAGTTCAGCATGCTAGGGTCTCCTATTACCAAAATAGAGAAACTACCAAGTGAGCTTACAGGCCTGATTTAAATTACATCAGGGGAATTCTGGGATAGGTGGGATATGTCTTTATCTCTAGGCATTCCAGAACCATTACTGGGGGTTGGGAGGGAGGTGGTGGTTGGAACTGTTGCTGAAGAATCTGTCTCCTCTCTGCTGCCCCACCCACAGTCAGCCCTTTTTTTTCTCTAGTAATTGACTTGCTTAGGCTTACTTGGACTTGCCCAGTTCTTAGGCGTAGTTCTTAGGCCCAGGTCTTAGGCATAAACTGCTCATTCGAAGCCTGTCATGGAGCTTCTCACCATCTCACCACCAAGTGACACTCATTCACTTCACCTCTGGACACTGAGTTCTTTCACATATGCTGAGAGTATGCAACACAGTCTACTGTGCTTGGTCTTTGTACAGATACAGAGCCAGGTAGTGCAGGAAACACTCAATAGTATCCCCATTGCACCTTTAGCTACATAGATGCCTCCAGTCTTTCTGTGATTACACACTATTATAAGACATAGGGAATGAATGAAGGCTTAGAAGAAGTGTTGTAGTGGTTTCCTGTGGTGACTATCGATTTTAAAGTCAATCTGTCTCAGCAACAACCAGGAAGTACAGAAATGAACCCTGTCCTCTGAATAACCTGTATACCATCCCTCAGTGTCACCTGGGGAAGTTCTTCCAGAAATTCCACCAGCCTTTATGGCTCTTTGTTGGGATTATTCACGATTAATCATTAGTAAAAATTAAGAAAAAGCATTCCAGTCACAATTCAGAGCTGGTGGGCATCTTGGCACTGAATACTTAAAAAAGAATAAGCAAAGTCTATTCTTGGCCACTACTCACAAGACTTACATCTCTTAGAGAGAAACTATAAGAATGTGTCCAAACACTCTTAAAAATTGTATTTATTTATATCACAAACCATCCCGTCCTAAAAAAAGAGTCATCAAATAGAAGCTTATAGAAGGGCTTAAAGTGGGCATGTAAATCCAGAAACAAACAAACCAACCAACAAAGGTGCTGGCTGAAATAAACAGAGCCATTACTCAGTTTCTGGGGAAGGTGGTGGAAAAACCAGAGGTTCAGAATAAGGAAAGCTAATGGAAATGCTATCATTACCTGACAGAAAAACTATCTGATTAAAACTAATAGCACTATTAGTTTTAGTAGCACTATTAGTGGGCAGTGAGAACCTTTGCATCAGAGTTAGGCAGAGGAAACTTGGAAGCTTCCAGACTCTGTCGAAAACAAGCATGTATTTGAAAATGATTCAGTTAGAAGTTAGAGAAATGGAAATTTACAATTAGACATTGAAACAATCATTTATACAAGTACCATAGGATATAGTCCCTGAAGATGTCTGGAGGTGCAAAAGTCAGGGAAACATGTGCAGTTATTACACAAAACTAAAAAAGAAAAAAAAGCAACTTTAGGTTAAGATCAAATATAAAACTAACCTGATGACTTACGACACAAATAAATGTATATCTATATATCTTTCTATATATTTACATTAGTAATAAAAAGAAAAGGCTGTCAAATATGGTTTAGAAATCATGTATTCCAGAAATGACAGCCCAAACTTAAATGGCATGGAAGGATTGATAACAATAGAAAAGATGAAACAATCTTTAAAAATGTATCAAAGTGAGGAAGTTTAACATGAACTAAATAAAATTAAAGATAAAATAACGAATTGAATGGTTAATTTTATAAGCTCAATAGGAAAATATAAAGGGAACTCATAAATATGAATATTCATAACTATCAATCGGCAAACCCATAAATGCCAGCATCGAAACACTGAGCAGTGTTCATATCATGCCAGAGGATATGAAAGAATCCCAGCTGCAGGACCACAGCTTTCCAGGTTAACCTAAAATAAACCCCACACATTTACCGTAAATTATTTGAAGAAAAAAAAATAGTGAGGAAAATCAGCTGTTTAAAGAGCTGTGCATGGGCCCAAGACATAGTTCAGCAGGAAAGACACTTGCCACAAAATGACTATCTAGTTCTATCCTGGGACCCACATCATGGAAGGAGAGAACCAACTTTTACAAGTTATCCTCTGAAGTCTACACATCTGTTGTACCACATATGTGCTCCCCCCGTTAAGAAAATCAGTTTAATCAAAACTGAAAATAAATATTCTTTTCAGATACTTGGAGAAAAATAATTTGAAAAATGACTTTAGGCTAATATTATCATTATGAAATTATTCATTCAAATAATGTGTAAACCTTTAAAATCACAAAAGGCCAAGGTGGTAATACAAATATGTGTTTTGTTATAAAAAACATAGTTAAAAAATTTTGTTGATTTAATAAAATAAAAAGATATACCTATTCAAAAAAGTGCTTTTATATGCCAGCATCTTGGTGACACTGAAGGCGTTGTTTTAGCTGCCCATGGACAGTAACTTTTGAAGCGTCTCCAGATGTGGGTTTGAGAATATCTATGAGTCCTCACTGTGGACATGCCAAAGTCTAGAAGTATTCCCAATAAAACAGATGAAGAAATAAAAATGAGCCATGCTTGCCCAAGGATACCTATCAACCTGGGGCCACTAAGCATGCCACCCTCTGAACAGTGCACTCGGCAGCCCGAGACCCTTAATTTTATGCATTGCCCACAGACACCACTCTGAATAATACACCCAGCAATCTGTTAGCAAATTAGGACCCTAACCTGAAGCTACAAGCGTTCTCATCCCTGAGAGTGTAATGTTCTTCCCTAATGATAATCAAACTTAGATAGTTCCTATTCAAATATTCATAATACATCTAAAATAAATTGACTTGGGTGCATCTGAAATAATGTAAATTGTGTCCTCAAATTGGACTTTTAGTGAGAATCTCTGACTTGTCTAGGCATAATTGGACATGCATAATTAAAATCAAAGACTTTATTGGAAAGGACATGCACAGTAGATAAATGATAATAATTTTATCTGTCCATCAAAATAGAAAGCAATCCAAACTATACCCCTAGGGACCCCAGAATTCTTCATAATTTTGACCTTATAAAAAGAAACCCTTAACTGTAATCGGAGCTCTTGAGAATTTTCACTCACATGGCCCATGTCTCTCTTTTACCGTGTATTCTGAACTGTTTTATTGTTTTACACTTAATAAACTTCCTGCTACTTTATAAGATGTTGGACTTTTATTTTAATCGTTTGAATAAGAGTTAAGAATCTAAAACACCGAGTTTAGACCCCAACCACCATTAACAAAACCTATGGTTTAATACATAAAAGGAAAAAAAGGGGAGGAAAAAAGTGTCCAGGAATGAGATTGAAACCTGATACCTTCAGAATTACAGTTCATGCAACATGTTAAACACCCCTCCCTGATCAGACACCATTCAGATGAGAAGTAATAAAAATGACGAAAGGCTTCATAATGGACACACTTATCAAGAGAGAAAAGAATTTCCAAATACTTGCTAGAAGACATTAAGCAGATGTGGGAGGGGTCTTACAAAGCAGAACCACGAAGGCACCAACCGCAAAGATATTCTATAGGGAAACACTAAGGACAGTTGAGAGACACTTTCAGATAAGCTGTTTAGACTACCTAAGCTGTCTAGGGAGGCAGAGACCAGACAAACTGTTTGAAAAGATGTTGAGCCTCCTGTGGTTGTGTAGTACATGTCAGGTTTCCAGGTCTCCTCAGCTGGGGTGGGGTTTTGGTGATACTGTTGATTTTCATCATTTCTCCTCCTGTTGGTAAGCCATCCTCCGTACTCCCACAATCGACCTCCACAAAACTCATTGGTTCACCAAGTTGCACTTTAGTGGTATCCTTACTTTGATCTATCATGGATTCTCTATGCAGGATCTATGATGAGTCGACATTTGTTCATGTCTTCCAAGACATAGTTTCAAATAACTGAGGGGTCCAAACAAAGGGTAATGTAACCGCTCCTGATTTTCTATTTGTCTCAGATAGCAATGCTTGCCAAAGCATTTTGGTGAGCAGTGTTCAGGTGTGGAAGGGATCACCTGTGCATGTAGGGATCACCACAGGATTGGGACTGCTTTAGTCTCTGATGTCAGTGGGCAGCAGTTGCCAGAGGCAATAGGAAAATGGAAAATCTCTCTGAGTTCAAGGCTAGCATGGCAAGAATCACAAACAAGGAACAAAAGAGACAGTGTCACACACACACACACACACACACACACACACACACACACACCACACAAAGATGAAGATAGATAGCTAATAACCAGCATGAATTAGGGAGCTGAGATAGATAAACACTAATTGTAACATAGGCATAGGCAGACTGTAATTTTACTATATACCATATCTCTGTCTCCATCTTCATATCTCTCTCTCTCTCTCTCTCTCTCTCTCTCTCTCTCTCTCTCTCTCTCTCTCTCTCCCACTGTCTGAGAAATTTGAGAAAGTCTTATGTCCATAAAAATAAAAGGCCAGAACATTTAGGCTATTTTAATACTACAGTTACAATAAATAAACCCATCAAATGACTAACAGATCAATTTAGCAACATCCTTCATTGAAACAAAGAAAAAATCAATAAACTGTTTCTGGATACAATGGCTGAAGCATGAGACTCTGTCACTCAAGAGGCTGAAGCACTGCTAGAAGCTTCACCTATTGACGAGCATTCATGCTAGAAAGTGCTGTCTGATGCTACCATATATAGGAGAGTTGGGAGAGAAAAGAGAATATGATCAGAATATATTGCATAAAAATTTAAATATAAAAAGAATCATGGAAGCATTATGGTAAGTCAGGCTTAGAAATGGCAGCACTTAGAAAACTCAGGCAGAAGGATAGCAGTGACCTCAAGGTTAGTCTAGCAAGGGTCTCAAGAAAAAACAGAAACTGGCAACAACAATACCCACTCATGCTTAAGGACTGCGTTGTACCTCAGCTCAGCGGTACAACTCTTACTCACCACAGGCAGTCCCTTGGGTTCCGTCTCCATCTCCAGAGTTTCAGAATAAGTTGTGTCTCACATACAAAGAGAGTGTGTTTCTTACTAATATAAAACAGAAGTGATTTCATTAAAAACTGTTACCAGTGCTCGCTAGTACAAATTAACGTGGGTTTCTAAGAGATCTCTGTGAACTCTCAAAAGTGTAAAAGGGAAATCACGTATGCTCAATGTCAGGAGACACAACACGAAATGGAGGAGACACCAGAATGCTTCTTAGAGTGGAGTGCAGCAATCGGTGCCTGGTGGACAAGATAAAGCTGCAATTGCATTGCCCAAAACAAGCTCATGAGTAAGGGGAGCAAGGTAAGTTTTGGGTATTCTTTAGAGAAGTGAGACACACTGTGCCATTGTTAGAAAGGGATGAGTAAAGCTGGCAAGTCAATGATCAGCTAAAAAGTATAGGATTGAGAGAAGTAGAGGAAATAGTGTACAAATACCAGTGTTCATAGAGTGGGCGCTGGGCTGTTTCTGTAGCAGGAGATGAGGTTTTATAAATGAAATACAGGGCTGGAGAGATGGCTCAGTGGTTAAGAGCAGCGACTGTTCTTCCAGAGGTCCTGAGTTCAATTCCCAGCAACCACATGGTGGTTCACAGCCATCTGTAATGAGATCTGATGCCCTCTTCTGGTGTGTTTGAAGACAGCTACAGTGTACTTATATACATAAAGTAAATAAATAAATCTCTAAAAAAAAATAATAAATGTAATACAGTGCTGAGCAGCAATGCCAACATGCTGTAGATCTCTTAACAGTGAGATCGCTTAACCCTTCATAAAGCTCTGGTCACAGTCTAGTTACATTTCACACCAAGACATTGACTCCGGGAGACTGGTCCATTTGCATTTCCCCTGGAGAATCAGGTGTCCTGAGCACTGGTAAATCTTAATTACTCTTGTCGGATTTCTGCTAGAACATACCTCTGCTCTGCTTCTGGTATTTCTACAGTTAAGCTGTTCAGAAGTGAATTTCGAAGATACTCTCCCAACTATCTTGTTTTTGTTCGGTTGGTTTTCCTTGAGCTACAACTGTGTGTAGATAGCAATCATGAGCATCTCCTGGGGGTTGACTTCATCTTCAGTTAGTGCTTGGGCTACGAACGTAAATATAAACAGTGAACGCCTGACCCGCTGGTTACCAATTCAGTGTCATGATGTAAACTCAGCCAGGAGAGAAAGGAAAGAAAGACCAGCGAAGCCTGTCAGCTCTCTGGAGTTAACATCAGCTCCCTCCTGCAGAGCCTGGGGACTGCCTCTAGTGACACCTGTGGGACAAAGCCCATGGCTGCACATCAGTTGTTAACGCAGCAGCTGCCTGGGTTAGCCAGCTTAGCAGCCTGCAAGATGCTCTCATCGCCCAGGCTTCAAAAGTATTTCCTTTCCTCAAGCAACTGCTTCTCATGCCAGGCTGAGAGAAGACAAACTTCATAGAAACTTCTTTATAGTAAGGATCGTGAACTAGGCTAGGACTATCCAAAGTAGATAGAGGGGAATATATTCAGGGAAGCAGGATGGTAAGGTCAATGGCTGCCCAGTATCTTCCTTATTGTTCAATGAAAAGACCAGTTATAGTCTAAGTTGGTTATTTCTATCCTCTAGTTCTAAATGTTTGATAACCATGAAAATTCTAGGTAGCAAGGCAATACTATGACTTAGTGAATAATTGTGTTAAATAATATATATTTAAAACAAATATGGAATCTTTTAAATTAAGGCGAAATTAAGAAATAGCATTTTCCTCCATTGGGATAAAACGTTCCTGATTCTTGCTTCTGTATCCCATGATATTTACATTTCAATATTGATGGGCTTGTTGTTTGTTTTAGAGAGAGTTTTTTCTAATACAAGCTGAATCTTTCCCATTGCCTTTGAAAACTGAATAAATTACAAGGTGCCTTGAAGTGACAGTTCCATTATTATGCACCATTTAAGAATAAAGCTGTCTGAAGAGCTCAAATTTGACACACCTGTGGAAAGTTTTAAAAAGATTAGTGAAAACACAGTATTACATGATGATTTTTATTACATCACTTGTGGTTAATTTGCCAAGTCTGTTCTGTGATGCTTTTGCATACTCACCTGGGATGGGAGATCTGTTGTACAATATTGTTCATAATATATTTAAGCAGAATTCATTAATTTACCAACTCTGATCTTCCCACTGGTCTACACATATAGCTAGGTTCTTATGGATTTTATCTGAGAGAATTCTAACCCAGAACCTTTGCCAGGGAGAGTGAGCAGTTGCCCACTCTACCCTACCTTGCACAGCATTTGGTTTCAATACATAACCCAGGGTTACTGAGTTTTAAAATTCTTCTGCACTTTTACTCTTCTCGTTCTATTACCACATCTGACTGACCTCCCCATAGGTGACCTCAAATTTTATTTCTCACTAGCTATAAACAGACTCAATTTACTCATTTATTAATGGGATATTTTATGTATTTACATTTCAAATGTTATCCTCTCTCCGGGTTTCCCCTCCAGAACTCTCCCACCCCATCCCCTCCCCCTGCTTCTATGAGGGTGGTCCTTCTTCCACCCACCCACTCCCACCTCACTGCCTTGCATTTCCCTACCCTGAAGAATCAAACTTTTACAAGACCAAGGGCCTCTTCTCCTATCGATGCCAAACCATGCCATCCTCTGCTACATATGTGGCTGGAGCCACGAGTCCCTCCATGTGTACTCTTTGGTTGGTGGTTTAGTCCCTGGGCACTCTGGGGAATCTGGCTAGTCAATATTATTGTTCTTTGGGATTGCAAACCCCTTCAGCTCCTTCAGTCATTTCTCTAACTCCTCCATTGGGATCCCTGTGTTCAGTCCGATGGTTGGCTGTGAGCAGCCATCTCTGTATCTGTCAGGCTCTGGCAGAGCCACTAAGGAGACAGCTATAATAGGCTCACTCCTACCAGCAAGCACTCCTTGGCATACTATATGGGTTTAGTGTATGTATATGAGATAAAGTCTCAGGTGGGGCAGTCTCTTTCCTTCAGTCTCTGTCCCACATTTTGTCCCCTTATTTCTTTTAGACAGGCACTTTCCAAGTTAACAATTTAGAGATGAGTGGGTGGCCCCATCCCCCTTTGGGGGCCTTGCCTAACCTCTGGTTATAGTCTCTACAGGTCTCCCTTCTCCTTTGTTGGCCATTTCAGCTATCTCATCCCTGTTGGGTCCTGGGAGGCTCTTGCTTTCCTAGCATCTGGGACTTTCTGGTTGCTAACCCCAGTTGCCCATCCCCCATTGCTACACAACTCTGTTCAAATTCCTGACCCTCTGTATATCATCCCTGTCTCCTCCCATACTTAATCCTGCACCCCCTTTTTTTCCTTCTCACCCTCCTTCCTGCCAAGTCCTTCCCACCCTTTAACTCCAGTGAGTATTTTGTTCCCCCTTCTAAGACGGACTGAAGCATCCTTCTTCTTGAGCTTCATATGGTGTGTGAATTGTATCTTGGGTGTTCTAAACTTTGAGCTAATATTCATTTAGTGAGTATATACCCAGTGGATTATTTTGTGACTGTGTTATCTCACTCAGGATGATATTTTCTAGTTTCATCCATTTGCCTAAAAATTTCATGAAGTTATTGTTCTTAATAGCTGAGTAGTACCCCACTGTGTTAATGTACCACATTGTCTGTATCCATTCCTCTGTTGAAGGGCATCTGGGTTCTTTCCAGCTTCTGGCTACTATAAATAAGGCTGCTATGAACATAGTGGAACATATGTCCTTATTATATATGTTGGGACATCTTTTGGGTATATGCCCAGAAGTGGTATAGCTGGTACCTCAGGTAGTACTGTGTCCAATTTTCTAAGGAACCTCCAGACTGATTTCCTGAGTGGTTGTACCAGTTTGCAATCCCACCAACAATGGAGGAGTGTTCCTCTTTCTCCACATCTTCACCAGCATCTGCTGTCACCTGAGTTTTTGATCTGAGCCATTCTGACTGGTGTGAGGTGTAATCTCGGGTTGTTTGGATTTGCATTTCCCTGATGACTAAGGATGTTGAACATTTCTTTTTTTTTTTCCATCTTTATTAACTTGAGTATTTCTTATTTACATTTCGATTGTTATTCCCTTTCCCGGTTTCCAGGCCAACATCCCCCTAGCCCCTCCCCCTCCCCTTCTGCAAGGGTGTTCCCCTCCCCATCCTCCCCCCATTACCACCCTCCCCCCAACAATCATGTTCACTGGGGGTTCAGTCTTGGCAGGACCAATGGCTTCCACTTCCACTGGTGCTATTCATTGATACCTATGAAGTTGGAGTCCAGGGTGAGTCCATGTATAGTCTTTGGGTAGTGGCTTAGTCCTGGAAGCTCTGGTTGGTTGGCATTGTTGTTCATATGGGGTCTCAAGCCCCTTCACGCTCTTTCAGTCCTTTCTAAGTTTCCTTCAACGGGGGTCCCATTCTCAGTTCAGTGGTTTGCTGCTGGCATTCGCCTATGTATTTGCTGTATTCTGGCTGTATCTCTCAGGAGAGATCTACATCTGGCTCCTATCGGCCTGCACATCTTTGCTTCATCCATCTTATCTAATTGGGTGGCTGTATATGTATGGGCCACATGTGGGGCAGGCTCTGAATGGCCTTCTGCCTCTGTTCTAAACTTTGCCTCCCTATTCCCTCCCAAGGGTAATCTTGTTCCCCTTTTAAAGAAGGAGGCATTCACATTTTGGTCATCCGTCTTGAGTTTCATGTGTTCTGTGCATCTAGGGTAATTCAAGCATTTGGGCTAATAGCCACTTATCGATGAGTGCATACCATGTGTGTTTTTCTGTGATTGGGTTACCTCACTCAGGATGATATTTTCCAGTTCCATCCATTTGCCTATGAATTTCATAAAGTCATTGTTTTTGAGAGCTGAGTAATATTCCATTGTGTAAATGTACCACATTTCCTGTATCCATTCCTCTGTTGAAGGGCATCTGGGTTCTTTCCAGCTTCTGGCTATTATAAATAAGGCTGCTATGAACATAGTGGAGCATGTGTCTTTGTTATATGTTGGGGCATCTTTTGGGTATATGCCCAAGAGAGGTATAGCTGGCGCCTCAGGTAGTACTATGTCCAATTTTCTGAGGAACCTCCAGACTGATTTCCAGAATGGTTGTACCAGTCTGCAATCCCACCAACAACAGAGGAGTGTTCCTCTTTCTCCACATCCTCACCACCATCTGCTGTCTCCTAAGTTTTTTATCTTAGTCATTCTGACTGGTGTGAGGTAAAATCTCAGGGTTGTTTTGATTTGCATTTCCCTGATGACTAAGGATGTTGAACATTTCTTTATGTGCTTCTCAGCCACTCAAGATTCCTCAGCTGAGAATTCTTTGTTTAGCTCTGTACCCCATTTTTTAGTAGTGTTATTTCATTCTCTGAAGTCTACTTCTTGAATTCTTTGTACATATTGGATATTAGCCCTCTATCGGCTGTAGGATTGGTAAAGACCTTTTCCCAATCTGTTGGTTGCCTTTTTGTTCCACTGACAGTGTCCTTTGCCTTACAGAAGCTTTGCAATTTTATGATGTCCCATTTGTTGATTGTTAGAGCATAAGTCATTGGTGTTCTGTTCAGGAACTTTACCCCTATGGCTATGTGTTTGAGACTCTTCCCCACTTTTTCTTCTATTAGATTTAGTGTATCTGGTTTTTGTGTGGAAGTCTTTGACCCACTTGAACTTGATCTTTGTACAAGGCAATAAGAATGGACGGATTTGCATTCTTTTACATGCTGACTGCCAGTTGAACCAGCACTATTTGTTGAAAATATATTTTCCCCACTAAATGTTTTTAGCTCATTTGTCAAAGATCAAGTGATCATAGGTGTATGGGTTCATTTCTGGGTCTTCAATTCCATTGATCTACTTGCCTGTCTCTGTACCAATACCATAGGGTTTTTATAACTATTGTTCTGTAATAGAGCTTATGGTCAGGGAGGTAAGAGGTATATCTCAGAGAAGTTTGGGGAAACAGTATAATGTATTAAAAATAAACAAAAACATTGTGAGAACTTCTAATAGAATCAATAAAATTATCACATTGAAATTGAATTTCTGTCCTCCATCCAGAGTTCTCTAGCCACGTAGAAAAAATGAAAAATGTGTATCTTTGTCACGTTATCTGATAAATCAACTCATAGTAAAGTGACTGTAAGGTGAAGTAGTAGAAGAGGGTAATGAGGCTTCAGATCCTGATGAGGATTTAGAGCCTCCAATAGAAGGAAGGGAAGGAAGGAAAGGAGGCAGAGAGCCAAGGAGGAAAAGAAAGAAGGAGGAAAGTCTGGATGTAAAATGTACTCTTTACTCTCATTGGTGAAGATTGACCACTCACAAAAGTTTTAAGTCCTAGAGAGGGAAAAGCAAGATCGAAGCATCCTTACACAGCAGCAGCAGAGTGGCAGGGTACATTGGCTTAATCACAATGATGCAGTTACTCCCCAGCCCCAGCACAGCAGATTTTTTTTCCAGAGACATTCTCTAGTAACCCCATCATTTCCTTGAGGGAGTCGTAGAAAAGAGAGACTAACAAAGCTAACTTCAGCTCTCACGCAAGCAATTTTCCTGACTGCCTAGGGATTGTGCACACAGAAATGTGTGCACATGTACTCATCTGTTATGCGCACTTTTTCTGTGTGTATGTGTACCTGTGTATATTTGGCATGTGTGTATGTATGCTTGTGTGTTTGTGTGTCAGTGCAACCTGCTCCTGCTGATACCAACTTCCTTCCTTCAATGAGTCTGTCTCCTCTTTTCTTTTAGAAAGTGGACATGAATTTAAGCTGCCCCACAGGTAGCCTTCCTTGCTGACTGAGATTGAATACCTTGTGCCACTTGGCATCAGAGGAGGAAAAATCCCAGGGATCCTTAGAGGACTTCTGGGAGTGAAGCTGCATCCTCCTGCTTTCTCCATAGACTTTTGTATGCTTCCTCCTGAGTTACAGCATTTTAGAGGTCTCTGGTGTGCGATGACACATATTAATGTGTATAATACAGAAAATTTCCTCTGTGGAAATACTGTAGCTGTATTTCAAGAATGTGCTCCGAGGAATGGATGTGCAGGAATACACTAAGTACAGTCAAGACCCTGGACTTTGTTCATCGCAACATTTTCTGCAAATAATAAAATAAGAAAAAAATGGCTTTTCAGAACTCCATGATTTCAGTTGCTTTTTGCAATGCAATGTGTGATAGAACAGTTGATTTAATGATCCTGAACCCATTGCAGTGAGAGGAAGTGACCTGGCCCACTGACACTTGTGTTTCAGGTCCTCACAAGTCTCATAAGAGTGTCTTTTGCCAGGGTCTGTAGACGTAAGAAAGCTCTGGAAATGGATAAGTGTGTGTGTGTGTGTGTGTGTGTGTGTGTGTGTGTGTGTGTGTGTGTGTGTGTTGAGCAACACACTAGCCAGCAGCAAAGGTCTCCATATGAGTTGATATCTCCAAAAGTAAATTCAGAGGCTTCAGTCAGATGGGCCTTGGCAAAGAGGAGAATGCCAACAGCTCAGTTTATGCACAGGACCACTGAGTGGTGATCAGAGTGACTCACGACAATGAAATGACTCAGTCTTGCCTGGTGTGCAGAGGTTCTTCATTAACATTGGCCTGTGAATACCCAATTCTCTCTCCTGTAAATTCATCCATATACCCAGGCTGTTTCCAGTCGACTTGCATCAAAATTCTCAGCGCCTTTCCATCTCAACATCTAACCAAACATTTGGTCACTACGTTGTAGGGCAAAGCACCATCCTTACATTTCTATGTCTGATCATTTCTGTCTCCATATAAGTAGATGTTCTGGGCCATAGCTTCCATTTCTCTGCTTTTTAAAAAGATTTCCTGCCTCCTTTCTTCTCGTTTTTAGAGCCAATGTGGCATGTGACCGTAAAGCAGCTATATATTCTGAAAGCAAGATTTGACCTTTTCTTCTCCTCTTCTGACTGTTGGGAGCCAAAGACAGGTATAAACTGGTAGAGAGCTGTCTGGGTAAACATGACGGCAAGCATGATAACCAGGCTACCTATTGTCCTGCCTCATGCCCTGTAGCCTTGGTCTCATACTTACCTGCACTTCAGGATGCACACTGCATAGCTCCTCTGACTTGGCATTTCTAAAAGGAACTGAACTGTTCCAGTCAGTTCAGATTCATGGTGACTCCGCTAGCATTCTTCACCTACTCCATGTCGTGTGTACAGTTTTCCTGCTGGGCGGCTCAGCTCCAGAATCCCTACAGCTTTCACTGTGATTCTCATTGTGTTCACCAAATGACCACACTGTTTCTACCCGGTGTCTCCAGGAGTGATCCCTCATCTGTGCTGGAGTTATGCAGATGCTGAGTCATCTGCAACAGGGCTAGCTGCAGGATGGTGAGGGTAAAGACCTGAAAAGTGTCCTGTCCCGTCGCTCACGTACACCAGAAGACTTCCATCCACGCGGATCTACTGTTTGTTGATGTGCTGGTTCGAGCTTCTTGTTTTTCTTACATGGTCCTGGATATGGATGTATGAATATGAGAGAAAAAAAATAGAGGGAAAAGAGAGGAGAGGAAGAAACCTGATAAATAACTCCATACAGAATATACAAAACTTTATTAAAACTCAATGCTAAGAAGTCAAACAGATAATAGGCCCAAGAAAAGGTGTTTTCATGAACCCAAAGTAAAGATGTGCTGAGAAGACTTATCATCAAGCATTGAGTCCTCAATTATAATACTAAATTTAGCACTAAGGAGAGACTGTGTGAGCACTGTGTAAGGAGGTATGCTTTTCATTTGGCCCAGGACAGCTAATCCTTAAACGTTTAAGAGAAACAGAAATACTCATCTATGCTTGACAGCAGCTCTACCTCAGCTGAAACTAGAATCACGTTTAAGTCCACATCAGCAGGTTAAAGGTAAAAACATTCTGTCATTTCCATATCATTAAAAATGTGTGGCTGATTTTTACAACAACATAAGATAATCTCTAAAGCTGTACTACAAAAATAACTTATTACCTATTATTATGAAATTCTAGAAATTTATCTTCTGGGGACAAGTTACATTCTGATGTTTGCTTGGGGCCAAAGGCTTGGGGATGGCCTATAGAAAAGAAATTGAAGGGTGTTTCAGGGTGGTAAAGTCTTTATTGTCCTCATTGTGATGATGGCACCTGGAGCATGCACTGTATGGGCATGTTAGTTTGTTCAAGTTCAACATCATTAAGCTGCTTTTAATCTCTTACTGGACTCTAAAAACAATGTGTTTCAATGTGTGTTATTTTCCCCCAGGTTCTTAAATTCTGAAATGCTGGTCCTATAACGTCTGTGAGTTATGCTTAGATCACACAATTTGCACTCATCCACTTCAAAAAGGAATCTACAACCAAGATAGGGATTTAGATTTCAATATTCTGCCAAAGTCTAGCTGTTGTGATTCCATCCTGAGAAAGAGTCAACAGGCTCATGTCATTGTGTTGAATTCAACTAATTTTTGACATTGTGAAAGTCATTTTCTGGACTGACAGCTTTCACTTTCAGGGAAAAAAAGCACATCAACATATGATTAACCACATGCCCAGGAAAAAGGCTGGTAGCCAATGGTATGGGCATACTGGGACTCTGCCTTTCTACATGACAACAGGTATTGCCCCTATTAAAAAAAAAAAAAAAGGAAATTAGCACAAATACTCTAAACAAAACATGATGTTATGATATTACTCTTTAAGAGAATGTAGTATTAGAGTTTTCAAGGCTATTTTAGCTATCTTTTACCTCCTCACACTGGGCCCTTGGTAGATAAGTATTGGTTTTGTTACTAGACTGTACTTTACAGGTCAGTAGAGTCCAACATTTGTTAAACTTTGAGCTAGAGTTTGGCCATTATTTTTCCATGAAATGTTGACTTCTGGCCTCTTCCCTATTGGTTTATGAAAGCAATGGTTACAGGTTATAACATAAAATAATTTACTTTTTCTTAGAAAAAAGAAAAAGAATTTAAATTATTGTGTAACAAAAACAAAATAACCACAGTTTATTTTGACTGGAAAGTTCTATGTCACTGAAATTACAAATTGTATCAAAAACTTCAGTTATTTTGGCAAATTTCCTTTACATAACGACTTCAAAATATAGAAAAGATGGCTTCACATCTCTATGAGAGTATTTTATCATACAAATCAAAGGCATATTCTGCATCTATTGAGTCAATCAACCATGGCACTTATCTTGATTCTGTTAATATGATATATTGCATTTACTGGTTTACATATGTTCAACTTTCCCTGGAATTAAAAATACTTGATGATGGTGAATAATCTCTTTTATGTGTAGTTAAATGTGATATGTAAGGATGTTATTGAGTATTTTTGCAACTGCCTTCATCAGACTGGTCTGTGATTTTTATCATTTTTATTATTGAGTTCTTATCTGATTTTGGTACCAGAGTAATATTAACTTCATAAAATCAGTTTAGTGGTATTTTTCTATTTTCTACAATAATTTTGAAGAACATTGATTGCTTTTCTTCTTTTATGGTCTGATAAAATACATCTGGCTTTGAATTATTGGTTGAAAAAATTTTACTACTATCATTGTTTATTATATACCTATTAAAATTGTCTCATTAAAAAATCTCTGAGAAGAGAAGTGGAAGGCTCAGCATTTTGGGGGAAGTAATTATAGCATTCAAATACACATCACAGGACTGTACAGATTATGTACAAGAGCCTTCTGAAGCTACACTGTAAACCCACGGGGACCTTGCATACTGTAATATGTGTACACAGGACAGCCATTCAGACATCATGTCATTAAAAAAAGAAAGAAAGAAGAAAAATGATGAAAAAAGAATTTTAAATCTCTATGCTGTTGACAAGTAGCAAAGATGCTATAATTTCTTTTCATATTTTATTCATTCAGACTGCTTTCAAGAAAAAGTGTTGTCACATGTCAAGCAATACTTTATAAAGTATAACCCACAATGCTCTCTCCATCCTCAAAAGTTTTAAAGAGACAATAAGGTAGGTTTTGGATATCTGAAGGAGTAGAAGCCAACTGGTAATTACTTGAAGAAATTACCAAATAAAGCCACGAGAGAATTTGGGTTTTCTTACCTATGCTACTGAACATGTCTCCATTTTCTAACCCTGACCTGATGCTTTTTAATTAAGGTGATAAGATTTCATCTGCTGGCAGAACTGCCTTTGTACAGCACCGAATGCTTTGTTCTGCTCTCTGTGACCTGCAGGTGTATCCATTGTAAGGATGTCTGCAAAGCCCTGTGCTGTAACTCAAGACCACCAGAAATATCTCCTGTTACTAACCTAGGCTCCAAGGGCCTGGCTCCTGTTGACCCTGTTGCTGCTCTAAATTGCTAGGTGTCTCTTTCTTCTTGGATTTCAGGCCCTTAAACCCAGAGTCACTACTACTTAGGCAACCACAGCATTCTCAGACATAACTAGACCAGGTGTATCCAGAAGGTGTGA
The DNA here is from genome assembly GCF_011064425.1 of Rattus rattus. Classification (NCBI taxonomy): domain Eukaryota; kingdom Metazoa; phylum Chordata; class Mammalia; order Rodentia; family Muridae; genus Rattus; species Rattus rattus. The sequence continues at coordinate 26,730,487 of NC_046167.1, read as the reverse complement.
CCTCTGTATTATATACATGACATAATTTTAGTCAGTGGCCCCTTGTTTCTTGAGTCAGTGGGTATTGGATTTCCTCAGAGTCTATCACCGTCCAGCAGGTGTTGGCCTGAACTTCTCCAAGTCCAGAATATTTCATCATTATCCAACCTATTTATGTGGTAATGAAAATTACATGGAAAATACAAAGAAACTCCCAATCTCACTGCTTAAAATTTCTTATTCTGGAATATCAGTCATTGAGGTGTTCATGAAACTAAGTCAAAATATATTTTTGTTGCTGTAGTTATTTTTAGTTTAGTTTTTTTTCTTTTTACAAGATACATACAGTGCACAGGCTCAATCCATTCTTCCACATAAATAAGGCATCTAGAATGTACTATGACACATTAATGGGCAAATGCAAAAATAAAAATACACACATGCAACAGTATGTAACAGTGGTTTCAGCTTTCCTACAGTTTAAAGTTATTGGCCATTTTTGTTTGTTTGTGTTTTCAAGACAGGGTCTTCTTGTGGAGCTCTGGCTGTCCTGAAACTTGCTGTGTAGACCAAGCTGTCTTCAACCTCAGAGAGGCCTGCCTACCTCTGCCTTCCGAGTGCGTACAATAAAGGAATGTGCCACTCTTACCCAGAATCCCTTCTGTTTTAAACTGGCTAATATAAATAGGCTTTCCTTGCTTTACTCTTAGAATCATCGAGGACAGTGTCTTTAAGACTCTCCTAAAAGCAAAGGACACTGTCATTAGGACAAAACAGCAACCAGCAGATTGGGAAAAGACCTTTACCGATCTTACATCCAATAAAGGGCTAATATCTAATATATACAAAGAATTCAAGAAGTTAGACTCCAGACAATCCAATAACAGTATTAAAAAATGGGATACAGAGCTAAACAAAGAATTCTCAGCTGAGGAATACTGAATGACTGATAAGCACATAAAGAAATGTTCAATATCCTTAGTCATCATGGAAATGCAAGTCAAAACAACCCTGAGATTCCACCTCGCACTAGTTAGAATGGCTAAGATCAATAACTCAGGTGACAGCAGACGCTGGTGAAGATGTGGAGAAAGAGGAACACTCCTCCATTGTTGGTAAGAGTGCAATCTGGTCCAACCACTCTGGAAATTAGTCTGGAGGTTCCTCAGAAAATTGGACATTGTACTGAGATGTCCAATGCTCAGGAGTATTGAGGAGCCAGCTATACCACCCCCGGGCATATACCCAAAAGATGCTCAACTATAACAAGAACACATGTTCCACTATGTTCATAGCAGCCTTATTTATAATGGACAGATGCTGGAAAGAACCCAGATGTCCCCAACAGAGGAATGGATACAGAAATTGTGGTACTACATGAAGAGGTACTATTCAGCTATTAAAAGCAATGACTTCATAGGCAAGTGGATGGAACTAGAAAATATCATCCTGAGTGAGGTATCCCAGTCACAAAAAAAAAAAAAACCACACATGGTTATATTCATTGATAAGTGTATATTAGCCCAAAAACTTGGATTACCCAAGATACAACCCACAGACCACATGAAGCTCAAGAAGAAGGATGACCAAAGTGTGAATACTTCAGTCCTTCTTAAAAGGGGGACCAAAAATATTCATAGGAGGAGATACAGAGACAAAGTTTGGAGCAGAGATTGAAGAAATGGCCATTCAGAGCCTGCCCCACCTAGGGATTCAGTCCCTATATGTACAGCCACCAAACCCAGAGAATATATTGCTGATGCACCCAGAGAAATGCATGCTGACAGGAGTCTGATATAGCCATGTCCTGAGAAGCTCTACCAGAGCATGACAAATACAGAGGTGAATGCTCACAGCCAACTAATGAATTGAGATCAGTTCCTCATTGGAGGAGTTAGAGAAAGGATTGAAGGAGTTGAAGGGGTTTTCAACCCCATAAGAGCAACAATACCAACCAACCAGAGCTCCCAGGGACTAAACTGCCATCCAAATAGTACACATGGACAGACCCATGGCTCCAGCTTCATATGTAGCAGACTATGACCTTGTTGAGCACCAAAGGGAGGAGAAGCCCTTGTTCCTGCCAAGATCCCCCAGTGTAGGGGAATGTCAGAGAGGGGAGGTGGGAAGGGGTAGGTTGTTGGATGGGGGAAAGGTGATAACATTTGAAATGTAAATAAAAATATCCGGTAAAAAAGAAATATAAGTAAAGAAAATATCCAACTAAAAATAACAAATAAATGAATAAAAAAATTGTCCTTAACAAGATGAGGAACTGGGAGGGATACCATGTTGTTAACAACTGTTTTCAGGAAAACATAATTAGGGCATTCTTTGCTTCCTCTCTTTGAAATCCATCTTCATTGTCTGAGTTTAATCCATTCACCAGAAATATACAAAATACTCATTGTCACTTTCTTTAAGCATAGGAAGAATTTAAGACGGGGCCAGAGACATGCTTAGCAGTGAAGACAAAGATAAGAAAAACAATTCAAAGTGAAAAAAAACAAAATCCAGGAAGAAACAGTGTGTGTCTTGTGGATATTATCAACACTTCTTTGATATGTGATGAGTTTTGTATAAATTTGTGGATCCAGAGACATTTTAATTTGGTGAGCTTCTACTAAATGATTCTGTTTGGTGATTCAAAATATTATTGTAACCAGGTGTCACCAACATCTCATAAAAGAATAATCAGAGTAGACTTAAGTTGTGTCTAAGAACTGCAGTTTGGTTGATGGGGTTTGCAGAGACCTGTTGTGTGAAATATAAAAGAAAGGGCACCATCCCATGCTAACACCGGCTACTCTCTGGTCCGGTGGTCTCTATGCCTCCATGGCTAGCCCCATGCAGCAAACACCAACTCACAGTCCTCTTGCTGTGGATTTTACTCACATTTCCAGCCATCCACCCACTGTGGTTAGCTGTCACAAATCTCCATAACCTAGTAAGATCAAAACTCTAGAGGCTTGTAATTTATCAGTCAGATTTATATCAGTAATTTTTCAACCCACTAAATACCCACACAATGAGCTCAAAACTCAATCGATATAAACCCAAGCTACACACCTAGATGGGGCAAACACACCTTACTTATTATTTAATCATTTATCTAAGAAATCCCCAATATTTATGACTCCCAGGACTGTGTGGTTCTGGCTACTCTTCTTCTCCTATAGATTCTAACTTGGCCCCTCCTCTCCATCTCTTCCTCTGTCTCTCTGTCTCTTTGAGATATCTAAAATTCTCAGCCCGCCTTCCTTTTCCACTGCCCAATCACAGGCCCTCTCCTTATCTCGTGCCTGCCCTCACTGACATATGGACAGCAATCCACATCTCCCTCTTTTTGTCCAGTTAAAAGGGTTCTTTCTTCTCAAATATAAATTGATCACAACTATTACCATTTTGTAAATTATAAGTATAAGATACACCTAACATCCAGTTTGTCATTTTTTGTCAATTAAATAGAACACTGTTATCTATCCTAACCTAAAAAAGCTTATAATTTTATATGTGTAATGCCCTGGTTTTAGCTTGTATACTATCTGAAAACTATCCTCTCAAATATATTCCCTCAATGCTAAATATGGCTATGAGACTATAACTAGTCTTCAATCCCATCAGAAATCTGAGAATGACCAATATTATCTGAAAATAAAGGAAGCCTAACACAGCTTCCAGAACTGAGACGAGTTGCAGAGGCAGTTTCCTACCTACACAGCCCCTGTATGCCAAGAAGTCTTCAGCCTTCTGGCCCAGGATCATCTGACAGACCTTTGAAATCAGAAATATTAAGGACTAGCTTAGTCTGTCTCTGCAGAACTAAGCTGTCCTATCATGTACTTGTGTCCTCTCACGAACAGTTCAGGTCTGTAGAAGAGATAGGCTATTTCTGCCCAGTGGCTGTCTCACCACAAATGGAGCCACTCCACTGATGCTCAAGTTCTTCTTTGAATCCAAGAAGCAGATGCTGTCAGGAGCAGACACGTCTCAACAACCAATGAATAAATAACATTAAATGTCACATTCTGTGGGTTTCTGATGGTTCTGCAAGCTATCTATGTAAAGTAATCTGGACTGTTTTCCATTAACTACACTTAGCTAATTCTAAATAAAATATCTTGCAAATATACTAGCAATAGCTCAGAGCCAAGAATTTGCTCTCTACCCTTTAACTTAAAGGCTTAAATGTTTCAGTTTGTAATGGCATTGATAGAAGGACTGGGTCCAAGCCTTGGACTTTTAAAAATGTAACAATTGAGGAAATTTATATCAATGAAAACCTTGATTCTACATCAAAATGAATTCTGTACCAAAGTAAGACGTTATGGCTTCAACTTAGTAACTATTGTAAAGATTTCTACCAAATGAGATCATGGCTACACTATCAATTCTAGCTATTTCCTCCCTGTTCAAATTACGACCATGTCTAAATTCCCCAGAAAGAAAATTCTAGAATAACCACCTCCAGCCCCCAAGGTCAGGGAGCTGGGATGATGACTCTTCATAACTATTTCCTGCTGAATATGGGCATTGAGATATCTCTGAAGTGGGGGGGGGTGGGCATGGAGGGTAGGGGTAAGAGTAGTTTTTGATGAGGTCTGTGTCCTGACTGGATCTGGATCAAAGTCCCTGAGATCATGAGTTCTAGCAGATCAGTTCACCATGTCTGAGATGAGACTCACCAAGGCTGTGTGGTCTGTAATATAGAAATCTCAAAACAAAATTTTAGTATCATCAAGATATCTGTAGGATTGTATTAGTCTGTGTAGGGTATTCAGACAAGTTAGGATGAAAAATCTGCTCCAATTTTAAGTCTTCATTTGTGCCATGTAAGGAATGGCACAAAGAATATTTTTGTTTGATTCACACGAATTTATATTCAGACAATCTGCCTCTATCAAATCCGATCCATATAACTCTGGAAGATGTGTAGAGACTAATCACCCTTTCTAAAAAAGCAGACAAAACCTTTCTCCCAAATCAGTATATTTTTCAGCCAGCAACAAGGAAAGTTTCCTGCAAAGTGTATATCTGTTGTGCTCTCTATCTGGAGCCATAGACTTCTATTTTATTAATAATTGTTATACCATCTATCTAATATGCACTCTGTCTTAGCAAAAGGCATTCATCAATAACTGTTCATAGCAGGCAACCCTCACTGCTCTCTACTTAGGACTCAGTAAATTTCCCTCTTCTAACCACAGGTGAAATTCCCAACATGATTTGGACAAAATCTGTAAATAAATCCTCACTTAAAGTAAATAATCCCAGTTTTATAAATTCACAGTTCAATCAATATCTGCCCCAAAGAAGAGGCAGCTTCTGTTCTCTGGCTCTCTGACTCAGAGGAGCCATCTTGTCTCTTTTCACAGAAGGGAACCTCCGAGCCTGTGTCCTAAGTTTGCCTCTCACTGAGAAATCACCTCTGCCCTCAGCTCACTAAGAACTAAATCTCTGACTTTCGGGCTAAAAATCTTAAATTTCTAGTGGATTCTTGCCGGCCACATTGTACATCATCTACTGCATGAAATATTTAAAATGGGCCCCGTCCTACACTAATGCCTGCCACTCTCTGGCCCCAGCACTTTCTCTGCCTCCATGGCTAGCCCCATGCAGTGACTGATCATCTCATGGATTCTTTTGCTGTGGATTCTGTTCACATTCCCAGCCATCCACTCGCTATGGTTAGCTGTCAGAAATCCCCTTAACTTAGTAAAAATCAAAATTCTAGAGGCTTGTAAATCTGACTGTTAAAGTCAGATTTATATTAGTAAATTTTCAACCCACAAAACACCTGCACAATGAACTTACAACTCAATTGATATAAACACAAGCTACACACCTAGATGGGACAAGTGCACCCTACTTACTATTTAAGAAATTCCCAATACTTATGGCTCCTAGGACTGTGTGGTTCTGGTTCCTCGTCTTCTTCTGTTCCTCTGTCCCTCTATATTCTCAGTACTCATCTCTAAAATTCTCAGCCTTCCTTTTCCACAGCCCAGTCACAGGTCTCACCTTATATTGTGCCTGCCCTCACCGGAATATAGACAGCAATTCACAGAGACCCACAACTGGACAGTGTTCAGAGAGCAAGAGAGACTCCGGAGTACTCAATTTTTAATGGGATGTTTTTATTAAACTCTTCTCTTCAAGACTCAGGGATATGTGAAAAAGAAGAGGTAGAAAGATTGTAAGATTGGAAAGTGAGGGTTGACTCCAAGGTAACAGTGTCTTCCGGGCATAAAAGAACTGATAAACACACACAAACTCACAAAGATGGCTACAGCATGTGCAAAACCTGCACAGGTCAAGCCAGGCTGGGTTACAGCACCAAGGGAAGAAGTAGACCCAGGCTCCCAACCCTAACCAAGAAGCTATTTGTAACTGACATCCACTGGCAAAAGGAAAATCAGTTTTCTCCAATAAAGTGCCCCTGACTCCCAACCATAAGGCTTTATGTCCAAGAGTAGTTGATCAAAACGAACTGAACATTTTTTTCCTATGGACATTTTGTTTTTTTTATTGCCTATTGATGTTTAACTTGTTTGTTTTGATTTTCTCTATTGTAGGGTTTTCATTTTTGTTTGTTTGTTTAGAAAGAGAAAGCTTACAGTTGGGTACATAGGAAGGATCTTAGAGAAGCTGCCAGAAAGGAAGATCATATTCAAAATGTATTGTATAATTGTGTGTGTGTGTGTGTGTGTGTGTGTGTGTGTGTGTGTGTGTGTGTTTAACTTAGACTAAGACTTGCTGAAAGATAGCTGGGAGGAGCTGGAAAAACAGAGTTAAGCCCAGCTTTGTTCTGTGTTATTCATTGACCTGTCATCTTTAGCAGTAAGGCTGTACAACCTGAAGCTATGAAGAGGGTCTAGAAACCCTTGCTAGATCTATGGTAAATCGGTTAAAGGCAGCTTTAAGCTTCTCCAGGAAAACCAGCTATAACAGTCCACTCCCTAGGCAGTTCTCTTGGAGGGATCTCTGCCTCTGGATCTCAGTTTTTCTACCTCCTTTCCAGTTTTAGGAGGGGAGGCCATGCTATAGATGTTCCATTTATGAGTGAGAGCTCTGCAGTTTCTCATTCTCTGCACCTTGACCAATTGTAGGTCTCTGTGTTAACCACCATTTGCTGCAAATAGAAGCTTCTCTGATAAAGGCTGAGAGACACATTGATCTGTGGGCATAATGATAAGAAGTCATTAGGGTTGGTTTAACACTGGGTCCATTTAACTGAATAACAGTAGGAGATTCTTCCCTATGACATTCTAACCATAGGGTCGAGATTTTAATTATTTTCATCATGGTTTACAATTTTAGATGCTCATTAGAACAACCATATTTCCAGCTTCCGTCGATGGATAGTATTTCATTCATGGTCTCTAATTTCTCACTTTAAAGCCAGACCTCTCTTTTCTCACTCTGCATACAAACTCCCAGGGTTATTGGTAACTATACCATAAAGTTAGCCTTCCTCAAGTTTGACTGAAACAATGTATTGTCTAGTAATCTCCATGAGACATGAGAATGTACTGTTTTTAATCCCTCTTCATATTTTAATAAAAAGGACTATTGACCTTTTATATGCACAAAGTACACATTTTTAAATTAATATTTATTTTCTTGAGCAATATTCTTAGATGTGGACTCAAGGGGTAGTTTGTAAGCACTAATGGAGAGTGTTAAGATGAAAAAACTTTTTTTGACTATGTTTTAATATGTGTGTATACATGTGGTTGTATGTGCCTGTGTGTACATGTGTGTGCATGTAGATGTAAATATTCATGTGATTGCACATCTCTTTCATGTGCTTTTATGTATCTATGTGTGTATATGGGCATGAATGTTTGTGTATATTATTGTGCACACATTTGTGTTGGGGTCTGGTTGCACATATATGTGCATGCATGTATGAGTGTCTTTGTATGACTGGATGTGGTTACATCTGTCTGTGTGAGTTCATATGCATACATCTGCGTGTGTGTTGGGGGGTTGTAGTTGCTTATACCTGTGCATGTGATTGTGTGATTTTTGTTTGCTATCTGCATGTACTTGCCTCTATCTGTACTTGTGTGCTTGCTTCCAGAGGTAAAAATTAATAAGAACATATACTATTTTCTTTTCTCACCTTCTATGCTGAATAACATTTCTTAAAATGTTATGTTAACCATACACTTTTGGGGTTTACGTTGATTTATTTGATTTTAACCATAAAAATTATAGACTCTATTCATTGAATGATAACATAATTATTCTGATGACTGAAACTATTTGAATACCCCAGTTATATATCTCTAAACCTAGGATCTTTCCTGAAGTTGCCTTGTATCCCAACAACAACTCTAGCAGTGATATTTTAACTAAGCTCAACCTGATTGAGTCTATTTGGGCACAAAAATAAATAATTTATGCAAAGCACTGACAGCTTCCACATATTGTTACATTGTTCCAGTGCTAAAAAGAGTAAAGTAGCAGACTAAAATAATGAACTTTTGAATGTGTTTGAAGAGCTGTGAAAATTTGAAATCCTAAAGGATATGCACAGGAGGCTGAAGCAAGTTCTTCCATTCACTGAGCCTAAGAACATGGACAAAAAAGGTATTTTATTGGGGGTGGGAGGGTTTTCTTGTTTTAGAAATATTACTAACATCCTTGGTGTTTGGGGTATCCCAAGAGCAGAGTCAGTACTCTGTAAACACCTATTGCTCCCACCAACTATTAAAGTGTAAATTAAAAAAAGGAAGGGGGATTATCTAAGGCAGTTGCCGATAGCAACATATTCACAGATTCATAACATTTATAAATAAAATACATGATAATGTTCATAAAAATGAAAGAGGGATATTGTTGGAGTTTAAATGAGAAATGTTCCCTATATTCTTAAGCATTCCCAGCTAGTGGTGCTGTATGGGGCAGTTTGGGAGCTATGTCCTTGCTAGACGAGGTCTGTCAAGGCCCTGCTTTGGAAAGTAAGATCTCTCTCACTCTACTTCCACTTCATATTCTTCCTTCCTGCTGTCATTCAAGATGTGAGCCTTCAGCTTCAAGATTGTGCTACCACCTACACCATGCTGGCACGGCTTGCTGCCATAAAGAACTCTTAATCCCTCTGTAAGCCAAAATAAACTCCTTCTCCTATAAGTTGCCTTGGTCATAGTGTTTTGCCTCATCAATAGATGAGTATGCACAATTATGTTTGTAATATGTTTTTATTACTAATGAACCTGTAAGTTCATCATAAAATGAGATTTAATAAACTAACAATGGTATCATGTAATCTTCTGAGAACCAATTAGAAAGATTATAAACACTTAAAATGCCAACAGAGAAGATGAAGTGGAATAGTACAAAGTTTACTTATCTAAAAGATAGGAAAATATGAACAAGAACACATGAAATAAAGAATAATATGATAGACTCAATTCTAGCCAGATCAGCAGTTATATTAAATGTAATTTATAAAAACTTTTAAATTACAATAACATAACTAGTAAACTATATCCAAAATATATTAATTTATATTCTCTATGGTATATATTATACAATTAAAAGACCTAAGGCTGAAACTAGACACAGTGGTGACACCTGTGATTCTGGTGCTCAGGAAATAAGCTTAGAAGGATCAAGAGATTGAGATCAGCCTGAGCTATAGAATGTGTTCAGAGCACAACCATAAGCTACAAAGAGACCCTACAATACCAAGTCAATTGAAAGTTAAATGATAAAAATGCCTATAAGTAAATCTATATGTTTAAGAAAAATGCAAATAAAACCATGACTGAGACATAAGCACCTTCAGCTTAGAATGGATAAAATGCAAAGGATGAACAGATTCACTTCACCTCAATGATGTGAGCAAGTACATTTCTTCTATGTTCCCTCTGGAAAATAAAATGGTATTTGCAGAGAATGAATTTGGGGACATGGCTTTCACCAAAAGCAATGCATGGACTGATGCAATCCCACCCAAATCCAGGGTTATTTCTCACAGGAATAGAAAATAGCAGTCCTAAAATTCAAATGCAAGTACAAAACCCTTAGATAGCCAAAGCGTAAAGAGCACCATTGTAGGAATCGCGATACCTGACTCTAAATTCCACTGCAGAGACAGTACTACAGACACCAGTGCACAGACAGTGAATAGACAGAAGATTAGATATAAAACCATATAGTACAGGTACCTGGTTCTGACAATGATCTTTAAAACACACATTGGAAAAAAGGCAATCTCTTTGACAAAATGATGCTCAGAAAATTAAATAGTCACTTACAGAAAAATGAAATTAGATCTCTGTATAAAATTCAATTCAAAATGAATCAAATTCCTAAATTTGATTTAGTACCTAAAACCCTGAAACTGCTCAAAGAAAACATAGAATAATACCTCAAGACAAAGAGATATGGAAAGATATTTTAGAAATGATTATAAGACATGAAATTAAAAAATCTGTACAACAAAGCAAACATCAGCAGAGCAAGGAGAAGCCTGCACAGGAAAGCTGCTAACTATACATCCGACAGCAGGTTAACAGCAATAATTCATAAATAACTCAAAGATTAAATGACAAAAAAGTCCAAATGACAAACAAAACTTGAATAAAAAATTACACTGAGGTCTCACCTCATACCAATCTGAATCGTTTTCATCATGAAAACCACAGATATTGGTGAGGAGCAGGTACAGCAAAGGTTGGGGGAAAGGTCCTACACTGGTGGTGGGGCTGCACACTGGGACAACTATTAAAACCAGTGTGACCATGCCTCAGAAAACTGAAAGCAGAGCCATGATATATAATCCAACAGCCTCGCTCACGGTATACACACAAAGCTATCTAAGTTAGCCGACGACAGAAACACCTGCTCCTCCCTCTTTATTGCTGCATATTCGCAATATTCGCAGTAAACTGAATCAGCCTGGACACATAGCAATGAGTACGCAGAGAAAGAAAATGTGGCATACTTAAATGGAATCACAGTTGTACACAGACACAGACACACACACAGGCTCGCACAATATACTCACAGCTGACAACAACTGGACACACACAGGTTCACAGCTTCACACACATACAGTGTCCATAGAGTAGAAAGGAATGGTATCATTTTTGAGAAAGTGGATGGACCTATAGATCACAAGATTAAACAAAATAGGCCAGACATAGTTAAATACTGTGCTTCTTCTTTCATGAGAAGACCTTAAAATGAAATTAGAATGGTAGGAATGGAAGGGGTGTGTGTGTGTGTGTGTGTGTGTGTGTGTGTGTGTGTGTGTGTGTGTGTGTGTATGTGTGTGTGTGTGTGTGTGTGCGAGAATGTAAGGGAGTAGAAAGGGAGTTCATGGGAAAAGAACCAAACAAGTATAGCATGTCTATTCTACAATACAATGGTTTGGCTTTTCTGTGATTTTTCTCTCTGCTATTTCAGAGTACCTTACATGTGTCATTCACTAAATCAATTTTTAATTGAATTAAACTTATCAGTTATTGTCACTTTAGAGTATTTTCTTTTAGAAACACCCTTGACGTGATGATCTTTGACTTCTAAAGAAAATTATTTGAATGCTCAAGAGACACAATTTCAGAAACAATGGGAAATGCCTAATACTGGACTTGTCCTTGTTGGCCTTTGCAAACATACATCAATTATAGAGAGGAACAGATCTAAAGAAAGCCTCATGGGTAGGGGAACTCCAGAGAACATGTGACTGAACATGGGAGAAATGATCACAATGCAAAAAGTTAAAGACAAGCTTAGAAGATTTTTCTTGGTTTGGGACATCATGATCAAATGTATAAACTCTTACTTTAATATCTCCTCATGTTGGCCATTATATGGGTAGAAGTGCAGATTGGTGCAGCCACATGCAATTAAAAAACCAGAAAAGTCAAATTTTTTAATTCAATCTTTTCATGAACTGAGTGGGAGTCACAAGAGTTTTTAAAATAAAATGCAATAATTTTAATCAATAAAAAAGGGCCTGCATATGGCTGAGAAAATGGATCAATGGATAAGAGGTTTAGCTGTACAAGCAGAAAAGCAATTTTCAGATCCCAGCACCCATTTTAAAGGCTCACCAAGAAACATACCTGTAACCACAGTACTGTGGTAGTACAGAGACTGCAGTTGTTTGGAGTTTAGTAGTCACCAGCCTAGCTTCAGTTCAGTGAGAGACCCTGTCTCAAAGAAATGGGAAGAGAGCCATGAAAACATAATACCACATTTAACAACAACAACAAAAAAAAAAAAACAAGAAACAGCAATCACTATTCCTTAATATTACTTAACATCAATGAACTCAATTCCCCAGAAAAATAGAAATAGACTGACAGAATGGATACATAAAGAGGACACAGCATTTTAGTGCATACAGGAAACATTCTTTAGAGACAAAGACAGTCACTACCTCAGAGTAAAAGACTGGAAAACAATTTTCTAAGCAAATAGTCACAAGAAACAAGCTGGAGAAGCCATTTTAATATCGAATAAAATCGATTTTCAACAAAAAGTTATCAAAAAACATAAGGAAGGACACTTCATACACATCAAAGGGAAAATCTACCAAGATGAGCTCTCAATCCTGAATATCTATGATCCAAATTCAAGGACACCTACATTTATAAAGGAAACCTTACTAAATCTCAAAGTCACATTGCACTTCAAATAATAATATTGGGAGATTTCAACATCACACTCTCATCAGTGAACAGATCAGGGAAACAGAAACTAAACATGGATATAGATAAACTAACAGAAGTTATGAACCAAATGTATTCAACAGATATTTATAGAACATTTCACCCTAAAATAAACGAATATACCTTCTTCTCAGCACCTCATGATACCTTCTGTAAAATTGACTGTATAATTGGTTACAAAACAGGCCTCAATAGATTCAAGAAGATGGAAATAATCCCATACATCCCTTCAGATCACCACAGAACAAGGCTGGTCTTCAATAATAAGAAAAACAACAGAAAAACACAAAACCTATGGAATTTCAATAACTCTTAACTCAATGATAACCTGGTCAAGGAATACATAAAGAAAGAAATTAAAAGACGTTTTTAGAATTTATGAAAACAAAAGCACAATATACCCAAATTTATGGGACATTAGTGAAAAGAGTGCTAAGAGGAAAACTCATAGCTCTGAGTGCCTCAAAAAGAAACTAGAGGAAAACATACACTAGCAGCTTGACAGCACACCTAAAAGCACTAGAACAAAAAGAAGAAAATACACCAAGGAGGAGTAGAAGGCAGGAAATAATCAAACTCAGAGCTGAAATCAAACAAGTAGAAACAAAAGGACTATACAAAGAATCAACAACAACAGGAGCTGGTTCTGTGAGAACCAATAAAATAGATAAGCCCTTTGCCAGACTAACCAGAGGGCATAGAGAGAGGATCCAAGTTAACAAAGTCCAAGGGTTGGGTATTTAGCTCTGTGGTAGAGCGCTTGCCTAGCAAGCACAAGGCCCCCTGGTTCAGTCCCCAGCTCCGAAAAAAGAAAAAAGAAAAAAACACCTCACACAAAAATCCGAAAGGGAGACATAACAACAGAAACTGAGGATATTTTAAAAAATCATCAGATCCTACTACAAAAAGTATATATTCAAGAAAACTAGAAAATCTGGATGAAATTGACAATTTTCTAGACAAATACCAGGTATCAAACTGAAATCAGGACCATACAAACCATTTAAACAATATCATAACTCCTAAAGAAACAGAAGCAGTTATTAAAAGGCTTCCAACAAAAAAAAGCCCACAACCAGATGGGTTTAGTGGAGAATTCTATCAGACCTTCATAGAAGACTTAATACCAATGCTGTCCAAACTATTCTACAAAATAGGAAACAGACGGAGCACTACCCAATTCCTTCCATGAAGGCACAATTACACTTATAACTACACTAATGGAAACAACTAACAAAGAAAGAGAACTTCAAACTAATTTTCTTTATGAATATCAATACAAAAAAATACTTAATAAAAGTCTCACAAACCAATCCAAGAATACATCAAAATGATCATCCATCATGATCGAGTAGGCTTTATCCCAGGTATGCAGGGATGGTTCAATATACAGAAAACCATCAATGTAAGCCACTGTATAAACAAACTCAAAGATATAAACCACATGATCATTTCATTAGATGCTGAGAAAGCATTTGACAAAATTCAACACCCGTCATGTTAAAAAAGTCTTGGAAAGAACAGGAATTTAGGCCCATACCTAAACAAAATAAAAGCAATATACAGCAAATCACTAGCCAATATCAAACTAAATGGAGAGAGACTTGAAGCATTCCCACTAAAATCAGCTACTAGACAAAGCTGACCACTATCTTATTACTTATTCAATATAGTACTTCAAGTCCTAGCTAGAGCAATCAGATAACAAAAGGATACAAATTGAAAGGAAGAAGTCAAAATATCACTATTTGAAGATGATATGATAGTATAATTAAGTGACACCAAAAGTTCCACCAGAGAACTACTAAGCCTAATAAAGAACTTCAGCAAAGTGGCTGGAGATAAAATTAACTCAAACAAATTAGTAGCCTTCCCCTACACAAAAGATGAACAGGTTGAGAAAGAAATTAGGGAAATGACACCCTTCATAATAGTCCCAAATAATATAAAATACCTCGGTGTGACTTTAACCAATCAAGTGAAAGATCTGCATGATAAGAACTTCAAGTCTTTGAAGAAGATCTCAGAAGATGGAAAGATCTCCCATGATCATGGATTGGCAGGATGGATATAGTAAAAATGGCCATTTTACCAAAAGCAATCCCCATCAATTCAATGCAATTCCCATCAAAACTCCAATCCAATTCTTCATAGCGATAGAAAGAGCAATTTGCAAATTCATTTGGAATAACAAAAAAACCCAGGATAGCTAAAACTATCCTCAACAATAAAAGGACTTCTGGGGGAAATCACCATCCCTGACCTCAAGCAGTATTATAGAGCAATAGTGATAAAAACTGTATGGTTTTGGTACAGAGACAGGCAGATAGACCAGTGGAATAAAATTAAAGACCCAGAAATGAACCCCCACACCTATGGTCACTTGATTTTTGACAAAGGAGCCAAAACCATCCATAGTCATAAGGGAAATGCAAACCAAAACAACCCTGAGATTTCACCTCACACCAGTGAGAATGGCTAAGATCAAAAACTCAGGTGACAGCAGACACTGGTGAGGATGTGGAGAAAGAGGAACACTCCTCCGTTGTTGGTGGGATTGCAGACTGGTACAACCATTCTGGAAATCAGTCTGGAGGTTCCTCAGAAAATTGGACACTACACTACCTGAGGACCCAGCTATACCTCTCTTGGGCATATACCCAAAAGATGCCCCAACATATAAAAAAGACCTGTGCTCCACTATGTTCATAGTCATTTATGGGTTGTAGTCAGAAGCTGAAAGAACCCAGATGCCCTTCAACAGAGGAATGGATACAGAAAATGTGGTACATCTACACAATGGAATATTACTCAGCTATCAAAAACAATGACTTTATGAAATTCATAGGGCAAATGGATGGAACTGGAAAATATCATCCTGAGTGAGGTAACCAATCACAGAAAAAACACACATGGTATGCACTCATCGATAAGTGGCTATTAGCCCAAATGCTTTGAATTACCCTAGATGCACAGAACACATGAAACTCAAAGACGGATGACCAAAATGTGAATGCCTCCTTCTTTAAAAGGGGAACAAGATTACCCTTGGGAGGGAATAGGGAGGCAAAGTTTAGAACAGAGGCAGAAGGCCATTCAGAGCCTGCCCCACATGTGGCCCATACATATACAGCCACCCAATTAGATAAGATGGATGAAGCAAAGATGTGCAGGCCGATAGGAGCCAGATGTAGATCTCTCCTGAGAGATACAGCCAGAATACAGCAAATACATAGAATCAGGCATTACATTGATGACCACAGGTCATGTAGTTAGGGTGAGCGTTAAAGGTGGAGCTGGCAGTCATGCAGTAAGGATGGCATTTTGTAACCAAAGGGTTCATGATTATTGCCAGAGAAGGTGTCAAGTGTAGTCAAAACTGATAAAACACACACACACACACACACACACACACACACACACACACACACACAGTCCTGATTCTTCCTATCAGCTGAAAGCAATATCAGGTTGTACACATGCCAGAAATCATAGAAGTGGAAATTATGAGTGGAATTGGAGGGGATGATCACAGCTACATACACAACACCATGGGAAGATATGTATTGTCTCTAGCAATGTATTAAATAAGTCATTGCCACTGAATCTGTATTAGCTAAGAAGTGGTCCACTGAGGTTCTTATATCTGAAAAAACACTTAACAAAAGGAAATATGCTGGTTAGTTTTGACAACTTGGTGAGAACTTCAGTTGAGAAAATTTTATAAGATGGACTGTAGACATGCCTGTGGGGCAAATTCTCTATTAATATTGATTAATAATTGATTGATAGCAGTACTACTTCTAGGTATGTGGTCCTGACATCTATAAATAAACAAGGTGAACAAGCCAAGGGGAGAAGCTATGAGGTGGCACTCTTCCATGACTTCTGCTTCAGTTCCTGCCTCATGGTTCCCACTGAGTTCTTGTCATAACTGACCTCAGTAATAGATTATGCCTGGAAATCTTTTTTTTTTTTGTTTTTTTTGTTTTGTTTGTTTTTTATTTATTTATTTTTTTATTAACTTGAATATTTCTTATATACATTTCGAGTGTTATTCCTTTTCCCTTTCCGGGCAAACATCCCTCCCTCCCCCCTTCCTTATGGGTGTTCCCCTCCCACCCCCCCCCCATTGCTGCCCTCCCCGACAGTCTAGTTCACTGGGGGTTCATTCTTAGCAGGACCCAGGGCTTCCCCTTCCACTGGTGCTCTTACTAGGATATTCATTGCTACCTATGAGGTCAGAGTCCAGGGTCAGTCCATGTATAGTCTTTAGGTAGTGGCTTAGTCCCTGGAAGCTCTGGTGGCTTGGCATTGTTGTACATATAGGGTCTTGAGCCCCTTCAAGCTCTTCCAGTTCTTTCTCTGATTCCTTCAACGGGGGTCCTATTCTCAGTTCAGAGGTTTGCTGCTGACATTCGCCTCTGTATTTGCTGTATTCTGGCTGTGTCTCTCAGGAGCGATCTACACTTCTGCACTTCTTTGCTTCATCCATCTTGTCTAATTGGGTGGCTGTATATATATGGGCCAATGTGGGGCAGGCTCTGAATGGATGTTCCTTCAGTCTCTGTTTTAATCTTTGCCTCTCTCTTCCCTGCCAAGGGTATTCTTGTTCCCCTTTTAAAGAAGGATTGAAGCATTCACATTTTGATCATCGTCTTGAGTTTTCATT